>NC_137677.1:60332378-60359878 GCF_963989245.1 Nansenia antarctica | reverse complement strand
AGATAGATAGATAGACAGACAGACAGACAGACAGACAGGCAGGCAGACAGACAGACAGACAGACAGACAGACAGACAGATAGATAGATAGATAGATAGATAGATAGACAGACAGATAGATAGATAGATAGACAGACAGACAGACAGACAGACAGATAGATAGATAGATAGGTAGGTAGATAGATAGATAGATAGATAGACAGATAGACAGATAGACAGATAAACAGATAGACAGATAAACAGATAGACAGAGAAACAGATAGACAGATAAACAGATAAACAGATAAACAGATAGACAGATAGACAGATAAACAGATAGACAGATAGACAGAGAAACAGATAGACAGATAGACAGAGAAACAGATAGACAGATAGACAGATAGACAGATAAACAGATAGACAGACAGACAGATAGACAGATAGACTCTGGCTGTTTGCTGAGCGGCTTAGAGGAGAAGAGGAGCCTGGGCTTGCCCCTGGTCATCTGGGACCTCACCCTGCTTCCTCTTCAGCTAACTCTGTCAGTCAATATCTTCCCCGTTCAGAGAAAGGTCATTGGCTGGGCCCTGGGGTCTCTCTGCACTAGTTCTATGGGGATTGACATGTTGTTTAGGTGGACTATTGTCGAGGCACAGCCACAGTGCCTGGAGTGGCTCTAAGTCCTTTTTAATCATTTAGCGACGCCAAAAGATAATCTTTTACATGTAACTCAGTGAACCTGAAGCGTCGGCGCATCTGTGTGTGTGTGTGTGTGTGTAGGTGTGTAGGTGTGTGTGTGTGTGTGTGTGTGTGTGTAGGTGTGTAGATGTGTGTGTGTGTGTGTGTGTGTGCGTGTGTGTGCGTGACTGGTTGTTGTTTCATTGTTTCATACACAGCCAGCATTGTCTCAGCCCACTCGGCTCTTACCCGTGGCGTTACACTGATGTGAAACATGTGCGTTTTGTGTCTGAGTGTGTGTGTGTGTGTGTGTGTGCGCATCCGTGTGTGTTTGTGTCAGTCTCTGTGTGTGTGAGTGTGTGTGTGTGTGTGTGTGTGTGTGTGTGTGTGTGTGTGTGTGTGTCTGTGCGTGCGTGCGTGTGTGTGAGATGAGAGGCTCAGACACTGTGACACATACAGGGCGACCCTGTGCAATGTGTGAAACTCAAGTTGACAGGACAGCTGAGAGGAGATATTAACACAGAGGGACTAGCAGTGTGTGACCCCTCTCTCTCGCGGCCGGACCCCTAACGCTGAGCTCCCAGGCACCACGGGCCAGGAGAGGAGTCAACACCGTCTCTGTCTCCAGCAGCACCGGGATGTCAGAGCAGGCAAATACCTCAGGTCATTAAACACAGTCGAGAGCGGCTTTTTGGGAGCGTCTTTCAAAAAGAACGAGTGAGAAAGTGCGACGTGGGGTTTCCCAGCAGTGAGGAGGAACCAGAGTCACACAAGGTATTAGGTCGACGTGGTGAGAACGTGGCGGAGACGCAGGGATATTATGTGGCATGTGCTGCCCTCTGCTGGCGGTGGACGTTAAAGTCACCGACTTCCTCCGAGTCATTGTTTGGATGGACTTCCCAGGAAGTCGTTGCTAGCGCTCAGGGGTATCATACTGTACACAGTGAGCGGTCTCATTGTCTTCAAGAGAGGGGAACACACAGACACACACCCACACACATGCACACACACTGACACGCACACATGCACACACACTGACACGCACACATGCATACGCACACACACACACACACACACACACACACACACACACACACACACACACACACACACACACACACACACACACACACACACACATACACCCACATGCACACATACACATACATATACACACACACACACACACACATACACCCACATGCACACATACACATACATATACAGACACACACACACACACACACACACACAATTACAAAAGCATTAGTGACATGATATGACATTTGACATTGCCAAAAGCCAACATACTGTATTGTATAGTGTAAGAACTTCTAAATCACTGATGACAGAATGTCCAGTCATCTCTGACTGTCACACCCTTTGTGGCCCTCTGGGTCTCAGTTGGTAGAGCATGGCGTTAACAACCCTTAGGTTGTGGCTCGATTCCCACTGGGACCATATACGTATATGCGCTCACTGCAGTGTAGGATAACCACATCAGTTAAATGGCATAGATATTCATCCCCAGACTCCCAAATCCACATCTCGACAACACGCCTCCTAGCCAGTCAGATGAGACTACAGTTAGTACAGTTACACTGTAAGACTGTCACCTTGGTTTACTGTCACTACTGTCAGTGACAAGTACTGATTGAACTAACAAGACTATTTGATACGTCTGTTTATTTCCTAAAGCAGCCGGTGTCGATTCTCACCATGGTAACCGGGGACAAGACATCCCTCAGGACCATGTCACTTCTGCGATGTGATTTGTTAGTTTCTGTTCACATCTCCAAATGTCAACTAAAATAAAGTGACTTACAGTGTTCTACCGGTCTGTAAAGAAGTGACTATCCTCATTCCTGTGTTATTGATATACAGTATGTTATTGGCTTATAGTGATATTATGCGCCGATTTTGTTTAATTTTCTCCCTGAGGGACAAAAATATCAGAAAATGTGAAATCTGATTCAAGACTCAGACCTCTTAGATCAGGTTTTATTTCACCAAGTGAGGACCCCCAGGTAGAGAGATCTGCAGTAGTGTTTCAAGTGGACTCTTTGAGGGGTCTTAGGGTTCGATGTCCCCTGTTCCCTGGTTCCCCATTGACCGGTTTTCTGATTTTTTCTGGTCCTGCCCTGGCTTGGCTTGGCTTGGTCTGTAGATTAAGAGCAGGGCAGCTGTTGGCCCTGTGATCAAAGCGGGCTGGGGCCCAGGGCCTGTCAATCCCTGTGTTCAGCAGGACCGTTCTGTTTGAGATTATCACACCTGTGGTTCAGGGATTAATCCCAGCACAGACATGGGAACCAGGGACAGGGGGCCCAGGGGTCTGGGGGGGGGGAGGGGGGGGGGGCACACCCCGCGGGTCCTTGCCCCCCCGATCCCTGGAAGCATTGTAGCATGTGGGGGGCAAAGGTGGTGTGGATGGCAGTTGGATGGGGAGGGGGGATTGGATGGGTGAGGAGGAAAGGGGGGCGGGGGGGTTATAGAGAATAAGAGGAGAATGCTTCCGCAGATTGAAGTTGATGTGAATGACCTCCTATTAGAACAGCAATGTTAGAACAGCAAAGAAGATGTCTAAGAAAGGATTTTTAAGTCATGTTCTGATTAGAAGGATTTTGTGAAATCCAAAATTGATTAGAATAGATTACTTTACTCTCATTTCACAGAGTTCATGTACTGGGACAATGAAATGTAGTTTGGCATTTAACCAGAGAGTGCAAAAGACATGACAATGTAGACAGTACATGGTATTACAATTAGGGCTGTTACGATTATTCGACGTCATCGACGTCATCGATTACGTCAATACGTCGGTTGCCGTAAAATGCGTCGGTTAGTCGTAAAAAACAACATGGCTGCGACCAGTGCAAACACGGAGGCAGAGCTGGCCTACTCGAGCTGGCGGCTAAAAGACTTCGCCCACGATCGTCCAAAGTATGGGAGTACTTTACAAAAAAAGAAACCAATGGCAATGTGGTGGTCTGTAAACTGTGCAAAAATGAATTGGCCTATCACAGCAGTACGACTGCAATGAACGAGCACCTCAAGCGAAAGCATCCTGGAGCGCTTTGTGAAGACAGCCGCAAGCTAGCACCGTAAGTCAGCGTTGTATTTCTGTTCACTTTTCCGGCCGTGTATCAGTGAAAAATGGATAGCTACTAGCTGGCTAGCTACGGTAGCCTTACTAGCCTATTGTTATTGTGGTGCTCGCACCTACTGTACGTTATCTAGCTCGTAGCTCGCATGCTACGTTAGCATCAATTTAGCTAATCATAACATAGCAGCGAGAGTAACGTTAGCTATGTAGCTGGCTAGCTACGGTAGCCTTACTAGCCTATTGTTATTGTGGTGCTCGCACCTACTGTACGTTATCTAGCTCGTAGCTCGCATGCTACGTTAGCATCAATTTAGCTATTCATAACATAGCAGCGAGAGTAAAGTTAGCTAGCCATGTAGCTACTAGCTAGCTATGTGTTGTGGTGATGGACAGACTTCTAAATGGCCATGTTGGCTAAACATAGCAGTGAGGTGGACATTAAGGGGCCTACACATGATAAGAAATGTGTGCTTTTTTTATTTTCAGGAAGCAAAGCAGTGTGGAAAACTTTTTCCACAAAAAGAGCACAACTCCATGCACACCCCAGATGGCTGCTCAGCTTTCTAACAGCATCTTACAGATGATCGTCAAGGACATGAGACCTGTTGCTATTGTGGAGGGTCAAGGCTTTCGTGAGATGATCAACACATTTGAAGTTAACTTTTATATTTTATAATATTATATTTTATGTTGAGATTGTTATTGTTAAAGATTGTTACTGAGAGTATACGGTATTCCGGTTAGAATGTCACTTTTTTACAGAATTTACTGCATTCCTTGCACTTTTCCTTTTACTTGAAGTTAACTTTTATATTTTATAATATAATATTTTATGTTGGACTGTAAGAAAGAGAGGATCTTTTTTGTTGTGTGGAATATTGCCCTGCAGTGCAAGAATAATTGAATAAAATACTGAAATGTTGATAAGAGAAGTTTTTGACATTTATTTGGGGAAAATTAAGTGATACATTAATCGAACAGCAAAAAAATAATCGTTAGACTAACCGTTAAATTAGTCGTTAGAATAACCGACTAACCGACAAAATAATCGTTAGATTAATCGTTAGAAAAATAGTCGTTTGGGACAGCCCTAATTACAATATAAGGTATTACAGTGAGTATAAATAAATGAATATAATAAGTAATATACATGAGATGAATATGAATATATGTACTGTTGAACAAGGGCAAATTGTGGAATACATAGTAACAGTAATGCTGATAGAGGTGGGTATTTCATTAGAAGTACCCTTTATCAGTCACTTTGGGATAGCAACCTCCAGGTGTTTTAAAAAAAGATATATCTTAATATAAATATGTTTGTAATCTATAGTAGCAAATTAGCCTGACATAGAGAGACTACCCCCTTGTGGCGAGGAAGGAAATCTACTCATAATATTGTGTGAACAGCATGCTAATTTCAGTCCAGTGTCACATTTCTACCTAGATCAGATTTGCCTGAGAAGACAACAGTGACTCTTGACTCTTGTTCTTTCCAATCCATTTGCCTTTAGCCAGTTTATGTTAGAGCTTAACATTACTTCCCCTCCACCATCACCCACTGCTCCCCCCCCCCCACCCCTCCAAAAAAGAGTTTAAAAAAATCCCTTCAAAGCTTCTGTCCATCCGCTCTGTGAGCAGAGAAGAGAGGCTAAATCCTGCTTTTAGTTCCCATCAGTCAGCCTTCAGCCCGGGTCCCTGACGAGGCCCCCAAAACACATGAAATACCACCGGAGCGCCAGCGTGGCACGGCCTCCTCATTCTCCCACCGTGTTTCATAAACACAGGCTTAACCCTGAAAGATACACTCCCTGTCACACACACGGAACATCCCTAATGGAACCTGACACGGCTACATTCCTGACAGTCTCTCTCTCTCTCTCTCTCTCTCTCTCCTCTCTCTCTCTCTCTCTCTCTCTCCTCTCTCTCTCTCTCTCTCTCTCTCTCTCTCTCTCTCTCTCTCTCTCTCTCTCTCTCTCTCTCTCTCTCTCTCTCTCTCTCTCTCTCTCTCTCTATGTATCTGCCTCTCTCTCTCTCTCTCTTTCATTTGTCTTGTGCCGTTTTCTTTATTTTCCCCGTTAAATAAACAGAGTTGAGTCTCCACATAGATATTTATTTGTCCAAATGATACAGTATTGATGAAAGACACAGCCACATTGCTGTATGTGAGATACAGATTTAACAGTAGCAGTACATGGTTACATTTTCTCAAACAATAATTGCACAAATGATAGACTATTGCAAAACTCACTGAAATAAGCTAATATACAAATGTTTATAGAACTTGTATTGATACTCATTCATTTCCTGAAAGCACTAAATGTCATCAATATGAGTGGCCAAAAGTGGCTGTAATGGACAAAACAAGATAGTAAAAATACAACAACAACAAAAAAACTCAAGCACTGGGGACAACACTTATTCTTCACACTTCCACCTGCAGGGACCTAAAACACTGCGTACAGAGGCTACCAGAATACGGTAACAAATGACTTTTGCAGTTAGCCCTTTTGTTTTGTAAATGGAAATAATTCCTGAGTCATAGATGATTCCTGAGTCATAGACTTGATCAACACCAACTCCCTAACCCAAGTCCTAACCTTAACCATTTTAGCACATTTTAAGGCATTTATTTATTTAATATACTAATCAGCAATAATAATTTAATTTAATTTAATTTAGACTGGTGAAGGTCTTTAAATCTGACCGATAAAAAAGTTGTTAATGGATGGTTTGAAGAAACGTAGATGAAGCTCAAAGATTGACCTCAACCATAGATCCTAAAAAATGTGTTCACTGGCATGGTAGCAGATATCTACAGTAAGATGCTGTACAGTTTACTTGTGTCATTGGACCACTTCACAGTTGTCTATCTGAGAGGTATGGAACATTATATATCATGCAGCAGTGCATTGAGTTGCATTCATGTACGAAAGGCGCTATATAAATAAAGTTTCACTTCACTTCACTTCACAGCAGAGGGAGCCCTTTACCAACATTTTAGTTATCTAAATATTTCTAAAGCTATCTTTAGGTATGTCTAACATTATGGAAAAAACTGATGACGAAAAAACTGATGACGAAAATATATTATCCATGTGTCACCTTACAATTACAATTACTTTCATGATCAAAGTTACGAACTTGATTTATGAAGGACTTATTATGAAGGACTTTGCCATTGGGGGTGTTCTTGAGTCAAAATGGGTCCCCTAAAAATGTAAAAATAAGGCCCAGAAAGTATATCATTGGTCTTTTACATTTGACCTTTTTACATTTTAGACATTTAGCAGACACCATTACGACTTACAACAAGTAATATAACAAAATATAACCACGGCCATACAGATATGGATATGGATACTATTATGGAAGTAACACTGTCTTCACCACACAGCTAATATGAAAGAAAGAAAGAAAGAAAGAAAGAAAGAAAGAAAGGAAGAAAGAAAGAAAGAAAGAAAGAAAGGAAGAAAGAAAGAAAGGAAGAAAGAAAGAAAGAAAGAAAGAAAGAAAGAAAGAAAGAAAGAAAGGAAGAAAGAAAGAAAGAAAGAAAGGAAGAAAGAAAGAAAGAAAGAAAGAAAGAAAGAAAGGAAGAAAGAAAGAAAGAAAGAAAGAAAGAAAGGAAGAAAGAAAGAAAGAAAGAAAGAAAGAAAGAAAGAAAGAAAGAAAGAAAGAAAGGAAGAAAGAAAGGAAGAAAGAAAGAAAGAAAGAAAGAAAGAAAGAAAGAAAGAAAGAAAGGAAGAAAGAAAGAAAGAAAGAGAAGCTGTGATGTCTGACTGGTCAAGAAGTGGAACATCTCCCAACAACCCATGAGCAAAGGTTTATAAGGGGTGGCCTAGTGAGTTGGAGTGGTGATCAGAAGGTCATGAGTTCAAATCTTACCTGGGAAAGCCACCACGAGTGAACTCTTGAGTCACTGAGGCACCTAGCCCTAAGGTTCTCCAGGGAGACAGTCCCTGTAATATGTAATTATAAGTCGCTTTGGCTAACAGTGTCTGCTAAATGGTAAAAATGTAAATGGATAAGCTTATTTAAGAATTGTGTTGATTAATGAGGGAGGAAATTGATTGATGTTATACTACGCAACACAGCCTGCCTCTCTCTCTCTTTCTTTCTCTCTCTCTCTCTCTCTCTCTCTCTCTCTCTCTCTCTCTCTCTCTCTCTCTCTCTCTTCCTCTCTCTCTCTCTCTCTCTCCCCCCCCCCTCTCTCTCTCCCTCTTTCTGCGTACAGAGCTACACAGACTGTTCCAAGCAAAAACATGTAGTTAGCAATTACCAATAACACTTTCCTTGTGTATCCTTAATAATAGAATATCCTTGATATTATATAATATAATAATAGAATATCCTTGATCTAGAATAATAGATCAAATGTAGGAACTTGTAACATTACATTCCATCTCAAAAACAATAAAAATGTTCACGTAAAATACTGCATAGCTGAGGACATTTAAAATTTGTAAAAAAAATAAAATAATCTTCATACAGTATACAGTACCTGACAACAAACCTGAGGTGTCTGAAATGTTTAGAAAGCTCACCGTACTGTCATGGTTTGTAAAGTATAACAGTATAAGTTACAGAAATGTATACAAAATAACAACTATTATATATCTTGGTCTATCCTTTGAACTTGAGCAACATGCACCTCTCTGAATACAGTACTTGTTACATGGTAACCTAGATAAAGTCACAAATATCTTTATGTACCATTTGACACACGGATAGCGTTTTGGTACCAAACAGCTCTACTGCCAGCTAGTGGTGTCTTTACCCCCAAAGTCTTGCTGGGGCCACTGTTAAAAACGCTCAGATGCACACCAGTGGAACCACAAGCCTCATTTGATTCATTCTATTTGACCTTTCCTGCACTGAATCAGCGCAATTATTTCACATAGTGATAATGACATTGGAGTCAGATTATCAATATTAGATATGCTTTGCTATCAACAGAATATAGCCAAAAGTCTCAGCCAAACCGTTGTGTGGAAACTGATATTACTATAGATCCTTCCATAGTGCTCTATACCTGAGTGATTTGACGTTGTTGGCAGGGTGAGACGAATGAAGGCTCTGTGCACTATGCTGGTTGGTATACCCCCTATATTAGTTATCTGGCATATATTTCAAGTGAAAAAAACATGATGTACACTCCCTGAACACTTTATTAGGAACACCTACGTCCTACACCTTCTCATTCATGGAGAAGGTGTAATGGTGTGGGGAATGTTTTCTTGGCACACTTTCGAACACATTAATACCAATCAATCATCGCTTGAATGCCACAGACCAGAATCTCAAATGAATGTTTCCAACATCTTGTGGAATCAACGTCCATCAATGAGACCACTAGATGTGTCACTCTGCTGTCCGTTAGTCCCCAGAGGCTCTGTTGCCTCACCACTACCAGTGTTCACAAGGCAGTTAGCTCCAGAAGCCCATTCTTCTCATCAACGTCTGTGGCAGGTTTACCTTTTCCCAATAGTTTACTATTGGCTTCGGAGGCACCATCATCACCACCTTCTGGAACACCTTCACCATTGGCTGCGGAGGTAACATCATCACTGTTGGTTGCTTGGACAACAACACCACCATTGACACCACCGCCGTTGGTCACAGTAACATCACCATCTGCAACAACATGGTTCAACATTTTACTGAAAGCATAGAATGTTGTCTGGGTCAAAATGGTATTTGAAATGTTTCAAATACTTTGGGTGGTTGGGCTTAAATTCTTTGAAGCCTAAATACTTAGCTTTGAGGCTTAAATACCTTTACACTTTTGGGACTATTACATCGGCAGGTCCATTGCTCCAGGGAAAATCAATCAAGCACAGCTAAGTATTTGAAATTATTTTAAATACTATTTGAACCCAGGTCTGGTCCATGTACAAATGTACAGTATCAGGTTCAGACTGTCACATTGTCATACATTTAACACTTGAGACATTGAGAAGTTAGAGAACAGAGTACAATATTCAATGAATTTTACAGGTACCAGTTCCAACTCCCTTTTAAGTGACTTAAGTCACCAGGAGAGCACTTCAGCACCTTGAATGGTAATAATATCCTGAGTTGTACTTACATTTATTCTGGTATATGAAGACAGCAGCAGCAGCAAGAGCTAAAGCAAGAACAATGACAGCCACAATCCCAACTATCCCGGCAGTAGGGAAGCTTTGCGGCACCTTTCCTGTAGGGAACAGAGGAACAGCACAGCACAGACATAAACATAGTAGCATGAGTAGTGTAATGTGCTTCAGTGTTTCCTGCATGTCCTACCCTCCCGTCCCAATCTGCATGTCCTACCCTCCCGTCCCAATCTGCATGTCCTACCCTCCCGTCTCAATCGTGTGATACAAGCACAACCAGACTGGCTTGAAGTCACTGTGACTAAGGTACTACTACTATAGGGTACACCTGTTCAATTATTGACAACCAACAGACATTATACACCTGTATTATACACATGTAGGACATTATACACCTGTGGGACCTATATGAGTAATTACTCAGTCAGAAACAGTTTAGTCAGAAACAGGTTTATGTTAAACATGAATAAGTGGCTGTGTCATATCCTCTCTCTCTCTCTCTCTCTCTCTCTCTCTCTATATATATATATATATATATATATATATATAGAATTGATAGAAAGGATGGGAGAGTGACAGGAGGGATGGCATGCAGGATATGTCAATGGCTGGAATCGAACATGGGACCTTGCGATGATATGGTATGCGCCTTTGTTTTTGTTTTTTAAGCACACACTGCAGCTACTTCTAAAGGATGTGGTTGTAATATAATATATGCCATTTAGATTAAACTTTTATCCAAAGCAGCACTTACATCGCAGTGAGTGCGTATATGTATCAGTATATATGCTGCCTGCAGGAATCGAACCCCCAAAAGCATTAATAATAATAATAATAATAATAATATATAATATATATATATAGTATCATGTGTGTATATAGCTATAGCTATGGCTCTGGGTGAATGTTCTGGTAATAACACTGTTATCTACTCACCAGAACTAACGACGGTGACTTTGCTGCTTACGGTCTTCCTCGAGGTGGGGTTGTACACCTGGCATGAAACAATCTGATTCTCTGTGACGTTCACACTGCTTGAGACATTGTAGGTTGTCGTGTTCGGGTCTTTTGTGATGATCGGGATGGGCTGTACCTTCCAGGACTCAACAGTGTGGTTCTGAGCCAGAGAGGAGTTCTGGATGATCCATGTTATGGTGGGTCTGGGGTAGCCACCATGTGTAGTGCAGGACACCCTCATCTCTGTGTAGTTCACAGTCACCTTGGGTACTGAGAATGGTGCTGCAAAAAAGCAAAGAGAAGTATTGAGAGAAGTTCTCCAGTACAAACAGAATCAATTAGAGGGTACAACTATTGATTTGAGAATTCATTTAAATGAGGAGATGAAGAAAGGCAATAAGGCCTTCATACCTGATACATGCACAGTGGTTTTGCAACATTTTTTGAAAAAATAAATTTCTCGATCGTTCACATCTTTGGGTATAGCAAAAGCCCACACTGTTTTCTGGTCGTCCATAAGAGTTAGTTTATTCATTTGTATAGAGATATCTCCAGAGATAATCTTATCCATATAAGCTGTGGTTCTGTTCTTGTAATGCTCATGCACTACATGTGTGTCCACTTTTCCTCCGTTGTATGAGAACAAAACGTTAGTGTCTTCTGACTCTTCTTCTTGCCAATAGAATCTTGTTCTTAGGAGGCTCATTGAGGCATCAGTGCGGGTGAAGTTCAGTTGACAGGTGAAGACGACGGACCCTCCAACACTGCCATTGACGACTGATGCAGCCGTTGCTGATGAGAAAACAAACAATAATAATAATAAATGTTATTTGTAATGCACTTTACATTTGCAAATCTCAAAGTGCTACAGATTAAAAACAAGAAAGTGCTAAGAAGAATAATTTAAAAAAATATATATATATACCTATATATATATTTAAATAAAAACAGCATAAGGTGTCAAAAATAGGTAAACAAAAGAAAGAAAAAAATGAACAAGAAGCCAGTGTTTATAATAGGGGAGCAATTTGCACTGTGCTGTAGACTGGTCTCCTACTTGAGTCGTGTTCACAGGTCGAGGCGACGGGCCCTCCAACACCGCCATTGACGATAGATGCAGCCGTTGCTGAGGAGAAAACAAACAAGGACAAGAAGCAAGTGTTTATAATAGGAGAGCAATTTGCACTGTGCTGGTGTGTTCTGTAGACTGGTACGAAATAGTTCTGTATGTGTGTCCTGGTGCTGGTGGACACTTATACTGGCAAGTGATGTTTGCTAATGCCTTCCCCAGTCAACTTAACCTTACCTTAAGCACTCAAAGTTAATGCTTTATACTGACGGGGAATTGGCACTATAAGGCATTAACTTAATTGGTTTACGGTAAGGGAAAGTCGTCAAATTACTTTTTAAAAATAAATTGCACCATGCCCACAACAGCAGAGCAATGACAGACAAAGGGAAACTAAATGGATGAAAGAATATTTAGAGACAACCTTTCTTACAAAAAATCACAGTGTTTACCCTGGGATGTTGGGAATCTAAATTAGAATGACTACATGATCCCTTAACAACATAAAGATTACATTCTTACGCAAGTCACTCAAATTCACTTACCCTAAAGGCCAATGCACACGGCGTGCGATTTTGTCGCACGACAACATTCGATTCTCAATTCACACCAATGAATGAATGAATGTGAATGGAGAATCGAATGTTGTCGTGCGACAATATTGCATCGCACGCTGTGTGCATTGTCTCATTGAGATGCATTCAAAACAATGGAATCGAATTCGCGGTGCGACAAAATCGCACACCGTGTGCATTGGGCTTAACAGTTTTTGACGTAGCCTACAGTCAGTTATTTCAGTTGAATAATAGAGGTATCACGAAGGTTCAGAAAGGCACGGCAAGGACGACGCAGCTAACGTCAGGGACGGACACACACACACAGCTGTTCTGACTTGCTGATCATGTCACATATTTATGGTATATTATTATATTGTATTCAATGTTGTTTAATCAACGACTGACTGAATCTGTTCGCTCATTTTCTGTCATTTGGGAATGTTTCAAGAGATGAATTACAACTGCAATCTGCAATTCTGATCTGGCGAAAATTGTAGTGAAAGTATCAAAGAGACTGTTTAGCAAAACGATTGTCACTGTCCCCAACTGCTAATGCAGAATAAATAATGATTCAGAAAGGTTATTTGGTGAGATTTCAAGGGGCAAAAACGACCTATTGTACCTTTAACCTTGTACCTTTAACAATCATGTAAAACAGGAACTGATACGGTTGATCTAGGCCTTGTTCAGTTAGTTGGAAAGCTGTGGGTTCAGGTTCCAATAAAAAGTATGCTGACGTGTGTTTGTGTAAATTCCTTGAGTTGTAACCTAGGTGACTATTGTCTAGCCTTCATTCTCAGAAAGAACTCTAGGCAAAATGGGGTTTGGTTTGGTCTAACTAACCAAATACTTTGTATAGTTTATTCACTGAGATCTGAGTAAATGTGGTGCCGTGGGGTGTTTCCAGTGGTCTAGCACCGTGGCCTACAGGGCACACATATGCCCATGTCGGCATGGGTTCTAATCTGGTCCTTGCCCCACTGACATACCCTCTCCTCCTTATTTCCTTATTTCCTTTCCAACATGTTAGGATATATATTTCAAAGGTCCTATTGTTCATTCTCTAGCACCAGCTGCTTATTAATGATGTTACATACAGTATCTTATCAGTTTTCCTGTTTTAATATGCACATTATCAGTATTGTATCCTAAGAACACATACGACCCATTGTAAGCTACTGTCTTGGAACGCGTCTGATGGCCATGAATCCAGGTGTTGTAAGAACCGATAAAAAACTCTCACGTCTAACACAAGACAACACTCAATTCATAGTTTTAGAACAATCTAGGCCATTCAGCTCTTACATCATAGTGGCCAAAAGGGGAAGGACTCGTGAGTTTCATGAAAATATATATATGTAATGATTTGAACACTTAGACAGACCTTTCCTCTGAGACCGCCTCAGGTTAAGGTGCTACTCTGTACTCTACGTGTGATCTTCAATAAACTTCCTCTTCCTTGGAGCAGTCAATCAAAAGAACCGATTCTGATTGTGATTGCGAAACACACTTGCTGGAAGGCCTGAACAATGTTATTAATGGGGAAGTAGCTGGTGGCATGGCTACGTCTATAATTAATTCAGTTGAACATGTGAGGGCAACATGTGCTGACGAGATCAGACAGAAGAGATTTGATTATAATAACAGTACATATTAATGTAGAAAGATTATTTTAAACTAGTACATTTGTTGTGTGTACCTGATGTGTAGTGGAGTATTGTCTATAAATAGTCTGTAAGTGTTCTATTACCCATACTGTACTATGCCATTCCAATACTGTATGTTGCGTATACTTTCACTTTATTAATCATTTTGGTATTTGATTGATGACTTGGAAATAGTACAATGAGATGAGTATCCTACTCATCCTAGAGCGTCAAGTGTTAACTATTATATTATTATCGCATGCGTAATTCACATAGTTTTTTTTGGGGGGGGGGTTTAAAGGATGAGTCCTATCACTAGTCCTACTGCCCTTCCTCATCCTCCCCTTGGTCCTGTTCCCCCTGCCTTTCTCGGCCAGAACCAGAAGCTCTGGTACAATCCACCGGTACCAGTTCAGTTACATAATTGTTATTTTGAAATGTTCATATTGATGATTGATTGATTGACTGTTTCTTTATTAGTCATTTTGAAGAGGCTGTGTGCACATTAAATGTAGGCTCTCATACATTCATGCATTCACTTTTTTTTTCAGGACCCAGGCCAACAGTCTCAACTTCCAGCTGAAGCTGTACTTGCTGGAAAGCCTGAACTGGTAGAATCAGGTCTGAGGTCAGCTCTCCTCAGCTACTCCGGTGACCTGGTGCAGTGTGTTAACACACACACACACACACACACACACAGTGTGTTAACGCACACAGCACACAGTGTGTTAACGCACACAGCACACAGTGTGTTAACGCACACAGCACCAAGGTGTTTGGATGGAATGATGTCCCCTTCTTCCATCCCCCCGCACAGTACACTGGTAAGTTACATTGAATAGGGATTATTTAGAAATACTGTAGATATATTTACTTAGGACTAACAATTCTGGAGTATTGTATTTTGACTGCACATAATCTGTACTTGTTTGTTAAATGGTCAAATGAACTGCACTGTATATAGCACCTTTATCCAAAGCGCTTTACAACGGCCTCTCACTACATTGAGTAGGCCCTGAATTACTGAATGGAGGTGCCTGTTTTAAACCCTGCTCATTACACATGGCCATTGTGACGAGCTGGCAGTAGTAGTGGCAGTAGTAGTGGCAGTAGTAGTGACCGGATGGTAGCTTGGACCAATCTTTAAATAAATCCTTTCCCAGTAAGGTGATGTAATTTATATAGGCCAAGTGTTGGTATTAAATGATTTTGCATAACAGTTGCAATCTTGCAAAATTCCAGTAACCTTCGTGGTTACCATAGAGACGGGAGGCACATTTGGACGAGTGGTTATGTTACTTAGGATGTTTATCAGCTGTTGAATGGCCCCGTTACTAGAAGTCACATGACTTACTGTCAGGGTAAGACGTGCCTTTATGACTGAAAAGGGAATTTCGGGCTTGGCAGACGTAAGTGTGCAAAGACAATGCAACGATCATTTGAAAAGTTGTTGTTCATCCAACTGGCTGGCTTCAGCCAATGAAAATGTCTGTTTGTGAATGTTTTTAAAGGCCCTGTTTTTTTGTCACCAACCATACCTTTACACTATTTCACCATTCATCCCAGGCTTTTAGTGTTGGTTGTCCTTATCCTGATGCTATGTTGTTGTTGTTGTTGTTGTTGTTGTTGTTGTTGTTGTTTTTAAACAATCTTATCTTTTTGAGTGCACTATTTGTAAAAAAAAGAAATAATAATTGTTTATGACTGAGGTATCAGTTAATATACAATGCCATTTAAAATACATTTTCATCGAAGGCAACTTGCAGTAAAGTGAGTCCATACATTTTTCGTATAGATGGTCCCAGCTGGAATCAATCCCACAACATAAGCACTGCTAAACAGGCCCACACAATGTTCTCATAAGCCTATGCTATGACCTCTCTCTGCCTCCATGCCTCTATGCAAACATTTGGTTGAGTAATCTTGACAAAGCTTCACGATTAAACCTCAGATCAGATTAACCATCAGAATACTGAATAGGCTCCTAACCCTGTGTGTTTCAGGAGCTCACAGACTAACGTTTCATCAGCAGAAGGGGATGACCGTGTGGTCCTCTGTGGCTCAGTTGTTAGAGCATGGCACTAACAATGCCATGACAACTTGTCATCCCTTCTGCCGCCTATAACTACTATGGGATCTAGAGCCTTCAGCCGTTCTGCTCCCCGCCTCTGGAACTCTCTGCCACCCAACTTACGCAATATTGACACTCTCACCACTTTCAAATCCAGTCTTAAAACACACCTTTTCACAATGGCCTACTTGGTTGGATCTCCTGTATTTTGTTTGTTGTTATATCTCATTTTGCTGTTTCTTATCTCATTTTGCTTTGTTGATTTTAATGTTTTGATATGTGGGTTTAAACTGTCTTGTAAGGTGTCCTTGAGAACCTTGAAAGGCGCCCATAAATAACATGTATTATTATTATTATTATTATTATTATTAATGCTTACTTTGGGGGTTCGATTCCTGCAGGCAGCATATATACTAATAAATATATGCACTCACTGCGATGTAAGTGCTGCTTTGGATAAAAGTTTCATCTAAATGGCATATATTATATTACAACCAAGTCCTGTGCTGTTGCATTTACATTCCATTTTTGGCATTTAGCAGACACCTTATTCCAAAGCGACTTACAATGAATACTTTTTATTTAAAAAAAATATTACACTGGAGAAACAGAGAAACAGTACAAGGGGGGCAATAAAAGTTTTGAGGGGAAAGCGGGTGTCTTTAGGAGACGTAGTGCTGAGGGGCAGAAGATGTTGCACAGCTTGGGTGTGAGAATTGTATTTAATTTGAGCTGGTCAAGCCACTTACAGCAGGCCAATTCACTTCTGTTACCCAGGAAATGCAACAGTCTGATATTATTAGAATTGCACCAAATTCCCCTTCTTGTCTCTGCCATTGAGGGACACACAGTGGGGGGGGGGGGGGGGGGTCTGTAGCCTGTGTTAGGTTCTCAGTTCTGGGGAACTCCAGATGCGTCCCTCTGACCAATTTACGTCACACTAACTAGCACAAAATCACCTTGTACTCTTACCACATCCTGTTTTGTGGAGTAGCCCTCAAGCAACACTAGTCAATGTAAGTCGGCGAGGCAACCATGAGGAAGTCACAACCATGTGTATATTTACACACACGAGATGCTTGTGCCTATCTATCTATCTATCTATCTATCTATTTAACTCTTTTAGTGAATGTGTAAAAGAGAAGAAAATATCCTCATCACAAAGCCATGCCCTTTCGTATGTGTGTTTTATTTCATTGCTACTGTATCACCGAGTATATAGTATGATACGACATGCCCACACAGAGAGAAATTGATCATAGTGTTAGTTTAGAGATGACAGGACAGCTGGTCAGGTGACAGGACAGCTGATTCACATGGAGGCAAAAAAGGATGAACATTGCACACCACACCCAGCCCCCTCCACCCCCCACCACCCAATCATGTTCCTGTGTGCACGAATGCTTTACATTACCGGAGACAGTAAGCTTAAAGGCAACATCACCTTGTACTCTACAAATGTGTACATTTCAAGCCTGCAAACTGCGACACTTTAAATGAATGTGCAATAACACTATGTGCAATATGACAACCCTAGGGTACATAAGGTTCAGAGAATAGGAAATGTTAGAATAGGTATAGCATAGCATAGAGTACAGCACAGTGTTTTATTTGTATAGTATAGTATAGTGGATAGTGTACATAGCCTTTATTTATGTAAACCAGCTCCTTTCCCTTCTTGTTTTTTAGTTTTTTTCTTTCCTAGCACCAGGGGAGCCCCCCCTCCCAAATTTCGTTGTTTGGTACCTGTACTATATCAATGACAATAAAGACCATTCATTCATTCATTCACAACATGCCAAACAGAACTGCATGTCGAGTCAATCCTGCAGAGCCAGCTTCTCTTTGAAGACCGCCTGGACTTCATTGTGTAATATCCTTGTTATGATGTTATTATTACATGTTGCTATTGTTATATTGCAAGATGCCAAAACATTTCACTTTGTCTATTACAACTGTACGCGATATAAGTGAGAAATTAAAATGGCTAAATAAACTCAACCAAGTTGATGCTATCAATCCACAGAGATGAGCTTGAAAAAAAGAAAGTATGACTCAATAGCTGGGGTCTTCCAATTCATTCAGAGGATACATGTCCCACTCATTCCTGATTGAGGCAACTCTTGCGGTTTGGACGGGTATCAATATTGTGTTGTGGTGTGGGTGATATGTTGCTGTACTGACTATTAGTGTCCATTACTGACACGGTTATAGATTAGCTGACTGATGGGGGGGGGGGTTATGCTTTATTTATGTCTGTTTATGGTTGTGTTATTTTAGTTTTGTCAGTCTTTGATTGTGTGTTTTGGTGTTTAGTATTATGTCAACTGTCTTTTTTAAAGTATTTTCCCACTGCAGGGGACAGAAAAGAGAATAAATGAATCTGCTTTAGCTCCAATAATATCATGTAATGTATTTTAAAAGACAATAAATAATATTGCAACTGCCAATCGCCCCTGGTCATAGCATAGGCCTCCAAGATCTCCAGAGACCCATCCCACCCTGGGTACGAACACTTTGCCCGGCTGCCCTCGAACAGGCGGTACAGGACCATGTTCGCAAGGACAAACAGACTGAAGCTCAGCTTCTACCCCAGGGCCATCCAGGCCCTGAACACAGCAAAGACCTAGGTTCTGGGCCCTGGACAATCTAGACAATTTGAGGGCAGCTACTAGATTGAAATCAAGTGCAATACTGAAACACAACTGTGTACATTTCAAACCTGCAAACTGCGACACTTTAAATGAATGTGCAATAACACTATGTGCAATATGACAACCCTCGGGTACATAAGGTTCAGAGATAGGAAATGTTAGAATAGGTATAGCATAGCATAGAGTACAGCACAGTGTTTTATTTGTATAGTATAGTATAGTGGATAGTGTACATAGCCTTTATTTATGTAAACCAGCTCTTTTCCCTTCTTGTTTTTAGTTCTTTTTTCCTAGCACCAGGGGAGCCCCCCCTCCCAAATTTCGTTGTTTGGTACCTGTACTATATCAATGACAATAAAGACCATTCATTCATTCATTCATATTACTTTTTCTTACGATGACTGATGGATAGATGACTCACACAGGGCAAACAAAGGTATATGTACCTTTTTACTTTTTATAAATGCTCTGTTGACAATTGTATGCTCTTGCAAAACCCAAAAGTTGTATCTTTGATAATGAAATAGATTACTTTCATTCTGACACAGATTCGGCTTGTGTTGACATTCTGACACAGAAAAGCCTTGTGTTGACATTCTGACACAGATTAGCACACTGACTACCAAAACATCACCATGTTCTCTTACCACATCATGTCCAAATAGACGGACTGAATGCTCCTCTTAACAATAAATGAAACAGTACTTGTGTTTTATTGTATTTTAGATTTGTAAATAAAGGTGTTTTGTGGATTAGCCCTCAAGTAACACAAGTCAAACTAAGTCACAGCCGAGCAAACACTTGCAAACCACCACATTCTTTACAACAGCTTTGATAATTAAATACATTAGGATCAATCTAAATCATGTTCATTTATTCAAATGTTGTATGAATCTTGTCTCTTTCATCTATTGTCTAAGAAGCAGATTCATAGCCTTGTGGTGACATAGTGACACACTTACTGTGAAATGCAGAAGCCACTCCCTAAGCAAACATCCACTTCATCTCACTCTCGCTTACTTTGAGCAAGTGTGTTTGTGGATCAGAGTTCAAACATGCAGAAATCCCAACATGGATATCTACAGCTTTTATCTAATCTCTAACCAACATCGGTATTTCATTACCGGATACTGAAAATACTGGATGTATTAATGTATCTTACTTTCCTTGTAAGTGCATAAGTAAAAACAAGTAAAAGACAAATTCACCAAATGATATTCAAGAAAATATTGACATGACATCGACTTACCAGGTAATTCCATCAACACCATGATGAGAAATGAAGCCATAACACACTGCAGGGGACAGAAAAGAGAATCAATGAATCCGCTTTAGCTCCAATAATATCATGTAATGTTTTTTTAAAAGACACTAAATAATATTGCAACTGCCAATCGCCCCTGGTCATAGCATAAATTACTTTTTCTTACGATGACTGATGGATAGATGACTCACACAGGGCAAACAAAGTGAAACTAAGTGAGAGTTTGCCTCCTGTGAGAGACCATGTGTTGGCAGAGTATGAGAAGAGTTGTATGAGCAGGGGGGGGGGGGGGGGGGGATGGCATCCCTAAAACCTGTTTTACAACCTGAGTACTGTGTATGAGCATGTCTCATTAGGTTAGATTAGATTCAACTTTATTTTCATTGCAGAGTACCAGACAACGAAATGCAGTTTAGCATCTAACCAGAAGTGCAAATAGGGGTATAAAACATTTTCTACAACAGCATGTTTGGATACTGGATTCTGATTGGCTAGCAACAGTGGTAAATATCCCAACAACCTTCAGTTCAGACCGCATTTCCAGTATCAATGCTCCTCCCGATCAATCTGATTAAGAACACCTGTGCTGACCTACAATGCAATCGTTGATCTTGTTTATGGGACTATATTCTGTGGTCGGAAGGATATATGGCGGAAGGATATAAGGCTTCGCCTTGTGCCACAACCCTGTACCAGTGGTAAATGAGTCCACAACCCCCTTCCTCTCATGGTAAATTGCTTCCATATAAAACATGACAATGATAGTGATGGGTACAGGTAGTATGGCAATTACGGTAGTTTAGAGGTGCTCATGCTATACCTGAACAACAAATGACTCCTAAAATGAAACCATGCAACCTTACCAGACAGGAGACTCCTACATCGATCATTATTCCTTTCATGCTTGCTGCCATGCCCTCCACCATCGACGTTCACAATGCAAGTGCAACATAATCTGCCTCTCGCCACTATGTCCCTCCCCGTACACTACCCAACTGTCGAGCACCTTCAGCTCATCTGATGTCAGTAAGGCACCGCCTTTTGGGAAGTTCCTTGATGATTCTCCATTATATAACAGGAGAAACAGTGGCAACAGTAAGAATATCTCTTCTCACTTCTGACTTCTTCCTCAATCTCAACACTCTCACTCTACTTATTTTTGTCTGTGTTCCCGAGCAATCACATGGAACTACATTTCTATAACTTCCACTTGTGGCATTGTTGTTACGAGATAAATAGTTGAAGCTTTTGTGTAATCCTTTGTCGGCTTATTACATGACTCATTTAACCAGCAGCGCTCAGCTGTGAAATGCTGAGCGGCCGTCATCAAAGGGCCGTCAGGAAACCGAAAACAAACAAACAACTCAATAAGAAAGAGCATGTTTCCTTTCTCCATGTACGTAAACACTACTACTGTATACCTTGCCAGACAGTTGTCTCTCACTATGATCCTTTGTTCCTCTCTCTCTGTTTCCATACTCAGAAATATCAGTCAGCTGACCTCAGTGGCCCTTCCTGTCTATCCCATCAGACCCCAAGAATTGATAACTGAAACAAACAAACTTCCCCTCTCTCTTGCCTTTCTCTGTCTCTGTTTCTGTCTATGTCTCTTGCGCTGGTTCTGTGTGTGTGTGTGTGTGTGTGTGTGTGTGTGTGTGTGTGTGTGTGTGTGTGTGTGCGTGCGTGCGTGCGTGCGTGCGTGTGTATGTGTGTGTGTGTGTATGTGTGTATGTGTGTATGTGTGCGTGTGTGTGTGTGCGTGTGTGCGTGTGTACGTGCGTGTGTGCGTGCGTGTGCGTGTGCGTGTGCGCATGCGTGTGTGTATGTGTGTATGTGTGTGTGTGTGTGTGTGTGTGTGTGTGTGCGTGTGTGCGTGTATGCGTGTGTGTGTGACTAATGACAGACTAATATGACCCTGTTGTCAGGTGTTTTCCTGAACAAAAGAGACTCGTCCCCTGAATGAGTCAGACAGACCCAGAACATGTGGGTAATCTCAGGTTCCCTCTACAGTATAGTTACATCACCTCCGGTTCCTGCCAAAACACTGCTCAGCGTTGTAGTCTAAGTCACAGTCACTTTACGTTACTGCTGTCACTTATGTCCTGTACTATTGGCACTATTGTTATTGAATTATGCCTAATGCCTTATTGACTGCCTATTGTCTGGATACTGCTAATTGTATCCTGTCTTATTTGTCACTTATTTCCTGTACAATGTCCTGTCACTTTTAAAATCTTGAATTATGCCTATTGCTTTATTGTCTTGTGCTGCAATGTCAGGAACCGAAGCCTAAGTGTTTTACTCTCTGTGACATAACAATAAACTTGAAACTTATTATTTTTATTATTATTTTGCCATTTAGCAGACGCTTTTATCCAAAGCGACTTACAATTACGAATTACAGGGACAGTCCCCCTGGAGTAACTGAGGGCTAAGTGCCTTACTCAAGGGCACACTAGTAGTGGTGTGGTTTCAGGCGGGATTTGAACTCACAACCTTCCGATCGGAAGTCCAACACACTATCCACTAGACCACCACTACCCCCCACCCAACTTGAAACTAGACTAGCAAGGACTAGACTACAGTCCCATCTATTGAAAATGTGTGTAATAGTCCTCGTACACCGTACAGTGTTAATGCCTTGTGTGGCACAGCTTAGGGTAAAGTTCCACCAGCAGGATTGTACCGTATCCAACATACTGTACTTACAGTGGGCTAAACTCACTGTTGTCACAGCTAATCATTGATAAACACTCAGCTCTGGAAGACAAAGTGCAGTAAGCTGAGGAGGCAGAAACCGGAAACGGGCTCATGGTGGAAGCATGGAGTGGAATGCATACAGACCGCTACACACCACAGGATCTGAAAGAGTTCCTTTACCTTTGCTCTGAGCATGTGCTTTCCCACTTCTGAAAACACATTGAGCACCATGAACAAACACAATTTGAAAAAGTTGTAACCTTGCTGAACGGTAGAAACCACATAAAGCAAGTATTTCAATTCTATACCCTTTTTCTTCAGAGAGAGAATACATCAGCATGTTTTGACGGAAGCTGAGAATGTGGTGGCAAGCAGACAGTTCTGGACTGTCATACTCTTACTGTATAGAATGTTTCAGATGTCTATTTTATTTTGTTATTCTATTGTCATTTTATTTTTGTAATGCAGCTTTGAAGTGTGTACCTAGGCTACCTAGGTTATAAGCTAGCCTTGCTTTTGTTGCAACACTATAGGCTAAGAGAAAATATATGGAAATACCTGCATACTGAAGTCTGTAGAGATGGTATTGGTCCTGTGTGTTGACTGGGTGATACTGTATACTTCTCTGGCCCTCTCTCTCCTCAGACTGGCTGGTTGAGCACCTTCCTTCTCAGAATCTCAGCTGAGTTTGAGCCAATCACCAAGCATTGTGATATCATGTGATACGACAATAAGAAAATCGAGATTTCCTCTTTCTTGATAAGATCTCTCTCTCTCATCTCTCTCTCTCTCCCCCCCTCTCTCTCTCTCTCTCTCTCTCTCTACCCCTTTCTGGGGGCAGATCGACACAGCCTGTCTTACTTTCTCTCTCTCTCTCTCTCTGCATGCTGGGGAGTTTGGTGAGTGTGTGTGTTGGTGGGATAATACTGCGCATCACATCATTCATGTTATCAGTCTGAATTTGTGATTTGGGAGGATATTAAAAGATAGTGTCAACGCAAAATACTGTTTATGTGCAACAATATTATAATATAAAT
Source organism: Nansenia antarctica (assembly GCF_963989245.1). NCBI lineage: Eukaryota > Metazoa > Chordata > Actinopteri > Argentiniformes > Microstomatidae > Nansenia > Nansenia antarctica. The sequence continues at coordinate 60,336,069 of NC_137677.1, read as the reverse complement.
AATAGGTTACATAGCTATAGATAGTGCAAAAAAGTGTCCTGACGATACAGTACCAGCATTACATAACGTTGAGTCAATGTGGAAAGACAAATAGCAGCATGTTGGTGAGTGTCTGTGGGAGAGTCAGTGGTCACGGCGGGATAGCTGCTAAGTAATAAATGATTATTTATGAATGATTTATTACTTAAACTGTGGAATACGTCACTGAACGAAATCAGGGAAGCAAGTTCAGTAAACACCCTTAAGAACCATTTAAAAACGTATCTCAGTTAACAGTATGTGTTGGAGGTCACACAGCAGAAGAGTGAGGTTAAAGTGTGTTAGGTACCTTCTGTGTGGGTGGGGGTGGGGTGAGACAGTTCTTCTACACAGGGCCTGTGAGTGCAGGAGGGTGTGTCATGCTGCGCCCATGCCCCCACCGCCTGGATTTGTTTCATGATGGAAAAATGTTATCGTCAGCATCGGTAAATGCAGAAGTAAATTTTCATTTTCATTTTCCTTCATGTATGCAGATTGTGTCCTCGGGCTAAAGAAGCTATTTTCTATGTGTGTGTGTGTGTGTGTGTGTGTGTGTGTGTGTGTGTGAGTGTGTGTGTGTGTGTGTGTGTGTGTGTGTGTGTGTGTGTGTGTGAGTGTGAGTGTGTGTGTGTGTGTGTGTGTGTGTGTGTGTGTGTGTGTGTGTGAGAGTGTGAGTGTGAGTGTGAGTGTGTGTGTGTGTGTGTGTGTGTGTGTGTGTGTGTGTGTGTGTGTGTTGGCTCATACTAGGCATGTATATACATACATAGAAACACATACTTTGCACTTTTAATCGAGTGTGTGTGTGTGGGGGGGGTGAGTGCTGGCCTACATGTGCCCAGGACTGGAGTAAACACACCTTTAAACACTGCCCATAGGCCCATAGGGAGAGAACACTTTGAAAGAGAATGCCCTCCCTGTTTGGACCTGTCTGTTATGTCTTTAAACCCTACAGCAGGTCTTTGTTAAATGACTGTCAAGATTGTGATATTCTTCTTCTTTTTTTTTTTACAGTTTTTATTGTTTTTTTCGAATGAGTTAACGTCCTCCCTGATCCTCCCAACCCTCCCCTCCATCCCCCTCCATCCCCGACCCTCCCCTCCATCCCCCTCCATCCCCGACCCTCCCCTCCATCCCCCTCCATCCCCTCCCCTCCCTCCCCTCCCCTCCCCTCCCTCGCTGATCCTCCATCCCCTCCCCTCCCTCCCCTCCCCTCCCTCCCCTCCCCTCCCCTCCCTCGCTGATCCTCCATCCCCTCCCCTCCCTCCCCTCCCTCCCCCATGTCCGTTTTAGTAAACATTGTTCATAAGATAGTGATGGTGTTTCTTGTTATGCAGGATTCCTGCGCTGCAGCTTCCTCAGTCACTGATAAACACATTAGTCAAGTGTAATAAAGCAACAAAGGGAGTGTATTTGCACTCCTTATCGAGGTTTACGGCAACAATAATCAGGTAAAAGATAACGTGTTCAACTGCTTGGATGTAGGCCTGCGACAGTTTATCTTCAACATGTCTATATAAGACGTTAGTTAGCAGCTTTGAACGCACCCTTATCAAAATGTTTACACTGGGTTAAGTTATAGGGTTGTGCCTGACATTCAACAGATCCGTCTGATGATCCTTCTGTCTGATAAACATATTATGAACACATACTTTCTTCACTACAGCACATTTAAACACATCTCACACAGAAATGTTAGTCATTTTCAGTGTATTTTGTGGGGGGGAAAACATGCAGGAGCTTAGTAGGGGCTAAATGTGGTGGTGGTGATTTTGGAATCACACTTCTGGGATTGAAGGTAGTCCTCCCTGCGACCTCCTAGGCCAGATATAGCCCTCTTAACGATTCAAATCAAATTAATTCTTTATATAGCACCTTCCGTGCAAAATTGCAATACACGGTGCTTAACAATATAATGGAAATACAACAATACAATAAAAAAGTCACGACCAGAGGTGGGATTCAAAAGCAGACACAAGAGAACAGAGTTTATTTGCCATCAAAAGAGCTGGTGGGGATAGGCAGGCAGGTGGGTAGTCAGACAGGCAGGGGGTCAGGCAGGCAGGCAGGTGGGTAGTCAGACAGGCGGGGGGTCAGGCAGGTGGGTAGTCAGACAGGCAGGGAGTCAGGCAGGTAGGCTGGTAGTGAGGCCTGCAGTGGGTCAGGTAGGTTTTTTATTTTACCTTTATTTATACAAGTAAAAACACATTGAGCCCCAAGGGCTCATTTTCAAGTGTGACCTGTTCACAGGCATACAACAACAACATCCACCACAAACAAATACAATACAAAACCTGGCCTACATAGTCTAAAACTAAACTAAAACTACATAGTCTAAAACTAAAACTAGTCTAAAACAGTCTAAGATAGTCTAAAACTAAATGAAAACTACAAAACCTAAAACTAGACAGCTAAAGAGCTAGGGACAGGGAGGGGTCAGCAATGGGCAAAAGGGAGGGTCAACTCAATTGCAAGAACAAATCATGGACTCGCACTGTATGTCTCTCAGCAAGATCTTGAAACTGGAAAGAGGGATCAGATGAGACAGTTTCAGACTCTGCTGTAAAGAATTCCAAGAGGAAGGGGCTGCAAATGAGAACACCCTCTTGCCTTTCATGGTCCGGACCAAGGGGATGGAGTATGTGATGATGTCCTGGTATGCAGGTTGTCAGGCAGGCAGGCAGGGGGTCAGGCAGGTAGGCTGATAGTCAGGCCGGCAGTGGGTCAGGTAGGTGGGCAGGTTGTCAGACAGTCAGCAGTCAGGGAATCCTTCAGAGGGCAAAGGTAGAACAAGGTTAGGCTGGGGATAACTAACACAGGTCACAAAGCAGCGGCGAGACACTTGAACAAACCACTGAAGGCTACGATCTGGCGTTGAGTGGCAGCAGGTGCTGGGCTTAAGAGGAGCTGGTTGCTGTCTTAATCGCCCACAGGTGGAACCGCTGATTGCCGGCCGAGGCCCAGGGGGGCGGAGTTGTGGCAGAAAAGAAACGGTAATAGAAGGAAATACAACAATACAGTGAAAATAAACGGTAATAGAAGGAAATTATAGTATACGAAATAAGCGACATGGTAGAACACAGAGACCAGTGTAGCACGGTAGAAGATTAAAATAGATTAAAATAAAATGGTAGATTAAAAATAAAATGGATTAAGAGAATGCTAAACTAAAAAGGGATGTCTTTCAATGGTGTTCACAGACGGTTTAAATGTGTTCTGTCTGTGGACAGAAAAAGCAGCCAGGGAATCCCGTGTGAGAGGTCTCTGGTCCGAACCCTGCCGGTGACACAAAGGAGGGTTGGTTATTCAATGGGATGGATCAAGGGTAGAACTAATTCTCAGAGGTGACCCCTTAAAGCTATTGGACGTCTGAATGGCTCCCCCATAGGTGTGTGGAGGATAGGGGGGCCATAGAGATGCAGATACTGTGAACTCAGAGAGAGGGGGAGAGGGAGAGTGAGTGACAAAGAGAGAGAGAGAGAGAGAGAGAGAGAGAGAGAGAGAGAGAGAGAGAGAGAGAGAGAGAGAGGGACAGGGAGAGGGACAGGGAGGAGGGAGGTCTTTGTGTGAGTCTTCTGCCGCCCCCGTTTGAAGCCTCTACACACACGCACCCACACACACCGCTCTGCTACACTAGTGCCCAGTAACAAAGACTGATTGTGAGAGGCCGAGGGCA
>NC_137677.1:60324878-60327378 GCF_963989245.1 Nansenia antarctica | reverse complement strand
TTCAGGAGGGACAGTTACGGTGTAGCCTGAAGAGATGGGTCTTCAGGAGGGATAGTTAAGGTGTAGTCTGAAGAGATGGGTCTTCAGGAGGGACAGTTAAGGTGTAGCCTGAAGAGATGGGTCTTCAGGAGGGACAGTTAAGGTGTAGCCTGAAGAGATGGAGGTCTTCAGGAGGGACAGTTAAGGTGTAATCTGAAGAGATGGGTCTTCAGGAGAGACAGTTAAGGTGTAGCCTGAAGAGATGGGTCTTCAAGAGGGACAGTTAAGGTGTAGTCTGAAGAGATGGGTCTTCAAGAGGGACAGTTAAGGTGTAGTCTGAAGAGATGGGTCTTCAGGAGGGACAGTTAAGGTGTAATCTGAAGAGATGGGTCTTCAGGAGGGACAGTTAAGGTGTAGTCTGAAGAGATGGGTCTTCAGGAGGGACAGTTAAGGTGTAGTCTGAAGAGATGGAGGTCTTCAGGAGAGACAGTTAAAGTGTAGTCTGAAAAAACGTTATCTGACGTTATCTGAAGAGATCGGTCTTCAGTCTAGGCGGAAGCTAGGGAGTGACTCTGCAGTCGTATTTATAGTTGTTTCAAGTGGCTGTGGTTATGGTCATATGTGTCACAGCACAGCACAGCACATTTCCTTTGTTCTTACTATTTAGCATTAGCAATAGAAGGTGAGACATCACATTGGTTTGATACTTTCCATGATGAATCACTGTAAGCCTCTCTGGCGCCAAAAAGCAAGTATCAGCAAATGGTTTCTTCAAAATTGTCTGTAGGGTGTTGTAGGGTGTGTGTGGGCGTGGGTGTGTGTGTCGGTGTTTTGCCAAAACTTTTTTGAAGTACCACCACTTGGTGGCAGCAAAGCAATAGATGAGAGATTGCTGACAAGCAAGAGGAGAGCCAGAAGAGGAGGAGAGAGAGAGAGAGACAGCGAGAGAGGGAGAGGGAGAGAGAGGAAAGAGGAAAAGAAGGAGGGAGGGAGGGAGGGAATGAAAGTGAGTGTCACGAGGAGAAAATGGTCAAAGTGTTTGTGTCTGTCATGTCACCACTGAGGACTGTTCATGCTATCCTGTGTAGTAAGTCCTCTCTTCCTCTCTTCCTCTCTTCTTTTTCTTCTCCTTCTCTTCCTCCTTTCTCTCTCACTCTCTCCGGTCTGTCTGTCCCGGCGTCGGTAGACAGACAGGCTGAGAGGGTCCAGTGGATCTGCCAGCAGATGTGGAGGGCTGCCCTACTGCGTCAGGAGGAGCGGAGATAAAGCTGAGAGGAGAGAGAGAGAGAGAGAGAGAGAGAGAGTGAGAGAGAGAGAGAGAGAGTGAGAGAGAGAGAGAGAGAGAGAGTGAGAGAGAGAGAGAGAGAGAGAGAGAGAGAGAGAGAGAGAGAGAGAGAGAGAGAGAGAGAGAGAGAGAGAGAGAGAGAGAGAGAGAGAGAAGACAACAACATGTCTCCCTGACCCACAGTGAAGGACAGGACAGGACAGCACTCACTCTGTGTAAGTAAATCATCTAATGTCTAAACTTTAATCCTATATGAAGCTCTGGCTGTCTGTGTGTCTCTGTGTATTTTCTGTTTGACAGTGATAGATAGATGAAGGGAGAGAGAGAGAGAGAGCGTGCAGAGTGTGAGAGAGAGAGAGTCCTAGAGTTTGTGTGGAGAGAGAGGGAGGTAGAGGGAGGAAGAGAGGGAGGAAGGGAGGGAGAGGGAGGGTTTGGGTGGGTGCTTGCGGCTGCATGTGGAACATGATGTCAGAGGAATGCTCTTTGCCTCTCCTTAGCGAGTGAGAGCCGTCTGGAACAGCAGCCATCCCCCCCCACCCCCCCTTCTCTCTCTCTCCCTCTCTCTCTCTCTCTCTCTCGCTCTCTCTCTCTCTCTTTCTCAGCATCCGGCCATACAGCTGGAGAGCAGGGGAGAGGCAGAGCTAGTGGGAGAGAAAGAGGGAGGCGGGGGAGATGAAAAAAGAAAGTGTGAGAGAGAGAAGGAAGTAGAAAAGGATGAGACAAAGAAGAGAGAGTCCGAGAGAGGAAGAGAAGGAGGGAGGGAGGGAAGAGGGAGAGAGAGGGAGGGAGGGAGAGAAGGGAGAGAAGGGTGAGACAGGGGAGTGGGAGAGAGCGAGAGGAAGGAGAGAGCATACCAGAGGGAGGGATGGTGGGAGGGAGAGAAGAGAGGAGGACAGTAGCAGATAGAGAGATAGAGAGATAGAGAGATAGAGAGATAAGAAGGGTGCTAGAAGAGAGAGAATGAGAGGGATGACTGGAGGAGAGAGTGGAGAGAAAGGGAAAAGAAAGGGAAAAGAAAGGGAAGAGAGAGGGAAGAGAGAGGGAAGAGAGAGGGAAGAGAGAGGGATGAGAGAGGGATGAGAGAGGGAAGAGAAAGGAGAGAGGAGAGCAGATGGGAGAAGAGGTGGTCGGTCTACGGTAGTTTAGAGAGCAGGGACACTACTGTAGCTACTGCGAGCTCGGAGTGTCAAGCATGGGGCTGTGGGTTGGGTTGTGTACTTAGCAGGGATCAAGTGA
>NC_137677.1:60319878-60322378 GCF_963989245.1 Nansenia antarctica | reverse complement strand
CCCAACACTTCCCCCACCTCCCCGTCCCCCTGCCCCCCGTGGCCCTCCTGGACCAGCCCTCCTCGTCCGTCCCCCAACAGGTCTGCATCCTCACCTTCATCTATTAAGAGGGGTCCCAGCAGAGAGTCAAACAGTCACTCTGGTCTAGGTCTGTAGAAACCAGATTGGGTCTAAGGTATCCGGGAAAATAAGCTTCAATCAACCCCACCCAGATATTACTACTAGGTGGTTTAGTGCGCTAGAGAGCTATGCTGCTTTAACAAGGCCTTTTTTCCGAGGTGTTAAGATAAACTTGAACTTTTTTCAACGTCCTCAAGCGGGCCGGGCTCCGAGAAGAAGTCAACTATCTGTGGAAAGAAAGATGAAGGCGTGTTCTATCAATGCAAGAGAGAGAGAAAGAGAAAAACGGGAGACAAGGACTACATTCGTCCGCTGTTGAACTGACGGGAGAGCGGAGAGCTCGGAGGGCCTGCTGTTATGAGTGCTATCTGACGGTAATGGTTCTCCAGCTGGTGCTCTCTCCCAGGCTTATTGGGTGCAGATGGCCTATTAAAACATGTTTTGAAACAGGTTAAAGATGGTGGCCCCCTTTATAAACGGGCTTGGGTTAAAAAAAAAGAACACTTTCGGATAGTTTACATTTCTTTACATTTACATCCAGGATCAGGCAATTGATCAGCCCTCTTTCTTGGATCGAACAATGTTTTCCCCTCTCCTCAGATGAACCGAAATGTCCTGAAGGTGAACCCGCCCTTAAGCTGGACTTGGTCGGGCTTTTTGTTTCGAGACAAAGCGGTTCACGAAAGCTGTTTGGACTGGTTTGATCTGGACAGCGTCCTGGTCAGGCTCATGTTGGATTGATTAGATGTCACTCTGCTTTTGATGTTCGAGAAGGCAGGGTTATTATTCCATAGGCTGGAGTGACCTCAGTGTTCTTTCCCTACTGTTCCCTAGAATGGACTCTTCTACATGTGTTCCAGAATGGCCATTCCGCTGGCACTTTGACCGGATGAGAGGGAAGATGGAACACATAAAAACGAGTCCGTCAGTAACTAGCAGCATGATTAGAAGTGTCAGTTATGGACATGTAGAGAGGTCTTCACTAGGCTCCAGACGGTGTAAAGCGCCAATCTGGTCTCCAGCTTTTATCTGGAGAGGTATAGACATATCGTTAATCAACAAGCAACTCTCACAAACAAAGAGTGCAGCCAACACTTCTGTTCTACAGATCCTCCACCAAAAGCAGAGTGTGTGTGTGTGTGTGTCTCTGTGTGTGTGCGTGCAGTATTCGTGCATGCAGTCTTCCGTGCTTGTGTGTGTGTGTGTGTGTGTGTGTGTGTGTGTGTGTGTGTGTGTGTGTGTGTGAGTGTGTGTGTGTGTGTCTCTGTGTGTGTGCGTGCAGTATTCGTGCATGCAGTCTTCCGTGCGTGTGTGTGTGTGTGCGTGTGTGTGTGTGTGTGTGTGTGTGTGTGCATGTGTGTGTGTGTGTGTGTGTGTGTGTGTGTGTGTGTGTGCATGTGTGTGTGTGTGTGTGTGTGTGTGTGTGTACGTGCGTGCATGTGTGTGTGTGTGTTCTCTACTAACAAGTCTTACTGTACAGATGGGTGTTTGCTTCAGTTACTCTTACTGCCTTGTGGTGGGCAGTGACGGCTGTTCCCTGGCACTGACGGCACTTTCTGCATATGCCACCCCCGACAGCACACCCACTAATGACTGTTGATGTTGGAATCCTCCTCCGTTAGGCCTCTGATACAGGCTGACTCTCTGGTCTACAACACCGAAAAATCATCTGCCGTTAGCCCAGTCCCATCTGGAGAATGTACGGGTGCAGACACTTCTGAAAACCACTTACTGTGGACTAAACATTCCGACTACTAGGTCGTCAGAAACGTGTCTCTCGTCTCCCACTCACCACACCACGTGACTGGGGTCACGTATGTGCCGTTCATGTGCTCTCGGAAAACTAGGAAAGTCTTTTTTAAATTTAATTTTATGATTTGGGAAACCCGTAGGAAGAAAGATGATAGTTGAGTTTCCCCACTGAGAGTATCAGACTCAACCCATAAGGGAGCTCCACGTAAATAGTGTAGGTGAATTGTGAACTCGGAAGATCAGAGTTTTCCCGAGATGGCATGAACGGCAGATAAGTCGACCCCATGTGATCGGACACCGCGCCATTTGTCGGAGGTTTGTGGTTTGTTTCATGTTCAATCACTAGCTAGGATGTTACTGGTTCATATCTTGTTTTGATTTAAAGCACAGTCGATGTGTGAGCACTTGTTCCCAACCGTATCAGGTGATATATTCAAAGTACAGTGTGCACTTTGCAGGTAAAGTAAATATGGATAAACACTGGCTCAATGCCATTGAGATGAGCTGTATAAACTGTTATGATTATTTGTTACCTTCCATGACTATTTGATGATACATCAATAAATCATGCTGTATCACAATGAGACAGTCTGTTTGAGAAAGGTTAAGTGGATTTGATTTGTATATA
>NC_137677.1:60267378-60314878 GCF_963989245.1 Nansenia antarctica | reverse complement strand
GTGATTATGTGGAAATTGCAGTTTTTAACATTACAGGGTTTAACATTGTTCCTCTCTCTCTGTCCTACTCTCTCTCTCTCTCTCTCTCTCTCTGCCCCTCCCCCTCCCTCCCTCCCTCTTTCCTGCCCAGTCCATGCTGTCCTAATTGGGATGGGAGTGCTGCTGGTAGTGGGTGGGCTGGCTCTGATGGCTCTCATAGCTGTGCTGGTCTACATGGGCTTCCTGGGCAAGCTGAAGACCCACCTGCCCAGACTCCTACTGGTGGTGAGATACTGAACTGCGCTGCTCTTTGTCGGTAGATTACTGTCATCAACAACACACTCTCACTGTTGACTGTCAGCCTATAGCAGGGTGTCTCGCTCTGCCATTGTTTTTTCCATGTTGGTGTGTGTGTGTGTGTGTGTGTGTGTTTCTGTCTGTCTGTGCGTGTTTCTGTCTGTGTCTCTGTCTGTGTGTGTATGTGTTGGTGTAAATACAGCAGTAGTATGGCCACTCTCTCTCTCTCTCTCTTCCCTGCTTCATAGTAGTCATAATAAACTGTAGTAGAACTGTTATTGAACTATTATAGAACTGTATTATAGAACTGTTATTGATGCATTTCAGTAGTGAAACCTTTGAGACTGTGGGGGAGACGACCGGATATAGTCATAGTCAGCACAACCGTATGGCCATACAGCTGTATGACCAATTATCTCTCTTCTCTCCATACAGTCTGCTCTAGTAGAAGGCTACTCCCTCACCCCAGAGAGGACGGTCCCTGACCTGGTCTCTATCGATTCAGAGGAAGAGGGGAAGACTGTGAGACCGAAAGCACACCATACCGCAGAGGGCTCCAACCCAGCCGCGGAGGAGGAGGAAGATGAAGAGGAGGAGGAGGGAAACGACGGTTACACGGACCGTCCCGTGGGGCTCTCCCCAGACACCAGCTGCAGCAGACAATCCCAGGATTCATCAGGGGGGAGTGTGGCCCTCCCTAACGAAGCAAGGCATTCTGGGGGGTTGCGTGTTGACGTGGTAGTTGAAGAGGAGGAGGAGGAGGAGAAGGAGGCAGCTGTGGGTGACATGGTGCTCGGAGGTCAAGGTCAGGAAGAGGTCAAAGGTGACTGGGTGAGGGTTGCTCTCGGCCTTGACAGACATAGCAGTGTGGGTGTAGAGCAGGAAGAGAGTAAGGAGGTGAAGGAGAAAGAGTGGAAGACCTGTGGTAACGTCAATCTGTTCTCTGTGACTCTGGGGGCATTAGAGAAGGAGGACGAGGGAGAGATAGAGGAAGAGGAGCAGAAGGCAACAAACCTCCTACGAGACTTTTCAGTAAGAGAGAAACAGCCTCTTCTACCAATAGACATAGACCCTTCAACATCAGACAGCATGGGACCACAGAGTGAGCGTCACACAGGCATATTAACACTGGAACAGATACACACACCGCCACAGACAGACTGCATAATATACTCTGAATATGCAGACAGACATGTGGACAGGACGGAGACACACTCTGGCTACCTGGTAACGCTCGCTGGTACTGAGCAGACCGGTAACAACGAGACAGAGGAAGAAGAGGAGGAAGAGGAGGACGAAGAGGACGACTTCTCAGGCTACATGGGACGTTGATTGTGTTGATATAATTGTGTGTGTCATGGTGAATACCTACATTCCTGTTTTTCACTTTTGTGCAAATAATGGCATTTCAACCATTTGGGGTTGTTGTTTTTTTAAAGTAAATTAGAATAGTCTGGAGCACTGGCGGACTCAGGGGGGGGGGGGCGACCGCCCCTCCTGGTGTGCCCTTTTGAGAGGCAAAAATGCCCCTTTGAGTGGCGAAAATGAGAGGACGTGCCCTATCGGTGCCCCTCCAATTATCTAAACTTGACCATGTGCCCCCACCGTTGAAGAACGTCGCACTTAAGTGCCCTTTTGAGTGGCAAAATTAGAGGATATGCCCTATTGGCTGCCCTTCCAATGGTCTAAACTTGACCATGTGCACTGATGGGGTCCCATGTTGTGCAGTAGGTGCCCTTTTTTTCTTTTCGCCCCCCCCCTGCCCTTCAAACAGCCTGAGTCCGCCACTGGTCTGGAGTGGTCCAGTGGTCTAGCACTGCAGTCTACAGCTCATGTCGGCATGGGTTCAAATGTTGACCCCCATGCCCTCTCTCCTTACTTTCCTGTCTGTCTTCACTAGGCTATCTGTCCAATAAAATGAAAAATATGAGTGGGACTGCCCCACTCAGAAAAATGTACAGAAAAAACTGAATAGTGCTCCATTATTATCTATATGACAAATGATGTTCTTTTTCAATTATTAAAATCAGAAAAGCAGTAATGGATTTACATGAATCTCTTTTACACCGGACATCCGGAGGGGGATTCCTACACTGCAGTAGCCTCCCATCTGAACATGTGCACTGCTCTTTAGAACATCTGCATTGTCTAAACCAAGCATTCAGCCCATCCAGATGTGGTGATACCCTGATAAGATCAGGCCTTTTCCCGGCACGTGATTTCCAGTACTCCCTGGCTGTGTTCGAAATGGCATACTAGCATACTGCATGAGTATATACTGCATACTGCTTACTAAATTCATAATAAGTATGCCAATACCAGCCGACCGAAAATCTAGTATACATTTCTCGCATACTCAAATTTCACATACTAGTGTGAACGCACTGCATACTCAAAATCTATGTAATATCTAGTATGAGTAGTATGCTAGTATGCCATTCCGAACACAGCCACAGCATCGTTTTGCACTTCACAACAAGCTGGCAGCGCTGAAACCGAATGTCTCTGGATGTCTCTGAATGTCCTGTCTGTGTGAACCCACGAGACGTGTTGAACTATGCCGTTCTGAAATGTGGAAAATCTACAATGACCAGGTGTGCTTTATACTTCCATTTGTAATGTGCCGCTGCCATTTGCTCGCTGGCGAAGCTTTGTTAGCAAACTAGTTAGCTCGAAAAATCACACGGACCAGTCTGGAAGAAAACGCTTTCTTAGGGCTTCGTTCGTAAATTCGCTCTGAGAACGCCGGAGCGCACACTGGGTTCGACGTCACAAAGGGACCAAGTAATTTGATTGGACAAGAGGCATTCCATGGGTGCTGATCAGATTTTCAGAGCGTATTTACGAACGCACCTCAGATGTCCCGTTAGCTTGTTGTTCCTTCCTGTGCGGGGGTGTGGGTGTGGGTGAAAATAATGAATAGCGACACGAGACAAAAGACACGAAGGCACTCTGAATAACTTCCGATAACTTTTATTCCTACAGATGGAAAGTGAGTGCTGTGCCTCCAATGTTTTTTTCCCATATGTTTTGAACTCTCAACAATGTGGTGGTTTTACCCATTGATTGATTGAAAACAGAGGAAACTATAATGTTTTAGAGAATTTTTAGAGAACCTCAGCAAATAGGTTATGTTCATGCCAAGACTTTTTAATATTGCCTTAATTAAATGACTAAATAATTACATTATGATTATATAATGATTGGAGCACTTTGAGCTGCAACGTTTGCAGGAAAAGAGCTGTACAAATAAAAGTTATTGTTATTATTATTATTATTATTATTATTATTATTATTATTATTATTATTATTTGAATAGGTTTTGGGGGGAAAAAGTAAGAGACCAAATCAGAAAGGGGTTATCTAGAAAAACTAAATGTACAGGATTGATAGGATCATAATAATTTTCCCAAGCAGACCATTTATTCGCTTGTCCTTTCAGCAGCAGGAGAGGATGGAGGGCTTGGACACACAGGGATTCTTTATATGGAAAAGACCGGGGTCAGCATGATGTCACTGAGAGCGCAGCAGCAATGATGTGATGTCTCCACTGATATGGATGCTTACCTGGTTACTTCAGGCCGGCTCAGGTGAGAGGCTGTAGAGATGCTTTCAGACAAGTTCTCCACAGTATTTCCTTTCTCTTCGTCATCAATAGACTATCTCTCCAGTAAGTGACACGCCTCCATTTTGGATCAATGTCTTGATTTCCATCTCAATGACATTGCATCTCTCTCTCTCTCTCTCTCTCTCTCTCTCTCTCTCTCTCTCTCTCTCTCTGTCTCTCTCTCTCTCTCTTTCTCTCTCTCTCTCTCTCTCTCTCACTCTTTATCTCTCTCTCTCACTCTCTCTCTCTGTCTCTCTCTCTCTCTCTCTCCTCTCTCTCTCTCTCTCTCTCTCTCTCTCTCTCTCTCTCTCTCTCTCTCACTCTTTATCGCTCTTCTGTTGCTTTCTCAGCCATGTGTGAGCTGCCTGCGCCCATCAATGTGAATCTGTCCTCCAGACATTTCGTCCACCTCCTGACATGGGATCCTGGGCCAGGCACCCCCGCAGGAGTGCTCTACAATGTCAGAGTTTGCTCATTGAGGTGTGTGTGTGTGTGTGTGTGTGTGTGTGTGTGTGTGTGTGTGTGTGTGTGTGTGTGTGTGTGTGTGTGTGTGTGTGTGTGTGTGTGTGTGTGTGTGTGTGTGTGTGTGTGTGTGTGCGTGCGTGCGTGCGTGCGTGCGTGCGTGCGTGCGTGCGTGCGTGGGTGGGTGTGGGTGTGGGTGGGTGTGGGTGTGGGTGTGTGGGTGGGTGGGTGTGTGTGTGTGGGTGTTAGGGCTGTCAGTTTTCTCTATAATCCCATTCGAATTCGAATGCTTTATTTGATTTAATATTCAAATAATATTCAAATTTTTACTGCTCAAAATGAGTATCCCAATGCCTGTTTACACACACAAAAACGCCTGCTTACACTACATGTGGTTGTTATGAACGTTCTGCCCACTAGAGCGCATTCCTACCACTCAAGTCTATTGTTTTGTTGTACGATAACTTTACCAATAAACAACATTAAGGAATTACCAACAAGGTAATAATTAATAAAGAGGTAATTCTTGCTTGCTTTAGATGCAGTTTGTCGGACTCGAGCTCGGCTAGTTTACAAGGGTGTAGTGTTGGCAGATGTGTCCTCAAATTGCTCGTTGTCGAGTGATATTTCTGTTGCAGCTTGCATATTCTGCAGATTACTACATCTTTATTTGTTATTTTTCCATTTGTTGATGGAAATCCCCAAAATGTCCACCATCGCTTCTTAAAGGGTCAGGAGTGGAGATCTCCGCTGCATCACTTTCTGCCATTGTAAAGTAATGTAGCACAGCAGCGCACGCTGAACTTTTACGTTTAGCGAGATTGTGATTTAGACTCAGAAAACGTTATTGTTCATCACACAAGCATTTCGTTTTCACATGCGGGGAGGCCAAGGGCGAGATTCGCCAACGTTAGCCAACTATTTTTTTTTATTATTATTTTTATAAAATAGGATTAGGGTGTGTGTGTGTGTGTGTGTGTGTGTGTGTGTGTGTGTGTGTGTGTGTGTGTGTGTGTGTGTGTGTGTGTGTGTGTGTGTGTGTGTGAGTGTGTGTGTGTGTGTGTGTGTGTGTGTATGTGTGTGTGTGTGTGTGTGTGTGTGTGTGTGTGTGTGTGTGTGTGTGTGTGTGTGTGTGTGTGTGTGTGTGTGTGGTATGAATATAAGCATGCAAAATAGATTAATTTGTTACAACTACTCTATTGTCTCTTGTCTTATTGTTTTTTTGCCTACTATTGCCATTTTCTCTTGTTGCTACAATGTTGAGGACCAAAGCCTAATCATTTTATTCTCTTGTACTTCTCTTGTATAATGGGATGTAACAATAAACTTACATCTGTTTCTCATTCTCAGTCCATCAAAGACTGTTTTTCTCTTATTCAATGAGGAAACAATACCATTGACATTGGTCCGTTTGTTTGTGTCTGTTTTCCTCCCGTCCTGCAGTGGGGGCTCTTGGGAGCCAGTGGTTGGTTGTGAGCATGTGGAATCCCCTAGGTTGTGCAATGTGACCAAGGTGTTCCCTGACCCCCGCAAGACCTACTACTACCAAGTGGTAGCTGTACTGGACAACCAGGAGTCCCTACCAACCACAGACGAAGGATTTGTGCCCATCGATCGCAGTGAGTGTGGGTGGGCTGATTTGAACAACAGGTTAAATCTATTGTACATGCTGACAACCGTATATGCAATAACGTGCAATAGTACCATGCTCTATTGGTTATGGTTGTCGTAGGTTCAATAAACCCTTGAATTGAACTGAATGTTGTATTGAACGAGACACGTGTCTCGCAGCCCCCTGAGTTCTGTTTGTCCCTCGGTGCGTCCTGTAGCCGAGCTGGACCCGCCCCTGATGAGGGTGAAGGCGTGTGATAACACGTCTCTGTGTGTGGAGCTGCAGCCTCCCCAGGACAGACTCAGGGACGTCTACAACACATTCCACTACTCTCTGAACATCACGAGCAGCGGCGTGCACAGGGCCCAGGTGAGCACAGGAAGAGCAGGGTACAACTTCCTGTACAGGTGGCATGTTGCTGTAAGATGAACAGCTCTTGCTGTGCACAACCTGCAAAATATCAAGATCCATCACTTATGTTGGTTTAACAAGTTCATTCAATGGTAATACGTTTGGCGTAATTGGATGGCTCCACTCTGATATATCTTATATATATATATATTTATACAACAGTTAGTTCCGACCAAGTCATTTGATTGGACAAGAGGCATTCGTACCTACAACCGAATCACAGCCATGCTGATATTCAGTATAACACACTCCCTCTCGTGTGATATTGCTTAAATATATATAACTTCAGATCCCCCTGTAGGTAGGTAATCACAGAGTGAACCTACGGGTGGATGCTGGGCAGTGGGTGGGATGACCAACAAATGTAACTCGCATCGCCAGTGGATGAATAAACACTGTTTAACCACGGTTGAGCGTTGCTTATCTCGCCTCTTTTAAGCCTATCGTCCCATGAACATGACGTGATGTGTGTTTTGCTTTGTTTCATATGTGGGTTCAGCTGTCTCGTGGCATGACGGCCAGCTGACCCAGTTATCCTTACATTGTCTTGCCTGGACCTACGCTTCCCACTGCTGTCAGGACTGCAGAGTCACTGCTTGTCTTCTGCTGTAGACTGAAGACCCATCTCATCCTTTAACTGTCCCTCCTGAGACATACATCCCCTCTACCCTGTACAGTTTCTCTACTGTTAATATAGGCCTACCATTTTTAAAAAGTAATACAAATGTTTTATTCTAGCATTACGACTGCCAATGGCCCCTGAACCCGAGGATAAATTACTTTTTCCTGCTACGACTGGTGGATAGACGATTCACTTACTTACTTAGACAAATGTATTTGTTGTAAGTCGCTTTGGATAAAGACGTCTGCTAAACCGCCTATAATGTTACATAATTATAATGTAAATGTACATAAACTTCACTCCTGCTACAGATGTTTTGAGTAGAATTCAAGTGTTTTGCGAGAGACTAAAGTCTGAGTCGGTGTGAGATCTCTATGTCTAGGGGTTCAGACACTGAACCCCAAATTGCTCCCAGTGAGCGGGCTGGCCGGCGCCTTGCATGGCAGCTTGCCGCCATTGGTGTGTGAATGTGTGTGTGAATGTGTGAATGAGAGGCCATTGTAAAGCGCTTTGGATAAAGGCGCTATATAATGCCGCTTTTCCATTACAGGGCCAGCCCGCTTTGGATCTGCTTTGGCCTGCTTCTTTTTCTTTTCCATTTGTCGGCCCAGGTCGCGTCAGCTCGGTTCGGCTCGCTTCTTTAGCTCCACATCGAGTCCAGGGTCTAAATGTTGATATCCGGATCTTTTTGCCAGGCTGCGTGTGACGTGTGACGCTGCACACCGTTGATTGGTCAATGGAAATCGTCATCCCATGTCCCATCCCATAGATTTCTTCAATAACCGCCATCTTGAAATACCACATTCACTCTTGGAAAATGTCACTACAGTTTCTGTAATAGCTTATTAATAAAGATTCGAAAAATTATGCTGACCATCGTATTATCTTAGTTTAATGTCATTTCAATGAATCATAGAACTTTTATTTACAACAAGCACAACACAAAAATCGCTATTATGCACCGTCTTTGCCCGTGAATAACACCGGCTGTGGAGGTGGTACAAACACAATACTCCTTTGCTAACTTCACCATCGGTCTACGGTCATTTTGAGCCCTTAACCACCGCGCTGACACCCCGAGAAGATATGCTTTTAACCGTAAACTCGATGAACCGGGAGTTCACCCTCTGCATTTTCGCCGTTCACTCATGAGTCAAATGCCGGTAGATTCGCGTCTTGTCGGCGTTTCCCGATGATGATACTACAGTTCATAAAGCAGACAAGTGAAGGCAGTGGTTTTAAGGGTTCAAAAAACATGACTTTATTATGTGTACATAGCTTCCTCTCTCTCTTTCTCTTTCTCTCCCAAAAAATCACGGCTGTTGTTGCTGTGTACACCCGGAAGCTTTTTGCCAGGCTGCGTGTGACGCGTAACTCCGCCTACTATCGTCTACTCCTCCTACTAGTCCGGGTCGGTTTGTGTATAATGGAAAACCAGAACTGATCTAAACCGAACTGGGCCGACCTGACGCGAACCGAACTGGGCCGACCTGGGCTGCTGATGGAAAAGCCCCACAAGTCATTCCATTGACCATTTAGCCTGGTGTTGTATGGTGTGTCTCCTCAGTTCTCTGTGGACAGAGTGCCTCTGGGCGGGAGGACTCTGGGAGACCTGGCCCCGGGGAGGGAGTACTGCGTGTCCGTCCGCATTCAAGACAGCCGTGTTCGCAGGAAGTCTGCCTACAGCCCGCCACACTGTGCCTTCACTGCTGCTGATCACACCACAGGTAGGTCATTGGTCCTAGCATGGATTTGTTTTTCTTATGACAACTGATGGATAGATGATTCACTTACTTTAGTCAAATGTAGGCCTACTTGTTGTAAGTCGCTTTGGATAAAGGTGTCTGCTGACTCTCTCTGTTTCTGTCTCTCTGCCTCTCTCTCTCTGTGTCTGTCTCTCTGCCTGTGCCTGTCTCTCTCTCTCTCTCGCCCTCTCTCTCTCTCTCTCCCCCCCCCCCCCTCTCTCTCTCTCTCTCTCTCTCTCCCTCTCTCCCTCTCTCTCTTTCTCCCCACAGACATACCGGTAGAGATCTCAGTGTTTGTGTCTCTCCTGTGTTTGTTGGTGTTGTCTCTGGGATTCATCCCTCTGCTGGTCCGTACTGGATTCATCTGTCTCAAAAGGCCTCTTCCAGAAGTGCTGGTAAGCTACGGTATCATGTTCTACATTCATCTATGTTCTTCAATGTTCGCCTCTAGCTCCTAACATCACAGGGGGGAAAAAACTAACTTTTAGGCCTGTGATTTCAATGTGGAGCTTAAATGCGACTGACAATCTTGCACAACATGGAACAGGAAACAGCTGCAAGTGGTAGTCACACACACACACACACACACACACACACAACCCCCAGCACCAGTTACATATGCCTGACAGTCTGTGGTTCCGCTGTGCATCTCAATGAGAAGACAAAAGCACCTGTTGAGGAGACAGTTGCAGCACAGTTTGTCTCTGTCCATCACTGTATCCCAGCCAAGTCTTGACAACAGTGTAAAGTGACTGTAGTTATAATACAGACTCTCTACAGTTCTACTAGCATTGTGACTGCCAATTAATTTTGACATTTAGCAGACGCTTTTAATGATGATGATGATGAAAACCTTTATTGTCCCCAATGGGGACATTTTGTTGTCAAACAGCTTAGTTAGGGCAGACAGAAAACATTCAATAAATAAATAAAACAGTGCAGGCTCAATAAGTAAAAATCCAAATCCAAAGCGACTTACAATTACGAATTACAGGGACATTCCCCCTGGAGTAACTGAGGGCTAAGTGCCTTACTCAAGGGCACACTAGTAGTGGTGTGGTTTCAAGCGGGATTTGAACTCACAACCTTCCGATCACAAGTCCAACTCACTTCTCACTATCCACTAGACCACCACTACCCCCCAATTGCCCCTGGTCCTAGCATAGATTCGTTTTTTCTTATAATAATAATAATAATAATAATAACTTTAATTTCTATAGCGCCTTTCAAAAAATCAAGAACGCTTTACAATTCTTTTTTTCCTTTTTTTAAGTAATTTTTTCTGAGTGGGGCAGTCCCACTCATATTTTCCATTTTTATTGACAGTTACAGTGAAGATTTAGACAGGAAGGATGGGTGAGAGAGAGGAGGGATGACATGCGGAGGAGGGATGACATGCAGGATATGGATATATCGAACCGGGGACCCTGCGGTTACATGGTCAGCGCTTAACCCGCTACGCCACCTAAGCGCCCCACGCTTTACAATTCTAAGGGAAATGATCAGACAGACAAAACAGAAAACAAACAAAGCAAAACTGAAACATTGACTAGGGGCCAAAGGCCTTGGTGAACAGATGGGTTTTAAGGGCTAATTTGAAGGAGTCCAGGGTGGGGGCGTTGCGGATCACTATGGGGAGGGAGTTCCAGAGAGTAGGTGCGGCCACCTACCATGACCTTATCATGACTGATGTATCGATGATTCACTTACTTTAGACAAATGTACTTTCGTCGCTTTGGATGAAGGCGTCTGCTAAATGCCCAAAATGTAAATGTTCAGAGAAATTCTGTCTGTCACACACCACTTTCAATTATTTGGAGAGAAAAACCCTTGAGCCAAATTGAGTCAAATACTTTCTGGAAATGAACAAAGCAGGAGAACATGTTGGTCTTATTATGGTGAATGTGTTTATCAGTTAGGGTGTGGAGGGCGTAACTGTGAACTGATGTTTGGAATCCAATAATTTGGTAGGAATCCAATTTAACTTTTACTTAAGTAATGAGTAAATTGACTTTCTCTCTCTCTGGGTCTCTGTCCCTCTGTCGCTCTCTCTGTCTCTTTTTCTGTATGTGTGTGTGTGTGTGTGTGTCTCTCTCATTCTCTCTCCCTCTCTCGTTAGTTTATCATACACCTCCCAGTGTGGGCAGGAGTTAGCCTAAACCACATGCACCACTGTTATTTCTTATACACGAGTGTGTCATACGGGGGAGTCTTAACACTTTTCTAATAACATCAGGCAGGTTTCTTTCCCTTCCGCTTGGTGTATAATGATGTGTTCCATCATGAAGCGAGGGTGAAATGTCGGCCACAGCAATCAGGGGTTTCCCCTTCAGGGGACGGGGGGGTAATTGTCTGGGAGGTTCTCACGTGTCACCATGAAATGCCAGATATACTGGTTCTTGATTTCTTTCTACATTTACATTTACATTTTTGGCATTTAGCAGACGCCTTATTCCAAAGCGACTTACAATCAATACATTTGACTAAGCAAGTGAATCATCAATCCACCAGTCGTAGCAGGAAGAGTAATCTAGCTCAGGCCAGGGGCCATTGGCAGTCTCAGTGATAGAAGGAAAAGTTTTTTAATTTTATTTATTTATTTATTTATTTTTATATAGACTCTGGAGAACAGAGAGACAGTACGAGGGGGGCAGTAGAAGTCATAGGGGACACAGTAAAGGGGAAAGCGGGTGTCTCAGGAGACGCAGTGCCGAGTGGTAGTGGATGTCTCAGGAGGAGCAGTTAAGGTGTAACCTGAAGAGATGGGTCTTCAGTCTCCGACGGAACATGGGGAGTGACTCTGCAGTTCTGACAGCCACGGGAAGCTCATTCCACCAGTGGGGAGCCAGTGTAGTGTACTTTCTCCTTCTTTTTTTTTTTTTTTTTTTTTTAAACATTGGCATTTCAACTTTTTCAACAAACGATGATGCCAGCCACAGCCAACACATCCATGGTTCATCTTTACAGGGACCCTTATGATAGTGATTCAGTCTTGTTGCACCTCAACACCTGGGAGTTGGAAGTGTTGACTGCTGTCTACCTTTTGTACCGTCCCCCATCCCCCCCATGACCTCTCTCCATCTCTCCATCTCTCCCCCTCTGTAGACCTCTGTACAACACCAGGAAGAGAAGCTGCTCTCAGAGCCCTACGACGACACACCGCTCTCCCCAGTGTGTGTAGAGCCATCGTCGCCCCCTGTGGGTGAGAAACAGAAAGGCGCCGAGAGCGAGGGGGAGAGTGGGGGGGAGGAGGAGGAGAAAAGCAGCACATGGGGAGGGGGAGGAGGCTACGATACACGGCTCCCTGTCGAGCCCCTCTCCCCCACCTTATCCACCTCGTCCTCCTTTTCCTCGGCCTCCTCCTGTGCTGGAGTGCTCCACCACCTCTACCCAGAGACACGCACTCTGCTCCCTCTCCCCACTGTCCCTTCCACAGAGAGACACACTCTGCCCCAGCACCCCACTGTCCCGTCCACAGAGAGACACACTCTGCCCCAGCACCCCGCTGTCCCGTCCACAGAGACCCACGCCGGGTCTGGGTCCAACTCGCCTCACCTTCACCTCCCTGTCTCGGTACCAAACCAACACTATGAACCACTGCTCAGACCTGACATCCAGTCAACGTCCATGTCCGACAACAATCCCCAGTCTAGCGTACATATCACCTCTTTACCTCAGCGTGTTTTATGGGGTCGTGACCTCGGTCTCCATAGCGACGCAGAGAGAGACCCAGAGACCGTGGAGGCAGTGGGACCAGGAGAGGTGGAGGAAGAGGAGGAGGAGAGGAGCGGCCTGGATGTCAACCTGCTCTCTGTGACCCTAGGTGGGCTTGAGGAGAAAGAGGAGGAGGAGGTGATCCCTGAGGTGGAGGTGAGGAGCGGCCTGGATGTCAACCTGCTCTCTGTGACCCTAGGTGGGCTTGAGGAGGAAGAGGAGGAGGAGGAGGAGGAGGAAGATGAGGAGGAGGAGGAGGAGCATTGTGGTTACCTAGGCTGGAGATAGGAGAAGTGTTTTATGTTACACAAACTTTACGTTCCCATTATTTTAATGTCTTCTTTCTTTTTGAAGACTGTTTTTTTACATTTTACAAGCTGGACCACCACAGATGTATTTGTTGGTACTGCAGGCCACAGGACTGTCATGGAGAGCCACACAGCTGTGTGTGGTTCACGCACACCCTGATTCACACTGCACCACGGCACACTAGCCACACTAAAGCTGTACTGTACCCCGGACTAGGCTGGTCCGGTGTCACAACCATACAGTTGCTTTAACGGTGCTGAAAAGGACAATGTGAAAGGGAAAATGTCCAAGCTGACCCACAGTACGGTTCAGGTCCGGCCTGCAGCTACTCAGAAGATAGGCCGCTCACCACAACATTCAATACGACAGCCAAAAAAAGCCACCAGTGTTATTGAGATTATGCTCAATATCTCAATAACATTTTTATTTATTTTTTAAGTAATTTTTTCTGAGTGGGGCAGTCCCACTCATATTTCCATTTTTATTGTGATAGAGACAGTAGAGACTTTGACAGGAAGGATGGGTGAGAGAGAGAGGAGGGATGACATGCAGGATATGTCCCCGCCGGCCAGAATCAAACCGGGGACCCTGCGGTTACATGGTCAACACTTAACCCGCTACGCCACCTAAGCGCCCTATGCTCAATATCTCTGATCAGGGCATACCACAACACCACACCATTCAATGCAACAAGAAAAAAAAAAGCTACCAGTTGTATTCTTATGGTACATGAGATTATGCTCAATATCTCTGAACAGGGCACACCACTAACCACAACACCTTTGCTGTGGGTATGTTTGTGAAAATATTTGTACACGCGAGCGACATTACTTTTTTTACACGTGAGCAACGCAATCTTTGGGATTCGCACTGCATCTACTGTAGGTCCATATGATTAAGCTCTATTGAGCTAAATCTTTTATTTAGCTCGTCACTGTTGACGGAAGACTTTAGAGGGTCCAAGGTCCACCCACCACAGTCTCGCCAAAGTCCTGTGGTAAACGCTGAGAAATGTATCCTTCTATTCTTCCTTACTTCCTTCGATGTTGACTTACAGTGACCACTGATCTAACATGACTGGATTGGTCAAATGAAGCATTCCACCACATTGATTTCACCAGTCATGTCATGCCAGATCAGTGGTTTCTTCAAGGAAAAGGAAGGAGGCATTTTTAAGAGTATTCATTCAAACAGGGCCTGATTGTGTTTGTATTCGGTTGTTAAGTCTGACGTCAAAAGTGACGTTTAGCCATTTCCGGGTCCAAACCAAAAATTCTCCGCACCAGAGTACCAGTGTACTACAGCGGTAGAATGACAGTTCAATTGTTTTTTTAGACTCGGATCTATTCATACAACAAGGGACACACCACTTTCCCGTTTTCCACATATTGTCAGCGTCTTTGAGCCTCGGAAAAGCGCTATATAAATATAATGAATTATTATTATTACTGAGGCATTTCGAAGACAGCGCCTCAGCCAACTTTGGACCCGGAAACACGTCACGACTTAACAAACCAAAAATTCTTAACAAACCAAAAATTCTTAACAAATTCTTAACAAACCAAAAATTCTCCGCACCAGAGTACCAGTGTACTACAGCGGTAGAATGACAGTTCAATCGTTTTTTAGACTCGGATCTATTCATACAACAAGGGACACAGCACTTTCCCGTTTTCCACATTATTGTCAGCGTCTTTGAGCCTCGGAAAAGCGCTATATAAATATAATGAATTATTATTATTACTGAGGCATTTCGAAGACAGCGCCTCTCAGCCAACTTTGGACCCGGAAACACGTCACGACTTAACAACCGAATAGGGAAAAGGTGTGTGGCGCCAACTAATGGCCATACCTGGCATTGATTTGGCTCACAGCCCCTACAGAAGAGTGACGTGGATTGCATCTCCATAGTCTGGAGTGGCTCCCTCCCTCTCGTTCCCTTGCCTTCCACACTGTTGTGAACTTGTGAAACAGAACTGGATTGTTTCTAGATTCAGTTCAGATGAGGGAGAGGAGATGACAAGTATGAATGAGACAATCTCAGATGATTGATAGGTCACACTTTCTTTTTTTTGTCACAGAAAAAAACATTGAAATGCAAAGATTTTGTATAATTAAGTTTAATTAATCACTAAACTCATTTGTATGTGAGAGCCTTGATCAAACGTTGCCACCGATCATTGTTACAAACACTGTCATATTGTCATATTACACACATATACAATAATATATACAGTTTATTACCACAGCTCAAAACATAATCATGATTGAATCATACATGCTCCAACATCTAGGTCATCATAGGTTATAAATAGTCTACACATGATACAGTATTCTCTGCTTGTTAACAGTTTAAAGGACACCATATACACAGCAACATAACATATTACTCACAATGACGTTTCTATACAGTAAAACCTCCTGTTTCACAGGAAACACAGGAGGTTTAGTTTCAGTTTCTATTGTTGTCCAGCTTTTCAACATCCTATAGAAAACATTGAATCTGTACATTGTTCCAGTGTTACATTATTACATGATGTGTTCACCATAATACCTAGTTCTATACATTAATGCATTTATGAATGCATAAGTATGCTGGAGTATGAAAAATGTAATTGGAAAATTGTAAAAGCTGATCTGCCACACTAAGTGTCTAATGAAACCAATCATTGTATATATTGCTCTTGACCATTTTATAGCTTTAAATAAACATCTATTTTTGATATCCTAACACGTTCGTTTGTTTGTTTATGCTGACATAAACAAGGAGGCCTATTCTGCAGTATAGCAAACAGGCAAGACTGTCTGGTATACACAACAAATGTTACATCTTCCATGAAACTTATGAGACTTACATATACATCCACTAGCCACAGCACACACACACACACACACACACACACACACACACACACACACACACACACACACACACACACACACACACACACACACAGAAAACACTCACATGTGGTACACAGACATCACATCAAAATGCAGAACAAAGAGAAGAAAGGGAAGAAAGTCCATCCAGGTCCAGTGGTGTGGAGCAGTATATCCCAGCTTTAAGTCTGCCTCTTATCTGCTCAGTGACTGAGCGAGCCCGGGGTATATATGGTGTGTGAGTGAGTGTGTGTGTGAGAGAGTAAGGGGGTAGAAACTCTGGGAGGGACTTATGGGGAAAAGGAAACTCAGCCCTGTGAACAATAACAGGAGCAAGCGCCATCTCCTAGCCACAGCACAACCGTACAATAACCCCAATCTACAGCCTCGCCACCTACCTACACTGCCTTATCACCTCACCTGGCACGACCGACCCTTACCTGGAGGATGGGGAGGTGGTGGACCCTGTTACTGCTGCACCTACCCCTGGGTATGATGCTTTCGGGAGGGGTAATAGATTTGGGGTAAAAAAAGGGGTTATGGGTTATGATTATGGGGTTCTGATTTAAACTGTATCACCCTGGTTGTCTCTGTTAGGGAACACGGTGTTGATTTTTGTCGTTCTGGGGTCATGCATTGTGTCCTTTGGTTGGGGTGTGCGGTACTTAACTCATGAGGGTATGGTGAGGATATTTGCTGTATGGATTGGGGTGGGGTGTTAACCGTGTTCATCCCACTTATAGGCTGAGAAGTTGTGATATATACATTCATATTTCACTCTGAATATTTGTAAAATTGGCCTGTTTTGTATATATTAGGTGTACTGTGTATAATGTTGTAGCTACCTTTCTGCGTCATTCCTTATCTTGCTCACCTCCCCATGTGGGTGTGTCTGTGGCTGTG
Source organism: Nansenia antarctica (assembly GCF_963989245.1). Classification (NCBI taxonomy): domain Eukaryota; kingdom Metazoa; phylum Chordata; class Actinopteri; order Argentiniformes; family Microstomatidae; genus Nansenia; species Nansenia antarctica. The sequence goes on along the minus strand of NC_137677.1, from coordinate 60,298,334 downwards.
ACATTATACAGTATACCCACTCTATGAAATGTTATTTTCTCAAGGTTTTTTTGTATGTGTATCTCATGCTAGCTTCCCTGCTCTTTGTCTCTCTCTCTTGCTCTCTCTCTCTCTCTCTCAACCCTGCTCTCTCTCTCAACCCTGCTCTATCACTCTCCCTGCTCTCTATCTCCCCCCACCCCTTCCCTTCCTCTCTCTGTCCAGTGATTGGCATGCTCCCAGCCCCTGTCAGTGTGTCCATCAGCTCATTCAACCTGGAGCATTCTCTCACCTGGCAGCCAGGGGCCGGGACCCCTGACAACGCTCTCTTCAGAGTTCACACCCTCAGCCTCAGGTACACCCTCAATCACCCTCATCAGTCAGTCTCAGTCATGTCTGCTTACATTTCTAGTGCACTTAACCAGTATAGCTAGCTATGTTTCATTCCTAGTGCTCTTAACCAGTATACAGTGGGGGAAATAAGTATTGAACACATCAACATTTTGTCCAGTAAATGTATTTCCAATGAGCCTATTCAAGTGGAATTTGCACCAGACTTTGGTATTAACTCAAACAATCCAGCAACCAAACATGAAAGTCCATGTTAATAAAGTTATGTGGAATAAAGTGGAATGAAACAGGAAACAAGTATTGAACACACTAACTGAAATGAATTCAATACTTAGTGGAGAAGCCTTTGTTTGTAATGACAGCTTCAAGGTGCTTTCTGAATGAAGTAACTAATCGCCCGCAGTATTCAAGTGTGATTTTGGCCCATTCCTCTACACAAATTGTCTTTAAATCTTGAAGATTGTGGGGGGCCCTCTTGTGAATCTGGATCTTCAGATGCTTCCACAAATGTTCAATTGGGTTTAAGTCAGGTGATTGACTGGGCCATTCCAACAACTTGATTTTCTTTCTCTGAAACCAATTGCGAGTTTCCTTTGCTATATGCTTTGGATCGTTGTCCTGCTGGAAGGTCCACCCACGTCTCATCCTCAGCATCCTGGTGGATGGCAGCAGGTTAATCTCAAGAATCTCTCTGTATGGCTCCATGCCATTACCACGAGAGGAGAAACAGCCCCACACCATGATACATCCACCTCCAAACTTCACTGTTAGTATAGTGTTATTCGGGTGATATGCAGTGCCATTTCTCCTCCAAACATGGTGTGTTGTGTGACAGCCAAAAAGTTCAATTTTGGTCTCATCTAACCAGAGTACATGCTCCCAGTAGTTCACTGGCTTGTCCAAATGTTGTTTGGCAAACCTTAAACGAGCTTCAACATTTTCAGTAGTGGAGTCTTGCGGGCTGAGCGTGCACAGAGGCCATGGTGGTGGAGTGCATTGCCTACTGTCCTTTCTGTCACAGTTGTACCTGTTGCCTCCATGTCTTTCTGGCAGCTCTTTCCTAGTGGTCCTTGGCTCTTTGGCTACTCTTCTAAGTATCCTTCTGACTCCCTGATCAGAAATCTTGCGAGGAGCTCCTGTGCGTGGGCCGTTGCTTCCACTGATAATTCCCACAATGGTGCTTACTGGAAGATTCAGAAGTTGTGAAATACATCTGTAGCCAATTCCCTTGTTTTGCAACAATCTGGTTGCGAAGGTCTTGAGACAGCTCTTTGCTTTTACCCATTATTAGATGCTTGTTGTGTGGCACCTTGGTAACAAAAAAATAACTTTTATAGCCCATCAATATATTCTAACCCAGCTGACATTAATTAGCACAGATTGGAGGTAGAGTTGCCTCTTAATTATTTATGGTTTTCAGCAGGTTCCTTGCCTTTCCTTGCTGTGGTGTAGGCCTACTGCTTTTTTTGTGTGTGTTTTTCCTGTTTCCATTTTTTTCCTCATTGGTTTCATTCCACTTTATGACACATAACTTTATTTACATAATTATGGACTTTAATGTTTTTATTTTTTCCTTAGTCCTTAGGAGTTAATACCAAAGTCTGGTGCATATTTAACTTGAATAGGCTCATTGGAAATACATTTACTGGACAAAATATTGATGTGTTCAATACTTATTTCCCCCACTGTAGCTATGTTTCATTTCTAGTGCTCTTAATCAGTATAGCTATGTTTAGTTTCCAGTGTACATAGCAGTATAGGTCAGCGTTCACTTGTACTTACTGTATATCTGTGTTTCCTTTCCAGTGAACATACTTGTATAGGTGTGGTTTCATTTCCAGTGTACACAAAGCTGCTGACTAAGCACTGTACTTTCAGGAAGGCTAACTAGATGATTCACCGCTTTTGTTTCAGCCAGTTTAGTGATCAAGGCAAATATCACTACAGTATGTAGTAAGTGTACGGCTTAACCTATTTTACTGTCTCTCCCTCTCTCTCTCTCTCTCTCTCTCTCTCTCTCTCTCTCTCTCTCTCTCTCTCTCTCTCTCTCTCTCTCTCTCTCTCTCTCTCTCTCTCTCTCTGTGTGTGTGTGTGTGTGTGTGTGTGCCTCTCTCTCTTTCTCTTTTCCTCTCCCCACCTCTCTTCCAGAAACAATTCTTGGAAGCCTGCTAAAGGCTGTGCTAACCTGAAGGCCAGCCAGACGTGTGACCTGACCAACGTCCTCAAGGTCACCTTCTCTACCTACAGTGCCCGTGTTCAGGCCTTCACTCCCTCCGCGACCTCCGTGACCTCCAACTGGACCCTGTCTACACTCTTCTACCCTCTGACTGACAGTGAGACACCCTGTCCCCTTTATCTTTTCAATTGAGTTCTTCTCCACGACACATCGTGACGTTAGAATTATAAGGTTCTATCTCCATTTTTGTCAAAATTTAGTTTTTTACATAATCTGATCCATTAGGTGTTTATTAATGCCTGTGTGGTGTTATTTTTAAAATGTTGACCTTTTTGAGTTAGTAATTCATAAAATACAAAGGTTCCATCTCACAAAACATAATGGAATGTAAAAACTTTGACGCTCAATATCTCCGAACTACCCTAAACGGAGATAGAACCTTATAATTCTAATCTCACGACATTACAACAGATAACTTGAAGGAGCTCACTCATTTAGCAATGTTCATATTCATGTTTAGCGACTGAGAAAATTCCATTCCTTTTCTGTTTTGTCGGTCAATTCTAGTGGTCCTCCTCATTAATAACAGTCATAAACGTTTGTTGATGTTCTTTACTTCACAATGAGACATTGTGGAACATACTAGAACAAAAACACCTTCACGGAGAAAGTGTTATAAATTCAGGAGCGGTCATTTTAACCTTTGACCTCTCTCCTGTCTCCCTGGCTGCAGCGGTGGTGGGGCCGCCCGTGGTGTCTGTGTTTAACCTTTGACCTCTCTCCTGTCTCCCTGGCTGCAGCGGTGGTGGGGCCGCCCGTGGTGTCTGTGTTTAACCTTTGACCTCTCTCCTGTCTCCCTGGCTGCAGCGGTGGTGGGGCCTCCCGTGGTGTCTGTGTCCGGCTGCGGGAACTGCCTGCTCCTGAAGGTTACACCTCCCGCCTCTAGGGGGTTTCAGCGGTCTCTGTCCATCGCTTCTCTCTTCTATAGGGATCTCACCTGCCTGGTGCGCAGGACCAGAGACAGCGCCCAGGTAAGGCTCAGGGCAGAGCAGGGAGGGCTCTAGGATCAGGTCCCCACCTGTCCATATCATTTATTTATTAAAAGGATCCCCATCATCATATATATATACATATACATACATATACATATATAACGTCTCATTTGGGTTACATTATATTCATCACATGTTCACCTCTATTTATTTAAGGGGTCATTCACATTTTCAAACAGTCGCTCCAATGTACATTCATTTCTGACTCTGCTTATCTTATCGTCTTATTCGTTATGATCGTAAAGTCAAAATAGAACATCATTCCGACTCTAGAAAGTTTTTTTTAATACGGGCCATACATTCTGGACCACTAGACTCACCTACTATCTGACACTTGTTTGTGAAGTGGTCCCCTAAGGAGTTAATGAATTCCAAAGAAGCAAGCATGTAAAGAGCTTCATTGGTTAGTATTGTGTAATTACCGTTTTATCATCTAACTTCTACGTCCTTACCTGGTCACATCCGTACCAGGAAGTAAAGTGTAACCAGTCAATTGTGAACCCTTTATTTCCTGGATATTTAAGAGCAAACCCCTTGTTTCCTGGATATTTAAGAGCAGTGTTATTCCATCAGATAAGAACACCTGCTGTTGTGCTTGCACAGTAGGCCTTAAATTAAAAAAAACATTCAATGTTTATTTGTCATTACATATGATACAGGGTATTCAACGAAACAAAATGCCTGCGGGCAAGCATCTCTTCAGCAATACGACAACCAGTCAACAACAATCAACAATTTAAATTAAATAAAAAATAGAAAATAGAGGTGGCAATTGTATAGCAGAAGGAGAAAGTGAAGAAAGTGTAAAACATTTTTAAAAGAGGGTAAAAATCTGTGGCAGGCGGTTGAGACAAGGCTGATTTTGAATGGGGACGACCACATAGAAGTGTCTTATCTACTGTATATCACCTTTATCAACCACATATCTGTGGTATGTCTTATCTGTACGACTTCTATCCACAAGCAGCTTTGAAGCACCACCAGAACATCTAATGTAATGGTAATCTCATTTGGCTATATTGATGTATAACAGTCATATTATACCGTTTTTGGTAACAGACATTTTCTATGCATTTCCATTCATGATGGAATATCTTACAGTGTCTTTTACATTACAGTAGACCACATAGCACATACCCAGAAAACACTGAAAACAAAACCAGTTCTAAGAAGGTTCGTCAAACCCACACGCTTTCTCTGCCAATAATACCTGAAAAGAAGATGGAAGGCATTACTAAGAAAGAGGATCAGCATCTGCATAATATTATTATACGGCTCGAATCATCCCCATTTCTATTCTGGGGGGGCGTGGTTGTTTATTTCTTGTACTCCAGTCGTAGATGATAGTTCATGTGTGGTTTCTCTACAGTACGCTCCTCTTGCCCACACGTTCCTCTCACAAGCATAGCAGGTGTTTGGTTTTCGAAGAAAAACCGTCTCGCTCTGAGAAGAAGTGCGCCAGGACGCCAAAACAGATAGAGGTGTCGTAGGAGGACTCGCACCTGTCTCTGATTGTTATCTCAACAACACACAATACGTCATGTGTTGCGGTGCAGATACAGTCACAGTGAATCTAGGACAACAATGAAGAAATCTCAATACTCAATATCAGTTACTGCGGTCCCCAGTATTGCAGTCAATCTAATACAAGGGCAATGAGAGATGGATGATGACATAATACGATAAACATTTTTTACTAATAATAATACGACCTCTGTGAGATTAAAATTATATATGATTCCACATAATGCTTATGACTCAAGACAATTCATAGTGGTGGTGGCATTTCCGAACCTTGAATGAAAGTTGGATAGATACCCTACCTCTACCATCCACTGCCACCGAGTGCAATACCGAGTGCTATTTCTACTATTTGTATTACTACCACTATTGTATTGCGCAATTTGTCTCTTGTCTTATTTGCCTTTTTACAACTATTGCCACTTATTTCCTTGTCGCTGCAATGTTGAGGAACTGAAGCCTAAGAATTTTACTCTCTTATACTTGTATAATGAGATGTAACAATGAACTTGAAACTTGAATACAATATGGTGTTTCTGGTGTTTTGGTTGACAATATGGTGTTTCTGGTGTTTTGCAGTTCAGCCTTCGGATCACCTCCACAGAGACCGAGAACGAGACTGTGATTGATTACCTAGAGCCGGGGGCGGAGTATTGTGTGACCGTTACCGCGGCGACGGTCTATAACCGCCACTCAGTCCTCTCTGACCCCGCCTGCGCCTACACCAGCCCTGCGGCCAGCAGAACAGGTATGTTTGGTCCTGACTGCCCGTCTGGGTGAGCACCAGGAGAAAACTCCCAGCGGGCCGGTTGATCTGTGGCGTGGCAGGCCCATTGGTTCATCGCACAACCGTTTCCCCACAAACCCCCCCCCCACCAGTTGCCTTGACCCTGGTCTCTTGTTTCCACAGTTCCAGTTGTTCTGAGTGTGCTATGTGCACTTTGCATCGTGGTGGCACTCTTCTGTGGGGTAGTCAACTGCAGTGGACACCTGCTCTCCCTGCCTCTCCCCAAAACACTTGTACGTTCTGCTTGGCACCTTATCACACTGTAATAGCGTAGGTCCTGTGGTACTGTATACAGCACATAGTAGCACAGACATATTATAAGTAACACAAGCATATTATAAGATACCTACTGTATATCATCATCATCATCATCATCATCATATTTTATAAAATAACATACAAATGTAAATAACATATTTTTTTTATGTTTAATTTTGCCATCATCTATCTCTCTGCTTATAGTCCTCTATTCCCCTCTATGGCCAGGGCCCTCCGAAGGCCCAGCCGGAGATCTTCACCCAGCTGTCAGTGCTGCTGTGTCACGAGGCTGCAGACTGGCCTTGGACCCCCCTGCACTCAGACGACGGAAGCAGCAGGAGGTCTCTGGAGGAAGAGAAGGAGGATGAAGAAGGCTATGGACAGATGGTCTCACGAGAATAAACATTCAAGCCCCCCAAATATGTCATGTTGATTTGGTGAAATTGTAGCCTATCTTTAGCTGGGTCAAAGAAAAATAATATACTGTATTTCAAGGGCATCAGATTTGTTCAATGTGTTCTCCAGTATCTAGTCTTGTGAATAAGGTTATGTCCAGTATAAGAACGTAATAAACTACAGAGTGATTGTACCATGTGAATTACAGGCATGGTATCGTGATAGCCTATCCTTTGACTGTCATGCGTGAGTAACCAGTGTGAAATTTTGTTTCAGCCAGTTTAGTGATCAAGGCAAATATCACTACAGTATGTAATAAGTGTAAGGCTTAACCTATTTTACTGTCTCTCCCTCTCTCTCTCTCTCTCTCTCTCTCTCTCTCTCTCTCTCTCTCTCTCTCTCTCTCTCTCTCTCTCTCTCTCTCTCTCTCTCTCTCTCTCTCTCTCTCTCTCTCTCTCTCTCTCTCTCTCTCTGTGTGTGTGCCTCTCTCTCTTTCTCTTTTCCTTCACAATAATATTGTACAGAACGATTTAAACATTACAAATAACACTAGAAAAATTTAGAAAAATATAAAACATTTAATAAAACGAGAGAAACACAACAACAATAACATGACACTAGACAGACAGGTTTAATGTGGACAAACACTTCTTTGACACTTCAGGGATTCTTGTTCTCCATATTTAGCGGAAATAAAAGCTGTGATTACTGAAGATATGACTCGTTGTTTTAATCATTTTAATATGTTGAACCCGTGGATAACGTCGGTCAAATGTTTATTTTTTCCCCCCGAACTATTTATAAAACTTGAGTGACAACACGTGACGTTAGAATTATAAGGTTCTATCTCCATTTTTTCCCAAAATTGAGTTTTTTACATAATCTGATCCATTAGGTGTTTATTAATGCCTGTGTGGTGTTATTTTTAAAATGTTGACATTTTTGAGTTAGTAATTCATAAAATACAAAGGTTCCATCTCACAGAACATAATGGAATGTAAAAACTTTGACGCTCAATATCTCTGAACTGCCCTAAACGGAGATAGAACCTTCTCATTCTAAACGGAGATAGAACCTTATCATTCTAAACGGAGATAGAACCTTATCATTCTAAACGGAGATAGAACCTTCTCATTCTAAACGGAGATAGAACCTTCTCATTCTAAACGGAGTTAGAACCTTATCATTCTAAACGGAGATAGAACCTTATCATTCTAAACTCACGAACAGTTTCGCTTTCCCCTCAGATCTCCGCCCACCCAGACAGACAGTAACCTACTAGACACGCTTCATGCTCTGAGCGTCGATATCCTATTCGTATGGCTACAAGGAAATCACTTTGACAGCACATTTTAGTTCGATCCTAAGCTGTTCTACAGCGGACTGTCTTGGGACACCATGGGATCTACCACTTTGTTTATAATTGTATTATTCATAACAATTCACGGAGCGACAGGTGAGTTACCTATTTGCCTTTTTCACGTTTTTACCTGTGTGCTGTAAAACGAGCTGTGTCACTGAGTATTCATGTGTTCCAAAAATAACCATTACAGTGTAATAGACTTCACTTGAGGCTATGTTTTGTGTGTGTATTAATGTGTATTTTGTATATTTTAGTTTCGTTTTACTGTATTCGAATAAACGCTAGGACAGTGTGTGTAATTCAATGGAAACATTGGGGGAAATTCTTTAGTCATCATTCACACTTAGTCAAATACTCACTTACTTCCTTTTCTGTTACGTTCGTGTTAGATAATACATAACAATGAAGGAAATGGAATATGATACAGAGAAATGAGGAACTGCCTGTACTGGGAAACGGGGATAATCACACACACACACACACACACACACACACACACACACACACACACACACACACACACACACACACACACACACACACAAGCACACACAAGCACACACTGGCTCACCAGATCACAACACCCCGTACAGTAGATAAGGTTGCAACGCCACTGATATAATAACACGTATGTAGGCCTACAGATCGGGTTAGATTAGGGTTAGATTTGGATGACTCACGTTCATAAGCCTATGGATCAAGTATAATATGTTGGTCTGCTCCCTCTGGAAGGATGCCACCGTTCTTGACTGACTTTACCAAAAGACCTACCGTACTCTTTATTCCATTGTCCGTGTCGTAAGCCTATGTATGATGATTAACTGCAACTTTCATATTTTCAGTGGCATTCGCTGGTGTTCCACTATCCAACAATGTTAGGATCACCTCCGTCAATATGGGACTGGTGCTGGAGTGGGACCCCCCCCGAAACTCCACTAAAGACACGGCCTACAGGGCAGAGTTTAGGTGGGCGGACACCTACAGTTGGTTATACATAACAATGAAGCGAATGGAATATGATACAGAGAAATGAGGAACTGCCTGTACTGGGAAACGGGGATCATCACAGACACACACACACACACACACACACACACACACACACACACACACACACACACACACACACACACTACACACTGGCTCACCAGATCACAACATCCCGTACTCACTCTGAAAGTCCTACAGAACTGTCACACAACCCATTACAACCCACCTTGTTATGTGTTATCCACGTGATTCTGTTGTAATATAACTGTGATGTGGGGCTAATTTGTCTGTTTTTCGTGCACAGTGGTTATATCAGGGTCTACGAGGCTGTGTGTCCGAACACGACAGCACATCGCTGTGACTTCACCAGCCGCCTCACCCCGTTTGGACAGTACACGTTCAGAGTGAGGGCAGAGCAGGAAGGGGAGACGTCTGGCTGGGTGGAGACTGCACCATTCACCATGGATGAACACAGTGAGTGCACTGCAGGCTAATGTCTCACACCACTGACATCGTTAGATCTGGACATCCGGCTATAGCCGCGAATGTTTCCTGAACAGCCCTGGATCAAAATAAAAAAGGAAGTAAAAAATCACCATCTAGCACATCGCCATCTGTTTAGTGCATCGCCGTCGATTTAGTGCAAACCACCACCCAACCAAAAACTCTGCTAGCACCCCCTCCCCCACCCCCAATCCCCCCTGGTTCAAACCCAGCTGGACATTCCGTACGTTATATAATACATGCCATGGATTTGTGCAAGGTGGCATTAGCGTATGATATGGTCCCTGCTGGGAAGGTGGTAATATATAGCCATTTAACTGACACTTTTATCCAAAGCAACTTATATTGCAGTGAGTGCAAACATTTTTCAGCATAATGGTCCCAGAGGGAATCAAACTCGCAACCTAAGCATAGTTAGCACAACACTCTACCATCTGAGCCACAGAGGAGCACAATAAAGCTATTAAACCTCCTCTTTCTTTGCACTGAGAAAGGAAGCGTGAGTCACCCACCCCTCCATAATTTAGTAGGTGTCACTCATGTCACGTCTTTACTCACGTCTAAGAAAGGGCCAGTGCTCACAAAGTAAATTTTCAGATAGATATAATATATAATAATGTGTATGTGTCCACAAATACCATGGCACACAAGACGTTTCTGCCCCAGACTTCCTCAGTGCATAACTGCTGACATCTTTCCTCTGACCTGAGAGATCCACTTCCTGTAGGTCACTTCCTTCTCTGTGTCTCTCTCCACAGCCTCCCTGGGCCCCCCCAGTGTGACGTTGGACATCAGAGGTACTGACGTTGACGTGAGCATCACAGACCCGGTGTTTAGGATCTCTACGTTCAGGAAGGTCTATAACCACGCCACCTACAACATCACTTACTGGGAAGATGGCCAAGAGGGGAAGGTAGAGTGGCCATTTTACTTTCAGTATGTGTGGTCTCTGCACGATCGTCCCAGAAATGCAAAGTACAGTTACTTTCCTTCTTTCTTTCTTTTTTTACATCTTTGGCATTTATCCAAAAGCAACTTACAACAAATACATTTGTCGAAGTAAGTGAATCATCGATCAGTCATCATAAGAAAAAAGTAATCTATGCTATGACTAGGGGCCATTGGTAGTCACAATGCTAGAATTGCTTTTTTTCAGTAGAGAAACTATAACTGATGAATAGGTGTTCCCTTATGCTTACAGAAGATCTGATGATCCCTCTGAGACCATATATACTGAAAAATGTATGCATTCACTGCAATGTTAAGTCTCTCTGGATTATGGCATATATTATGAAGATATGAGGACAAAAGAAGGACAGCGTCTTTCACTCCTATAGGCTATACAGTCCATGAGTTTGAGCTACATTACCAAGTAGAGACAGCTTTGATAACTTGATTAATTTGATTGAGGTCATGAAGAGGAGGTAGTACTGTTGAGCTACTGTTGACCCTAGACACAGATCCGGGCTCCCATGTTTTTTCATCCCTGTAGGAGCCATTTTAGTCCAACATGTTATTTATGTTAATTTCCTAATATGAATTTTGAATTATTGATTTATGATATTGATTGCTTTAATTTAATTATGATAATATTTGCTTCTAAGTCTATATTCCCTATTTTATGTTATTTAGATGTTCCTTGTGGTCATTCATTCCCCCCTTGTGGTTGGGATGAATGAATATTGGGGATATAAGGGAACAGGAAGGGGATTGTTGATTGGGAGCAAACAAAGTTTCAATGACAGTTCAATGGTTTTGTGGACAGTTCAGGTCAAGACGGTTGTGAACAGTAATTGACAGTTGTGGACAGTAATAGACTTTGCTGACAGGATCGTTAATGATGGACTATGCTGATGGAGATATATTTATTTTGAGTAAATAAAAGAATGTGTTTATTTTTATACACACGTCACTCTGCCTTTTTTGGAAACTGTTTGTTGGAATCTACGACTCACCCAAGTAGAGACTATTTGGATTGTCTCTTAAGAAGTTTCTACAAGGGGCGCTTAGGTGGCGTAGCGGGTTAAGTGTTGACCGTGTAACCGCAGGGTACCCGGTTCGGTTCCGGCCGGGGACATATCCTGCATGTCATCCCTCCTCTCTCTCTCACCCATCCTTCCTGTCTAAAACTCTACTGTATCTGTCAATAAAATGAAAAATATGAGTGGGACTGCCCCACTCAGAAAATAATAATAGTAGTCTCTACAATCCCCTCATGGACTGAAGTTTTGGGTAATGGTCCTTCTGTCCTCACTGCTCCTCTATCTCCCCCAGCAGATCAAACAGATCAACGACGGCCAGCAGAGCAGGGTGGTTGTGTCTGATCTGAAGCCGTGGACTAGATACTGTTTTCAAGTCCAGGTGAACACCCAGAGGTTCTCCATACGAAGCCAGCACAGCAACGTGACCTGTGAGAGCACCACGAAGGGTGAGCCCCCCATCTCTCTTCACTTCCACTAACCCTAACTTCTCTCTTCTCCCTCTTTCTCCTCCCTCTCCTTCTCCTCCTCCTCCTCTCACTTCTTTTTCCTCTTCAGCTCATCCTTCTCTCCCAGTCCTCCTCCAGATCTCTCTTTCCCTCCCCTCTCCTCCTTCTCTGTCCCCTCCATTTCCTCCTCTCTTCCTCCATTTCTCTCCTCTTCCTCTTCCTCTCCTCATCCCTTTCATTTCTAAGTACTACTCCCCCTGTTCAATGACTCAATCTCTCCTCTCTGTCCCCCCTCCCCCGCACCAACCTACAGGAAATGACACCCCCTGGGTGGTTGCCTTGGTGACGTTTGTGGTCATGCTTGTGACCGTTATCCTTGTGGTCCTGGGAGTCTTGTACTGCAGAAGGATAGTCAGGTTCCTCTGGCCCAAGTCCAAACTGCCCGAACATTTCAAAGAGGTCGGTATGAGACATACGTGGTGTGTGCGTGCGTGCGTGCGTGTGTGTGTGTGTGTGTGTGTGTGTGTGTGTGTGTGCGTGCGTGCGTGCGTGCGTGCGTGCGTGCGTGCGTGCGTGCGTGCGTGTGCGTGTGCGTGTACTTGTGCGTGTGTGTGGTCTACAGTATTTTGTCCGAAAGTAACATCGTCTTGTAGGAGGCTACCTGTCACGTTGATAGTTATATTGTTCAGTGATATCGATAGTTGTGTTATTCAGTAATGTTGCTAGTTATATTCATATCTAGTTATAGTATCATTGAGTGACAATCAGGATGTTCTAGTCTGACCAACCTCTTGTTTCCTCTCCCATCCTCAGTACCTTCTAGTGCGCCCCCGTTCCTCCATTGTCATGGTCATGAGCACCCCCTTACCTGAGGAGCACCACCAGGTCAGCATCATGGAGGAGGGGACACAGGAGGGTGGACTCCCTCTGGTGGACAGAGGAACAAACTGCACACCGGCTGCTAATTCTCAGACAACAGACAGAGAGCAAGTAAAAGAGGAAGATATGGGTGGAAAAGAGGAGGAGGGAGAGACGAAGAAGGGAGGGGGAGAGAGGACAAGGACTGAAATGGACGGCAGGGAGGAGGATCTGCTCTTGCAGCCTGCCTGAGGGCGGATCGTTTACGACGAGCACAGAAATCAGTCTGCAAATCAGTCATTCAGTGACCAGCACCCTGGTGATGAGCACTGTATTGTGTTTTATCTCATATCTCACGGTACTCCTTACATTACTTGACTTCAACCACTGTGTCCCCATAGACAGTGATCAGACCGGTACAGCACAGTTGGAGCTGGAACTGGAAGGTGTGGCACAAGTACACCTGGGGCCGGTTTCACAGACAAGGCTTAAGCCTAGTCCTGGACGAAATTACACTTGCAATGTAAAATCTCCATTAAAGAAGCTTTTTAGTCTAGGATTTAGGCATAAGTCTTGTCTGTGAAACCAGACCATGATGTATTATTTGTGTGCGTTTGTTTACTGTATTATGTGAATCGTACTCTGTGATTGTGTCTTAAGCCCCTTTCACACATAGTTCCCTGTATATTACATGGAATCCCAACTCGGGTCCGCCAATGATTTTTGCCGTTCACACGTGAGCTAAATGCCCGACAATTGCCATGTTCTTCTTTTCGCACATGCCTCCGACCCGGGTCTGTGAATCACGCATTCACCTGGATGCAGAACTGGAACGAGACAGGCGTGTGAGACTGCCATATACCATATATATATAGTATCTGCCATATACCATACCTCTGTTTTATATGTATTTATCATCATATTTTTCTCATTAATTTAACAGTGAGTCGTCTCGTACGATATACTGTATATATATATATATATATATATATATATATATATATATATATATATATATATATATATTCTGTCTCCATTTTCACAATGGACATTTGGAAATTCAATGAATGGTACTTGGCAGATGTTGTTTTTGTAGTTTATTAAAAGTTATGTGTTATGTTCTTTTGACCATTTCTATGTTTTGACTACAGATTATGTGAAGTGCATTTATTCACAGGTTCAAGCGGCTGTTCCCTGTAAATCACTACATTATTAGAGGCCTGTGGTCTTTGGTTGAGACGTTTATAGTCTGTGAATGTGACATTGTGCCAAGAAGTCTGCATCTGCGCATGTATGGCGCAGGCAGGTGGTATTGCAATTGGCTGAAACAGTATTCCTGTTGATATAGGGCTGTTCCAGGTGAAGTTAGTTAGTAAACATATAATCAAATCAAATTGGCCCGTGTGAAAATTAGTTATTAATAATTACTATTGGCAATAAAAACTGAATTTTTTCCTGGAAAAAAGAAAAGAAAATGCACAATGAACAAAAGCTTGCGCATGCGCAGTGGCGAAAAGTCAGAGGGGGAGGCGTAGACCGACAGACAGACAGCGCCTGGCTCCATCTGCAGTGACCGTGGCGCATTGCAAGCCAAGCCTGAGCCTTGTGTCCCTGGTCTGCTAAGAGCGACATGGAGAGACAGAACACATGAAGATTCCTGATACTTCAGTATCACCCAAAGAACATTGTTAACCGTTATTATTCATCATGACATTACTGGGCTGCTTCTCTGCATTGGTTCTCATCTGTTCTGTCCAACCAGATCATGGTGAGTAGCTAAGCTAAAGGCTAGCTGGCAAGAAGCTCGCTTTTTTTATTTATTTGTGTTACTATGGCTTAATGTGTGTGCTTATTGTTTGGCAGCTGTTGGTTGATAACGACGTTTGTTTGTTTGTTTCAAGCTCATCATTTTATACCGCGTATAACATAATTTGACTGTGTCTACCAGCTAAGACTAAAGCTAAAGTGTAAAACATATCAGCCTGTATAATAGATATATAGATATAACCACCCCTACTAGGCGATGTGTGGTTGTGATGTGTAACGAAAAACGTTACAACGTTGCAGTCGGACATTGAAGAGTGAAACAGCCTGCTGTTGCCTGGTTACAGTTATATTATATTATTTATTATTATTATTTATAATATTGTTTTTATATTATATATATATTATACAGTTATATTAGATAGCTTTTTTTTTAATAGCAACAGCCTACAGAGTTGTTGTTTTTTGGTTTGTTTTTTATCAGTATTTTATTGAATTTTTCAATAAACACATTTCTTGACTTATACAACTTTTGTATTAAATGGTAACAATATCACCGAATAGGTCTTGCTGTCAACAGACTACATAGTTGTATGACAGCTGTAATACACCTTTCAGGGCTCCAAGTTGTATTGCTGCTGTTGACAGTTTTGCATTGACAGTCCAGTTCCAATGTTTATGACATTCAAATGAACAGGTAGCTAAGCGTGTTGTCTTGTGGTGTCCAGCAATATTTGCACATTTCATCATACATCATACATACATCATACATTTGAATTTACTTCTAATGATTTCCTTCTTTAAACAAGGTGAGTGTTTGCCTATGATACTACCACCACAGTTGTCCTTGCCACATAGCTTGTTTGTTGGTCTATTTGTAACCATAAACCCATCATCACCCAATGGATCGGTCCAAAGTGTATGTGTTCAGTAGTTGGGATTATGGCTGTGTTATTTGCCTAAAGGCATCATCACATGGTGATCCACCACCCCCCCCCCCTCTCTCTCTCATCTCTCTCTCTCTCTCTCTCTCTCTTTCTCTCTCTCTCTCTCTCTCTCTCTCTCTCTCTCTCTCTTTCTCTCTCTCTCTCTTTCTCTCTCTCTCTCTCTCTCTCTCTCTCTCTCTCTCTCTCTCTCTCTTTGGAAGGGAGGAAGGGAGTCTTCTCTCTGTGTCCTTGAAGGAGATGGAGATCATGCTAACCTCCTGGTGCTCACATCTATGCAAACTACAAGAGGGGCTGATGTTGTTGACATTAACTCCTCCTGGACCTACTTCCCGCAGTTAGAGACTGTGGGAATGGGTCAGATCGTCTGAGTTAGGACCAAACAGTGAATTGGACACACAAGAGACAGAGAAAATAGAGAAGTTGTTCTTTTAAACAATGTTGTTATTATTGAGCTATTTAACGGCTGGGCCTATCGTATCCTCCTATCCTCTAATGTATCAGCTCAGTGGCCTTGCGGTTGGAGTGTCCGCCCTGAGATTGGGAGGTCGTGAGTTAGATCCCCGACCGAGTCATACCAAAGACTATAAGAATGGTACCCGTTGTCTCCCTGCTTGGCACTCAGCATTAAGGGTTGGATAGGGGGTAAGACCCTGTGACATACCAGCGTCATGTCCAGGGGTTGTACTTGCCTAAGGGCCATTTCAAGGGCCATCTCAAGGCCTATTTACTTACCCTATCCTCTAATGATGTCTTTGGCCTATAGATGCACTTGTTTAATTTTAGTAAATAGGCTAGGCCTTGTAGCCACTGACAGAATCCCTCTCAGATCATCTTGCTAAGCACCTACAGTACATGGAATATTTGGCCAGTCAGCAAAAGGCCAGAAAGAGGAACTGAAGTCAGCAGATCTTTAGGCTCTATTTGTCTTCCACCACCACCATGAAATCTGGATACAAAGCGCTTTACTTCAACTAATGCTGTGTTTAGTGTTTTCACTGACTATAACTGTGGAGGCCGGGGTAGTGGGTGGCAGATTCACTGTTTAGATAGCGAGTTGGACAGGTGATCAGTTCAAATCCCACCTGGGAACACCACCATTGTGTCTAATTCACTGTTTGGTCCTAACTCAGATGACTCGTTCCCCCAGTCTCTAACTGCAGGAAGCAGGCTCAGGAGTTCATATCAACAACCTCAGCCCCTCTTGTAGTTTGCATCTAAAGTGAACCCCTGGAGGTTAGCATTATCTTTTTAGTTTCCCTTGAGTAAGGCACTTAACCCTAAGTCACTCCAGTGAGACTGTCCCTGTAATCTATAATTGCAAATCGCTTGGGATAAAAGTGTCTGCTAAAATTGACCATTTAATGGTAAAAATGTAATGTAAATGATTAATGGTGAACTAGGCCTGAGTTCAAGGCTAGGCTGGAGGCTATTCTCATGGTTGATTCACTCTCACTTGACTTCATACCTCTTGCTTGTTTGTCATCCCTGGACAATAGCCCAGGCATTCCATGTAGCCTACTGTACTTTCAGTTACACTTCTGCCCTGACATTCCATGTAGCCTACTGTACTTTTAACTGGCAGCAGTTAGCTAGCACGGATTCACGGAAACGGTTTCAACGACACGTGATTGAGAGAATGGCAGTTTCACCCGCAGCCCGCAGGTGTCCCGCCCAGTTACTGCCAGGCCTGGTGGACAGTAATAACAGCACTGTGGAATCTACTGCCTAGCCTAGCTAATCCAAAGTACAAAGGCCAAGATGGCGGAATGTGGAATGCGCCTTAGGGTTGAGGATGTAACCTACTGTTTATCAGCTACGTAGGCTAGCAGACTAGTCTAGTCAATAAAACCCAGATGAGGGACTGAAAAGCGCCCCGTCCCAGATAGTATTTAGTTTTCCTCTCATGGTTTAATTCCATTTCATTCCATTTGTATTATACAGGAAAAGGTTAAAAGTAGCCTAATATTACAGATGTTAAAATGTGTAACATTTAGACTGGCCTGACTCAGTTAAAACTGTTTTGCAGCAGGTTCCAGTTCTGCAAACACAGAATCACATGAACAATAGAAAAGGTACAATCGGGGACCATCACATAGGGAAGACGGCAAGAAAACATGAAACAGTTAGCCTACACAGCACTACAGAGGAGAGGACAAAGATGAAACAGTTAGCCTACACAGCACTACAAAGGAGAGGACAAAGATGAAACAGTTAGCCTACACAGCACTACAAAGGAGAGGACAAAGATGAAACAGTTAGCCTACACAGCACTACAAAGGAGAGGACAAAGATGAAACAGTTAGCCTACACAGCACTACAAAGGAGAGGAAAACATGAAACAGTTAGCCTACACAGCACTACAGAGGAGAGGACAAACATGAAACAGTTAGCCTACACAGCACTACAAAGACATGAAACAGTTAGCCTACACAGCACTACAAAGACATGAAACAGTTAGCCTACACAGCAGCACTACAAAGGAGAGGACACAGGGGAGGGAGTCAGATGGTGTTTATGGAGTTGGATCAGTGGTTGCGGGTGTACCCTTCCATCAGATGGCCTGTAGATGGCCATCATAAGCCTGTTTGAAATGTAAGATAGAGGTTGTTGTATGTAATATGGGATGCCATTCCAGATTTTGGTGTATGTGTGAAAAAATTATCTAGTTGTTTTTGTAAGCTGGAACTGGGATAAATGCAAGTGGAATTGATCTAGTGATGCGTTCCTGTCTTGTATTTTGTCTTGGAAGTAGAGCAGTGAGTGTTGGAAGAAGAAGAAAAAAGGAAGAAGAAAAGGGCCGATTTCTAGTGTGAAAGTACAATGCAATGCATGATTCTGTGCCTGTGTTTTTCCGTCTGGATTTAGTAGGCTGTTCCCAGTTGGGAACGAAGGAGAGAGACTTTGCATCGTGTTCTGAGAGACTTAAAGACAGACAGACAGACAGACAGACAGACAGACAGACAGACACAGATAGGGATTTCTCATCGCCAAGGCTCCGTGCCGGTTCCAGTTCTCAAACCTAGTCTGGAACCGGCTGGCGCGTTCAGACCGAAAATAAATTGGTTTGGAACCTGAAAAGTTGGTTCGCAGCTGCCTATGTGTGGTTCCCAACGTGAACCAAAAACTAGAACCGTGACGTCGTCAGTGGGTGTGTCATATTCTAGGCTGTGAAGACTAGCAAGATGGAAGTAGATAAAATGTAATCTACGGTAATCTAAATCTAATTGTTAGTGATTTCAAAAATTATCAAAAGTTGTATCATTCTCTCTATCTAACTCACATGCTCAGCAAACACACACACACACACACACACATTATATTCCAGTAACGGAGCAGCTGGCTAGTAAGAGGACAGGTTTAGAAAGTGTCTTTTTATCTAATTTTTTCATAGAAAATAGTGTTTATTTCAGATACTGTATTATCCTTATTTCCACTGAAGTAGCTGCCATCTTGTTGTGACATTTTTGTTTATCCCGCCCCTTCGTCACCCAACGTTGATGACACTGATGGCTCCACTTAAAATGATATGAAGGGGGGCGCTTAGGTGGCGTAGCGGGCTAAGCGCTGACCATGTAACCGCAGGGTTCCCGGTTCGACTCCGGCCGCGGACATATCCTGCATGTCATCCCTTCTCTCTCTCTCACCCATCCTTCCTGTCAATCTCTACTGTCTCTATCACAATAAAAATTAAAAAATAACTGTCAGCAGTTTTTGCCAGACAGCACCAGAGGTGCACCAGAGGTTCCAGAACAGGAACTGGCACGAAGCGTAGCGGTGTGAAAGCCCTAAGAGAGAGACGGATTGAGTCAGAGAGGGAAATATTGTGTAACCGTGTCAACCACAGCAGCCTCGGGGGTTGTGTGTGCACGGACGCACACTGAAACACACACCGAAACTCCTTTAATCTATTTCTATACATGTTTTTTCCTGTTCAAAATACATCTATAATATTGGTCTGCAAGTAGCAATGTATGCCAAGTTACGTTGCTATTCGTACTCACCACATATTTTTATTTATTTTTATATACTGTACCTATTTTAGTATGCTACTGTTCCTTTTTTTAAAGAGTTTATGATTTGTACAGGAGCTGTGATCTGGTGGCCAAGGAAGAATATATGACTATGACCCTGTCTCTCCTGTGTATGTTCCAGTACTAGAATGACTATGACCCTGTCTCTCCTGTATCTCTCCTGTGTCTCTCCTGTGTATGTTCCAGTACTAGCAGAGGTGGCGAAACCAGACAACGTCTCACTGGTCACTCTGAACACACAGTACCTGCTAACATGGGACTGGGACCAGAGGAAGGCCGGCAACCTTACCGTTACCTTCACTGCAGAGTTCCTGGCGTAGGTCAACACACACACACACACACACACACACACACACACACACACACACACACACACACACACACGGTACCTCTTAATACATAATGTTTCACAACACAATCCTCTCATATACTAGCAACAACTGATGCTACCCTCCACCTAGGCTAAAGTTGCACAGTGTTATGAGAGAGAGAGAGAGAGATCCTTTATTGATCACCAAGGGGAAATGAAAGGAAACAGCAGCTCACACCACCACCAACAACAACAACAACAACAACAACAACAACAACATAAAGTAACAATAGAATAATAAAATAATTGAGTGTCGTCTACCCTCACAGGAAATATAAAATGCTCAGGAAGAGGAAGGCATGGACGCGTGTGTGTGAGGGGACGGTACACACCCACTGTAACCTGACGGCCTCCGAGCTCCACTACCACGGCATGTACGTCCTCCGGGTCCGGACCGACACGGGCCCAGCCAGCTCAGACTGGGTCCGCAAAGACTTCTGCCCTGACAAAGATGGTGAGGGGGGGGGGGGGGGGGGGGGGGGAGAGAGGGAAGGAGGGGGAGACAGAGGGAAGGAGGGGGAGACAGAGGGAGAAAAATAAATACACTAGTCCATTATACAGATGTATTTTACATGGATGGGAAATCAAGGGGAGACTCGTTAATACACACACACGGAGTGGAGGCTGGTACCATGCATTAGCATGAGCCCGTCCTCCCATTTCCACCTCCAGCCTCCCACTGGCACATACACATACAGTTTAAACAACCGTGTCACTCAACTACTGTAGCACAGACCCATTCATGGAGAAAACCATAGTCCACACATGACACTATGTAGGGGTGGGAATGTAGAGGTCTGAATGTCTCTTGAGTTGGTTTGGATGATGAGTGACTGAGGAGTGAGTCCGTATACAGCTCCTCATCCCCCTCTCTTCCCTCCCTCCTCTTGCCTCTCTCCAGCGGACCTGGGCCCCCCCTCCGGAGTGAAGCTGGCTGCTGTGAGTAACCTGCTGGATGTGTCCATCTCTGACCCTCTAAGCAACACCGGAGGCTCTATGAAGGAGCTGATTCCCTCCATGTACTACCGCATCCACTACTGGATACGCTCACAGGACATGCAGGTCAGTGCCTGTGTGTGTGTGTGTGTGTGTGTGTGTGTGTGTGTGCGCGCGCGTGTGCGTGCGTGCGTGCGTGCGTGCGTGCGTGTGCCTATTTGTGTTTGTCTACATGTCTGTGTTTGTCTGCGTGTCTATTTGTTTGTGTGTGCCTGTTAGTATCTACATGTGTGCATGCGTATGTCTGTGTGTGTCTGTGTGTGTGTCAGTGTGTATGTGAGGACCATTATAACCCTAGACATTAGATCCATCTTTTCTTTTTCAAAGCCTGATTATGCTGCCGGCTAAAACCCTGATGTCAGTCACACATCTCCTTCCCTGTCAGTCTGCTATTCATAGCTTTCAGTCACGTGGTTTCTTCCCTAGCAACCACCAACCTGACGGGCAAAAAGTATCATAGCAACATCGCTCAACATGGCGAGTGGACGCAATTTACCGGCTGCCTACTATTTAGACCACCTCACCCATGAAGAACTATCAAGATACACGACGGTGATAGGAGAGTAGGATTGACACCATTCAAAACGTTTTGGATTCCATGTCTTCTCCTCTATCCGGACACGTTGGAATTATTATCCTAACCCCCGGTGAATCAAAGTTATTGACCCGCAAAGGGTGCCTCCTTAACCGGCTTTGCCTGTGAATAACACCGGTTATGGAGGTGGTACAAACACAATACTATTATTGCTAAATTCACCATCAGTATACGGTCATTTTGAGCCCTTAACCACCGCGCTGACACCCCGAGAAGATATACTTTTAATATGAAACTCGATCAACCGGGCGTTCACCCGCTGCTGGACGAAACTACCGCTACTCCCGCTGTCAGCGGGGCGAGGGAATATTTCTATCCGGGAATTCGCTCCTTGCTGTGTCGACGGTGATAGGAGTGGAGGATCGACTCCATTCAAAAAGTTTTGGATTCCATGTCTTCTCCTCTATCCGGACACGTTGGAATTATTTTCCTAACCCACGGGAAATCAAAGTTATTAACCCGCAAAAAGTGCGTTTTGCCCGTGGGTTTTGCCCGCAAAAAGTGCCTTTTGCCCGTCAGGTGGGCGTTTCCACTATGCTGTGACGTCACATGAAAGCTATGAATACAGGTCTTCAGTGAGATTGTCTTAGACGCTCCATACTCTAGAAGCTTCAAACTCTTTTCTCCTACTCTCACTTCATGAATGAATGAATGAATGAATGAATGAATGAATGGTCTTTATTGTCATTAATACAGTATAGGTACCATACAACGAAATTTAGGAGGGGGGGCTCCCCTGGTGCTTGGAAAAAAGACTAAAAACAAGAGAGCCAAGGATAATAAACAAGGCTATGTACACTATCTACTATACTATACTACTATACTATACAATAAAACACTGTGCTGTACACTATGCTATGCTAACTTTTTCCTATATCTGAACCTTATGTACACATGGGTTGTCATATTGCACATAATATTTGTTGCACATTCATTAAAGTAATTTCTCCCTTTCACCCGTACCCCTAGAGAGGCCTCCACCCTGCAACCACAACAACCCCAACCCCCTCAGCACAGGTGCTAACACAGAAATATACAGTCACGCTTTCAACCACAACCTTAAAACAGTCCAGAGCTGGCCATTTCCCTGCTGTGGTGGTGGTGTGTGCAGGGACCAGAGTAGTGGGTTGTTGTTGTTGTTGTTGTTGTTGTTGTTGTTGTTGTTGTTGTGCTGGTCGCTGTAACCACTCCCTTCTACTACAGTACAGGCCACATTGTTAACTGCCAGTCTGTTCCTGCTGTGGCCAATTTAGTAGTAACTCGCCCGACTGGTGCCTGTCTAGATGCCAATCTGTACAACTCATTGTTGTATGATACTGTAAGTCTGGTTTGACCAGACAGCGACATACTGTTGCCTACAGTTGGCTAAATCAGAAACAGACTGCCACCCATGCCAGATTTGCTATCCAGCTGGTATTTGAATTTGAAAGACTTGGGGGTAGAAGGATGTAATTGCATTTAAGTGGAATCAAAAGGCCATGTCGAAAAAGGGATGTCATCTGC
Source organism: Nansenia antarctica (assembly GCF_963989245.1). Classification (NCBI taxonomy): domain Eukaryota; kingdom Metazoa; phylum Chordata; class Actinopteri; order Argentiniformes; family Microstomatidae; genus Nansenia; species Nansenia antarctica. Next base: position 60,275,465 of record NC_137677.1, on the reverse strand, counting down.
GGGATACGCTGTAGTGTGTTCCCACTGCGGTCCGAGCTATATTGATCTGGATTAGCCTTAGTGTTCTGTGAAGCCTTTCTTCAGCTTTGTAGTTTTCCCTCCGGAGCAGCGAAGGCATGTTAATGAGCATCAGAACGCAATGCCCTGATTACACATCCTCTGTCTGTCAGAGAGGTCTGATCTCTCCGGATTTCATTCGACACACAAAAACACAAAGCAATTAGCTGCTCGACAGGCTTTCTGAAGGCCTTTAATAAGACGTATTACCAGTGAATACAGCATGCCAGTGATGCCACCGTCGCTATTGTCACATTGCTGCTGATCCGTCACACACACTGAACAAATCCACTCCTTTGACACCCAGAGCATTTTCCAATCAATATTCTGTCTTGCGGTTATGACTGTGACCACTCCTAGAGAGCTTTTAGTCTCTAGCACTCAAAGTGTATTATGGTTTATAGTACTGAAAAATGTATGCACTCACTGCAATGCAAGTTGATTTGGATAAAAGCGTCAGCTAAATGGCATATATATCACATCACACAGTGCATTTCACCTGGGTCACAACACACTTTACAGAGGATAAAGCATGCACGTAAAATAAGGTATGAGAAAATAGCAAAGTGTGTGTGTGTGGGGGGGGGGTTGGAAATTCTTTGAATCTTATCCAGGGATGAGGACCGAGGATTTGGGCTCCGGAGCCACATCCAAGCCTTGTTAATAAATATAGGTTTTTAGGGCACTTCAGCTTCATTGGTATAGAGACAGTAGACTAGAGATTGACAGGAAGAATGGGTGAGAGAGGAGGGATGTCGACGGCCCGGAATCAAACCGGGGACCCTGCGATTACATGGCTGACGCCTTAGCGTGCTACGCCACCAAGCGCCCCCCATTCAACCCTTGTTTATGTGTTGTGTTGTCCAGGAGATGAGACCCATGGTTCTGGAGTCCAGTGCCAACCTGGTGACCCTGCCCAGGCTGGAGGCCTGGACCTGGTACTGTGTCAGGGTGCAGTCACGCTACGACTACTACAACCGGACCAGCAGCCTCACCGGCACAGACTGCATGCAGACTGAAGGTAGCGTTGATTATATTTGAAGAATTTGCTTGAATCTCAATTCAAGCACAAAGTAAAAACAGTCAGATTATTAATATTAAGATATGCTGATATGTTGATATTAGCAGTATTTCGCCAAATGTCCTCCTTGCCATCCCTTTGTATTGTAACTGCCAACCTATAAGGCCCTAAACAGTGACCCTATTTTTGTGTGTGTGTGTGTGTGTGTGTGTGTGTGTGTGTGTGTGTGTGTGTGCGCTCAAGCATTTGCACCTCCATCCCATCTCTCTGTCCCTTTGTTGAGAGGAAATAATAAAGTAGATTAAACACGCCAACGTGTGTTTAAACACACTGTGACTGTTGTGACTGCTTCAGAATTAAAAATAACATTCACATGCAATGTGTGTGTTGTTAGGTGTGTGTGTGTGCGTGTGTGTGTGTGTGTGTGTGTGTGTGTGTGTGTGTGTGTGTGTGTGTGTGTGCGCGCTCAAGCATCATATTTGCACCTCCACCCCATCTCTTTGTCCCTTGAGAGGATATAATAAAGTAGATTGCAATGTGTGTGTTGTCAGGTGTGACTCCGTCGTGGCAGATCATGCTGTACTTCCTGGGGTCTCTGGTGCTGTGTTTCATCTTGGTGCTACTTCCCTCCTACGCCTCCTTCAAGTTCTACAGGGTCCTAAAGGCCACCTTCTACCCCTCCATCAAGCTGCCCGCACACATCCACCAGGTAAACCTCACCTTCTACCCCTCCATCAAGCTGCCCGCACACATCCACCAGGTAAACCTCACCTTCTACCCCTCCATCAAGCTGCCCGCACACATCCACCAGGTAAACACCTTCTACCCCTCCATCAAGCTGCCCGCACACATCCACCAGGTACACTTCACCTCGGGAACTAAATAGCATATCACATGATCCAGTTACATCTAATGGCTAGGTCACCGCAATAACAATTAAGAGCTAGCATTCATACAGTTTTTTGGACAGTTTTGTTAATCTCTCTCTCTTTCTGTCTCTCTCTCTCTCTTTCTGTCTCTCTCTCTCTCCCTCCCTCTCATCCCTCTCTCCCACTCATCCTTTCCTCCTCCTCTCCCACTCCTCCCACAGTACCTGTGCGACTCCTCCCCTGGCTCCGACATGCCCCGCCTCCTCACGCCGGAGTCGGAGTCGGAGCTGTTCTGCGACAGGCTGAGCATCTGCCCAGAGGCGGTGCTCCTGGAGATACACACCCCTCCGGCGTCGTCTGGCATCACGGCGGTGCCCCCCTCAGGCCTGGAGCAGGACAGCAGCAGGCACAGCCGCCAGGGCAGCGGGGGCAGCGGGGACTCTGGGGTCTACTCCACCGAGGGAGGCTCCGCCCAGCAGTGCAGCGGCCAGACGGCCAAGGGGGGAGAGGGGGGGGACTCCTCCTGGCAGAGCCTCCCTCCCCCCCGCCTGGAGCAGGTGAAGATGGAGGAGATGGGAGGGGAGCTGGCGGATGACGAAGGCGTTCTGGAAGACGACGAGATGGACTTGTGTGTCTGAGGGAAAAAAAAGGATGGAATGTCTGGAGGAGTTTTTTTGTATTATTATTATTTTTTGTTTGTTTTTGTTTAACTTCCGTGAGGGGGAGAAGAGGAGGGTTTGCACTGAATGTTTTCGTTGTCGTTGTGTTTCTCCCATCGTCTTTCTCATCTCTCCCTCTCAAGGACACTGTGAAGAAGGGGTAGTGCCACTACAACACACCTCTACTCTACCTACCTGTTATGTAGGCCATGGCCACCAGCCACCTGTCCTAGTCAGATAGGAGGAGTCCATTAGATGAGTAGTTTCCCCATCTCTCTGTTATACCCTATGCTGCCTTACAGTGTGGCAGCTGTGTTTTACATGCCTCCAGTGTGTCTGGGTGTCCACAGTGATTGGGGGGTAGCAACTTAAGGCATAGAAACAATCCTTTTGATGGGGCCTGTCATATTTGGCTGGCTCGGAAATCCATTAATTAGGTCTTTTTAACTTTGGCTATCAGAAAGACCCCCCCCCCTACACAATCTCCTTGCCCATGGTAGGAATGACTGAAGTGTAGTGTAGTGTAGTGTAGTGTAGTGTAGTGTAGTGTGTGTGTGTGTGTGTGTGTGTGTGTGTGTGTGTGTTTGTGTGTGTTGTGTGTGTGGTGTGTGTGTGTGTGTGTGTGTGTGTGTGTGTGTGTGCGCATGTGTGTAGTTAAAGAGAATTCCTCTGGCAGTGCTGGTCACCGCTTCTTTTTTATTTTATTTTATTTGTTATTACTGAGTGCTGCTGTTGCTAGAGAAAGGTGTGTGTGTGTGTGTGTGTGTGTGTGTGTGTGTGTGTGTGAGTGTGAGTGTGTGTGTGTGTGTGTGTGTGTGTGTGTGTGTGTGTGTGTGTGTGTGTGTGTGTGTGTGTGAGAGAGTGTGCGTGTGTGTGTGTTCATTCAAAACAAATGGAAGAATCCACTGGACGAACAGGGTAATAGTTTAGTTGTCAGGTCTTCAGTAGTTTCAACGAATTCTCTATGGAATCAAATTCACAGAGAGATTCAAGCACCATATTATTTCACATCATCTTGAGAAGGGAATGTTAAATGACAAATTCATCTTAACACTTTGTGCGTGCGTGCGTGCATGCGGCTATGAGTGTGTACATGTGTTGGTTTTCATATTCGTTTTATTTTGTCCATTTATGATTCTTATAGAATCTTAACATAAGAGTGTCAGTGCTCTATTTAGTTGTGTCTATGAACCATCCAACCTATTTTTTTGTTGTGAAAGGTGCTCACTGTATGTCCCATATAGCTGCTGGTTGGACACCTGTTTTACTGAAGAACTGAATCTTTCTGTGTGTAATTAATTTGAAGCCCTATTTGATATCTCTCTTCCATCCTTCCTCTTTGTGGTTAGAAATCAGCTGAAACAGATGTTCTCTGCAGGTGTTTCACGTGTGTTTACGAACAGGGGGAACTAATCAATCAAGCGCCTGTGTGGTTACAGTAGGTGTGGTATGAGAGAATATGTATTTTGCCTCCAATTCGTTCTTGTATCATTGTCTCGAATCCGAGCTCCGTTTTACTTTTAGTTTGATTGTTATTGAAAAACATAATGCCGCGTCCTTAATAACCTATACCTGGATGAACAACGGTATTCAACCATTTTACGTTTTAAAGACAGTCTGGATTAAGAGTGTACTGTATTTCGAGACAACTTGTCATCCACCAAAAGACCATAACATGTGCTCAGAAGTCATAACCGCCAATGCGAAGGTTTATTAATGCTTAAAGCTTTTTCATATAACAGAAACTGCTTGTTTGTTTGTTTGTATAACGCTTTATTACACTGATGTCTGTAGGAACGGTATACTGTAGTAGCCTACTGTCACTATAAAGTATTTCTGGTGAATTGTACACAAAGCAATGGTCTGCATTTACAACATTCTTCATCATCAATCAACATACAGTAATGTGTTGAACATGCTATCAACTATTACATCCATGTAATGGCATTACAATAAATAATAAAGAAGCAATCTCACTTAATACGTGTAAAGTGATTTGATTCTTGCACATGGTTATTTAAGATCAGATTTATGAAACACAGGATAAGATGTAAATTCCTTTGTGCAGTTATATATTTAATATATTTAGAAAATAGTTATTTCCTTACATGAGGATGGATTCAATGATAGCACTTAAATATAGTGCTATGGTATGTGTAAACGTCACTATAAAACAAAGTGTGCGATCGAATAGGCTCGCTGAGTGTCGTGAGCTTAGAATGATAAGGTTCTATCTCCGTTTAGAATGATAAGGTTCTATCTCCGTTTAGAATGATAAGGTTCTATCTCCGTTTAGAATGATAAGGTTCTATCTCCGTTTAGAATGATAAGGTTCTATCTCCGTTTAGGGCAGTTCAGAGATATTGAGCGTCAAAGTTTTTACATTCCATTACTAGCATTAGCATTATGTTTGGTGAGATGAAACCTTTGTATTTGATGAATTACTAACTAAAAAATGTCAACAAGGACCCCAATTGAAATAAGCCAGTGGCTTTCTTGGGTTTTTATCCTGTTAGTTGACCTTGTATGTAATATGTACTTTCATGTACCTACTTCTGCAAATCTTCTAATAAAGTTTTCAATCAATCAATCAATCAATCAACATTTAAAAAATTACACCACACATGCATTAATAAACACCTAATGGATCAGATTATGTAAAAAACAAAAATTTGACAAAAATGGAGATAGAACCTTATAATTCTAACGTCACGGTGTGTTACGAGACTTGCAGAAAGTCCCTTACTTTTGGCAGGGTTGAGACATCCTGTCTGCTGTACTGTACGGTGCCGAGCGTTAATGACGTCATGCTTCACACCCGCACAGCTCGTTGATTAGGCTGGCAGCCTTTTACATAACCAGACCAGGAATGAAGATACTAACAGAATGAAGATACTAACAGAATGAAGATAGTACTACTATGCAAACAACACCTGTTTGCCTGGCCAGTTTTCCTCTTTCCATTATCCGGTAAGTTTTCTCATTCAAAATGAAAGTGAAATGAAAGATGCTGGGCGGGCTGACTTTGAGCAGTTTGGTTTGGAGGGAGATGTTGATGATTCAAAAATAAATAAACAATCAAAAACCAACAAACAAACATCAACAACAAAGTGACTTAAAGTAGCCTTATTCCATATTGTTGTAATAATGTGTGTGTATTAGACGATCATATTAACTGTATCAGTTTATGCAAACGTGTTGAATGGTTTCTCAGAATAAAATGTTGTAGCTCACTTTCATTCAGGCTATATACGGGACTAGATGAAAGCCTGTATAGGTAGGCCTATATAGTATAGAAGACTACAGAACAAGTCGTTGAGTTGAGAAGCATAATACAGTATTGTCACACATTATTGTCTGACTGTAATTTCCTGCCAACCGCCATGGACTTCCTGCTGTTCTACTGTTAAAGTAAATAGCTCTTATGTCTGTCACCGACAGGTCTGTACCAGAGCCTCCTGTAATGGTTGTGCTTGTGCATAAAAAGCCCTAAAGCCTGTTCTTAATCTAAAGGCCATCAGATCAGCCACCACAGTAGACACCCAGGCCGGTTGTTGACACACGCACAAGCACAAACAAACACACTTCTACTGTATGTACACGCACACACACACACACACACACACACACACACACACACACACACACACACACACATACACACGCACACACACACATACACACACACACACACACTCTACTGTGGGGAATACAGTAGCAACAGATGGGCAATCAGTTGTAGGCAACACTTCTAAAAACTTTTAAAATGATTTGAGATATTTAAAACTCGTCCAGGGGTTTGATGAGTCATGCCTATATTATTTTAGATTTGCACCGTCAAGCATAGCCTAGAGTGCTGGTCATACCACAGACTAGCAGTGCTGATGTGTTGGTGTAATGTGTTGCTGGTTTGGCACTAACTGCACACAAAGAAAGTTATGTTATGTTATTATACTCTGCTAAATATGCTTATAGGCTGCTAAAAGTATGTTGGTCTAATATCCCCCTACCACCCCCAACCCACACGCACACAGTTGTTGCAGCTCTGCCCAGCCCTCAGAACGTGAAGATGGATGCGGTGAACACTCAATACATCCTGAGATGGGACTGGGATCTCTCACAGGCCAATGACAGTGTCTCCTTCACAGCTGAGTACACCTTGTGAGTGCCATACACCCCATCTGTCTTCTACCTAGGTCAGCAAGAAGCACAGTCACAATGGGTTAAAACATCTTGGAGAAAGGAGTTAACTCCGGATACCTACCCTAAATGGGCTTGGACAGAATATTGCTTGACATTTGAACAGGCGTGGTTCTCTAGTCTGAGGTGAACGGATCTGGTTCTCTAGTCTGAGGTGAACAGGCGTGGTTCTCTAGTCTGTTAGGCTACAGATCCAGTTGACAGACGACAGTACAAATCCAGTTGGTTGAAATACTGTGATCTGACGCTGCCGGATCGTTAAGGCAGAGGTTGTACATTGTTTCCCTTTTTTAAATGTTTTTTATTGTATTTTATCTTTACCTTTTCTTTTTACTGTTTCCCCCTGCTTTTATATTCATTCTATGCTTGTATATGTTTTTATATTCACTTTATGTTCTTATTCCTGTTGTAAAGCACTTTGAGCTGCATTTCTTGTATGAAAGGTGCTATATAAATAAAGCTAATTACTTTACTTAACTATTTCTTTTTTTTCTGAGTGGGGCAGACCCACTCAAATTTTATTGGATGAAGATAGTGAAGACAGACAGGAAAGTAAGGAGAAGAAGGCATGTCAGCAGGGCATGGGCCGGTTTCGAACCCATGCCGACATGGGCATAATGTGTGCACTGTAGACCGCGGTGCTAGACCACTGGATCCACCTCAGGCCGCTAGTTTGATAGTTCTATGATTGTCATGATAAACATGCCTCCAGTGGGTCAGGGGATTTGAACCCACAACCATCTGGCTTGTAAAGGCTGATGATCATAACCACCAGTTCTGTCTCTGTCTCTCCCAGCTCTGACAGTGAGAAGGACGCCACTTCCTACACCCGGAGGTGTGTGAGGGTGACCCGGAGGTGGTGCGACTTCTCCGACCTCAGATACTTTGGGAGCTACGTTCTGGGGGTGTGGGCCGAGGAGGGGGGTCAGAGGTCAGACCGGACCAGGCTGAGGTTCTGTCCTGACGAGGATGGTGAGAGAGGCTCTTTTGGAGCTTGTACTGTACAGTGTGTATGAGGGAGACCCTCCTATTGGCTGGTACGTGACCCACATTTCACCAATCAGAGGGACAGTTAATGTAGGAAGTACTGTGGAATTATCGACAGTATGTTGTGTGTGTGTGTGTGTGTGTGTGCGTGTGTGCGTGCGTGTGTGCGTGCGTGCGTGTGTTTGTGTGTGTGTGTGTGCGTGCACCTGTGTGTGCATATGTGGCGGTGTATGTGCACACACCCATGCATGCGACAAAATCCGACACACCTCTGACACACACATCAAATCAACA
>NC_137677.1:60137378-60264878 GCF_963989245.1 Nansenia antarctica | reverse complement strand
TTTCTCTCTCTGTCCTCTGTCTAAATGATTATCAATTTAGCTCAAATGACACGCGGCGGACAATTTAAGCCTATTAAACCATCAGGACCCCGATTTGTGATAAATTATAATTGATTTAAATAATTAACATAATTAAAATAATTAAAATAAATAGTTAATTCAGCTGGAATAAAAGTGAATTAACCAGAGGACGATCATGATAGAGAAAAACCTGACTACTACTCACCATCCCCGTCCTCTCATCAGACAATAAGATGTCTCTTTCCTGTGGTTGGAGGTTTGTCACAAATGACCCAAAACTACACTGAAACTGTGGTGTGAAATGAGCTGTAAACTATTAGATTAGTTTAGATTCGATTCAACTTTATTGTCATTACAAGTACCTGACAAGTACAAGTACCTGACACAAAATGCAGTTTAGCATCTAACCAGAAGTGCAAATATTGATGTAAAACATGATATTAAAAAAGAAACATGATAGAGATAGGTACAATATGGCAAGTACGGTAGTTAGAGGTACAGGTGCATCTCAAAAAATGTGAATATCGTGGAAAAGTTCATTATTTTCGGTAATTTAATTCAAAAAGTGCAACTTTCATATATTCTAGATTCATTACACATAAAGGGAAATATTTCAAGCCTTGTTTGTTTTAATGTTGATGTTTACAGCTTACAGCTCATGAAAATCAAAAATCCAGTATCTCAAAATATTAGAATATTACATAAAACCATTCAAAAAAGGGATTTATAATACAGAAATATCGACCTTCTGAAAAGTATGTTAATTTATGCACTCAATACAAGGTCGGGGCTCCTTTTGCACAAATTACTGCATCAATGCGGCGTGGCATGGAGGCAATCACTCTGTGGAATTGCTGAGGTGTTAGGGAAGCCCAGGGTGCTTTGATAGCATCTATGTACAGTTAACTATAACTATGAACTAAAGTTACTATAACTATTAAACTATGGCTGTGTTTCAATAATCACACCAGCACCGCTTGCACAAGCATGCTTTGCTACATTACATTACGTTTCTTTTCTTTTTTTTCTTTTTTCTTTTACATTTTTGGCATTTAGCAGATGCCTTTATCCAAAGAAACTTACAAGAAATACGTTTGTCTAAGTAAGTGAATCATCTATCCATCAGTCATCATAATCATCAGAATGCTAGGGCCAGGGGCCATTGGCTAGAAGAAGTATAGCCATAATGCTAGAAGAAGTAAGAATTTATTTTTAAAATGTAAATGTATTTACACTGTACAAAAACTGTAGAGGGGGGTAGAGGGGATGAAGAGATCTCAGGAGGGACAGTTAAGATGTAGCCTGAAGAGATGGAGGTCTTGCATGGAATGGAATGAGGAATGGGATCAGGTGTGTATGATTTTGTGCGTTACAATGAGCCTGTCTACTATCTGTGTTTCAATGTCCACACTAACACCACTAAGAATGTCTGGCCGGCGCATAAGTGGCGTAGCACACTAAGGCGTATGCCATATCATCGCAAGATCCTGCAATGCAAGATATGTCCGGCCATTGACATATCCTGCATGTCATCCCCTCTCTCTCTCACCCATCCTTCCTGTCAATCTCTATTGTCTCTATCCCAATAAAGCAGAAATGCCCTACATATTTAAAATATAGGTCTGGCCAATATTCCATCAATCTAGGTGGTAAACTACTGTGACCTCAGAGATGTAACCATATAAGGTCATTGTTTTCCATGTGGTATAATAGTGTGACCACAGGGATGTAACCATATACGGTAATTGTTTTCCATGTGGTAAAATAGTGTGACCTCAGAGACGTAACCATATAAGGTCATTGTTTCCCCCCCAGGGACCCTCAGTGTACCTCCAGCCCCTGCTGGAGCCTGTGGAGGAGAGCTGTGTCGTGGAGGCCGTGGTGGCTCTTCTTGTACCTGTGGCCGTCCAGACAGAGCAGGTAACCCAGGGTTACCCAGAGGTGGACCAGGAGCAAGTAACCCAGGGTTACCCAGAGGTGGGCCAGGAGCAGGTAACCCAGGGTTACCCAGAAGTGGGCCAGGCCAGCGCCTCGGCCTCTGCCTCCTCCTCTGCCTCCACCATGCCGGGCCGGCAGGGCAGCTCCGACCTGGACTCTGGGATATACTCAGGAGAGGATAGTGGGCGGAGCATCACCACAGACACAGAGCGACAGAGATGGAGAGAGGGAGAGAGGAGAGGAGTCTCCATAGCTCCAAGGTAGCCAGAGAGGGGACACACAGAGGGTGAATAGCTGCCAAACATGTTGCCAAAGGAACGACCTTTGCTATAGATCAAACTGCTCTGGGAACAACAGGAACTCCTTCTTCAACACACCTCACTGCCCTGGATGCCAGTGGATGAGTAAGAGGCAGTGGAGAGAAAACTCTTTGTTTGACAAACCAGGAAATGTTCTACATTGAGAGTCATTTCCTTTATGCAAGAAGGAGGTAATTTGTCACATCCCTTCTACTTAACTCCTTCTCAACATTTTTGGTGAGGAGAAGAAATGAGCTCCCTCTCCTCTGACCTTCCCCTCCAATGCTTCTTGAGAAGGAGACAAGGAGAGAGGACGGGAGGAATCAAGGGAAGACTTGCGATTCACCCTCAGATTAAATACTGATTGAAGAAGGGTTAAGGCTAGAGGATTGTGTCTTGAGTACTGATGCTATAGAGTCTATTGTGTCTTGGCTCAGTTGGTAGACCGTCGCACTAACAACGTTTAGATTGTGGGTTCGATTCCCGCTGGGACCATATATACTGAAAAAAGTTTGCACTCACTGCAATGTAAATTGCTTTGGATAAAAGTGTCAGCTAAATGGCATATATTCATATATATGATCACACGGTATACTATAGTACTGTGCACGGAATTTATTTAAGTCTTGAATCCGTTATTGGTACTGCATGTGGCTATATTGGTTAACCTGAAATGACTTGACTTGTCACAGTACGATTTTTTTCTCATGTCTCCCATCTGTTAATAAAAGTGACGTTTCTTCAATATGTGCCTGACAGACACACAAGCTTACTGGCTTTCTCAGAGCTAGGATTTGTTTGATTTGATAGTCTTCCCCGACTCAAGCTGGCTCACTTTCTGCCTGCTTGATATGTATGACACACACACACACACACACACACGCACACACACATACTGTAGTGTACACAGACTCACAAGCTTATTAGCTTCCATTTAATTCCAGTTTAATTTGAAAGACTTCCCAACTCAAGCTGGTGTTGTTGTCAAATTAGAGATCTAGAGATACAGTATGCTGCACCACAGGGACTCATCTCTGAAAAGATCTTATGCAGAGACAGTCCCAGACAGTAGATACTTGTAATTGTATTTATACAATTTATTTATTTTATTTATTTATTTATTTATATAAGTCGGCTTGTCAAACAAACTGGTCAACTGCTCAACACAGCAGAGCCTCGAATATAACAGTAAATTCACAAACCCAAATCAGAGACTAAAATGACTGAAAGCTGTATCCATATCACTTGTGATCATGAGACTTCTTGGGTGTGACTTCTGAACTGTGTTTGACAAAGTTGGGAAAACAACATAATGACAACATAATCAACCTCATGACACATAAGTCATAACTAGTTTTTGCTATGAAGGGGTTAGTTACTCCTGTGGTTTGTACCCAAGCCGCTCACACGTACACCACTGAAACCACCACGAGAAAAACCACAGCAGCTCTCACGGATAATGCTGCTGCTCCACTTTTACTGGTGGGTGTGGGGGAAGTCATCCATGTGACTGCTGCTTATCATGCCAATAAATACTTATATATAAGTATATATATATATATAATAAATATTAATATGTATTATATTTTATATGTATATTATATTAATTATACTATTAAATATTATATATTAATATTTAATATATTATTGTTTATGTATTAATAATATATATATATATATATATATATAATATATAAATACCCACCATGCTTATCATGCCAATAAATAGAGCTAGCTCTGGGCTGGCCAATGTAGAACTAAGCATTACAGGCCATGCACAATACAAACCAGTCAGTTCCTTTGATATTGCAAAAGAAAAGCTGCTCCTTTATTTAAGGGCGTTCCTAACCTTGGATACGGAAGTAAAAAATCATACGCATTTTCTGGGAAAGGGTTGGCAACTTGGCAAAATGTGTTTAGCTTATGAGCTTTGATACAATCATAATAACATGTAATCATGTCGACTGAAACCCACTGAAATGATGATGCCTCTGCTGCTGTTGATTCTCATCTGTCACGGTAAATACGTTGCACATTCGTGACGTTAGAATTATAAGGTTCTATCTCCATTTTTGTCAAAATTGAGTTTTTTACATAATCTGATCCATTAGGTGTTTATTAATGCCTGTGTGGTGTTATTTTTAAAATGTTGACATTTTTGAGTTAGTAATTCATCAAATACAAAGGTTCCATCTCACAAAACATAATGGAATGTAAAAACTTTGACGCTCAATATCTCTGAACTGCCCTAAACGGAGATAGAACCTTATAATTCTAAACGGAGATAGAACCTTATCATTCTAAACGGAGATATAACCTTATCATTCTAAACGGAGATAGAACCTTATCATTCTAAACGGAGATAGAACCTTATCATTCTAAGCTCACGAAATGCGCTCTGCAGTCGCTTTTGTCCCTAGATTCACTGGGACACTGTGACTAGGATTGTATTTATATTAAGATGTGTAGGCTATGTTACGACAATGGTATAATCAATGTAAACAAAGGCTACTCATGATTGAAGAATGGTCCTTGACCTTGTTGCTCATATATGAACTGTGCTGTGGCCTTGACGTTGTGTGTTTGAATAAGTGAATCAATACAAGTTATTCCCTCCTGTTTCTTTAAGCATGGGCAGAAGTCCCGATACCACCCCCTCAGGACGTCCAAGTTGACTCAGTAAGGTTGACCTGGAAGTCCCCGGCTGGACACCAAGATGCCAAGTACACTGTCCAGCTCAGCCAGTGAGTAGCTGGTTTAATGTCGGAGGATATAATAATAGGCTCAGACCTCTGTGTTGTTTCATACCAGTATGGGTGCACACTGTGTTTGATCATCCGTGCATCAGGCCTAAAGGAAATGGCTGTTGATATTCTGATATGATATCAAGTTTCTATAATCTAAATTGATATTCAGTCAAAATGAAGCACTGGGTTTATGGTAAACGCATAAAACGCAATAGTAGTATCAGTACTGATAGTGATGGCAATACAGTGTCTAAGCCCCGTTACAGATTTGATTGGGCTGGCGCTACCATCATCTTTTCCCCAGTAAATTGTGACGATAACAACACTTCATCAGAAGGCCATACCACATTTCCTTCGTCTCCTGATGAAGCCTCTCTTTGATCCCCAGGAGTAACCCCAGGGTTGCCGACCAGACGTGGGAGAATGTCCCTGGCTGCGTCCACACACAGCTCACCACCTGCGACATCTCCAGATCTAAGGACAAGGACCAGACCCGCTGTGCGAGGCTGAGTGTCAGATTAGAGGAAGGGGGCCGTACGTCTAGACCAGTCCAAGCCTGCAGCCATGGTAACTCACCAGTCACTCATCTTCTTGTGTGCGTTCGTAAATACGCTCTGGAAATCTGCTCTGAGTGCTCAGAGTGCTCTGATTTCAACTGAAGTCAGTTCATTTCAGAATGGTCAGAGAGCACGCACCCGGTGAGCTCTGGCGCTCTCAGGGTGTAATTACGAACGCACCCCTTAATAGAGTTAGGATCCGCGGAAGGCGGCGTCTTTTCCTGTTACCAGAACAACAGCTAATCTTCTCCACCTTTTCCTGGCCAGGTCTCTGAAGGCATAATGATTAGCCTAACTGTTCAGTTAAGTATCAGAATCCCACAGCGTTGAGCATGTCTCAACTGTCAGGTGCTGGGTAAAAAAAAAAGGGGATGTTTTATTTAAAAGTGATCAAGATTGAGAGGGGAATCTTCATCATTGTAGAGGTGGTAGGGGTAGTGGTGGCCTAGTGTAGTGGTAGAGGTGGTAGAGGTGGTAGGGGTGGTGGTGGCGGCCTAGTGGATAGTGAGTTGATCGGAGTTGAGAGGTGAATAATATCAAATCCCCACACCACCAGTAGTGTGCCTGTGAGTAAGGCACTTATCTCTAAATGACTCCAGGGAGACTGTCCCTGTAATCTCTAATTGTAGGGTTAGGGTTAGTGTAATTGGATGAAAGCCTCTGCTAAATGGTTAAAATGTAATGTACAGGACTTGTCTGTTACACAGTGAGTAATGGGAGATCGGGCCTTCTGCTCGGCTGCTCCCAGGCTGTGGAATGCTCCCCCTGACCACCTAAGGGCACCACAGTCTGTGGATGCTTTTAAACGAGGCCTTAAAACCTACCTTTTTAATCGAGCATTTTTTTAGCCTTTTAATTGAAAATGTTTATTGTTTTATCTTCTTGTTTTTAATTGTAGCACTCTGAGATTTCTTATGTAAAGTGCTTTTACAAATAAAATGTATTATTATTATTATTATTATTATTATTATTAATACCTCCCCACCCAGGTGACTCCTGTAGCCCCGTGGTCACCCTGGCCCCCTCGTCTGAGGCTCGCTCGCTGACGGTCCACATGTGGAACAACAGCCTGGCGTATGAATACGGGGCCCACGCCCAGTACCGGGTCCACTATGGCAGAGAAGGAGAGGAGCTGAAGGTGAGCTGGCCTGGGGTGGTCCAGCGGACTAGCACCGCTGGCTACAATGCACACATACTGGCCCATGTCGGCATGGGTTGGAATACAGCCCATGCCCTGCTCACTATCCACCTCCTCCACCATCTCCTTACTGTCAGACCTTCCGGTCTATCTTCACTATCTCTATCCAATTAAAATGACAAATATGAGGACTGCCCCACTCAGATTTTTTTTTAAATAATCATTTTTTAGAAAATGATGAGGTCCTCTCCTTGCTGACTGAACACGTAGGACTCCCTAATGACTTAATATTCCACTCTCCTCTACTCTTCTCTCTACAGCCCGTTCCAAATTATTATGCAAATGATATTTTTCTCAGATTTTCCTAAATAGTCGATGCAAATGACAATCAGTATAATTTTCAAGTCATCAACCGTTAGAGTATAATTCAAATTTTATTGAACAAACCTCCCAATGATAACAGTATTTTTATTTATTTATAAAAAACTCAAAATCCACTGTTCATCAAATTACCATCTTTAGTTCTTTACAACCTATAAAATGTTTTGAAACTCTGTTGTGCATAATAATTTGGAACAGTGGATTTTTAGTTTTTTATTTTAAAAAAAAATACTGTTATCATTGGGAGGTTTGTTCAATAAAATGTAAATTATACTCTAACGGTTGATGACTTGAAAATTATACTGATTGTCATTTGCATCGACTATTTAGGAAAATCTGAGAAAAATATCATTTGCATAATAATTTGGAACGGGCTGTATAGATGCAGTCTTTGGTCAGCTTGTCTTCCTTGTTGAAGCCCATTCATCCCGTAAAGATATCTTAAACACACTCCAAACGCTATGCGAGTGTTGCTTCTGAGTCATTTGTATGTTTCACTTATTTGATGCATTGTTTATAAACACAGTTTTTCAACCTAATTTCTGAACAGGTGTTGAACAGGTTTTGGTTTTGGTTTCTCTCTCTGATAGCATTGCACGGCTGAAGCAACCCACTGGACTGATTAGTGTCGATAGAGAGATCTACTCGTGCATTTGTCAAGAAATAAGTCTGATGTGTTGAGTTTTACATTTCCGTTGGCAAAGTATTTCAGAGTTGAGTTTGAGTGTTGTTGTTTTTTTTTTAATATGCAGATTCCGAAACAGAAATTGAGAGAGTAGATCTAAATATACAATCAATGTGCATAAAAAGTATCTGGGGCAAATGATAGGCAAATAGAGTGGAACATCCCTTTAAAAACGTAATATAGAACAGTATTATGTACGTAGATCCCTGCTGCTCCATTCCTAAGCCATTGGGAATCTGGCATGCAGGAGTAAGTACTCCTATACAAAGGCTGGAGAAATACACATACATTCACTAGTGAATCTTCAGACAATGAGAGCTCTATCTCGTAGCATAACACACAACCCGCAGACAGTACACAGAGGATTCCCATGCCCTCTTTACCCTTGTCTGTACCCATTTTTAGTTTTTCCTGTATATACCATAGGTGCTTTTAGGAACCTTGCTGTATGTATTTATTCACTCACATCTTTGTATGTGAAATGTAATGTCTTTTACAGCTGCAGCATGGGTGAAAGCCCAAGGCAAACTTTCACTTTGTGTGACAATAAAGTTAACCTTGAACCTTGAATCTAACCAGGAGTACAGTGAGGACCTGTCCTCCTCAGTGACCATCCCAGGTCTGGAAGTGGGGGTACGCTACTGTGTGCAGGTCCAGTATCTCGTCTACCACAAGCCCTACGGACCCCCCAGCTGCCTGCTGTGTGATGTCATCCCCCAAACGAAAATGCAACGCGAGATTGCGGCGATGATCGGGGTGATCGTTGGGGTCCTGGTGTTTGCCGCATTCACAGTGGCTATGGTATACATAATCCTTAAGAAACATGAGGACGTCAAAAAGTGGATTCAATCCCCAATGAGGCTACCAGCTCACTATCATGAGGTATGGCTTTGTCAACTTAAACACACACACACACACACACACACACACACACACACATAAACAAACAGTTTATACCCTCTCTCTCCATCCATCCTCTCATCCCCCAATTTTGTCTCCTTCCCGCTCCAGTTCCTCTCTCAGACGTTCTCTGAGTCGTCCCAGTCCCACACCAGCAGCCCCACTGAGGAATCCTATGATGTCATCTCCATCGTCCCCCCTGGCGACACTGAAGTGGAGGAATCCTGCGATGTCATATCCTCCTTCACCCTTGAAGAGGAGGAGGAGGAGTCAGGGAGTGGACACGCCTCCATTTCATCCTCTGGAACTCCGTCTTCCGCTGGCTCTGTAGACCCTTACAGCAGCAAGCACTCACTTCTCACGTGAAGTCGCCCCCGCCAGACTCGGAGGACTGTCTGTGGACATGAACTGGGAATCCACAGATTTGAACAACTGTAGGCCGACAAGTGTCCGGTCTCATTCAAATGCCCACTCGTCCCATCTCTGTGCCTCTTCTGGTTGGTCAGACGTGGACTCTTCTTTCAGGAATGGTGTTGGAATGGTGCCCCCCTGGAGCTTTACTGTATGCAAATGTAACCCGTGTGTGTTACGCCTGCGTTGTGTTCTGGTGGTGTGTGGGGGCAATAACGAGGCCGGAGGCAGAACTGTGTCTCTGGTTCACTTTAGTGGAGCTGTGTGACATACAGAACATACACAAAATGTATGTTACTTTCTCTGAACTGCACCGCCTGTATTATGGATAAGAGGGGAAGAAACAGCTGAATTGGCACTTTTAGATGTATTTAATTAAGTCTTAATTTTTTATGATTTCAGTAGTATGGAAATAAGATCACCATAGATGTTCCCCTAATCTGTAAATTGCTGTATTCTATATTCAATGGAGAACTGATTAGGTCGAGCACTGGTTGTCTTTAAACATGTAACACTAACCAGTAAGGTAAACCAGCAGTCTTTAGTTACATTAAAACATGATCGAATTTCATGTGAACTTCAGAGGCAAGAGATGCTGTGGATTCTGCTGTTAATAATAACAGCAGAAAAGATAGTTGATAGCAATTACAATTGATTGTATTTTCTTATTTCATTTCTGTGTATTGCTGCTTGTAACCTTGTCGATGTTTGTTGCCACTAAGGGAACGTACACATGACTACATGGCCCTGCTTCATGGGTACTTCATTTATCTTGGAAAATACTTTTTTTGTAGCTCTCAACTTGAGAGAGTGTGTTAAAATAAATGGACTCTGACAACACCCATCGATATTTGTCCTGGATATCACTCATAAATGCGAATACTAAACGTGTCATTTGAATAATGTTTTTATTGAAGTGGGTTACATTACCAGTATCCAACATCAATCATTGAAAAAAATCAAGAAGATAAAGAGGTAAATACATGTTCATGGACCAATCACTACTATGAAAAGCTGGCAGATCAGGAACTCCATGAAAAAAATTATTCCCTTTTCAGATTGAAAAAGATCCCTTATGGAAGTGTGATCATTCCCACGTTTCCCAACACATCATAATGACTCAATCACTGGTCATCCACGTCTAGAGCAGATGCAGTTTCTTATCAGGAGCATAGGATGTTTAACTGACCCTGTGAAGAGTTAAAACAAGTCGAAATTCATCTGTGTTTCCATCCCTTTGATTTGTAATAGACTAGAACCATTATGCTGCATCTGCTAATGTTAAAATTATTACGTTTTCACACTGTGTTCAGCTTTCTGCCGCTAAATTGATCCATTTGAAAGTGGTGAATTTCAGAACTACTCACCAGCTAGCAAAAACAATGACCATCTCTACAACTCCTGACCTCCAGTTTACTGTCATACACAGTTCAGGGGGGTATTCCACCAACGTTGCTAAAGGAAAATCTAGGCTTATTTCTCACCCGGATTGAATACCCCCCAAATCTGCTACTTCAGACCACCTGACCACAAAATGTTTCCTCATCCTTGTCTAACGCTTGCCAAATATGTGTTCCCTTTCTTAAATACAGTACAGTATCAGCTAACAGGCTTTAGAATATATACATGCTTTAGATAGACACTGTAATGTGGAAGAGGGCAGTTTGACTAACTTGGTAGCTGTATGGAATAGCTATCACACAGAAGGATATGAGGTAGTCGATAGCAACACTACATAAGGTACCAACTGTCCCTGGCTGGACCCTAGCAACACTAGAGAAAGACCCTAGTCCTTCTATTTGGCTGGACCATAGCAACATTACATAAGGGTACCAAGTACTTCCATTTTTAGTTCATGCTTGACCCTTCTCTTCAGTCTAGGTGTAGGTCAGTATGGAGAGCTGTGACTTCCCATCATGCCTTAGGACTGCTGCATGAGAGTATCAATATGAGGCTGTGATTGTGACATCAACAAGCAATCAATCTTGACCAAGATACAACCCCTAGCCTTGTTTGTGTTCCTGAACCCTTGTGTAGATCTGAAAGGATTGGATAGGTATCAAGATGTTGAAGAGAATGATAGCTTTGTCAAATACTGAGATCCTTCTTAAAAGTGAGGGGGATTTTTTACTAAGAAAACTACAACGTTGCAACAAATACCTCTGTGTCACTTTGAAGCTGCTTCGTCACTTTCAGATTAGGACGAACAAAAACAGGAAACGGTTTCAGACAGAAACAGGCTGAGGAGGGACAAGATTCTGCAAGTAATCCTGAGACAAACCGACCATTTCAAACAGGAACTGGTCGTTATACACTACCGGTCAAACGTTTTAGAACAGCTCAGTTTTCTAGTTTGTATCGAAATTTAGCTAAACAAAAAAAAAGTCTCCCAGGCTTCAGGGTTGCATCCCTGAGCAAATTGTATTCCTCTCCATTTGTAGTGCCCAGTTTGTAATGACAACCTGATCTACACAGTGTGTAATTGATTCCTATGCAAATCAGAGACCCTATATACTTTTTGTATATATATATATATATATATATATATATATATATATATATATATATATATATACAAACTATTTACTATCCTTGCATTAAGATGGACTTAATTCAACTTATTGAGTGATTTGTTGATGACATTTTAGCATTTTAGCTAAATTTCAATGACATTTAAAAAAAATGGAGGTGTGCTAAAACTATTCACCGGTAGTATATATGGGAGACTTACTGTAGCAAAAAGACTTCACCAAAGCGCTTGTCTTTAGACTATATAATCCAGTGCATGTAATACTAATCTATGTAAAATGATACACAGTGACTTGCTTAAATACATCAACTGAAAATTGCTTTGTTCCCCAGTGAAATAATTATGTGCTTTCATAACTCAATTCACATACAACACAAGTATTGTATATGTGCATAAATAAATATGTTTCAGGAAATTATGAATAAAAAAAAAAGGGCAAAATATAAAAATAAAAAATAAACTAATTCAACTTAACATACAGTTGACCTTTGGGAAAGACGCCGGCGTTGTGGACAGTACAAAGATAATAAAATGCCTAGATAAATACTCCCTAAAATGTTTGAAGGTCAAACAGTTAAAAGACATTTCAGACAACATAGTGCCATTGAATAGCCATATATTACATAGAGAAGTAGGTGCTTTAAGTCATTCATTTGTTTTGGGTTTTTTCAAATGTTATCTTCTGGATAATGCATGCTCAAACTACAAATCAAATGTGTGTAAAAATGTTAGGACATTCCGATCCTAACGGCCTAAAAGTCTAAATGGAAAGGAAGCGGAACATAATAAACATATTCACCCAGGTTCACCCAGAACATTGTTGATGGGAGGTTGCCTACAGGCGACTAGGCTATCATTACTGAGCAGTTCTAGCTGTCAGCTGAGTGGTTGTAATGGGTCGGCGTTGGCATCCACTCTGGTAAAAACAGGGGTACTCTGATTGCACTCCCGTGTGTAGGGGCAAGGGTGTGTGTGTGTGTGTGTGTGTGTGTGTGTGTGTGTGTGTGTGTGTGTGTGTGTGTGTGTGTGCGTGTGTGTGTGTGCGAGTGACATCTCAGCAGGCCGCCACTCTAGCCCCACAAGTCCTCAGTCCGTCCAAACTTGTAGATCAGCGTGCTGCAAAAAAAGCAAAGAAGAATTTAGTCCCTTATCTCTGGCCTCCTTCCCCTCGCAACTAGCCTGTGTGTACTCCTGTAAAACACGACACGTGCACACACACACACACACACACACACACACACACACACTTCAGGTGCTTACCTGAAGAATATCAAGGTGTTCTGGAAGAACACTGCCAACCCTGGATACACTTCCTTCTCTGAGAGGACAAGAGAAATCAAATCAAGAATTAAGAAGAACAATGTTTTATTTATATTTACAGTATATGCCATGAACTTGTTGGAATTTAGAATTGATTGTTGGAATTTAGATTTTTTTTTTTGCTCGAGGCACAGGGTCAGCCATAGTCTGCAACCCTGCAGCAATTTAGGGGCTAAGTGCCTTGCTCAAGGGCACATGCAGCTCCCTCCTGAGGAAGGGATTGAACCAGAAACCTTCCAATTGCTAGCCGGTCTCTCTAACCACGAGGTTACTGCCGACCCCGAGTTTGTATGTTTGTAATTAATTAAGTTTGTATGTAAAGAGCATGGATCACGACACAGGGAGGACAAGGACATGACACCTTCTGGGGTTGGTTCCTGCTTAAACAACATTTTTTTAATTTCAATTGAAACCGAAGGGAAAAATAAAGGGCATGGACAGCAAAGTAGACGGACAACAGCTGATGAAAACCGCTTCAACATTACCCACTACTGACACGACTACACACAAGCCTCACTGATAATGAAGGGTTTTAGCAGGACAGTTGGCATCCTTGTACTCTGTATCTATCTGGCAGCTTTCCTCGAAAAGTGGCATTATTATCGCATGTACTAGAATACTAGAGAATAGATGTTCTATTTCAAAAACGATAAATGGCCTGTAGTGTGCAGAAGATGATTCCATCACCACCCAGCTGGGAATACCCCAACCAGCCACCAAGCGCTACAGGGCACTAACAGCCAATAGGTAGAAGCAGGGGCACTAACAGCCGATAGGTAGAAGCAGGGGCACTAACAGCCAATAGGTAGAAGCAGGGGGTCCCAAAAGCAGCCTGGGTTCCTAGAAAACGTCCTCTCTCTCCAACCTCCGGCCGACACAATTCCTTTCTCGCAATTTACGGTGACAAGAAATCCAATGAAACAAAAGATTGGATTGCACTGTCGTCACCATGAGCGTCCTTCAAAACGGAGCCACAAAATAATTGCCTACTCCGTTCCCCTACTACGGAGACCTCAGTTGTGTTGCATGGTTTCGTGTCGTGTCCGTAAACAGAGGTCTTCCTGATTTACGACGTCAACCTCCTCTCCCGTATACGGCAGCGCAATGAAGATCTAAATCACCACCACAGTAATGAGAGAGGGAGGGAAGGAGAGTGAGGCACTACTTTGAAGACAGTCACCCAGACAGTCACCCTGGAAGTCTTCCACCTGATTGAGCACAATGAGGTGGAAGGAACAGAGCATGGTGAAGGCTCCAAATTACCATGACGGAACAATCAACAATTAAGAACAACAAGGACTTGTGACATGAAGCGAGAAGCGCCCTATGGTGACATCTCCCCCCCTCCCCCCAATGTGATTCTGAGGCTAGGAGCAAACAGAAGACCTATGGAGTTTGAAGTAACCCAAGCGTCACTAGCCGGTGTGACGGTGGTACAGGTATTGATGCGACAGCAGGAGCAACGCTCTGCAGCAGAATGGAGACAGGCGGGGTGTCGCCATCACACACCATGGACTACTCAGATGAACACTGGGAGATTTGACCATAAGATGGGGGGTGCAAAAAGATACATTACTATTATGAATTGCAAGGTGTTGTCAGATCATAATCTGATGCCATCTTTTCTCCACTTACTTTCTATCTTATGGCTCTGTTAGAGAAAGAGAGAGAGAGAGAGAGAGAGAGAGAGAGAGAGAGAGAGAGAGAGAGAGAGAGAGAGAGAGAGAGAGAGAGAGAGAGGGAAAGAGAGGAGACTTACTGGGTATCACGTAGCCTCCAAACAGGATCCAGATGGAAGCGATGAGAGAGCCGAACATCATCATGAAACCAATGAAGAGCCAGAGACGAGCTCCTGCAGGGACACGCAGAGTGGTGATGTGTATGTACACACACACACACACACACACACACACACACACACATATGCACAGACACAGACACGCACGCGCGCACACACATATGCACAGACACAGACACGCACGCACACAAACGCACGCGCACAAACGCACGCACGCGCGCACACACACACACACACACACACACACACACACACACACGCACACACGCACACACACGCACACACACAGGCACACAAGCTCAAAGACACACACAGACACACACATGCACAGACATACACAGACACATATGCAGACACGCACACACATGCGCGCACGCGCGCACACACACACACGCACGCACACACACACACACACACACAGACAAAAACACAGACAGACAGACAGACAGACACACAGACAGACACACACGAGTCAAACGCATAATAAGCTGAGGAAACAGCTTTAGAAGCATAGTAACGTACCTGTTCGGCCAAAAAAGCCCTCTCCGTAGATGTCCCCCCGCACCTGACCATTAGACACTGCGTTGATCCTGTAAAACGCACGCGCACGCACACACACACACACACGTGTTGTATGTCAATGTCATAACTCTCTTGGCAGTGTGAGAAGAGGAGGAGTACAGAGTGGTGATCATCTTCTGTGTCTATGTGTGTATTTAACGTGTGTATTTGGTGAGTGAGTGTGTGCGCACATGAAGAAGGCTATGGTGGAAAAGACTCCACAGGTGTGGAAGGCATGGTTCATGGCCTCCTGAGACGGGTAGGTCACTGCTGCGTCGATCATGATCCACCAGCCAGTGAAGAACTGAGAGAGAGAGAGAAGGAGAGAGAGGGAGAGAGGAAAAGGGAGAAGGAGAGAGAAAGGGAGAGGGGGAGAGGAGTTGAGAGGGAGAGAGAGAGAGGGGGGAAGAGGGAGAGGAAGGGAGGTAGAGAGAGGAGGGGGGGGTTAGAATTACAGGTAAGAACAGTCTTACAACTCAAGGTTGACAGAGGTTCTGCTAGAGAGAGAGAGAGAGAGAGAGAGAGAGAGTGTGTGTGTGTGTGTGTGTGTGTGTGTGTGTGTGTGTGTGTCTAAGGAAATGTACACAAAATAAACTACAATCCCATAGCTGGATCTCCCTGGATGAGAGTTCGACTGCAAAACTTGCAGTGTGCTGCAACGTGTAGGCCTATACCCAAAGTTCACCTGGTGTGTCCAACAGAGAGTGAGTCAGACAGAGGTGGGGTAGATTTCAACACATACTTTAAAGTAGGAGGCCAGAGAGAGAGAGGGGGGGGGGGTAAAGAGAGGGCGAGAGAGAGGGCGAAAGAGAGAAGAGAGTGAGGGCGAGATAGAGAGATGGAGAGATTAGATGGGCGAGATAGAGAGAGACAGAGAGCAAGATAGAGAGAGAGAAAGAGAGAGAGAGAGAAAGAGAGAGGGTCAGCGTGCCAGAGAGAAGGAGAAAGAGAGAGAGTGAGAGAGAGGCTTCAGATGTGTGGATGAAAAAGCCCTTAGAAGCAGGACAGCCTCAGGCTACTTCTATTCTCGTACGCCCCCCCAACAACGCTTTCATTTTCTCGTCTTTGAGCCTCGGAAAAGCGCTATATAAATTCAATGAATTATTATTATTATTATTATTATATAATTTGTCTCAGGCTCTCTCTGGGGCAGATGCGACTGCCATGGAAGCAATCACATGAAATTACACGAAAAGAATTCGGAAAAAGCCGGAAAGATATCAAAGCAGAACAACAGAATCCATCCGACGGAGGCTTTCCAAACCACTTGTGATAAATGACATGCCAGACGAGCTCTCACTGTGAGACAGAAGATTGGCCTTTAGATTTACTTGAATACGGAAATGGTAAATGGTAGCTAAATGGACTGCACTTATATAGCGCCTTTTTTGCGGCTCCAAAGCTGCTCCAAAGCGCTTTACAACGGCCTCTCATTCACCCATTCACACACACATTCACACACCGGTGGCGGCAAGCTGCCATGCAAGGCGCCGGCCCGCTCACTGGGAGCAATTTTGGGGTTCAGTGTCTTGCCCAAGGACACTTCGACATGAGGCCAGCCGGGGCTCGAACCGCTGATCTGCCAACCTTGTGATCATTAGACGGCGACTCTACCTCCTGAGTCACAGCCGCCCCATAACTGAACGTCACAATCTGAACACAGAGATAAAGCTTTTCATGCACAAAGCCTGTGTGTGACAATGTAGGCTTACATACATTCGATTTTTATTTTAACCTTTTAATTGTTATTTTTATGTTATCTTTGCACTTTTTATGTTTTTGCAACCACATACTAGGCTACTTTATCTGACTAATTATCTAAACTAATTTGTATCATTGCTAGTTTTTCTTCATTACATCCAACAAGCCTTTATATTTAACAACATTAAGGCAGTGTTGTAGTTTTATATCAAATATACTGAGAATTGAAGTCTGTATCTCTACATTCTGGGAAATCGTAGCTAACAATTCAGTCTGCCTGGGGACGGAGCCAATGACTTGTTGCGCACTTACTAAACTCTAGCGCTTCCTGTCACCACATTTGTTTGCCAAGAGAAGTGATCTCCTAAAAGGTGTCGACTTTGTATATAAGGGGTGTGCTCAGAGAAGGAGGGGGCTCTGGGGCTTTGGACTTTGCAAACTCTAGACTGCTCTCATGTAACTTTATAAATAAAAGGCTTCCATCTAAGTTGATCAATCTCCTTGTGTTCAATATTCAATCAATAGAGAAGAAACCAGATTAAATCCACTACAGCAGACTAAAGACTGTATTTGAAGTTGGCTTGATTATGATCAAGTGCAGACTAATCAATGTGGAACCTAGACATGTCTGACTCTCTTATCGCGCCACAATCTATAATAATAAAAAAAAGTGTTATTGCCATGCCATAAACTTGTCAGTCAATTGTTGGAATTTGGTATTTTTTGCTCTAGGCACAGGGTCAGCCATAGTCAGTGCTCCAGGAGCAATTAGGGGTTAAGTGCCTTGCTCAAGGGCACATGCAAGTCCCTCCTGAGGCGAGGATCGAACTAGTGACCTTCCGATTGCTAGCCGGCCTCTCTAACCTCTAGACTACCGCTGCCCTGTCTCTCTGACAGTCTAACTCACCTCTGCTTACCCAAGATCTCTCCTATATATAAATCAACCAATCTAGTCATACTACTGGTCTAAATCAGTATTTTGCACGCACGCGCACACGCACACACACACACACGCACACACACACACACACACACACACACTCTACACTTACCAGTATTCCAGAGACGATAGATGCCACCGTGTTTCTCCTCTCTCCCCAGTCCCCAATGCACTCACACTCTGGCATGCGGATGTTATCCAAGAACCCGGCCATTCTGCCCTCTCTGAAAATAATATTTATTATTTACTTTATTTATATGAATGAATGAATGAATGGTCTTTATTATATAACACCTATCATACATAAGAATGCATATTAGCTAACACCTTACATTGCAGTGAGTGATTTTTCAGTATATAGTGAGTCCCAGTGAGAATCGAACCCACAACCATTCTGTCAGTCATCTTGGACTACCAGGCAAACCTCAACATGGACATGATGCAATGCTTTACCAACTGAGCCACAACAGAGGACCATTCTGTCAATCATCTTGGGACTACCAGGTACAACTCAACATGGACATGATGAACATACAGTATTCTAGTCACTGTTCGTTCATTTGACTGTAATGAATGCAGCTGTACTGTACCTTCTCCTGCCTTCTCCTGGTGCCTCTGTCCCTCTCAGGTGTGGGTTCTCCCCTGGGTCCTCTGATGGATAATGGACCTTCGGCTGCTGCACTGGGCTGTTTCTGTGCCCTTGGTTTGGCCCTCTGGAGCTGGCAGTCAGTCAATGATGTACGTCCTGAAAAAACAGAGGGGGGGGGGCATCTTTTTACTGTAGTACTGTACTGGCACATTAGACATTCACTAATGGCCACTAGCTCCGACCGCAAAGGTACTTGACTTTATCATTAGTTTCTACAACTATTGGATTACTTTAGTGAAGCGAACAACACGGTTAGCATCATGAGAACATCACGTTTTAACGACCATGATCATAGAAACTAGCCACTTTACAAGCTAGCTTACTGGTTGTTCGCCTGGTAAACAACACTTGTAATAGAATATTATGCTAACTAGAAGCTAGTTACTTTGTTACATCGTGAGCTTAGAATGATAAGGTTCTATCTCCGTTTAGGGCAGTTCAGAGATATTGAGCATCAAAGTGTTTACATTCCATTATGTTTTGTGAGATGGAACCTTTGTATTTTATGAATTACTAACTCAAAAACCTAATGGATCAGGTTATGTAAAAAAAAACTCAATTTTGACAAAAATGGAGATAGAACCTTATAATTCTAACGTCACGACATGTATTACAAGGTCGTTATATATATTAAACAGATATAACACAAACACAACAACACATATGACAAGTATTCAACTGCAAATACGATGGTTAGCTAGCTAGATCACATTAGCACAGTCTCAGCTGATGATGTTCAAGGCAGTGCAGAAGGTTCCTCAATGGAAAGCTAGTAGAAGTTAGCCTGGCTAAACTAGCTTACTGTAACCGGGATTACGTAAACTTAAAATACATAATGCAATACATTTAAAATATAGCTACTGTTGCTCACCTCACAAATTAGCTATCTAGCTAATGTGTTTCAGTTTCAATTTAGCAGTGAGCTGGGCTGGCTAACACACAACATCAACAACGTGTAGTGTCGAGGGAGAACCAATCACTGCACGGCATTCAGAGACACGTCCAATCACCTATCGAAAGGCTGTGTTCGTCAATTCGCTCTGGAAAATCTGATCAGCACTCGCGGAATGCCTCTCGTCCAATCGAATTACTTTGTCCCTTTATGACGTTGGACCCAGTGTGCACTGCGGCGCTCTCAGAGCAGATTTACGAACGCACCCAACGTGAAGTAAATTGTACCGCTCTCTTGTGTCTCTCTCTTGTGTCTCTCTCTGGATATCCAAATTAAATAAATAACACAAATAACAATAACGTAATTACTACAAATCCTAAAATATAACCAACGACACGTTTTTGACTGCTTATTTTTGTTTTTCATAAAAAATGGATATGCTCATTTCTATGTACTGCACACGTCATACAACATTAACCTGAATGTTAACCTAGGGGTGGTGTCACTATCTTAACCTAAATGTTCGAGAGCAATGTTACACTGGGTAACTAACAGACGATATGTTATAATCAAACTATCAATGAGCTCCGAGCATATCCGTTTTTATGGGAAAACAAAAATAAGCAGTTAAAAACGTGTCATTGGTTATATTTTAGGATTTGTAGTAATTACGTTATTGTTATTTGTATTATTTATTTAATTTGGATATCCAGAGAGAGACAGAAGGGAAAGCGGTACAATTTACTTCACTTTGGGTGCGTTCGTAAATCTGCTCTGAGAGCGCCGGAGTGCACACTGGGTCCAACGTCATAAAGGGACAAAGTAATTTGATTGGACAAGAGGCATTCCACGAGTGCTGATCAGATTTTCCAGAGCGAATTTACGAACACAGCCTTTTGATAGGTGATGTTTGTAGACTCCTCCCCATGCTCTCTCGCTCTCTCTCTGGGTGGGTCAGGAGTCCGCGAGGAGGGGTCGACTCTCTAGGAAGAGAAGCAGGCGCAGCTGACACACTCGTGAAAGAGCAGAACCTTTTGCTATTATAACACAGTAATAATACATAACAGAATACGCTGTGTGTGTAACTAGGATATCTGTGTACAATGGTGTGACTGATCGTCAATGGTGAGTTATTTGATTATATAATAATCTGAATGAATCATAGAATCCATAATGGAACTAAGAAGAATACATGACACCGTGTGTCTCTCGGGCAGACTCGTGAGAGAACAGCAACATGTAACATAGCCATATAAACAACATGATTCTGAGTTCACCCAGAGGTTTAATATAGGCTACACCATTTAGCTGGTGTTTTTATCCAAAGCAACTTACATTGCAGTGAGTGAATACATTTTCAGTATATATGGTCCCAGCAGGAATCGAACGAACAATAAAGTGTTGTAAGCTGAGCCACATGAGAGACCAAGTGCTCAACAGATAAAAGTTAAAACACTAGCAAAACAACAAATAAAATACACAAAAACAAAAACAAGGTGCAATACAGAATACAATAGATGCAGAAAGAAAAGTGCAGAAAAGTGCAGAAAAGTGCAGCTCAGGTCAAAGCTCAAAGGCCAGGGAGAAGAGGTACGTTTTAAGCTAAGGTTTTAAAAGCCTCGACGCTCTGGGTGGATCTGACATGGAGGGAGAGGCTATTCCAGAGGGGCTGCCTTTGCCAAGGCTCTATCCCCTCTAGACCAGTATCTTCACTCTCTCAATCTTATTCTCTAAGTCCCTGCTCAATTATCCAGCTGGGTGAATACTTCAAAACAAGTGTTCAACGTAAGCAGGTCTTAGGGAAAGAGGACAGATGCAGCCTGATGTAGGATGGATTTTTAAGTTGCCAGGGCAGCCCTGTCAAAACAAAGTGCTGTAACATTTTGGGAAGAGCCTGGGGGGTATTACATCAACGTCGCTAAAGGAAAATCCTGGCTTATTTTGGATAACTCTCGCGAGACTTGTCAGAATATGCCTGGATGTTTTTAGGAACTCTCGCGAGACTTGTCAGACTAAACCTGGATTTTCTTTTAGCGATGTTGATGGAATACCCCCCTGGTGTGTTTGAGGCCCTTGAAGAAGTATTCCACCAAAATTCACAAAAGATCCAAAGGTGGCACTACCGGGAGTAGTACCTGAAGGCATTGATAGAAGAGATAAAATATGACTAATGACTAAAACAAATATTACTAATAGCAAAATGAAGTGGCTATAACCTGACCCCCCAACATACAATATGTGGACTGAGAAAGCTTTGGAAATTGATCAGATGGAACAAATAACGTCTTTGAGACTCCAAAAACATATAGGCCTATTTATTAAAAGGTGTAGCCCTTTTGTGGCTTTAATAATACAGTGAATCCTTCTACACATTCTGATTGATATATATCTCCGTCTCCTCAACTCACCTCATTTCACTATGTTACGGTACATGTGGGAAAACTAGGGTTAGGGTTAGGTGCTAGGGTGACTTGGTACATGCTGGCATGTCTAACCCTAATTCTAACCTTAACCCTAAACCTAACCCTAACCTTAACCCTAGCACCCTAGCACCTAACCCTAACCCTAGTTTTCCCACATGTACCGTAACATACACACACCATTACACCCATTCACCCCTATTCCCCTGACCCTTTTTTGTTGTTGTTGTTTGTTTATTTTTCTTTTGTTTGTTTTTCTTTTTTGTAGACAACATTGTGGTTATGATTGTATAAGGTCCTGAAACTGAAATAAAAACTAAGTGCTGTGAGAGAACAGGACTGGCTGACTCAGATATCCTTGTCAGTGTTTTGAACTGAAGCATGACTCAGCACATTGCTGACGTTGAGAGAGGTCCGAAGGCTGGTCTGGAGCTCGACCTGTCTCAAGGAAATGCATCCCACCTATTCAACCTGTCTTCTCTCAATGTTCTTCCATTGAAGATCCTGAATAGGGTCGTCTCTCCCATAGAAATAGAATGATCTCGGTTAGGCCTATTCAGTCTATCTTACACTTCAATAGAATCCAACCAACAATGAAACCACAATATGATTTATTTCATTTTATTTATTTGTCATGAAAACAAAGGCTGAACAGAAGGCTGAATAGAAATGTTAAGGTTTCACCCAAAGAGGATAAAAAAAAATACAAACATAGACATCTGTTTCTATGGTTTCCTGAGTGTTAATCATGCTTTCAAGGTTATACACAGATCACAGGTGTTCTAGAATTCTGTCCCTATCATAGTTGTGATGAGTGTTACAGTCGAATGAACAGTGACTAGAATACTGTATGTTCATCTTGTCCATGTCCAAGTTTTTCCTGGTAGTCCAAGATGACTGACAGCATGGTCCTCTGTGGCTCAGTTGGTAAAGCATTGCATCATGTCCATGTTGAGTTTTGCCCAAGGTAGGCCAAGATGACTGACAGCATGGTCCTTAGGTTGTGGGTTCGATTCTCGCTGGGACCATATATACTGAAAAATCACTCACTGCAATGTAAGTTGCTTTGGATAAAGGTGTTAGCTAAATGGCTATATATTATTATTATTATTATGTTATGTGGGTTCTGCAATTGCTGTGTATTGTACAACAGGGGAGGCTGGTGGAGGGAGAAATTGGGAGGACAGACCCACTGTTCATTTGACTGCATGGAATGGAATGAGGAACTGTTTGATACCGTTCCTTTTTCCATCCCATGCATTACAATGAGCCTGTCCTCCAATCCCTACCTCCAGTAGCCTTGCCTGTTATGTAAAGCATAGGCTTTTTGTCCTGATTCATAGCTATTCAATCTTCCAGTCATGAACTGTAATTAGACCGCTAATGGAAGGCCCCAGAAACTCAAACTCATTATGAACTTTGACCAGCCTACCTGGAGCGCCAGTGATCAACGACAGTGTTAGTGTTCAACATTATTGTTGTTGTTGTGGTTGTCCTCCCCAGCCTGCCGGTACGTGGTGCGGAAGGTCCGGGCTGCCGTGAGCGGGGGGGAGCAGCCTGAGAAGCCCACCGCAGCATCATGTAGCCAGGCCAAGGGTGAGTGGGAAAGGGGTCGGGGTGGAAGTCATTCAAAAAGAATTGGATCCCACTGTGTTTGTGTGTGTGTGTGTGTGTGTGTGTGTGTGTGTGTGTGTGTGTGGCTCTGTGTGTCTGTGTTTGTTTTCATGCTTGTACAGACACACTCATGCAAACTGAATTGCAATGTTTTCAATTTGTTGGGTTTTTTTTTCTTCTTTTTTTTCTTTCTTGTTTGTCCTTGTCACCTCGAAACGTATGGAGTTATGACTTATGCTGGGAATAAGATGTAATCCTGTTTATGTGTATGTGTTATGGTGTTTGACTCGAATCGGTACAATGTAGTAACTATTCTATTCTCTTTCTCTCTCTCTCTCTCTCTCTCTCTCTCTCTCTCTCTCTCTCTCTCTCTCTCTCTCTCTCTCTCTCACTCTTTCTCTCTCTGGTAGGGGTCTATATAGCTGTTGTGCTCCATACATTCTGACATTTTGTAACATGTTGCAACAAAGATGTGTTAAAACTCAAAACTCTCTCTCTCACTCTCACTCTTTTTCCCTTTAGAATAGAATAGAATAGAATAGACTTTATTGTCCTTGTACAGTTGCCTATACAATGAAATTGTAGTGGTTCTTCTGAAGGTGCAAAAACAGAAAAACATATTCACAAACATATACACGTATAACATATCACAAATATTACACATAGAGTTATTGCACATTTCTATTGCACTTTTCCCCCTGAAGATAAACATTTATGAACATGTCTTTCTCTCTCTCCCCAGCATTGAAGGAGGAGAGTGTGCAGAGGGATGGACAGACTGCAGGGCCAGGCTTCATGGCGGTGCCAACAGAGTCTGGAGCTGACCTGACAGTAGAGCAGTGTGGATCCTGAGGCTAGAGAAAGGCCTGGAAACAGGAGACAGACTGTTGGGTTTCTCTGGATATCAATCAACTGAATCTATTCTAACAGCATACACACACACACACACACACACACACACACACACACACACACACACACACACACACACACACCCTCCTGCTCCTATCTCTCAGGTTTATTGGTTAAAGGTTAATGGTTAGGGAGAGTACAGGGTAGTTATAGACAATGAAGAGAATGAACGCCTGACCACCAATTCCCCCCTGGAGGAACTGTTTAGGCCGGATGAAAAAAAAACTTCAGTTGTCACTGCTGCCCTCATTCTTGTAGTCTGACTACAAGAACTTTCAATAAATGTTGGATTTTCAATCAAATATTGTCCCTGGCTGAATAACATCTGTTCTCTTTAATCATGGCCCAGACCATAGAGCTTTGGTTAATACATGTGGAAATTGGTAAATAAAAACCTACTGAAGCCTCAAACACACGCGCACACACACGCGCACACACACGCACACGCACACTGAAGCCCAATTTATGCTTCTACGCCGTAGCCTACGCGAGGGCTCTCCAAGTTTATAGTTCTGCGTTGGTCCGCGGACCGCGTCGCGTTGGTCGGTGTACTCATAGCGGCATAATAGCGATCAAAAAACGTATTTTTGTTATGCTTGTTGTAAAGAAAATGTCTATAATGCATTGAAATGACAGTAAACTAAGATAATAAGATGGTTATCATCATTTTTGAAATCTTTATTAATAAGTAATTACAGAAAAAGTAAATGACATTTCTGTCTACTCTGTATACTAGTCTAGACAGGGTGGGGAAGTTTCTCCTGGATGCTGTTTAAGGCGTAGGCTCCACGATGACGAAATGCAATTTCGGAGCCGATCTGACCTTTAGCCACACAAGTGTTTTTTCACACCGACGCACAAAGAAAGAAGCATGGTACCTTGGTTAATCACCAAGACCACTTAGATAAAGTTCATACTCGTCTGCAATTTTCAGAAGTTGATCTTTAGTGCAACGATCCAAAAACTCCTCACAAGGAGCAGAAACAGAGTCCATTCAACAGAGCACAAAACACAACATAACCAGCACACAATATCATCTATTCTAGTGCATAAATTATTATCAGCCAGAACACTGGCACTGGCTATCAGAGCCAGATTTACACACATATGAACCCAATAGAGGTAGCTTAAATCGACCATTCAATTGGCAGGTTGCAGAATACTATTGATGACCGTATGTTTCATGTTTCATATCAGCATTCTTTGCACATGCACAGGGGAGTAATCTCCACTAGGGACAGGGGGGACATGTCCCCCCCACTTTTCAAAACCTAGATTCTGCCCCCCCCCCACTGATGGTAATGTTACTGTTGGTGTCCAGCATGTTTACAGTTAGTTTGTAAAGACTTTTAACTGACCGCCCGTAAATTAACTGATTTCAGAGCTTTCTGAAATCTGTATTTATGAATGTGTTTATTATTAAGCTTCGTCTTTTGATGTGCTTGCTGCTTATAGCACAACCATTTATGCTTGTCAACAGAGTGATGTGTGTAGTTCTTCATAGATCTAGCCTCTTAATTCTGCCCTGAAAGTGCACCAAATTGATGCATTTTACTTTCAAATGTAAAAAAGAAATCTTCCGTGTCCCCCCCCCCACTTCCCAAACCAAAGTTTTGTCCTTGCACATGCATACAGGTAACACGTTTTATAGGCAAATGCAGTGGTGTGCCGTCAGGGCCAGCAAGGCCTTCTCTGCTGGCCTAAACATCATCAGAATATACATTTTATTTTAATATATATTTTCCACAAATATGTATTAATGATTCCCCATAGTCTATTCTCTTCATTTCATAGCTTTCCTCTTGGTTGCGCTGCTTCCAGTCTCCGATTGAGATTTGGAGGGCTGGCCTTTATGTTAGAGCTTTTATCCAATCAAAATGTGTTGCTAGGGGGCTCAAAAATCTGCCCGCCTTCACATTAAACGGTGCTGCGGATTCGACCTGTAACTTAACGTTGGAACGAGAAAACCTGTGGCGTTCCTAGTAAACCTACGTAGATGCGAGCAAAAGCAACAACGGAGCCTGCTGGAAGGCTCAATGATGTCAGCACCCAGCACGTCTTTTGATTGGATACGCACTATTGATACGCACTATTGATACGCACTATTGATATTCACTATTGAGATGCGTATATGCCGGTAGATGTGAAACTTTCGAAAGTGCGCAGGGAAACGGAGCATCACAACGAAAGCTTTCGTTGACTGATCGATAATACTGATCGATTGTGTCCTGTTTTTGGGTAAACAATAACTATCATTTAGGGGACACGATGAAAGCACCGAGTCCACAAACAGAGGAAACTACGTTGAGCTTATTTCTTTTCTGGCTGAAAACAACCCAGATTTACATTACCACCTGTCCACAAACAAAGTGTTTACTGGGACGTCAGGCAAAATACAAAACGACCTGATTTTTGCTATTGCTTAAGTGATGGGAGAAGAGATCAAAATGGAGATTAAAAAGGCACCCTTTGTCGCTATTATGGTGGACGAGACGACAGACGTGGGTAATGTAGCGATCTTAAAGATGTTAGTTTAACACTCTTCATTGTAAATGCGGATTTATTGATTAAAAATGCTTCGGAAATATTAATATAACTCTGTTGTACTTGTCTGACTATGTTAAGGTGATGCAACGCCCGGTTATACTGTGTTTCTGTCTAGTTTCTAGAGCCATGGCGTCATAACGATGGTATTAAGAGGTAGAATAATTCAGGTAGGAATGTGTCGGACATCACTGAAGGCCTAGGTGTGAAATGCACCGCCCGCCACTGGGCAAATGCAGTTGCACTATTCATACTGCACATTCAACACAAATTAAAATATACTCTCACCAGCCACTTCATTAGGTACACCTTTTCAGCTGCTCGTTAACGCAAATCTAATCAGCCAATCATGTGGCAGCAACTCAATGCATTTAGGCATGTAGACATGGTCAAGACAATCTTGCCGAAGTTCAAACCAAGCATCAGAATGGGAAAGAAAGGTGATTTAAGTGACTTTGAACGTGGCATGGGTGTTGGTGGCAGACAAGCTGTTTTGAGTATTTCAGAAAGTGCTGATCTAATGGGATTTGAATAAATAAATGAATCTGAATCTGATTTTCCCGTACAATCATCTCTTGGGGCAACAGGGAATGGTCAGAAAAAGAGAAAATATCCAGTGAGCGGCAGTTCTCTGGGCGAAAATGGTGGTGGTGGTGCAATGGTGTAGGGGATATTTTCTTGGCACACATGTATTGAATATCAAATACAAACATTTGATCATGCAAAAACAAGAAGCTAAAATAGCCTTATCTTTGTGGTTGTCATGGTATGATGTGCTTCACCAGAGTATTGGCCATGCTTTCTAAGTTGTGTACAAGTGTGGACATTGAGATAGTAGTTAGCCATGCCATACAGCCATACAGACGTATCATATTGATATATACATTTACATTTTATATATTTAGTAGATGCTTTTATCCAGTAGCTCTACGTCATTGTTTTCAACACACGCTCCTGTATCGCCAATCACACAATACAAAATACGATACGAAAAACTCCCTTGCAAACTTTTCATAAGTTCGCCGTGTCAGCTCTCGAAATCGGCGGAGTCATGTGGCCGCAAACAATATCAAATCATCGCGGATTCCGCCAAATCCGGCGCCATGTAGCCTAAATTCATTACCCAGAACATTATGTTCTCATCTCTTCATACCTTTGATCATCTCTGTCTCTCAAGGGTACTTGCAGTCTCATGCAGTCT
This sequence comes from Nansenia antarctica, assembly GCF_963989245.1. NCBI lineage: Eukaryota > Metazoa > Chordata > Actinopteri > Argentiniformes > Microstomatidae > Nansenia > Nansenia antarctica. Next base: position 60,236,719 of record NC_137677.1, on the reverse strand, counting down.
CCAGAGAATGGGCTCCCTCCAGGATGATAGGGATAAAACATGTACACACACAGACACAAACACACATGTACATGCACACACAATCTCTAACACACACACACATAAACACACTTGGTGGAAATTAGATTTCAGTCACACCTCAGACCATGCCAATTCCACATGGATTAGATACATTCGTGATCCCTAGTGTCTCTGGGTAATATTGCAGGTGGCGAATTAACCCCCCCTCTGTTCGGACCTATAGATTTTCCCCTACAACTTGTCTGTCTGTCTGTCTGTCTGTCTGTCTGTCCAGAAACACAGCAGAACAGCAGCTGGGGGGCGGCTGTGGCTCAGGAGGTAGAGCCGCCATCTAATGACCGCAAGGTCGGCGGTTTAATCCCCAGCTCCCTCCTGTCCACATGTCGAGATGTCCTTGGGCAAGACGCTGAACCACGAATTGCTGGACCACAAATGAGCAGGACGGCCCTGGTTCTTTTGTTGAACAGCTCCAAGGGAATACGGAGGAGAGCTTGTCTATTGCACAGTGATAGTTTATTGAAAATTACAAGTAGAGTACCCAACTCTGAGGCAGTCTCAGGGAAAGCTTATGAGTTATTCAGATATGCATGTTACGCAGAGATGATCCTGCACCTGGCTTCAAGGCCATCAGAGACTCCTTCCCAGACAGAAACTCCCTCATTCCCATGCTATTACTTTAATGATTTGTGCTCGTAGAATACAAATACTGATAAGTGTTTATTCAAATCGAAGAACTGATAAGAAACTTAACATCAACACTTGCAGCTGGTGCTAGTCAAGTAAACAAGAGGACCGTGAAAAAGATATTATCCTAACAGCGCCTTGCATGGTAGCTCGCCGCCGTGTGTGTGTGCATGGGTGGATGAGAGGCCATTGTAAAGCTTATTTGGAATAAGGCGCTATATATAAGTGCATTGACCATTTACCAACAGCAGAATTCATATGGCAGAGGGGCTCTCTATGAACACAAGACCCATTCAGCCAGGCGAGAGAGAGAGAGAGAGAGAGAGAGAGAGAGAGAGAGAGAGAGAAGAAACAAAGAACAGGAAGTCTCTCCTTCAATCAAGAAAGAGAGAGGAAAAAGGGGAAAGAGAGAACAACCATTATCCCTCCTTTATTGCACAGTACCCATTATAGCACTCAACAGCAGCCTCCAATACCTCCCACTATTGCACCGGTGCCCTGTGCTAATCTGTGCGTGTGTGTATGTGTGTGTGTGTGTGTGTGTGTGCTTGTATGCATGCATGTGTATCTCTGAGACACACTGTAATACACGTCTAACAGGTTCAGCTGTTGATTCATACATGGAATTACCAGAGAGCAGGGGACCTTAATGTGGACAGAGATGTGGAGTTCTCAACGCCTCTTTGTAAACACAAAGCATACACGGTGGTTACTGTCATACTGGGTTGTTGTTGTTGTTGCCATGTTGTTCACAACGACAGAATGTTGGGGCCCATGGTTCCGTGAAGCAGCCATTTTACTGCACACCCACGCTGGCTGCTTTCATCACAGTGTTATTGAGCTGGTCGACTGCTTTGGAAAGCTGCTGCATGTCAATGAAGGGAGCTCTCTTCAAATTCTATATACTGTATATATATATATATATATTTCTTTTCTAAACTTCCATTACCAGGGTCTTTTAAAGTGTGAAAATGAAAATAAATAAATAAAGTGATTCTCAGTCAAAGATGGGATTTCATTCCCCCCCCACTGTGGGGGGACGGGGGGACGACGAGGTACAGAGACTCAATCAAAGTGAGAAAATTGCCCCATTCGTCATTTTACCCACACACAAACGCAAGCTTGCACACACACATTTTTTCCCTTTATTTGGGTTCACAGTAAAGCATTAGATCAAAGAACCACACACACACATACACACCTACCTTTCAAGGTCTAGATAGATGTGAGTGAATAGTTTTTACAGCTTCATTATAGTGTTCACACACACACACACACACACCTACCACTCAAGGTCTAGATGGATGAGTGAATAGTTTTTACAGCTTCATCACAGTGTACACACACACACACACACTCCTCTCAAGGTCTCAAAAACTCACTGTTAAAACACTGTGTGCATGCATGTGTGTGTGTGTGTGTGTGTGTGTGTGTGTGTGTGTGTGTGTGTGTGTGTGTGTGTGTGTGTGTGTGTGGCCTCACCAGAAACATCCCACAGGGCCCCAGATGGCCTTCACGACAGAGTAATTACAGCTGCTGTGTGATCAAGATAATCACATCCTCTCTCTCACATAGCAACACTTTAAACGACAAGACACTTTACATAACAAGGCTCGCTTTGCCCTGATGTACTAGTTAATTAGTTACATTTACATTTAACATATTTGGCATTTTGACATTTTTGGCATATACATTGGTCAAGTGAATCATCTATCCATCAGACACCGCAAGAAAATAAATCTCTGCTTTGGCTACGGGCCATTGGCGGTCATACTGCATGTACTGCATGAGAAAGGCTCTCCTGCAACCAAATACACGTAAAGACAGGAACATCGGGCTGCTTAGGTGGCGTAGTGGATTAAGCGCTGACCATGTACCGCAGGGCTCCCGGGTTCGATTCCAGCCGCGGACATATCCTGCATGTCATCCCTTCTCTCTCTCTCACCCATCCTTCCTGTCATAATCTCTACTATATCTGTCATTAAAAAGAAAAATATGAGTGGGACTGCCCCACTCAGAAAAAATAACTTAAAAAGAAGGACCACACTGGAAATAAGTGTTATTACATTTAATCTAATCCCTACTGAGGCAGGAAGTCCATCTCCCTCTGTCAGATCCAACCCCTCACACAACAACACCAACAACAACAACAACAACAACAACAACAACAACAACACAATGATGTTGTAGGAGCGCACATAAAGCACACACGGTGACATTTTGAATCCGTCTTTATTACGTACAAAATACCACATGGAAATACATTCGTCAGAATGAAGCGCTGTAAAAAAAAACTGAAAGAAAGAAAGAAACAGAAATAACAAACCATCTGTCATTTTTATGAACAGGGTTCATAACGGGGGTTCATGAATATCAACAGTGTCATTTATTTCAAACAGAGTCTCTTGACTTTTATGTGTTTACAGTGAGTTCACAAGGCGGTGGACGGGGAGGACGGGGGAAGACAGGAGGGGGGGGACTGGGGGGGGGGGCGGGGTTGATGGTGATGGAGACCATTGATTCTTCACAGGCCAGTACTTTCACACAGACACACACACACACAAGCTACACCTGTTCCTCACTCTTGTTGTTGTCCAAGTGTGTGACAGGCGCCACCTGGGTGGGCTTACAGCAGCCTGCGCAGATGTACTTGAGGAAGCACAGGTAGGCGCTGCCCGACACGATGACCGTGATGATGATGATGATGGTGGCGCCGAAGGCTGGCGACACAGCATTCTCCAGGACAGACTTGAGCCCCCCGGTGCTGACCCGCCCCCTGCCACCCTGCAGTGGCGTCACACTGGGCCTGCTAGTGGTGTGACCTGGAAGGAGACAAGAAGGTTAACACTCACACAGGCCCTGGACCTGACACTCTGTCTCCCAGTTGTGAATGTATTGAGCATCACTTTTTTACATTCATGTTTTGTGAGATGGAACCTTTGTATTCTATGAATTACTAACTCAAAAATGTCAACATTTTAAAAATAACACCACACAGGCATTAATAAACACCTAATGGATCAGATTATGTCAAAAACTAAATTTTGACAAAAATTGAGATAGAACCTTATAATTCTAACGTCACAACTTGTTTATTTCCAGTAAAATATTTTACAGCTGAAGGTCAAGGGGGGGTAGCAGTTTGAAGCCGCTTCCTGGTTGTAGGGTGGAAAATAGGTGGTAGATTGAATAAGAAGAGGAGAGGGAGGAATTTCCGCTCAGTCTTTGAGGGAGAAACCATTCCAAAATCATCACCAAGGTTTTCGTCAACGTTTTCGTCTTCAACTTTTCACTGGATCCACAAAACCACTGGTGAAATAATTAGATAACTTTTTAGGTCTGAAAAACGGTTAGACAGACATTGTCTGACAGTTTCGGTGTGACCTCCAGTTACAGTGAAAGTCTTATGTGAGGCTGGTTCTAGTCTCTTTGTAAGGCAGTGACGTAAGCAGCACAAAGTAGAACCGTGAAGGTCCCTACAGGGATCTTCTACAGGAAGCTTAAAAGAACCGGGGATAGGAAAATGGAGCTAAGACTTTGTTGATTTCACAGTGGACCCATGAAGGGGGTGAAGGGGAGGAAGAAAGCCGGGATTTCATAAAAAAAACTTATTCTGAAGCTAGCTGATATCAGCATGGGTATCGGAGACAGTAGTGTCTGTGTTGTCAACAGAAATTACTTTGAAATGGGAAAGGAATGTTTAAAGGAACATTTCCGGTTAATACTTGTATGAGGTTCGGGCCTGTGGGACTCATTTTCAATGTTTACTGAAATAAAAATGATACAATTAATAATATTTTTTTCAACCACACACACACACACACACACACACACACACACACACACACACACACACACACACACACACACATACAGTCCATAATCTCCTCCCAGTTTCTCTGTGGACAATATGCACATGCACACACACACACGGTTTCAACATAGCACCTGTTTTCCCTGCACTCTTTACCCTCTGTAGTGCGTGAAACTACATACACACACACAGTAATGTAACAAGTTTGCAATATTGTTACATTTAAATCCCAAGAACCTGTCTGTTCCCGCATTTCCAGACACTCTTTCTCGTCTGTGCCACTTACCATTTATACCATGTGAGTGCACAACACAAGAGAGAAGCAGACTTGCACAGATTTGCATAATTAAAGAAAAAGAGAGAGCAAGAGATTAATCGAGAGAGGGAGAGAAATACGAAGCGAGAGGGAAAGAGAGAGAAAGCGAGAGAGACATTTTCCATAATCCCCTAATCAATTAATTGGCTCTGTTTCCCTTATCCCAATCACTCTCTCTCTCTCTTTCCTTTTTCCTCTCTCTCCTGTCTCCCTCTTGCTCATTTTTATTTATGCTTCCATGAGTCCCAATCCAATCAGCATATTCAATTCAAGCAGATGTGGTTTTTGTCATAATTGGAACAATTTCAACAAAAGCTTCAGATGAAAGAGGCATGTTGACAAGCACAGGCTGGTGGAGATAGAGGACGGGCTCATTGTGATCCACAATCACATAGCCTTCATGTCTGCAGTGTGAGATAAAATATCATCACAATCATTATCAATCATTTGTCTATAATTACGTAGATTGTTATCTCTTCCCTTCCCTGTGACCTGTGTGTGTGTGTGTGTATATGTGTGTGTGTATGTGTGTGTGTGTGTGTGTGTGTGTGTGTGTGTGTGTGTGTGTGTGTTTGTGTATGTGTGTGTGTGTGTGTGTGTGTGTGTGTGTGTGCGTAATCACATTTTATAATGGCTGTCGTGCAGTCACAGAAGAATAGGTGCAGATTGCGAGAGTGTACTGAGAGGGATATCGATAAGCACCAGGGTTCCAGTCTGTTCTCATACATATATAGCAAAGTCTGCGGGCAAGGAGCGAAAATGGCGCGTGGCCTAGCGTTTCTCTAGAAACTCTCCCGTCTGCCAGTCAAGATGGAGGGCACCCAACACATGTCTCACCAGCTGCTAGGGTGAGGGTGCCAACTAAAGGGAGAGGTGAATTGTGCCCGGCTACAGTTAGCCAGTGGACTCTCATCTCTGAGGAATCAGTTAGGGGAGAGTCAGTGAAGAGGTGCAGGCCTCTTTTCTTTTTTTATGAGTGGGGCAGTCCCACTCATATTTTTCATTTGTATTGACAGTTCCAGTGAAGATTTAGACAGGAAGGATGGGTGAGAGAGAGAGAGGAGGGATGACATGCAGGATATGTCCGCGGCCGGAATCGAACCGGGGACCCTGCGGTTACATGGTCAGCGCTTAACCCGCTACGCCACCTAAGCGCCCCAGGCCTCTTTAACATAAGCCACCTGCATGGCGGGTCACTGTATTTTTGTTCACCGCTGTCTCTGAACGCTGTCGAACGCTGTCGAACGCTGTCGAACGCTGTCGAACGCTGTCGAACGCTGTTTGCTGTCCCTGATCACTGTGATTACTTTTGAGTATATTGTGTACGTTATTGATTCTTCTCGTTATTAAAAGCTATGAAACATATATTTTTGATCTTAGCTAATCCTTTTAGTAGCGTCAGACAATACGTGACGTTAGAATGATAAGGTTGTATCTCCATTTTTGGTCAAAATTTAGTTTTTTACATAATCTGATCCATTAGGTGTTTATTAATGCCTGTGTGGTGTTATTTTTTTTAAATATTGACATTTTTGAGTTAGTAATTCATAAAATACAAAGGTTCCATCTCACAAAACATAATGGAATGTAAAAACTTTGACGCTCAATATCTCTGAACTGCCCTAAACGGAGATAGAACCTTATCATTCTAAACGGAGATAGAACCTTATCATTCTAAGATCACAAACAGGCAAACAAGGCCCTCCTCAGCCTCTCAGCAACATTACTTTTGTTTCCAGTTAGTCGTTACACTATGCAATGGATACTTTACTAACAAAGGGGACATGGCTGGATGTTCGTTATGTTCCTGGAAAGTTAGTTGTTAACTAAATTTGTGAAAGTTGTACAAGGAAGCAATTTACCATGAGTTACTAGTAGGCTAGATTACTGTAATGCTCTCCTGACAGGTCTCCCCCCAAAAAATATTAGTAGACTACAAATGGTTCAGAATGCTGCTGCTCGTGTCCTTACTCGGACCAAACGAAGAGCGCACATCACACCTGTCCTGAGATCACTACACTGGCTCCCTGTCAGTTATAGAATAGACTTTAAGATCCTTCTATTAGTCTATAAATCACTCCATTGCGACGCGCCCAAATACATGGTGGACATGCTCATAAGATACACACCAGCTAGACCCTTAAGGTCTAGTGGCACGGAACTTCTAATAGTACCAGAGGCTAGGACTAAGAGATTTGGAGGATCAGCTTTTAGCATATATGCTCCTAGATTGTGGAACACCCTACCTGAGGGCCTGAGGTTGTCTAAAACTCAGGACATTTTTAAGCAAGACCTTAAAACCTACTTATTCAATGTCGCCTTTTGTTACTAAGGGAGACATTGGACATTATAGAACTAGGATCACTATGCTATTACACCATACTCATGCTTTGAGATCTTGTGTTGACAGGAAAAAGGACCTGGGTGCCGATGAGGCACTGTCAGCTCCCAGTAGCACCTAGAGCAGTACCAGAACCGGTGCCAGGATGTACCTGGACCACCACCAGGTTGTATTGCTGTCATCTTTATTGTGTTGTTGCATCATAACTACGCTTGAGATTCTCTTTTGGCAGGACCGGTGCCCATGCTGGTTGCAGAACGATGCAGATATAACACAAAATGTATGGACAGTGTGTACGCCGATAATATGCAAGGAACTTTTCCTGGATACATGGTGTACAGGTTTTTCGCCCTTGCTTGCTTGCAATGCGCCGGTGGTCCTTGGGCCTTCCCTTGGGGGCCCCCGGCTGCCCCGTGTGCATGGTCTATTCCGCCGCCGGGGCACCTGCTTGGCCGTCCTTGTGCGGGGCCTTTATGGTCTGTGCTTGCTTGGCTGGGCCGGGTGTGCTGGTGGTGGGGCGGGCTGGGTGTGTGGGGCGGCGGGGGCTCCCCGGGGGGGGGTGTGGGGGTCCACCGCTGGGTGCTGGTAGGCAAACTGGTTAGTAGTCGCTCTATGTGTAGAGGGCTGCAAGGGAATTTTCCTGGCTACATAGTGTACAGGTTTTTTACTTTTGCCTGCTTGCGGCTCTGTCAGTATGTGAAGCGCATTGAGTTGCATCTTGTAAGAAATGCGCTATACAAATACAATTTGATTCGATTTGATGAGAGGAAGGGGACTCATTTACCACTGGTACAGGGTTGTGAAACACGGGAAAACCCTGTACAGTGGTAAATGAGTCCACAACCCCCGCCCCCGAATGGAGTTGTAACATTAAATTCATGTATTTACAATCATTAATCATTTCAGAATACATATATCCATCTGCCACAGAATATAGTCCCATAAACAAGATCAACCTTTGCATTGAAGGTCAGCACAGGTGTTCTTAATCAGATTGATTGGGAGGTGCATTGATACTGGAAATGCGGTCTGAACTATGGGTTGTTGAGATATTTACCACTGTTAATAGCCAATCAAAATCCAGTATCCAAACATGCTGTTGTCGAAGCAACTTTTGACAACCTCAGAAATGTTAGCTGGCTTCTGTCCAGTGTCCACTCTCATTATTGAAAGATTAGGTGGTTCTCTCTCTGTGGTGAGATAAGGACATCGTTGATATTGGCTCTCTCTGATGCATGACAGGGAGAGAACGGGGGAAGTGTGAGAGAGAGAGAGAGAGAGAGAGAGAGAGAGAGAGAGAGAGAGAGAGCACACGCCAGAGACAGGGTTTCTGAGAGAGAGAGAGAGAGAGAGAGAGAGAGAGAGAGAGTGAGAGAGAGAGAGAGAGAGAGAGTGAATGAGCGCAGGGAGGAGGGAGCTGAAGCAAGTGATAGGGTTATTGATTGCCCTACAATCATGTTAGATAGAGCTGCCACTATAAGACATGTAACCTTTTCTTTAGAAATATAAAACATTTGAAATGTTAATGATGCTGTTTGGCTACCAGCCACAGTGCTTCTGCTTCTCATTACACAGGCAAGGCACATCAACATGACATCCTATCAGCGAACACTGTTACGTTACAGAGCCTTCTACTCAGATGTCAACGTGACTCTAACTTGTAGCAAATCTATGGCAAGTAGTTCCTCTCTCTCTCTGGCCATCATTACCATGGTTACCAGCCCAAACATCAAATCGATGACCACCTCCACCCCTGGCCCTCAGACAACTGTTACTGATCATGCCTTGTGATGCTTGTGTGCTGTGCAAGTTTAATTCGGACAATGTTTATTAAACAAACTTGGTGGGTATAATGGCAAACTATATGTGGAGACAGTAGATGGTATTATTTATATAGAGAGAGAGATAAACCGGTATAAATAAATAATAAAAAATAAACCTTAAATACCTTATATATAAATACATTCACCCGGTGATACCTTATATACCTACCCAACTCTAACACACACGTACAGACATGCACACTGGAGAAACCGAACTTGAAACAGACATATCCTAGACCTATGTGATGTATAATATTAAACCATATTTCCATTCCTCAAGCACTGCATGTTGTCAACGGACAGCAGGCTGTACTTCCTGAGGAGACTTAGGTCCTGATATGATGATGGTTTCTCCCCAGAATGAATCAATTGAAATCACCAAGGTCGGCTCAGATGGGACAGTTTGAAGATATCATTTATTTCAGCTGATCGGGCCCACAATGTTCATGCTCCAATTGTGAGTGGCTTCTCACTCCAGTACACAATTCTTATAGCACAAATGATTGCTGATCTAGCTATCAGCTGTACAGTGTCAATCATTATTCTGCTGTCAACTTAATAACATGAGATTTCCGTTCGCCTCCCCTTTATCCCATAACGGGTTGGTCGTCATGGCAACCCAGCCACCCGATTCCTGTCGGTCCCTAAATATACTGACCCCTTGACCCAGTCTCTTCACTGGCCCGACTAGTCAACAAGGTCCATGACACATAGGGATGGACTGGCTGGCAGTTTAACAACATTATAGCTTAATTATGTTTACTAATGATTTCATGCGTAGTGTCTACAATTTATCTATGCACACTTGAAAAACACATCATAACAGGTCCTTTGAAGTGTGTGGAGAGATGCTGGCTATGTTTTACCAGTCTGTCATGGCCAGCATTCTCTTCTACGCTGCAGTCTGCTGGGGTGGAAACATCTCAAAGAGGGACACCAGACGGCTGGACAAGCTGGTGAAAAAGGCGGGTTCAGTGGTGGGAGGGAGTCTGGACTCTCTGGGGACGGTGGAGGAGAGAAGGATGAGGAGCAAGCTGCTCAGGGACAACCCCAACCACCCCCTCCATCATGTCCTCACTGGGCAAACCAGCAGCCGCCGCAGAGGGCAGTTCATTTCAGTACGCTCCCGGACGGAGCGCTATATTTATCCCGGCTGCTCTAAGACTGTTTAACAGCAATTAAAGTAGTAGTCGGGGTCAAGGCTCCTGAATTTGTATAGAATTGAATCTGTATTTATTTATTTATTTTAATCATCATCATTACTTTTTAGTATTTTAATATCATAGCTATAGCCATCATTTTACCCATTTTTTATCATGATCTTACTGTTTTTTATACTATACATGGCTGGCCCAGTATTGTTGTCTGTCCTTTATGTTGTGTTGTCATGTGTTGTTTTTAGAGAGTGGCGTGGCAAACTGAATGGGGATAAACCCACGGGGATAAATAAAGTATAATTGAATTGAATTGAATTGAATTGATGTCCAACATGTCCATTTCTTTTTTTTTCAGATTTTATCCCTTTTTCCCCCAATTTGGTATCCAATTGAACCCAACCTAGCATCCAATTATCCCCTGCCTATTGCGTAGGATCCGCCGCACGACCCCGTGGCCGGCAGCCCCAGAGGAGATCGCCAGGCAGACTAGCTCCTCGAGCCCAGCACCGTTATTCCGGCACCCCGGGGGCGCTGTTGCGCGACGGATCCTTGTCCGGAAATAGTCCTATACCGCCCTCTGGAGCGGCCGCTCAATATGCCGCTCCCTATGTGCCCCGGCCATATCCGGGTCTGGCGAGACCGGGATTCGATCCCAGTCCCCGGTGGGCAGCTTGCACTAGTGGCTAGTGCTTAGACCGCTACGCCACCGCGGGGCCAACATGTCCATTTCTAATACTGGTTCCCCTCAAGGTTGTGTGTTGTCCCCCCTCTTATGTATTATGTACACTGACAGCTGCAGATCTAACTAGGAAGATAGGCACCTGGCCAAGTTTTCTGACGATACTGTCCTCGTATTTCTACTACAGTGCTCCGATACTGATCATGGTCCTGCTTTACATGATTTTGTACAATGGTGTGACGACAACTGTCTCGATCTAAATATCTCCAAAAACCAAGGATATGATCATTGTCTTTAGACTCAACACCGATCACCAAATCAGTGTCATTCACGATGAAGATGTTGAGATTGTTGAGTTCTACAAGTACCTGGGAACGATGTTTGACTGTAAGCTGAGGTTCAAACATGAACGCTCAGTCCACTGTCAAAAAATGTCAGCAGAGAATGTACTTGTTGAGGAAGCTGAACTCTTTTAATGTAACTGAGGCCATCCTGAGTACTTTTTACTGTTCTTCTTACCTTTTCCTTTATCTGTTGGTTTAGTGGTTTATCCATAAAAGAACAAGAACAGCCTACAGAACATTGTTAAAGTGTTGCTCCAAAATAACGGGAGTCAAACACAGAGACCTGTGTTCCCTTTGGGAGGACCAGGTGGTATAAGAAGGCAAAGAGCATTATCAGCCAACCCCTCCATGCTCTGGCTTGTCACTTTTAGCTGTTGCCTTCTGGCCGTCGTTTTAATGTTCCTCGGAGCAAGACTAACTGCCACTCCAAATCTTTTATCCCTTCAGCTATCAGACTACTTAACTCAGATGGTGATCACTTCAAGTAGACTTACCATGTTCTTAGTCGAGTAGTTCTTTTATTTTTCTGATTTATTTTATTTTTTGTTATTTATTTATTTATTTATTACACATGTAAAAGGTGCCCTTTAATGACCTTGTTGTCTGTTTACTAAACTGTGTTTGACATGATATTGTTCTGTTGTATGTTGTTGGTGTCTGAATGAGGAGTAAGCTACAAATGAATTGCCCCCAGTGGGATCAATAAAGTTGTCTGAATCTGAATCTGAATGACGCCTCTTGCTGAAAATCAGAGGGTGGTCCGGGTGCTTTGATTGAGAACATGGCCATTATGGAGATCAAACAAACACCTGCATACATCTGTAACCTACTGCGTCCTTACAGCCCCAGTAGGTCTCTCAGGTCCTCTGACCAGGGTTTGTTGGTTGTCCCCCGTGCCAGATTAAAAACCAAAGGTGATCGAGCATTCCAAACTGTGGCTCCCAAACTTTAGAATGCTCTTCCCTTGGAACTTAGATCAGCGGTCTCAGTTGAAGCATACAGCTGTCCTGTACAGACAGGCTTTTGGCTAATCCAAAAAGCCTGTCTTTTTGTGTCTTGGTATTATTTGTTGTACACTTGTTATTTGTTTCTTGTTTTTATCTTCACTTGTTTACCTATTTCTTTTAACCTGCTATTACTTTTGCTCTTTAATTATGTTTTTATAGCCTATGTAAAGCACTGTGTGACCACTGGTCTGTGATAGGTGCTATATAAATAAACTTTACTTACTTACACGTGCACACACACACACACACACACACACACACGTGCACACACACACACACACACACACACACATAGTTTGGACCTCCATTCTTCATCTAATCTTTCCTCTCTGGATAGATGATTCACTTACTCACTAAGTTGCTTTGGATAAACGCGTCTGCTAAATGCCAAAAATGATGAGGACGGGGGAAAGCTACTGGTACTATTCCTCTCCTCTATTTCTCTCGAACCTCTTGTGAACATACTCTATATATATATACCATCAACCCCTGAGGTTATCTTCCCTCCCTAAACTGACCTCCTCTCTCCTCCTCTACTCTCCTCTTCCACTCTCCTCCCTAATAACCATCCACTTAAGAGGGCTACTTGATGTGATGTAGAAAGGGGGTAATCATACTGTGTCCACCACTCCTCCCTCCTTCCCTCACTCTTTCACCGTCACACTTTCTTCCACAAATAAACTCACATATTGGTGACATGGGTTGCAAACGCTGTTTTCAAAGCTGTAATGCCATTGTAGACACATGCAAGGTGGACTGGGGAGTTAGGTGAAGGCACCTGGAGCAGAGCCAAGCCAAATGAATCCATTTGATTCCACAGTGATGGATGAATATAATGATGTCATTGTGTGGCAAATAACTCAGAGAAAATTGGATATAATTCTCCATCAGAACAGCAACAGCACATGTATGGGAAACTAACTAGACAACTGATTGTACTGATAGCAGCAAAAACTGAGTTATTTTTGCATACAATTCCACAGCCACTCAACAGATCATGTGTTAACAGTTGACAGTCATGCTACACATGTCGCATTAATGGAAACATACGATTACGATACGATTATTCAATCTAATCTACCTTGTTGGGAGAGGTATTGCTAAAAAAAAATAGTTCAGATGAGAGAAAAACTGGTTGATATGACACTTTGGCAGGCTATTTCACACACAACTGAGAAAACGTGAGCTTAGAATGATACGGTTCTATCTCCGTTTAGGGTAGTTCAGAGATATTGAGCGTCAAAGTTTTTACATTCCATTATGTTTTGTGAGATGGAACCTTTGTATTTGATGAATTACTAACTCAAAAATGTCAACATTTAAAAAAATAACACCACACAGGCATTAATAAACACCTAATGGATCAGATTATGTAAAAAAACTCAATTTTGACAAAAATTGAGATAGAACCTTATAATTCTAACGTCACGAAAAGCTAAATTAATTGCTTACCCCTTACAGTGGAGAACGACAGACAGGTAAGCAGCAGCGCTCCGATTGGCACAGATAAGCGCTCTCCAAACATCTCGTCCCAGGCGGTCCTGTGTGGCAGATTGAATGTGAGACTGCGTCAGTTTAACACTGAGAAATGCAGTAATGGAACTCCTAAACACAATTCGTGACGTTAGAATTATAAGGTTTTTGTCAAAATTGAGTTTTTTTACATAATCTGACCCATTAGGTGTTTATTAATGCCTGTGTGTGGTGTTATTTTAAAAATGTAGACATTTTTGAGTTAGTAATTAATAAAATACAAAGGTTCCATCTCACAAAACATAATGGAATGTAACAACTTTGACGCTCAATATCTCTGAACTGCCCTAAACGGAGATAGAACCTTATCATTCTGAGCTCACGAATTATTATCAATTCAGTTGATAGCAGGAAAGCTAAAAGGTTGCAAAACAGTCCACATTTACACGCAAGAACGACACTGCTCGACGCGCTTTCTTTAGAATGTCAACTGTCATTCGAACAACATAATAAGATCTATCATATTTAAATATCCATGCATGTAATAACTTTACAATTTACTTAAGTTTGCGGGGTCCTCACAAGCTGGCCGCCTTGTCCCTTATCCAATAAGAAAATCTCAATTGCAGGTGGATCGCATAGGGTCTGGTGTGTTGGTCCCCAAGTATTGTTTTGATATCCGGCGCATTATCGATTGATGCTCAGATTATTCTCACATTACATATTTTCCACGATCACCGTCTCAGAATTCCAGATGGACTGTATAAACGCCCACATGGCGAGGTGAGCGGTGAGAGACACCCCCCAGGCAGCTAATGGAGCTCATCAGCTGTGTGTGACATCATGCAACCTATTTATGAATGAATGGTCTTTATTGTCATCAATACAGTAGGCTACAGGTACCATACAACGACATTTAGGAGGGGGGGCTCCCCTGGTGCTTGGAAAAAAATACTAAAAACAAGAAGGGAAAAGAGCTGGTTTACATAAATAAAGGCTATATACACTATCCACTATACTATACTATACAAATAAAACACTGTGCTGTACTCTATGCTATGCTATAAATATCCTAACATTTCCTATCTCTGATGTACACGAGGGTTGTCATATTGCACATAGTATTATTGCACATTCATTTAAAGTGTCGCAGTTTGCAGGTTTGAAATGTTCACAGTTGTATTTCAGTATTGCACTTGATTACAATCTAGTAGCTGCCATCAAATTGTCTAGATTGTCCAGGGCCTAGAACCTAGGTCTTTGCTGTGTTCAGGGCCTGAATGGCCCTGGGGTAGAAGCTGAGCTTCAGTCTATTTGTCCTTGCGGACATGGTCCTGAACCGCCTGCCTGAGGGCAGCCGAACAAAGTGTTTAGTACCTATGTTTACTACGTGTTTGCATGTGTGGTGGTGAGGTTCTCCTGAAATCGTGTTCAGTGCTCTCACTGCTTTGGCAATTGGGTTGCACTAATTAGTGATACATGATCTCACATGATTTAACAACTGGAATTCCTGTCCAGTGATGTGAACGTTACAGACTACAGAAGACTCGTTACTACACATTCGTTTCCCAAAACATTATCATTGTGTGTGTGTGCGTAATAGTACAACACATTGACTTGTGATGTGTAGGCCCACGCAGTCACTGCAGATGAACTGCAAAATGATCAGACAAAATCTGTCATTTATTCAGTAGCCTAACAAACGCACACACTCTTGATTTCTTCTTTTTGATTTATTGTTCCATATACTCACACAGAAAGGTTAAAGTGAATTAAGGCTGTTGATGAGCTCCCGACTGCCTTTAAACAGCTGCAGGCTTCACTATATGTAAAGTTGCTTCTCAATGCTAAGAAAACCACATTTATGATTTTCCAGAGCTCCCTCCCAGATCTTAGATAATGTTAACATTCACACTTTAAGGGACTCAATTGAAAGAGTGTCATCCTAT
Organism: Nansenia antarctica; assembly: GCF_963989245.1. Taxonomy (NCBI): domain Eukaryota; kingdom Metazoa; phylum Chordata; class Actinopteri; order Argentiniformes; family Microstomatidae; genus Nansenia; species Nansenia antarctica. Next base: position 60,221,111 of record NC_137677.1, on the reverse strand, counting down.
AAGTACTTGGGTATTTGGGTGGATGACAGGCTCTCTTATAGAGTGCATATTATGAACCTAGTAAAGAAACAGAAGGTTAGGCTGGGTTTTTATTATCAAAATAAAGCCTGCCTCAATTTAGCAGCTAGGAAAACACTTGTTCAGGCTACGTTCTTAAGTGTTCTAGAGTAGACTATGGGGACATTATAATACATGCATGCTGCCTCCTCTACACTTCGCTGGCTAGACTCTGTGTATCATAGTTCTCTACGTTTCATATCCAACTCATTATCCCGTACACATCACTGTGTACTTTATGATCATCTGGCCTTCAATAAGCCTAAGGAGACAGCATCACTGGTGCATCTTTATTTACAAAGACATACTGGGCAAACTCCCCTCATATCTATGTAATGTCATGTCACTCACCAACGGCTGTCATGATTTTTGCTCCACTAGATGGTTTCTCTACTGGGTACCCAGGATTCGCTTGGCAGAGCAGCTTTCTCTTATTTTGCGTCGTGGTCATGGAATAACCTCCAGAACACACTACAGCTTAATAATCTAGTGCAATTGCTACTCCTTCAGCTTCAATTCACAGCCCTTTTACTGATTTCTAGACTTATTTAAAGCCTCATGTTGAAGAACCTGTTTGGTTCCAAATAGGACCAGATATCCATAGAATATGGGTTACATCACTATTGTAAGATGGCGTAAGTAAACAGAAGAGTACTTACTTGATCTCCCAGAAGAGGTTAAGAAGGGGCGGCAGGTAGCCCAGAAGTTAGAGAGGCTGGCTAGCAATCGGAAGGTTGCTGGTTTGATCCCCGCCTCAGAAGAGAGCTGCATATGAGTTGGAAGAGGGTTTCTGGCATCATATCTAAAGTGCCTACCACTGCTGTTGTGCCCTTGAACAAGACACTTTGCTCCAGGGGCACTAACTATGGCTGACCCTGTGCCTCGAGCAAAAAATACATTTTGTTGTAATAATAATAATAATACATTTTATTTGTAAAAGCACTTTACATAAAGAATCTCAAAGTGCTACAATTAAAAACAAGAAGATAAAACAATAAACATTTTCAATTAAAAAAGCTAATAAAAGGCTCTATTTAAAAGGTAGGTGTTAAGGCCTCGTTTAAAAGCATCCACAGACTGTGGTGCCCTTAGGTGGTCAGGGAGAGCATTCCACAGCCTGGGAGCAGCCGAGCAGAAAGCCCGATCTCCCATGTTGCGGAGCTTGGTCCTGGGGGTCTTGAGGAGGTTGGTGGCAGTAGAACGGAGGGTGCGTGAGCAGGTCTGAGGGGTATGGTGGAGTTCCTTGAGGTAAGGGGAGGCAGTTCCATGAATGCACTGGTGGGTGAGGAGGGAGACCTTGAATTCAATTCTGAGGGAGACGGGGAGCCAGTGAAGTGTTTTGAGGATGGGGGTGATGTGATCATATTTGCGCACCCTCATCAGGATCCTAGCAGCGCTGTTCTGGATTGTAGTCTGTTTCTGCAATGACAGAAAGGTTGAATCTAATCTAATCTAATGACAGGGGCTAGCCTCTTTATACCATCTGGGTCTTTGATGTAATGGGGATAGGTCAAACTCATACAGTTGGCTGTTCATTAAGATGTCAGTCAAGGCAGTGGCCTCAGCTCGGGTCAATCTCCATTCTTCAAGGCCTTTCATGAAAGCTGGCTTTAGATTTTCTATTACGCTTTTGTCCTGCAGATCACTGAGACAGATTCATGCATCTCTCCGATTAATTTCAGTTTCCAGTTTGCCTTTGATGTGCTCCTTTGCATGTGGGGTTAGGGTTAGGGTCAATCTCAGTAATTCTTGCTTCTTCTAGCATTGTGATTGCCAATGGCCCCTGGCCCTAGCATAGATTTCTTTTTGTTATGATGACTGTTGGATAGATGATTCACTTACTTAGACAAATGTATTTGTTGTAAGTCGCTGTGGATAAAGGCATCTGCTAAATGTAATGTAAAGGTAAAATGTACAATTCTTGAAAATAACAGGTTCCTCAACAAGAAGGTCTCTAAACGGGCCTTTGTTCATTTGTGGAAACAGAAAAATGGTATCACCAACCTGAAAGAATATCACTTCTGTGAGTCTGACAAGTGAAGCGCTTTCAATGTCTCACACATCATTTGATGCGTACAATCTGCACTTTCATAACTGGAAAAAACTGAAAAATGATCTTGCCCGACTTTTTCACCAGACCCTGTCATAAGTAGCAGTAGATTTTGTTTGCCTATCTGTTGAGCTCAATGAACATTCAGTACAGTACATTCACTGAGCACAGCATTACTTTTTCAAAACATGATTTCAAGCTAAAACATTTTTCAAGGCCTTTCATGAAAGCTGGCTTTATATTTTCTATTACGCTTTTGTCCTGCAGATCAGTTTCTAGTTTGCCTTTGATGTGCTCCTTGACACTGTCAATCTCAGTAATTCTTGCTTCTTCTAGCAAAACATGATTTCAAGCTAAAACATAATTTGTTTACTAAAACTCCTTTGTCAACAAAACACAAACAATACAGTAAGTAAGGAGTATGAACACTTGTTCTACTCTCTTAGACGTATTTAGGAGTCATTCATCAAAATCAAGGAGTATATTTATACTTTTTTTAAGAAACTGATTCATTGTTGTTACGCTTGCCTGGCTCAGGACAAGGTGACAAAAAGGGAGACGACACATGGATAACAATAATAGGAGATTTATTAAAGTATATAATATTGAATTGAAATAATGATAACGTAAATAGTAACAACAACCCAAAAATGGCTGCTGGTCGACAAGGAAGAGACCGAGTCCATCAATTTGACCCCCTCTTAAAGTTCCTGGGACAATCAGGATGATCACCTTCACCTGTGCCCATCAGGAACCAAGAGAGAGGGTCAACAAGACAACAGATAATTGGCGCCCACTGGTGGTACCAGTGTGGATCGTCACATCCCCCCCCTTAAAACAGAGGCCTACTAAAAAGGTCTCTGCTAATTTGTTTCCCAGATTACAAATAATACAAATAATAACAATAGTTTATGGCAACAAAAAACGGTGATCTCTGCCACACAGCCTAAACGTCAAATCCCAACCTCCCCTACAACCTGCCCACCCTCCAGCAATTCCTGGTACCTGGAAAAGCTCTATTTAAGGAGGGAGGAGCAAGAGAAAGAGAGATTAGAGACAAGAGTTTTAGACCGGCAGCATTGATTCACCTGGAAAGGCGCTGGCTCGGACTCTGCAAAGAATGCAAAAAGGTCAGGGGGTTATGATCTTAACAAACGACCACTGGATGGGACCCCCCTCCCACATAACATCAAAGTGCTGCAGAGCCCAAACCAGTGCCAAACAGAACCCAAACAGTAACCAAACAGTAACCAAACCATAACCAAACCATAACCAAACTCCAGGCCCACTCACATCCTCCTCCCACCCTGCTGCCACCACAGGAGTGGATGGAGATGGAGACCCCTCGTTCACTGTGGTCAACACAACCGGCTTCACCTCCAAGACCGTATCTACTCCGGACCTAGGTGAACGAGAATAATAACATTTTGATAAGCTCAGGTGACAAAGTTGTGTAGACTTTCTACGGTTAGGAGTATCGATCAAATAATTCCGTTCGGACACCTGTCGTACAACAGAGTAGGGACCAGTAAATTTTGCTTGGAAAACTGGGTCACTCACAGAACAATCATTATGAGGAAGCCATTGACGAACCAACACATCCTCCAAGAGAAAACAACCACTTTCAGAGCTCTCCAGCTCATCCTTAGGCTGAATCCCACTGAGCAGCAGCTTCAGCTCAGGATCCTCCTGTTGGGCTAAAATCAACTCACTCCGAGACAAAGACGGCGGCAGATCAGGAAACTGAAAAACAGAATTGTCAGGAGTGAACTTATCAGACTCTTTACCATCATCAATTTTAGGGTCCATGCAACTCATAGCACGAGTCATGGCGCAGGCAGTAAAAACCTCAGGAAACTCCTTCACACTAAGGTCGGGTCCTGTTGGTCGTGTAAACCCAGAACTAACTACCAGAGGTGGGGGCACATCACTCCACACTCTTCCTCCAGCCAGGTTATTTCCCAAAATGACTGCCACACCCACCACAGGCAGAGAGGGTCGAACACCAATGGTCACTACCCCCTGGACCAGATCAGAGCAAAGCTCAATTTCATGCAAGGGGACAGACAAAGTCTGCATCCCCATCCCTCTAATCAAAACGCTGGTCCCCACACTTGACTCCTGAGAGAATGTTAAAACCGATTCCAATATAAACGATTCTGAAGCCCCTGTATCACGAAGTATCTGGACAGGCACTTTCTGTGGGCTTCCCACCAGAGAAACGAAACCTGTAGTAATAAACGGGCCAAAATCAGGATCCTCCTCGCTAATCTGTATGGAGGCAGAGCCCTGTAGTGCCACCGCCAACTCAGTAGCCGCAGGTGGGCTGGGTACTGAGGATGCCATCACCCCTGGTTTAAAGGGAGACCCCTCGGCAACCCCAGACACTCTTGCTGCTGCCCCACAAGCATGCACTGCAAGAGCCAACGGTCTAACAGAGCCCCCCTTCCCACTGTAGGTTTTCTTTCCTTTTAGGACAGGACACTCCTGTTTCCAGTGACCCTTCTCAAGGCAATAATTGCATGTCGAGTTAGGATCTACTCTACTCTGACTGCCATGCTCCGACTTTGAAAAGGGGACAGAATAACCAGGACCTTCGTTAGGGAATTGTGTACGATTTACCAATAGGTCAGTCACGGTCGGATTTTGTCTACGGCTCCCCTCGCTACGAAAACGATGTTCACCAAACTGACTCTTATTAGTCAGTACAAATTCATCTGCCAACACCGCGGCTTGACCTGCTGTTTTCACCTTGTGTTCGTTAACGTAAGTGGCAATGCGATCAGGGACAATGGTTTTAAACTGTTCCAGAATAATCAAATTTGCCAGATCCTCCAGAGTATTCACCTCTACCGCCACGCACCAACGATTGAAATGGCTGGTTAGTTCTCTTACAACCTCAACATGAGTTTGTTTGTCATGTTTCTTCCATTGTCTAAACCGCTGTCTGTAAGCTTCAGGAACAAGTTCATAAGCCCTAAGGATAGCGGCCTTAACTGTATCATAATCTTTCCTCTCTCTACCATTAAGAGCAATATAAGCTTCCTGAGCTCGGCCAATAAGCACACTCTGTAGTAATGCGGTGCGGTCTGAAGTAGACCAGTCCCTATCGTCGGCAACACTCTCAAACAGTGAAAAGAATACATCAGGATCTTTTTCATTAAACTTTGGCAACAGTCTAACCATGACAGACATATTATCCCTCTTTGAATTACTCGAATCGCCACCTCCACCGTCAGATAACTTTCCCTCAGCAATCAACCTAAGGCGCTCCCGTTCAAGAGCTAATTTATCCAACTCCAATTCCCTGTCCCTCGCACGCTCTTGTGCCTGAAACTCACGCTCTCGCGTCTGCTCTCGCGTCTGAAATTCACGCTCTCGCGTCTGTGATTCCATCTGTAATGCTAACAATTCCTTCTGTTGATCAAATGTTAACTCAGTGGACCCAGATGCAACCCCAACGGATATTTTAGGGACAGACAATTTACCCTTTAGTATGCCCCTATTAATTAACGTAGTCTGTAAAGCCTCCACTACGTCCTGTTTCTTTGCTCGGCCTTTCACCACCTCAAGCTTAACCTCATAATGTTCCACAACCTTCCACAGTTGTTCCTTCGTTAACTGTAACAATCCATCGACCGACGGAGCTGCCACAAACTCCTCAAAAACATCCATAACTCAATATAATCAAATAACCAATATTAACCAACCCTAACAAACGGGAATCTCCCCTCCTATTACAAACTCCTCCTATAAACTACTCCCATATCAGCCATAATCTTCAGCCCATTTAAAGCGAGTAACTGTGCACACATACAAAACAGAAAAGTAACTAACATACTTCGTAAGAGCTGCCCCGCATCTAACTCAGTAATGACTGACTAACCACTCAGCTAGTCTTCAGTGCGTTCACATGCAACTCTTCCACCAAGCAAATGCCTGGTGGCGCCCCCGCGTTCAACACACCAAAAATAACAAACGAAAACAATAAACAAGCGTTAAGCGCTTCTACTCCTAGCACGGGGGTTCACGTATAGCTCTGATGGTATCTAAACCACCCGCCCTACCTATCCTTCTCTGCTTTGCATAGAACACAGCACTCACCAAACTCCAGCCGAAGATCACAGCCAATACCAAGAGTTACGTCCTTGTCAGCACAGTCGGACGGCCAGCTCCCCCTCGTCACCAGCACCCAAACCAACGTACCAAATATACTAAACAATACATTACATCCAATCCAACCAAAACCCAATAACTATAAACAATAACCATGCGGGTCTCCCAATATAGAGTTGGACAAATCCAACAATCCAATCCCGAATATCAACTATGAAAAGGGAGAGAATATTGCTCTCACCAAATTCACTCCCGGACGAGCACCCAATTTGTTACGCTTGCCTGGCTCAGGACAAGGTGACAAAAAGGGAGACGACACATGGATAACAATAATAGGAGATTTATTAAAGTATATAATATTGAATTGAAATAATGATAACGTAAATAGTAACAACAACCCAAAAATGGCTGCTGGTCGACAAGGAAGAGACCGAGTCCATCAATTTGACCCCCTCTTAAAGTTCCTGGGACAATCAGGATGATCACCTTCACCTGTGCCCATCAGGAACCAAGAGAGAGGGTCAACAAGACAACAGATAATTGGCGCCCACTGGTGGTACCAGTGTGGATCGTCACAATTGTACTGTATCTGCTTTAACAATAATAATCAGTTAGTATATATAGTTACTCCAGGACAGTAAAGCCAGCAATATAATAACAAGGACAGACAGTACAGAAGACTGTTGACAATTTCAAACCTGTTTCTTTACCTTATCAACTCGCTCCTACTAAAAGGAGCTGGAATCGGGCTGTAGAAAATGGATCCAAAAGTGTTTTTGAAAGCTGTGTTGTTTTGACAGGTGCATTTCTATTTGTGGGGCCCGAGATTGAACATTATGTTGTGTTGTTTCATTATGTTCTGGCTGTTTCAGCACGTTCAAGACACATCCATTATCTCATCCAGATTAGGGACTCCATTAGATTCTCCCTCACCGCTGTGCTGTATTATCCTCTGTTGTATAATTAATTGGTCACACTGATGTGATGTCACCAGGTGGGAGCTAGGAGACAATCTGACAACACAGTGAGAGGAGAGGAGGAAGAGGAGGTTGGAACTAACGTTATCAGGAGCGCAGGAGCCCAGCGGTGCGGGAGAATCTAATCCGGATATTATGATGGATATATGCGTCTGGATATGCGTTTGCAATTTCCTGTGAAAATGAGGGAGGGGCACACAGACAGGAGTCAAACCACAGGGAAGTATCATTTCTTCCCCATGGCAGTGGGCCTCACAAACAAACAAACACTGACTCAGTATCCCCCTCCGCCTGGTCACTGTGGACAACCAATTTAGCCTTTGCACGACTGCTGGTTGCACACACCCCTGGTCAATGTGAACACTCAATTACGCTTTGCACTACTGCTGTTTACAATACTACCATTGCACGTACCATATTTTTGCACATTGCACCTCTTTTTGATATAGCCTCTATTTTTACATCTGTAGACCATACTGTATATACCTCGAACTACCATACTTGCCATACTGTACCTACCACTATCATGTTTTATATCACTATTTTGCATTATTTGCACTGGTTAGATGTTAAACAGCATTTCATTGTCTGGTACTTATACTCTGCAATGACAATAAAGTTAAATATAATCTAATCTAATAAACTCAAGGGACATTCTCACAATAGTGTGGATGATTGACTTCCCCGAAGGTTAAAGATAAACATTTATGTTTGTCTGTCTTGGGGTCATTTCCTTCAATACTGCACACATCCTGCCCGTTTCTCTGCTAGATTGTTACCATAATCACTCTGGATATTTGGGTATTTCCTCGATACTTCCTATTGTCCATGAAAGCCATCAGCAGCAACATTAGTTTATTTATATTTTGTTATTTGTTAGATATTCAATGAGGTTAGTTGACGTTAAGACACTTGACTGTGAATTCATGACTCTTCTACAGTTCTTAATTGGGTCCTTTTTACCTTTCAAATTACAGTATACTTCACGTTGTTTTGAATCAAGGCCAATTTTAATAACGAAATTATGGCAGAGAACTGTGGCAGAGCAGAGAAGCTCCTTTAGCAACAGACTATTACTATTACCATGCTGCACTAATTAGCACTATAGGAGATATTTTCTGCTGCAATAAGACGGTACAACTCCTCCGGCTGGCATGATCAGGGGGATCAGATGTTTATTCATATTGGACTGTTGACATTATCTAATAAGTTTCTTTCTGATGTCTATTTTATGGCTTTCGTATTTTTTTAAATATTTTTTAATTTAATTATATTATTATTCAACTCTATTTTGTTGCTGCTGTTTTCCGATGTGAGCTTCTGTAATTTCGCCTCAGGGATCAATAAAGTACCTACCTATCTATCTACTATTCATTCATTCATACCCTCTGATTGTTGCTAAGTAACAACGATACGTGGTATATTGATATAATGTAGCAGTGATCCGATCTGTCTGTTTATGAATTATTCAAATATTCCATCATTTTCATGCATTTGTAAAGAGAAGATGTGTATAAATAGTGAAGGGTCAGGGAAAAGTGGTCATTTTGTCTCTTGTACGTCCTGTCTGCCTGTAACTTTGGGTTATGCTGCTGGGTCTCAATGAGACTGTTTTACCTGATTAAATAAAGGTTCATGAAATAGGACAACTTAAGAGTTTGGTGCCCCGCAGCCATTGGAAGTAAATAAAGCGGGGCTTTAGTGATTTACATTTATATTTTTGGCATTTAGCAGATGCCTTATACCAAAGCGACTTACAATAAATACATTTGACCAAGTAAGTGAATCATCTGTCCACTAGTCATATTGATCAGACATTGTGATCTGACATTGAATGTACCATTGGTGTTTGACATATTTTGCTTGTAGTTAGCAATTTTACAATGTAGATATCTTCTGATAACAGAACTAACTGAACTGGGGTGGCTGTGGCGCAGGAGGTAGAGTCACCGTCTAATGATCACAAGGTTGGCAGATCAGCGGTTCAAGCCCTGGCTGGCCACATGTCGAAGTGTCCTTGGGCAAGACACTGAACCCCAAAATTGCTCCCAGTGAGCGGGCCAGCGCCTTGCATGGCAGCTTGCTGCCATTGGTATGTGTGTGTGAATGTGTGTGAATGAGAGGCCGTTGTAAAGCGCTTTGGAGCTGCAAAAAAAGGCGCTATATAAAAGCAGTCCATTTACCATTTAACTAAGCCTCTTTGTCTGTGAAGTGATGCATGCATCATGAATTAGAGAAGGGCTTTACTCCATAATGTTATCTCGTGGGCCCAGTAGAGTTTGTGGTGCACAGGGGGAGAAGTAGCCCATTATTTGGTGTGTGTGACTTCATACCCTAACTGAATAAAACAGCTTCCTTGAAACCCAAACCCTTTCACAGTGATCTGATAGGCCGCTTTTGATTCCTCCCATAAGAAAAGACACATCAGTGCAACGCTAAATATGACATAGAAGCAGGTATAACTGTGAATGCACATAACTACACTGGTACTGATCCAGAACGTCCTCCCAGGCACCTGCTTTTGTGCCCGTTTTGTTGGCTAGGGTCTCGTCATCATGTTCTCTGAAGATCCTTAATTATTGATCAATTCTAACTCCTTCAATTCGGTTGTTAAGTCGTGACGTGTTTCCGGGTCCAAAGTTGGCTGAGGCGCTGTCTTCGAAATGCCTCAGTAATAATAATAATAATAATTCATTATATTTATATAGCGCTTTTCCGAGGCTCAAAGACGCTGACAAATATGGGAAAAACGGGAAAGCGCTGTCCCCCTTGTTGTAGGAATAGAGCCGAGTCTAAAAAACGATTGAACTGTCATTCTACCACTGTACACTGGTACTCTGGTGCAGGGAATTTCTGGTTTGGACCCGGAAATTGCTAAACGACTTAACAACCGAATAGCCTGAGCGGCAGTTTTTTTCCTGTTCTAGCTAATTTGTTATTTTTCAGTAATTGCCCATTCTTTCAATAATGAAGTATGGCCACAGGAAGATTATTTTAGATTAATCTTCCTAATTTTAGATTAATCAGGCATTACCCTGATTAGATACTCTCCTACAATCTTTATCAATGAGTTGATCAACCAAGTAATACACATGCAAGCACACACTCCAACCACACCACACACACAGAGAGAGAGAGAGAGAGTTGACTCAGTCATGTAGCACTAAAAGGGAAGGAGTGAGCTTTAATAAAAACACATGGCTCACCCACATGAACAGCAAAACGAAACATGGAAAAGGAGAAAAATTACAAAACCGCATCTGTATCAATCTCTTCCCAACCAACTGGGAGATCACAGATTCAGTGACTCAGTTCTGAAAATCTCCTCGTCAAAGACAGAGAGAGGACGTTTCCCCCGCCCCCCCTCTCACATACGGTACTCAGGCCACCCCACCCGCCCCCTTCAGTCTCGTTACGGAAGGCTAGAAGAAGTCGGCAGCAGTGGGGCGTCCTTTAGGGGTGCTCTTGGGGATGCTCTTGGGGGTCCCCTTGGGGATCTTCTTCTTGGTACTGCCTTTAAGAGCCCCAATGGGAGATTTCAAGACCCCAAACAGAGGCTTCTGCTGGGGGTCAAAGGCTACTCGGGACGACCCTACTGGACTCACCAGCAGGCTGCGATCGTTCTTCCTAAACTCTGTATGGTAAAAGGGGGGCGTGGGGAGAGAGGTTTCATTACTTAGGTCAAGAGAAGAGGATCCAGAATCTAGCTTTTAATGTAGAACGGGACATGAAGTCAGTAGCTTTTGGAGGCCAATTGTCTTGCATTAATAGTCACATGTAGTGCTACATGCTAGAGATGATTGGCTGATTAGATATTCACGTTAATGACCAGTTGAAAAGGTGTATCTAATAAAGTGGCCGGTGAGTGTACTTGGCAATAAAAAATAATTCTGGTTCTGATCAAGCTCATTTTTGTTTTATCACGAGATATTCATATTGCTATATTGATTGTTGTAGAATATATGGTGCACCCCACCCATGTCATATAAGCAAGCAAATAAAGCATTAACTAAGTATGTTCGTATGTAAACATGGCTCTTACATACCTGCAGTTTTGTTGTTCTTGAGTCCAAAGGTAACCTTTTTGGATTCAGACGTGGGAGTCAGACATTTCTTCTGTAACACAAATGCATACAACCCCATGACAGTTTTTCTCTTGCAGCTTTTCATCCCATACACAGATGTAGTCAACAGATTGACATTCTACATGCTCAGCATTTGGATGGACTAAAGCATGATACTGCTGACATATTATTGAAGAGAAGAGATAACATGTTCAGGAAGCTAAGCCCAATGAACACTACCACTTATCCATTGAAATTAGTTGTGTGTGTCGTGAGCTTAGAATGATACGGTTCTATCTCCGTTTAGGGCAGTTCAGAGATATTGAGTGTCAAAAACGTTTGTATTTTATGAATTACTAACTAAAACATTTCAACATTTTAAAAATAACACCACACAGACATTAATAAACACCTAATGGATCAGATTATGTAAAAAAAAAACTCAATTTTGATCAAAATGGAAATAGAACCTTCTAGAATTCCAACGTCACAGTGTGTCTGTACCTTCTTAAACTGTAAATTAGTTGTGTGCGTGTGTGTGTTGTGTGCGTGTGTGCGTGTGTGTGTGTGTGTGTGTGTGTGTCTGTACCTTCTTGCTGGAGAGAGGCGTGCTGGGGCCTCCCCTGGCTGTCTTAAAGAAGAGGGGTGTGGGGATGATGGTGTTCTTCTGGAAGGTCATGAAGGTTGACCCCTGACCCCCTGGCGTGGCCTTCTTGGTCACCTTCTTGCTGCTAATTGGGGTAGACGGCTCTTCGCTGTCCTGGAGAGAGGAGAAGCGCAAGGGACGCATTTAACAATTGGCTCTCGTAAAAAATATTTTTAAAATAAATAAATGTTAACTGGATATAAACTACAAATCACTGAATTCAAATGTCAAATGTTATATTTAGTAAGTAACTACTCAAGCCATTTTCACACATTTGATGGTTAGCTAAAAGTGTGGCAGGTGTTACAACTGGGTTTAGCAAGAGTATGATGGGTGGGTGGGGGCAGGGGGGGTGGGGTGACTCACGTTGCTAATTTTGGGTTTCTTCTTCCCTCCGGTCTGCTCCTCAACGAGACCGTTGGCGAGAGCGGCTTTCTCCGCCGCAGCCTCCAGCTCCTCCGCCTCGACCTCGATCGCTACCTCGATCTTCCTCTTCTTCTTCTTTAAAGGAGTGGGCAGTTCACTCTCATCGACCACTGGGGTCTCGGGCTCAGTTTGCCCTTCGACTTCCTCTTCCTGGACCACTGCTTTCGTTTTCTTCTTCTTCTTCTTGAGGGGGGTTTCCGAGGAGGCCTTGGCCACCACCTCTTCTGCTTCAGTCTTGGCTACCGTGAGCTTCTTTTTCTTCTTCTTCAGAGGGGTGACGGCGATACTGACATCAGCTGGGGTCACCTCTGCAGGTGTGGCTTCTGTTGGTTCACTCTCCACCAGTGTTGCGTCGGTTTCAGCAACCTCTTCTCCTGTGGTCTCCTCGGGTGTCTGTTTGACTTTCTTCCTCTTGGTCAACTTCTTGAGAGGGGTGGCAGCGATACTGACATCAGCTGGGGTCACCTCTGCAGGTGTGGCTTCTGTTGGTTCACTCTCCACCGGTGTTGCGTCGGTGTCAGCAACCTCTTCTCCTGTGGTCTCCTCGGGTGTCTGTTTGGCTTTCTTCCTCATGGTCAACTTCTTGAGAGAGGTGAAGGCGATACTGACATCAGCTGGGGTCACCTCTGCAGGTGTGGCTTCTGTTGGTTCACTCTCCACCGGTGTTGCGTCGGTTTCAGCAACCTCTTCTCCTGTGGTCTCCTCGGGTGTCTGTTTGACTTTCTTCCTCTTGGTCAACTTCTTGAGAGGGGTGGCAGCGATACTGACATCAGCTGGGGTCACCTCTGCAGGTGTGGCTTCTGTTGGTTCACTCTCCACCGGTGTTGCGTCGGTTTCAGCAACCTCTTCTCCTGTGGTCTCCTCGGGTGTCTGTTTGACTTTCTTCCTCTTGGTCAACTTCTTGAGAGGGGTGGCAGCAATACTGACATCAGCTGGGGTCACCTCTGCAGGTGTGGCTTCTGTTGGTTCACTCTCCACCGGTGTTGCGTCAGTTTCAGCAACCTCTTCTCCTGTGGTCTCCTCGGGTGTCTGTTTGACATTCTTCTTCTTGGTCGACTTCTTGAGAGGGGTGGCGGCGATAGTGACATCGGCTGGAGTCTCTTCTGCGGGTGTGACGTCTGTTGTTGTTGCTGCATCCATTTCAACAACCTCTTCTTCTGTGGTCTCAAGTGTCTGTTTAGCCTTCTTCCTCTTGATCGTCTTCTTCAGTGGTGTGGCCGTGGTCTCTTCTGCTGGAGGCTCCTCAACCTCTGGCTGTTTCTCGGCTTCCTCTACGGTCTTCTCCTCTGTCTGCACCTCAGGCTCCTGTAGCTTGGCACTCTTCCTCCTGCGCTTTTTCTTGGCTCCAGGGGTGGTGGTGGTGGTTGTTACAGGGACTGTCTCTGGCTGAGCTACCCCCTCGGTGGCCTCTCCTTCCTGGGTATCTGGAGCAGGCCGGTCCCCTGCTGCCTCGCTGGCCTCCACACTAGGCTCAGATTTCTTTCCCCCCTGTTTCTTCTTGGACGGTGCTGACGGTAACGGGGTCTCTGCTTGGTTATCTGCGTCTTGCACGCTGGCCCCAGATTCTGATTGGTCTACCTCAACTCCCTCGGGTTCTGCTTGGCTCTCTGGCTCTTCAACCGAGACAGACGATTGGCTCCTGGCTTCAATTATAGGCTCTATAGGCCCTGTGATTTCTAATTGGGGGGTCTCTGTCTCAATGGCAGTTACTGCCGCTGTTTCAGTGACCTCCATAGGAGAAGCCGGAGCATCAGCCTTTGTCTCAGGCTCCACAGCTTCAGTAGAGCCTGTTGGGGGAATGGCCTCTGTAACAGGGGGAATGGCCTCTGTAACAGGTGGAAGGTCTGTCTCAGGCTCCACAGCGTCAGTCGAGCCTGTTGGGGGAATGGCCTCTGTAACAGGTGGAAGGTCTGTTGGCGTTGATGCTGTAGCAGGTGCCGTGTCCGGCTCCGAGACAACGGCCGACGCCTTGACCTCCGACCCCACTGTCACCACGGTCTGTTCCTCTCCACCGTCACTCTTCACCTCTCCCGCCGTCTTCTTCTTCCTATTCTTCCTCTTCTTCTTCTTGGTGGTGGCGTCTCCTGCGGCGTCTGCTGGTTTGGTCTCACCCGTCTTGCCTGGTTTGGAAGCGTTCTTCTTGCCTGTGAAACAAACAAGGCAAAAGGAAAATGATGGAGGCGGAGCATCCGGACATCGACATGTCATCCGCCCTCTCTCACCTATGCTTCCTGTCAATCTCTACTGTCTCTATCCCAATAAAACAGAAACACCCTAGAAACATACATTGCATACAATATTCTTCCACAACAGAACAGAAGATTTTGGGCCGCTACCCACACGGTTAGCTGTGTTGCTCATTCCACGAATGGATGAACCTCATTGTAAAGGTGACTAATCAGGCTTTGCCATGATATAAAATAGAATACCAATTGGTATTATTAAAGGGTAGGAATAATAGACCAAAATAACCTTTCCAAACTTTTTTTGAGGAGTTTATATAATATATATGAGGGGAAAAAAGATAACAATGATGCAAGTGATACTTTTAACACAAAACTACAGCACACAGTGGCTGAGATTCAACAGTAATCATGGATGCTTCAAGAAGAGGATTTTCTGTACCTTTCTTTTTCTTCTTTGCTGCCGGGCCCCCTTCCTCCTCCTCCTCCTCGTCTCCTAGACCTCTCCCCCTCTTCATCCTCGTCCTGCTGCCGAACATCTCATCATCATCCTCGTCCGTGGAGACCTCCTCTGGGTATTCATCCTGAGGGAACACACCTGAGAGAGGAGAGGAGCAAAGACAGAGAAAAATAAATAAAAGACAGAACAAAGGGAGAACACTCGGCATGAGATTTCCAGGCACATCCATCACAATGCAGCTCTGTCATTAAATATTTATGATGGTGAGGACTTCCTACCTTCAGAGAGGTCCCGGAGACTGCAGGAGTCCAGAGGGGGAGAAGAGAACAACCTCAGTTAAGTCTTTAGCAATGCGGACATCAAGGCATTTGTGTGTGTGTGTGTGTGTGTGTGTGTGTGTGTGTTTGTGTACGCGAGTGTAATGGGAGAGAAACGGGGTATACGACTCACCTCTTGATGACCTTGTAGAGTCTGTGTCTGTTGAGGCTGGGGGTGTTGCTACGGCTGGCCAGCTTAAACAGCTTGTCTGCCAGGGCAGAGTAGTCAAACTGCAACAGACACACAACATCAGGCCTGATAGGCATACATTCTAGAAACTACTATTGTCCATCAAACCAGAAACTGACATAAAAAGCTTTTGAAACATTCAAATGCTGTTTTTTCTTCTTTGCTTCAATATGATTGGATGTATAACCAGGTCAGTTTAGGATGAGTACCTAGCTATCAGGTGTCAATGCCGGACATGCAAGCCGAGTAAAGACACACATTAACTTACAGACTACCCGTTACTGCGATAATCATGTCAAGTTGTCAACTAGATGTTTGACTTACTTAGACAAATGTACTTGTTGTAAGTATGCTAAATATCAAAAATGTAAAGGTAACTGTGACCGACCAATATCTAGTACCAAATCGAAACTTAATCCATATTGAATAAGCGTATTACATCACACACTCTGACACGCACACGAGTAACAGAACTAATGCAGAGTAGAGTGCAGAGGAGGCCAAGTTCACCTGGAGAACAGGTCCCATCGCTTCATCTGGCATCTCAGAGTCAGAGTCAGACTCCAGGTGAAGCAATTCATCATCATCAACATCAACATCATCATCATCTTCGCCCTCATCCTCTTCCTCGGTCAATATGGTGCCTTAAAAAAAGGGTGAAGGGAATCAACTCAGCTATAAATTGACTAACAATGGGAAACCTGTTGGGAAACAAACCCCCCTCCAAACAACTATCTACATTCCCAGCAGACATGTTTAACTTTTTTACGTTTTCCACATGCCACATTCTCACAAAAACACTGCAACAGGTGAAGGACAGTCAACCTCTAGCTCAGTGTTTTTCAACCACTGTGCCATGAGGGATCGTCAGATGTGCCGTGGGAAATGATCAAATTCCATTTAATTGGTCCAGAAAAATCAATGCGCAAAATCATTTATTTCATACAGCTCTCGTATGGTTGCGCATAGGTGGTAGGCCTGTAGGTGACGGTAGTGCGATTAATAGCTTAATCTGACCTTGTTGATTTTCATATTTAGAGAGAATTAGAGATGCGGGTAGACAAGTGACAACGCTAACAACAAAGATAGATAAATATTTGAAGAGGGATCTGCTGCACCGACTCTGTTGTGCTTAGTAGGCTATGTGGTGAAAAGCTATCAAACAGTGCCATGGTCCCTAGCCAGCTTAAACGCAATATTTCCGATCACATCAGAGTATGTCGAACAAGGAGGACTTCAGTGGGACAATTGCATAAGTGTCTGCAATGATGGAGCAGCAGCTATGTTGCTAAGACCTTACCAGCGGAGCTATCTGACGTGTTGAATGCTGTTGTGCATGTGTATGGTAAACTTTGTCAAAACAAGACCTCTGAAAAGCCGCTTATTTGCAGCATTATATGAAGAGATGGGAGCGGAGCATCAGGCGTTACTGCTCCATACGGGAGGTCCGATGGTTGTCCCGCGGAAAAGTGCTGGCCCGCGAGTTACGGGAGGAGCTGAAAACCTTTTTAACCGATGAGAAGTGTGATGACGCAAAGCTGCTTGTGACGAATAGTGCACAAGGCTCTCATACATGGCAGATAAACAGGGGCAGGCTTTGCACTGAGTGAGTATAACGCTAAGTCCTTATAATGTGATAGGCTACTATGTATCATTTTGTGACATTTGTGATGGCGGTGTGCCGTGGGATTTTGTCAAAAAATGTGTCGTGGCACAAAACAGGCTGAAAAACACTGCTCTAGCTGACGCAGTCTGCCCATCTCCCCATTTGGACCACCCAAGTCTCCACAACGGAGAGCCTACCATTGGTCTGCTTCGCTGGGGTTTCCTTCTGGGCTTTCTTGCCGGCTGGTTTGCTCTTCTTTGTCTCTTCCTCCTCCTTCTCCTCATCTTCGTCATCCTCCTGAGAAGCCTGTCCTGAGTCAGTGTCCTCTCCTCCTGAGGTCTTCAACTCCTTCATCAGGTCCTCAATGGCGAAGGGAGCCTGGTCGATGATGGCACTGAAGATGCTGCTGCAAATCGCTTTCAGCAGGATAGAACTGTGAGGGAGGGAAAGAGGGTGGGAGAAAAGGATGGAAAAGGTGCTTAAGTTGTACAGAGAAAGGAAAGTAGTACGCTAGGCTGCATCTGTTCCGTGGCGTGTCCACAAAAGGCTTACACAGACAGTTCCAACTCACTCTTTGGTTTTAGCCGCCGTTTTGCAGAACGGGTCGATGAACTTCAGGTTCTGTTCCGCTGTGAGCTGCAACCACAGAGCCATAACCATCAGACAAACTGTAGCAGAATGATTCATAGCATACAGACATGATACACTGTAATAAATATCCCTGTCACCATGCCTTTTTGGCTTTAACACAGCTGATTTGGTCATTCATTTTCCCCAGGCCATATCCCTGAGTATTATGCACAAAGCTGCAAAACTGAACCCAGACCAGTCGTTAAGGGCTAAATCATACCTGAGTTGAGCCCAGGGCAGCCAGTTCAACCATGTAAATGTCCAGGATGTGGAACTGCAACCCACAGGGGGCGCCGTTGGCACTGTGTAGGACCTGGGTACTCAGCAGCTCCAAGAACTTGGTCACCACACTGGGGGAAGAGCGGGAAGTCATTCAAAGGTAAATTTGTACATTTAAATATTTACAATATTGTATTGTAAATAGAAATATTTGCACTAGTGCCTCATATTTTACTGTCAAGCAGGTCGCTACGTACATCTGACAGACTTGAGTTTGGAATAGGACTAACTACATTACCAGAAAAAAAAGAAAAATAAATTAAACGTTTTCTTCGATTCTCTAGCACAGCGACACTGCAGATGGCACTTCACTTATTTAGACAAATGTACTTATTGTAAGTGGCTTTGGATAAAAGCATCTGCTAAATGACTTAAATGTAAATGTAAACTGTAAACACTTACGTCGTCTCCCAGTCTTTCCTCTTCATCATCTCAAAAGTCTGCCTGAACACAAAGCGGACCAGCTGTCAAGAGAGAAAGAGATGAGTGTGAGGATTTTGCATTGACTGTTCAAAATAATAATAATAATAATAATAATAATACGCTCTATTTACTGAATATAGCACCTTTCATATGAATGCAGCTCAAAGTGCTGTACAAATAGTTTTCAAATTGGTTGTCATCCCACAGTATTTATTAGTTTTTGTTTTGATTTCAGAGGATGAAATCTCCTCAAAGTATAATTGCTGACCTGGAAGAACTTGTCCATGCGCAGTCTGTCAATGCCCGTCCATTCTCTCTTGATGGTCTGTAGGAAGGTGTCGAAAAACAAAAACTCTGCAGAAGAAAAGGTCAAAGGGGCATCGTAAATAGACCCCATCAGAAAGTTAGACTGTGGATAAAGAATTTTGCCAGCCAATTATGAGTATTGTATATAAGTCAAAGAATGGCAAGCTTACGACTGTCAACATTCTGGAAGCTTCTCATCAGGCCTGCAATCTGGTGTGAGTTCTGCTCCTGTGGACATAACATGAGAAGGCTTAAAACTACTTGAAATGAACGAAAAAAATTGGAAGATGTCATCCATTGCCAATCATAGTCTTGTTGAGTCATTGAGTCTCTTCCCACTGAAGGTAAAAATTAAAAATGCAAGTAAGTGACAGGGTATATACAGGAATCTTGAGGTTAATTTCAATACCGTTCTAAGACTTTTTAAAGACCTTGTCATTATTTTTCCAGACCTCACCGCCACTTCGAGCTGTAACCGTTTACATCAGTGACACCTTTAACTTAACAGTTTTAGTTTGCAATAGACTAGACCACTATCATTATCACTACAGAATTTCCGGTTAATCTTTGTTTTTTAATAAAACTAATAAATTCACGAACTTTTACTAAAGGTTTTTAAGACTCAAACTCTTTGGACAGAGTCTAATTAAGAAAAATACCTACAAAATTCAAGACGTGAATAAAATCGTGATAAGACTTTTTAATACTTATTAAGGGTCTTGATTTTCCCAAAATTGATTTATCAACTTTTAATACTTTTCAAGACACCGCGGATACCCTAAGTGAGGTTACATAGTGCTGCTTACCTGAAGGTTCGGTTTATCCTGCATCCACAGGCAGTAGAAGAGGCCCTTCCATAGTTTGAGCAGCTCTTCTTCCGAGAACCCACCTGGACAGACAGAGGTCAAGAGGTGAACAGGTGAACTCTAGATGATCACTGTCTGATCGAGGCCAGACAGACAAATGGAAACATTGTTGCTCTTTGATGTTTGATGAGGTCAATAGGTGAACAGGTGAAGTCTAGACGATCACTGAGATCAGAGGCCAGACAAGTGGAAACATTGTTGCTCAGTCGGCACGTTCGATGTTCCGCTAGTGTGGTTGAGATGGCTTCCTACTCTTCAGTATTACAATGAAACAAGTCACAATAATCAACACACTGAGGGCAGTCATGCCATCAACATGTTCTCACTGTCGTCACATCACATGCATCATTGTGACAATGTCAGGTTATAGATTTGTAGTAATTGCAATTTCTTTGGTTTGTCATCACATTAGCTACAAAGCTTAGCTGTCGATTTCCCTCCCCACGTTTCCTCCTCTCTACGCAGCAGCCTGTAAGCCCTTTACTTGTCAACTCCCTTATTTCTTACCTTTGATATTTTGTGACCTAAGGCTGATGTACTTTCTCAGCTTCTTGATGGCTTTCGTTCGGATGGTCTTCTCGTTAGAAGCCAACCTCTGGGCCAGCAGGATCTCCGGTGCTTGTTGTATCGGCGCCATGTTCCCACCATGTGTTTCACGTGGAAACACTCTTGGCCGAGCAGCAGTGACACAATTCTCTCTGCGCCCTCCCCCTCACACGTGTCCTTCCTCCTGCGACGCAGAGTGATGATGTCATCCGTCAAACCTCGAGTGGACGAGCGTGTGATGCTTTTACACCACGGGGTGGCGCTGTTTACCCACCTTTTCAGATATTTGTTTTCCCACTATGGCTAATAAGCATAGATGCCACACAGAGAGGCACATTTCTATGTGGGCAATATTGCCACTGAGGGAATTCATAAATGACACCTCAGACAGACCAGTATTAAAGAGACAGACAGACAGGTACTTTTAAATACCAACAATATGTTTATTAGTGAAATTCAGAGGAAAGGTGTCGTTTGTTTGCAGTGAAGATCGATGAGTCTTTCCCACGGTCAGTTTGTGTCCGGGGTGGGAGGCTTGTCTTTATCATCTGCTCCTTCTCCCTCTGTTGCCTTTGTCATATCTGCCAACAATAGAAATACACACTTAAGATATCTCTCTCTATCTCTCTCCTCCCCCCTCCCCCTCTCTCTCCCCCTCCCCTCACCTGCGGGGGAGGCTTCCTTCGCTGGGGTGGAGAGGGACAGGCTTGTGACGGCCTTGGGTTTCCACTTCAGCACTGTGGGGGTGACGATCTCATCCTCCTCGCCGTCACCTCGCCTCTGTCATGGAGGGAAGAGTTTAGGGTTTCCCTTTATAAACAGCAGTGGCGGGCGGTGCATTTCACACCTAGGCCTTCAGTGATGTCCTACACAGTCCTACCTGAATTATTCCACCTCTTAATACCATCATTATGACACGCCATGGCTCTACAGTATGTCTGAGCACACAGCTTCTCCTAACATGTGTTAACATTTTCTCTCCCATTGACACTATTGCTATGTTTTGAGCGCAATGCCGTGTTCTGAATTTTGCTGGTTGTGGTACTGTTTTATTTTTGTTGTTCTTACACAGCTAAGCTCAACAACATTTACAACTCCAGTGCACAACTCGCATGTGTACATTCATCACCAACCAAGTCATGATGCATGCAGCTAATAAATCATGCAGCTAGTAATACTGGTTATTTTGTGTATCCACCACTAAGGGTGTCATGCAGGAAATGCACACAGGAAATAAACTAGTTTTCTACACTTAAAAAAAAGGCACATCAGCAGCATTCTGTGGTTGCCGTGGCACCTCGCCTCCTGAAGGCCCTATGGAGAAAATAGCCCTCCCCACGCCCGGAGTAGGGAGACCTGGACTTCTGGGCCTTCACATTTTTACCATTCTCCTCGAGTTTTAGTCGAGAGGGAGAGATTGTTAACGTGTCTTTGTCATCGCTTCCTCAACTTTGAACAAATATTTCAAGGAAACCACTTAGGGAACCACTTTAGGCCTCAAGTGGCATGACTAGGAGGGGTGTAAGAATGTGCTTAGTACATAGAAGCTTGTAATATCACTTCTTGCAGACTCCTGGTAGAGCGACACAACTGGTACTGTATGTATGTGGTTTTACCTGATCCCCTTGAAGATACTCTCCATGCTGCTCGCAGCCATTGTCGAACACATACTTCCCTGGTCCAGAGGGCTGAACAAGAGCAACAATGAACAGCATTGATTTAAAGTTCACAACAATGAAACTATGAAACTATGATGAGTATACATGATATCTTTGTGAAGTATGTTGGGACTGAGATATGCCAGGGTGAGCAAAAATGAATGAACTGCAGCGCATAGAGTGTATGGCTGGTGTTGTAAATAGTCTGGTGAAACAAAGAGACATGTTTTCACTTCTAGATGTGCTTTGCCTTGCAAAAAGTAGGAAACTGCAGTCATCGAGCTTTAAGCACTCTTAAGTAAGAGATGAGAGAACAATAACACGATGTGCTCCAAATATCTCAATATTGTATAACTTTTCGCCACCCTAGTATGTACAAAGTGTAACTAATTACAAGTATAACAAGACAACATCTGAACTTAATACTGACAATCAATTGTATTTCTTTCAAATAAGCAGAACAGAGTATTTTAGTGTTTTCTAGGTAAGACACTGTCATCTCTCTTGCTATACTCTACCAGGTTAATGGCAGAGTTAGTTAGACCTGCTGACTTACATTGTTATTGAGGAAGTTGCCTTGGTATCTGTGGTTCAGGTGGATTAATTCTCCCACTGACTCCATTTTGCCGTTCATCCACGTGCCCATGTACCTGGAGCCTGTGCCCTCGTAGCTGTAGGTGCCCTGTCCGTGCCTGGCCATGCAACAAAAGGGAGAGATGGTGGGTGGGTGGGTTAGGATTGATTGATTGATTGATTGAAAACTTTATTAGAAGATTTGCAGATGTAGGTACATGAAAGTACATATTACATACAAGGTCAACTAAAAGGATAAAAACCCAAGAAAGCCACTGGCTTATTTCAATTCGGGTCCTTGATTTTCAATTCATCGTTACATGTAAGACAGACAGGGGAAAAAAAACAACTAGTACTATCTACACGATAATACAGACAAATAACTATTACTATCTACAAGATAAAAATACATCCATCATGGGAAGAACAATACTAGATATACAATACAACAAAACATCAGGTATGTACGGCGGGTAGGACAGGTGGGGACATACACCACAGGTGGGGGCGGGGGACAAAACACAAAGTATGTACAGTGGGTAGTTCGGGTCTTTTAATCTGATTTTTGATTTAGAGGGTCCAGTTACGGATTGCAGCCTCCTGTAAATGTTTTTTGAGAGTGGTTTTGAAGGTGGGCAGTGTTTTGCACTCCTTTAAGATTATAGGAAGGGCGTTCCACATTTTTACTGCATAGTTTGCAAACGAGTTTAACCCCTTGTTTGTGGTGCAACGCGGTTGAACGTGGTTCGTGGAGCTTCCTCTGGTGTTGTATGTGTGGACGTTGTTCACTTTTTGGAAGTATGTTGACAGGTACTTGGGTGTCTTTGTGGTGTAGCGTATCTTGAAGACCAGGCCCAGTGCAAGCTGCTGCACTCTGTCAACTACTCGTAGCCAATCAAGGCTCAAAAAATGAGCAGCGGTTAGATGTGTCCTAGGGTTGAGGCCTAGCAGAAGCCTAACCAGTTTATTTTGGGCTGTCTGGAGTCTTGTTTTATGGGCCTTTGTGGTTCTATAGTACCATGATGTTACGGCATAGTCGAAGTGACATTGAATGAGAGCTCCTGATAGGGTCCTCAGTGTGTTTTTACTGACAAGTGAGGATATCCTGTACAAGAATCTAGTTCTATGGTTCACTTTTTTGATTACTTTTGCTGCCATTTTATCTCCGGAAAGATTTGCCTCTAAGATGGAGCCCAGGTATGTAATATCCTCTTTTCTTGTGATATTAATGTTACCCACTTTTATTTAAAAATTTTCAGCCTTTCTGAGTTTAGATGGGGATCCGTATAGGATGGTTTCAGTTTTACCTAGGTGTATTGATAGTTTATTGTCAGCTAGCCAGATGCAGATTCTACTCAGTTCAGTGCTTAGCGCTTTTTCCACCTGCAATATGTCCCTGTCAGAGACCAGCAGAGCCGAGTCATCCGCGAACAGGAACAAATTGCAATCACATGCTGATGACATGTCATTCACATATATTAGGGACAGAGAGACTGATCTGATGTCTTTTTTTCTTTAACTCCCGTAATCTCTTTACATGGTAGTTAGTACCTTTGATGGCGTAACCACTCCCCGTCATATGTGTCTCCGTTGGGGTATGTGTAGATGCCGTGACCCTGCCGCTGGTCATCCACCCAGCTTCCTATGGGAAAGAGGGGGGGGGGGGGGGGGGTAAATGTCTGCTCACACACGCTCAGGGGAGCATACTGCATGTGAAGAAGTTGCTGTTTTTTCAATTTGTCACACTCATACCGCCTTTTTACATTTACCTTCATATTTTGACCCCTCTGGGTAGTAGCAGATACCCTGTCCATGCTTCAGGTTCTGGTAGTATTCTCCTATGTACCGGGCTCCGTTCTTGAATCGGTATGTCCCCTGAGATAGAAATAAGTCAATGATGGGGTCAATGATCCTGACGTCCGGCCTACCTGGCCAGATACACAGACACATCATCATGGAAGGCAGCTATCCTCCTAGTCAGTAAACTGTAAGATATATAATATAAATAGTTTATTCAGTTTATATAAATTCAACTTACCTGTCCAGATCTTTTGCCATTTTCATACATTCCCTGATAGGTGTCTGAGTTGGGAAAAACTGCTCTCCCGACCCCATGTCTCTCTCCAGCTTCATTTCGGTCCCCTTCATATTCCTGTGTTAAGTTAAGTTAACGAGTTTATGATAAAAGAAAGTTACCTAAAACTAAAATATTACATTTTACTCACCCCAAGGTAACCTTGATCGTCATCAAAATCCTCAGATCCAACATCCGACATCGTTTCCAGTATCGATTAATTAGTTTGACTTTACTGTTGGGTCAAATAAAAACAGGTAGCTAGATAAAACTGTTGCTAACGACGGATAGCCACGAAGGAATCACCAACGTGTTTACGGTTGTCATGACAATGATGGAACGTGATCAGACACGTGACCGTAGAAGATGCGCGCTCCATACAACCGTCAAAAACATTTACACGTTTGGTTGTGAATCATTGATAATAAATATCGGTGTGAATATGCATCTTATATGTTGGTGTGTGGACATATATTCACTAAATTTAATTTACTAGGCTTACTATACTCAATATAGGTAAATGGTGTCATTTCCTCTACAAAAGATATGGCTTATCATGGGTGATAAGGACCCCCAGTAAAAAATATTGTTGAAAAACCCATGCCTTTTATCTTTTATGTATATCATTTCCTTGTGCATATGTCTAGTTACTAAGACTCTAGTAGCTGCCTGCCTATGGAAGCATATAGCTGACTAAACTCAAATGCTAATGCAATATGAGATTGCAATTGCATGTTCCACTTTTGCATGCATTCTTTCAGGCAATATTCAAATTCAAATGCAATTCTAATGATTTGCATTTTCATTTTCATGTACCTGATGTGCACATTCACTGTCAATATTAAAATTATAATGCAAAGCCATTTGACATTTAATTTGCAAAGTCATGCGCTGCTTTGTAGCTGACAAAATTCAAAAGTTCATTCTAATGTGCAAATGACTATGCAATCCCAAAATAGCATATTCATTTGCCACTTTTGCCTGCGTTATTTGAGTCAATATTCAAATTGTAATGCAATAATGTGATTCGCAATTGCATTTACATGTTCTAGTAAACACATCCGCTTTGTAGCTGACAAAATTAAAATGACCATGCAATCCCAAAATAGCATATTCTTTTGCCACTTTTGCCTGCGTTATTTAAGTCAATATTTAAATTGTAATGCAATAATGTGATCAGCAATTGCATTTACATGTTCTAGGAAACGCATCCGCTTTACAGCGGACAAAATTCAAACTCTCTATGCAATTCTCATGTTCTACCGGCCTGTCAGTCGTTCTCTGGGGGCGGGACAATGTTTAGCAATTGCATTTACATGTTCTAATCATCATGAAGTGCTTCGAGAAACTAGTCCGGGCCCACATAGTCACACGCCTCCCGCCCAACCTGGATCCATACCAGTTCGCCTACAGAGCCCACAGGTCCACAGAGGACGCCATCGCGACGACTCTCCACTCCACTCTATCCCACCTGGAGAGGGGAAACAGCTACGCGAGACTGCTCTTTGTGGACTTCAGCTCTGCCTTCAACACCATCCTTCCAGACAGGCTAGTGACCAAACTACTAGACCTGGGACTATCACACTCTATATGTGCATGGATCAAGGACTTCCTGTCCGACCGCCCCCAGAGGGTGCGGGTGGGCTCCCACACCTCCACAGCCCTCAGACTCAGCACTGGGTCCCCCCAGGGCTGCGTGCTAAGCCCCATCCTCTACAACCTCTACACCTACGACTTCACCCCCGTCCACCCCAGCAACTCCATCGTAAAGTTTGCAGACGACACCACCGTGGTGGGCTGCATCTCGGGGGGTGGACGAGGCCGCGTACAGGGATGAGGTAGAGCAGCTGAGCAAGCTGTGCAAGGTTAACAACCTGCTGCTGAACCAGTCAAAGACCCAGGAAATCATTGTGGACTTCAGGAGGAAAAAATCTGAGGTCCAGCCCCTGCTCATCGACGGAGGGAGCGTGGAGAGAGTCTCAACCCTCCGATTCCTGGGGGTGCACATACAGGATGACCTGTCCTGGAAGAACAACACAGCAGCCATCATCAAGAAGGCACAACAGCGGCTCTTCTTCCTGAGAGTCCTCAGGAAAGACCACATCAGACAGGAGATGCTGGTGGCCTTCTACCGCTGCGCAGTGGAGAGCATCCTCACCTACTGCATCTGCAACTGGTTCTCCAGCTGCACAGCCGCAGAGAGGAATGCGCTACAGAGAGTCGTGAGAACGGCCCAGAAGATCACCGGCGCCCCCCTCCCCTCTCTGGAAGAGCTGTACAACACACGCTGCCTCAGGAAGGCCTCCAAGATCTCCAGAGACCCATCCCACCCTGGGTACGAACACTTTGCTCGGCTGCCCTCGAACAGGCGGTACAGGACCATGTTCGCAAGGACAAACAGACTGAAGCTCAGCTTCTACCCCAGGGCCATCCAGGCCCTGAACACAGCAAAGACCTAGGTTCTGGGCCCTGGACAGTCTGGACAGATTGATGGCAGCTGCTGGATTGAAAATCAGGTGAAGTGCTGAGGCACAAATGTGTACATTTCAAGCCTGCAAACTGCAACACTTTAAATGAAAGTGCAATAACAGTATGTGCAATATGACAACCCTAGGGTACATAAGGTTGCAGAGAATAGGAAATGTTAGAATAGGTATAGCATAGAGTACAGCACAGTGTTTTATTTGTACAGTATAGTATAGTGGATAGTGTACATAGCCTTTATTTATGTAAACCAGCTTTCCCTTCTTGTTTTTTTTTCTTGTTTTTTCTTTCCTATCACCAGGGGAGCCCCCCCTCCCAAATTTCGTTGTTTGGTACCTGTACTATATCAATGACAATAAAGACCATTCATTCATTCATTCATCATTCATTCATTCTAGGAAACACATCCGCTTTACAGAGGACAAAATTCAAACTCTCTATACAATTCTAACGCATCCGGGTACTTTGCTCTCCCGTCATGTCCACGCCCCTTTTTGGGTGATAGCAGTGTAGAAGTTTGACTGGCGGTCAATGGAAATTTCTGGTCTTTGCTACTTTAATCAGATAAAATAAGAAAACCGTAGTGCTTTTTAGATATTAGGAGCCCAAATCCGATTGCCAGTTAGGCAAACTATTATATAGTGTCGTTGCCGATCAATGATCGACGTCGTTATATAGAGAAAATTAATGAAATAGGGGTTGATTCATCAGAGCAGTCATACTTCATCTCCCTGTCATCAGGGATTTGTCGATCTTTGATTTGATGTGTAAATCCCCAGCTGAGAGTGTTACATTAGTTTTCTTAAGATAGGATAATGAATAAATCTGTTCAATGGGCATTTGCCTACTGTTAATCAGTAGCCTGTATGGTGTATATGAAGATGTTATAGCTAGCTAGCTACGATTTATCATGAAAATAATGAACAGCAAGCTAGATCCAAAACTAGGGCCGGTGGAGGAGGGCAAGTGTCACATTGGACAGACTACCAAAACAGAAAAATAAAGTATCTTAACGACAGCAAAAGTGATGGATGTCAGAAATTGCCTACATTACCTGGAGATTCAATAAGGTACTTTTATATGACAGGATATGGGTTAGGGTTATATGACACCTGTAGCGAGATAGATAGAGCCAAAAGTAAAAAGTCGCTGAGAGACGCAACCAGGGTCTGGCTGGTAATTGTATGATGCGCCAAACAATCCGCTGAGATGAAAAGTACGTTTTAGAGCATTTATTGAACTTGGCGACGTACAAAAATAATCCATAAGCGATCAAAACCAGAAAAATAACAAACAATGCGTATAGAATATAGAATAGAATATACTTTATTGTCCTTGTACAGTTGCCTATACAATGAAAATGTGGTTCTTCTGAAGGTGCAAAAACAGAAAAACAAAACATATACACATAACATATCACAACTATTACACACTAGACAAATTCAAAAGCGAAAATGCTATAAAACAAGCTAAGAGACAATGAGGTCCGTGGTGTCAAGTGCAAATAAAGACAACAATATTAAGAAAATAAAAACAACTATAAAAGCAAGCTAAAAGACATGAGGTTAGTGTCTCATCTGGTTCATCAGTGGTTCATCTGCGTCATATGCGTATAATGCGGTCAACAAAAATACATCGCTCCCCTCTCTCTCCACTACCGCAATGCAAGGTGCGCAGGTGCTTAAAATACCTTGCAATATCACCCCCCATAACCATATGACTTCTCAATACGGTGATCAAGGCAATAAACAAACAATCAAAGTAGGATTACAGACTTTCAGTCTGCCTCCATCCATGTGGATGAACCACCCAAAGGCCTGAGGTGTTGTCGGAGGCATGAATATGATAGGGGGTATTAGTATAACAGGCTGGGTTTATTGTGAGTTTACTTGTTTGTTTATTGCCTTGATCACCGTATTGAGAAGTCATATGATGAGACACTGACCTCATGTCTTTTAGCTTGCTTTTACGCCTTTAGCAGTTGAATTTGTACCCCTTTTTGGGGGGGTGGTGTTACTGCAGGTGCCATGAGATCCAGTATATTCTTTCTTGGGTCGGTGATCCTTACCCTCCTTCTTGCTCTTGCGTCCAGGCCTCGGCATTTCCATTTAACTTGTCCTATCGTCTTGCCCATCTTTGCTGCTATGCATCCAGCACTCTCATTCTTGTCTTTTCCCTTGTATAGGGCTCTCAATCTGAGGAGTTCTTCCACCTCCTCAACGCTCCAACTCAGGCGCTTCGCTCTTGTCTTCTCTCGATCTGGGGCTTGGGCCTTCTCTCTGTTCCACTCGAGTTTGTGCCTATCTCTCCGGTGTTGTGAGACTCCGACTCGCGTTGTGAATGTGCTTCCACATGTTCCACATGAGAACGCTTGATTTGCCCCTTCGATCCTGTGCCCCTTAGCCCCCTCACATTTGGGGACATGACATGCGATCGAGTGATATTTGTCGGCGGATCTCGGGCATCCTCGACACCCAAATTTCAACAACACGTTATTATGCATACCCTTATAATGTTTCACCATCCTACCTATTTTGTATGGCCCTGCTTTACATACTTCGCACCAGTATTGGCTCACGTTGCTAATTTTGGGTTTCTTCTTCCCTCCGGTCTGCTCCTCAACGAGACCGTTGGCGAGAGCGGCTTTCTCCGCCGCAGCCTCCAGCTCCTCCGCCTCGACCTCTATCACTACCTCGATCTTCCTCTTCGTCTTCTTTAAAGGAGTGGGCAGTTCACTCTCGTCGACCACTGGGGTCTCGGGCTCAATTTGACCTTCGACTTCCTCTTCCTGGACCACCACTTTCGTTTTCTTCTTCTTCTTCTTGAGGGGGGTTTCCGAGGAGGCCTTGGCCACCACCTCTTCTGCTTCAGTCTTGGCTACTGTGAGCTTCTTTTTCTTCTTCTTCAGAGGGGTGACGGCGATACTGACATCAGCTGGGGTCACCTCTGCAGGTGTGGCTTCTGTATGTTCACTCTCCACCGGTTTTGCGTCGGTTTCAGCAACCTCTTCTCCTGTGGTCTCCTCGGGTGTCTGTTTGACTTTCTTCCTCTTGGTCAACTTCTTGAGAGGGGTGGCAGCGATACTGACATCAGCTGGGGTCACCTCTGCAGGTGTCGCTTCTGTTGGTTCACTCTCCACCGGAGTTGCGTCGGTTTCAGCAACCTCTTCTCCTGTGGTCTCCTCGGGTGTCTGTTTGACTTTCTTCCTCTTGGTCAACTTCTTGAGAGGGGTGGCGGCGATAGTGATATCGGCCGGAGTCTCTTCTGCGGGTGTGACGTCTTCTTTTGTTGCATCCATTTCAACAACCTCTTCTTCTGTGGTCTCAAGTGTCTGTTTAGCCTTCTTCCTCTTGGTCGTCTTCTTCAGTGGTGTGGCCGTGGTCTCTTCTGCTGGAGGCTCCTCAACCTCTGGCTGTTTTTCGGCTTCCTCTACGGTCTTCTCCTCTGTCTGCACCTCAGGCTCCTGCAGCTTGGCGCTCTTCTTCCTGGGCTTCTTTCTCAGTGGTGTGGCTGTTGTCACTTCTGGTTCCTCAGCCTTTGTGCTTGCTGCCTCTGCCTCTGGCTGTTTTTCAGCTTCCTCTACAGTCTTCTCCTCTGTCTGCACCTCAGGCTCCTGTAGCTTGGCACTCTTCCTCCTGGGCTTTTTCTTGGCTCCAGGGGTGGCCTCTGTAACAGGTGGAAGGTCTGTTGGCGTTGATGCCGTCGCAGGTGCCGTGTCCGGCTCCGGCTCAGAGACAACGGCCGACGCCTTGATCTCCGACCCCACTGTCACCACGGTCTGTTCCTCTCCACAGTCACTCTTCACCTCTCCCGCCTTCTTCTTCTTCTTCTTGGTGGTGGCGTCTGCTGCGGCGTCTGCTGGTTTGGTCTCACCCGTCTTGCCTGGTTTGGAAGCGTTCTTCTTGCCTGTGAAACAAAAAGGCAAAAGGAAAATTATGAAGGCGGAGCATCCGGCCATCGACATGTCACCCGCCCTCTCTCACCTATGCTTCCTGTCAATCTCTACTGTCTCTATCCCAATAAAACAGAAACGCCCTAAAAACATACATTACATACAATATTCTTCCACAACAGAACAGAAGATTGTGGGCCGCTACCCACAGGTTTAGCTGTGTTGCTCATTCCACGAATGGATGATCCTTATAAGTACCCAGTGTTTCCTCCAGGAATTTTTACAATGGTGGCGGGTAGTGCTGACCGCGCGCGCACAGCGCGCGCTCGCGATTTTTCCGCATGAAACGCGCACGCGCGCTCAAAACAACGACGTAATTTCAGCCAAAACTCGAGGATGGCCCAAAAAAATAAAATGTTTTCCTGTACTTCTCCCGTGTGTCTCTTATTGTCTGTGTCTGCATGTTTTTCCAGCATGTAATTCCGTTGTCAATAAAAACAAAAACACTGATCTGACGTTTTTTTTCACAACGTTATTACTTGTCACTTTAAGCCCAGGAGGGAGTTAGCGATTAGCGATGTTTAGCTTAGCTTAGTTTAACAGAAGTATCTTCACTTTTAACATGACTTCCCGTGGTCGTAGAGGGCTGGTCGACGGCTTAAAATGACCGTGTAGACCTGTAGACCTTATCCAGCTATAGTCTTGTGTTTCTACCCCGGGCATAGCCGGTGTTATTCACGGACAAACACTCCTGTTAGAGTGGTTCTAGTACACTGGACATAGGTAACACATAGAGAGGCTTCTCCTCTCTCTCTCCATCCTACACTACACTACACTACGCATCCTATACTACACTACACTACGCTAGCTCGCGGTGTTCGGGTGACAGCCAGGGCGCGTTCGTAAATACGCTCTGGAAATCTGATCAGCACTCACGGAATGCCTCTTGTCCAATCAAATGACTTGGTCCCTTTATGACGTTGAACCCAGTGTGCGCTCCGGGGCTCTCAGAGCGAATTTACGAACGCAGCCTCAAGTTCAATACTCGCGACACACACGGACTGGTCCAGTTTCAGCGCTTGTGGGTGTGTCTAGCGCTGTGAAGGTCTGAAAAGCGGCCAAAATCTTTTTTTTTTGGGGGGGTTGAGAAATCTGAATGGTGGCGGAGGACATTCCATCGTGGCGATCCGCCACGATGAAATGCATGTAGAGGAAACACTGAGTACCTCATTGTAAAGGTGACTAATCAGGCTTTGCCACGATATAAAATCCAATACCAATTGGTATTATTAAAGGTAGGGGTGTAACGGATCGCCCCCCACGGTTCGGCACGCATGTGTACCGCGGATCAATTGCAAAATGTAACCAAGTAATAATATTACT
Source organism: Nansenia antarctica (assembly GCF_963989245.1). Lineage (NCBI taxonomy): Eukaryota > Metazoa > Chordata > Actinopteri > Argentiniformes > Microstomatidae > Nansenia > Nansenia antarctica. Next base: position 60,188,905 of record NC_137677.1, on the reverse strand, counting down.
TAATATCTACACTCTAAAGCGCAATGATAGGTTGATAATGCAAAAAAAAATCTAGAACAACAAGGCTGCGTTCGTAAATTCGCTCTGGAATCTGATCAGCATTCATGGAACGCCTCTTGTCCAATCAAATTACTTGGTCCCTTTATGACGTCGGACCCAGTGTGCTCTCCGGCGCTCTCAGAGCAAATTTACGAACGCAGCCCAAGTGTTCATGGCGAGTCCTGCTAATGTTGGCGACAGAGAAGAACTCGAAATGCCTCCCTCGTCATTTCAATCCCATGTATGGGAACACTTTGGCTTCTCTGTCAATTATAACAATGACGGACAGTGTCATTGGAAGTGTGGTCGATAAAAAAGTTACGGTGTTTAAGCGTTGTGCAACGAGAAAGTCGTACGAGCATGGCCACACATTTGCCGCGACCCTGGTGTGTTGACGGGAGGCACAAAAAAGGCAGCTCGACAACTTCTGATAATGTAGCCAATTTTTTCATACCATGTTTAAAGTAAGGTTTCACTTTATTATTTAGTTAAAAGTGCCATAAAACATGTTTATTTGTCTGCTTTAAAGAGCCCAGTGATTCACTGCTGCAACCAGGTGCCTCTCTCCTACTGCATCATTTAAGTTGAATGTGTGTTTCTGTTTAATATGTAGCCTAATGTTTGAGTGTAGAATATGTTATGTATGTATATATATATATATATACACACACACATATATATATATATATATATATATATATACACACACACACACATATATATATACACCAGTTTTGACATCTTGAATGTTGTTGGGTTTTACACAGTAAAAGTGGTGTTTTTACAGAATTCGAGGAAAAAGCTTTTTATTTTTATTTTTATGTTTTTTGTTGATCCGAAAAATGATCCGATCCGTGACTCAAAAACCGTGACACGATCCGATCCGTGAGTTAGGTGATCCGTTACACCCCTAATTAAAGGGTAGGAAAAATCGACCAAAATAACCTTTCCGAACTTTTTGGGAGGAGTTTATATAATATATATGAGGGGAAAAAAGATAACAATGATGCAAGTGATACTTTTAACACAAAACTACAGCACACAGTGGCTGAGATTCAACAGTAATCATGGCTGCTTCAAGAGGATTTTCTGTACCTTTCTTTTTCTTCTTTGCTGCCGGGTCCCCTTCTTCCCTGTTGTAGTTTACCTCCAGACATCTCCTAAGACCTGCTATGAGAGGTTGAAGCAGAGATGCAGAGATGAGGAGAAGATTATTCCATTGGTAAGAGTTGAAGAATAATACATAATCACCACTAATGTTGTGGTTAGTTGGCTTCACCCCAAAGTTTTGTGTCCATCATCTGCCTTTGTCTACCATCCTTCTACCCCCTGTATAGGAATATTTAGAGGTGACCCATCAGCTGTACGAAGACTGGCTGATCAACCATAATCTTTTAAAGTTCCTGCCCCAGTACTTGTGAGTGATCAATCACTACCAAATAATGCCGCTTATCGTTTATGATATCCTGATGTCTCTTATTATAACCACTAATTTGTCATGCCAAAGAATCCTTGTTCTTTGTCACTAGTTAATGGTAGAACAGTTTTCGTGATGGCAGTTTCAGAGCAAATATGAAGTATCTAATTATGAATACTTGGTCTTATTTTCTTTTTATGCATCCAGGTCATTTTTCAGCAGACGACGACCTACAAAAAATGCTTCACCAGTATGAGGAGAACAGAGAGAAGATTTTAGCAGCAAGCAATGTGTGAACCAACATTTACATAGTGTCCAAACAAGACCCAGAATGAACAACCAGAGTTTCTTCTAACTTCTAATCTCAAATTCAATTTGATCTGTCACACACATCTGTAGACACACTGGTTAGATAATCTGAAGTTTTTAGCACTGTATTTGCTGTTACATGTTATATATGCAGGAACAGAAGTAGGCTATTAATGAAGTACAAACTTGAATGATATTTCTTTCAAGGTTGCTGACCAAAGGAGCAATGTATTAAGTGTTATCATTTACTTATTTTGTTGACAGAATAGCAGTCTGGAATTGTACTACAAGAACAGGACCAAGAGTCATTGTGTGAACCTATTATAATGCAGGTTTATTTATTCATTTTCCTAATTTTGGACTAGAAACAAACTATTCAATAGAATGCTATTGTTTTTGTAAATGTCTAAAAACAAAACAGTAACAATATACAATGTAATTGTACAATGCAATGTAATTGTATACGGTATCCTAACTATCCATTAAAATCATTTTAAGTCTACCATGCTGCACGTGATGGTGTCCCCTGCAGCATAATGTACTCTAAAATCAGTGAGTCTTGATAACATAGTAAATGATTGTGAAGAAATTGATGTAATCTTAGATAAATGTTGAAAGAGCATCAGTCTTTTGAAAGAGGAGATTGGTCAGGTGCATCCCATATCCTCTGATAATGACAGACATAATCTAAAAAATGTAATGAAATCATCTGTGACTGAATATTCAGACAATATTAAAGCTACATGTGGGTATGTCCCATGTCTTTCTACTATGCTCACAGGCAATGGGAGAAGACAATGAACCTCCAAGCATTAAAGGTGCAGCTTTCTAAAAGCTTCCTAATGGTTGTAATAGTTAAACAGTAGCTGTCAGGGAATGAGATGCCTTGGAGGTAATATTTCATGTTCATGACTTTTCATGTATTGTGTCTATTTTAAATAGCTTTCATTGACACAATAGTAATAGTGATACATTTTTGGCTATATTATTCTGGTAGCTTCAAGTCACCTGAATAAGGGGGCATAATGACATGATCATATAAGATTAGATTCAACTTTATTGTCATTGCAGAGTACAAGTACAGGACAATGAAATGCAGTTCAAAGTGCATGTCCTTATAAACCAAACATAAAATAGACACATAAAGGCCAGTGTCCTTCCCTACAGCAGATTTTAGAAAACACTTTGTTTGGACCAATAAAGCACTCTTCATGTACCATTCTTCATCATGTGATCTCATTCCTTGATGGTTACCGATTTATCATGGCCATTAGCACTAGTTTAAAGATACAATCTACATAGTGGACCATTAACTTTACAATAAGTAAAGTTATTTCACCATGACATGACATAATCATAATAATGGTTCAAATACGTCTCCGGTCCGTTCCACTTATCGTTCCCCCCCAGAACACTTCCGTTGTGAGAACACTTCCGTTGTGTTGTGAAGTGAATTGCAGCGTTTTTCTTGTTGCATGTGTTGTCGGGGGTTGTATGTGTTTTTGACTTTGTATCGTTTCTGTATTTGCAGCGCGTTTGCTGTTAATGTATTTGTTTTGGCTTTCTGCAGCACGTTTCCGTTGTTGCATTTGTATGTGTTTTGAGTTTGTGTCGTTTCTCTATGTGCAGCGCGATTCTCCTAATGGAAATGCTTTCGGTATTTGCAGCGCGTTTGCCCTTGTCGGCCACCGTATGGTTGAGATGGTTTCCTACTCTTCAGTATTACAATGAAACAAGTCACAATCCACTGAGGGCAGTCACACCATCAACATGTTCGCACTGTCGTCACATGCATCACTTGTGACAATGTAGGTTATAGATGTTTAGCAATTGCAATTACCCTTGATTGGCCTGGTTTGTCATCACATTAGCTACAAAGCTCAGCTGTCTATTTCCTTCCCCACGTTTCGTCCTCTCTACGCAGCAGCCTGTAAGCCCTTGACTTGTAAACTCCCTCTATAGCCCTGTCCGGACGGCATATAAATTACCTGAGGACCTCGGTAATATATGTTTTACCTGGGGTAATTCGGTAATTTTTATCCCGTCCGGACCGACCATGTCAGTGATTTACTCCGGGGACCCCAGTAATTATTCCGGCTGGAATTACCTACTGTTTTTCAGCAAACCCTGAGGTCCTCTGATAATTATATTACCGTCCGGATTGACATGTCAGTATTTGGTACACATTGCATGATTTTGCGCGATATTAATAGGCAAGGCAAGTTTATTTGTATAGCACATTTCATACAACAGGGGCAATTCAAAGTGCTTTACATGCATTATTTAAAAATACAGCAAGAGGAGCATAAGAAAATAAAAATTACAATGAATAAAAGCAAATATAAGAAGTAAATAGATAAAACATTTAAAAAGACAATAGTTAATGGAAAAAAGACATTGATAGAAGTGTTTGTGTTTAATCATAACTGGTGCAAAACATGAAGGTTTTTAGCTTAGATTTAAATATTTTAAGGGTTTGGGCCTGCTTGATTTCTTCAGGGAGTTTGTTCCAGGAGCATGCAGCAGCGTGACTGAAAGCTGCTGCACCGTGTTTTGTTTTTACTCTTAGAATTATTAGCTGATTTGTCTCAGCTGACCTTAGGGACCTTGCGGGAATATAGGGTGGGAGGAGATCTGATATGTATTTTGGTCCAAGACCATTTTGTGATTTGTATGTAATTAGGAGGATTTTGAATTCAATTCTCTGAGAGACTGGTAGCCAGTGCAGGGATCTCAGGATTGGTGTAATGTGTTCAAATTTCTTTGTTTTTGTTAGGACCCTAGCAGCGGCGTTTTGGATGAGCTGCAATTTACGAACAGCTCCTTTAGATAGGCCTGTTAGTAGACCATTACAATAATCAAGTCTACTCGAAACAAATGCATGGATGAGTTTTTCAAGGTCTTGCTTGGACATGAAACCTCTCATTCTTGTTATGTTTTTCAGGTGATAGTAGGCTGATTTAGTTATCGAGTTTATGTGGCTGTTGAAGTTTAGATCGGAGTCTAGAATTACACCAAGATTTCTGACCTGTTTTTTAGTGTGAAGAGAGAGAGAAGTTTTGCACTGACTTTCGATCTTTTGTCAGGTGCACCGAATACAATTATCTCTGTTTTCTCCTTGTTTAGTTGGAGGAAGTTTTGTGTCATCCAGGCGTTTATTTGCTCAATGCAATTGCAGAGATTGTCAATGGGACTATAGTCGTTCAGTGAGAAGGCTATGTAGATTTGAGTGTCATCCGCATAGTTGTGGTAGGCAATTTTGTTCTTTTTTATGATGTGTCCCAATGGAAGCATGTAGAGATTGAATAGAAGGGGGCCAAGGATTGACCTTTGGGGAACCCCACATGTCATTTTAATTTGGTCAGATACAAAGTTGCCAATGGAGACATAGTAGCTTCTGTCCTGTAGGTAGGATCTAAACCAGTTTAGGGCAGTGCCCGAAAGTCCTACCCAGGTTTTTAGTCTATCTATTAGAATGTCATGGTCTACAACAGTGTCAAAGGCAGCACTAAGATCTAGTAGTATCAAAACTGAGATTTTTCCGGAGTCTGTGTTTACGCGAATGTCATTAAGGACCTTAATAAGGGCCGTTTCAGTGCTATGTAGGGGGCGAAAGCCTGATTGAAAGTCATCAAAGAGATCATTTAGGGTCAAATAATTGCTAAGTTGTTCGTGGGCAACCATTTCAATAATTTTTCCTGTACAGGGAAGGTTTGATATGGGTCTGTAGTTGTTTAGTACAAATGGGTCTAGGCCGTTCTTTTTTAGTAGAGGCTTAATAACTGCAGTTTTCAGGGCTTCAGGGAAGATTCCTGATGAAAGGGAGGTGTTAATTATTTGTATTAGTTCGCCTGCCATGCAGCTAAATATGTTTTTTAAAAAGCTTGTTGGCAGGACATCAAGGGCACAGGTGGATGGTTTAAGACGTGACATGATTTTATCTAGGGTCTTGTAATCAATGGTGTTAAATTGTGACATGGTTGTTATGTCCGCCCTATTTGGGGTTGTTAATGGGGACATGTTTTTCATGCCTGACACAGAAGACCTAATGCCTTGTCTAATGGTTTCTATTTTATTGTTAAAAAAGGATGCAAGCTCATTGCATTTACTAGTTGAGTGAAATTCCTGAGCAATGGGTGTTGGGGGATTTGTTAGTCTGTCAACAGTTCTGAAAAGGATGCGGGCATTATTGATGTTATTGTTTATGATCTTAGAGAAAAATGATTGCCTGGCACTTCTTATTTCTAAGTTATAGTTTTGAAGATTCTCTAATACTAGAATTTACCGCTTTGACCGGGCTGTGAGATCTAAGGTATTAGGTGAGCTCTGTGCAAACAATGGATGTGGCCTATGGTTATCCACTATCGGATAACCAAACCACCTAAAAGGTTAATTCTAGCGAATTTACCTAACATTAGCTTGTAAAGTGTGCAGTTTATGGTCTGGATCTAGCACTCTATAAATCACGGTGTCTGACAACACACAGGGATGAAGTTAGGGGTGGGAATCGCAAGGTAACTCACGTATTGATAACCGTACAATATTTTGCCCCCCGTACCCGAGTTAAAGGGAAGCCTTGTTTTGAAATATAATCGTTCCAGACTTTATATGTCGTATCTGTTTTTCCCCGCTTTGCGCCATTTCAGCCATTCATCTTCTTAATTTTGATAACATCACAACATTCTGATAGAACATCGACATGCTAGAAACACATAACTAACTACACATAATTAGATGATCACACAGCCCCAAACGCGAACACATCCCAAAACGAACGTATTTACAAACGTCTCCCTTACCAGTAGCCTACAGCAAAGGAGAATAGTAAATCCAATCAACAAATTATGAGTATTTTGTGATCGTTAAACTGCTGTTTATTATATCGATTGGGTACTTTAAAAAGTTTCATGTTATGAAAAAAAACGAGTCTACGAGTGGTTTCGGCTGCGTTCGTAAATTCGCTCTGGAAATCTGATCAGCAGTCATGGAATGCCTCTTGTCCAATCAAATGACTTGTTGTTGCTACACGTGCGTTGTGTTGTGGGTCTGATAAAACATCCGGCGGGAACAGCTTCTTTAAAAATATTACCGAGGTCCTCGGGTAATTTATATGCCATCCGGACAGGGCTTATTTTCTTACCTTTGACATTTTGTGACCTAAGGCTGATGTACTTCCTCAGCTTCTTGGTGGCTTTGGTTCGGATGGGCTTCTCATTAGAAGCCAACCTCTGGGCCAGCAGGATCTCCGGTGCTTGTTGTATCGGCGCCATGTTCCCACCATGCGATTCACGTGGAAACACTTCTGGCCGAGCAGCAGTGACGCATTTCTCTCTGCGCTCTCCCCTCACACGTGTTCTTCCTCCTGCGACGCAGAGTGATGATGTCATCCGTCAAACTCGAGTTGTACGACGTGATGCTTTTACACCACAGGGTGGCGCTGTTTACCCACCTTTTCAGATTTTTCTTTCACTATGGCTAAAAGCATAGATGCCACAGAGAGAGGCAGATTTCTATGTGGTCAATATTGCCACTGAAGGATATTCATAAATGACACCTCAGAGTATTACCCAGTATTAAAGAGACAGACAGACAGGTACTTTTAAATACCAACAATATGTTTATTAGTGAAATTCAGAGGAAAGGTGTCGTTTGTTTGCAGTGAAGATCGATGAGTCTTTCCCAGGTCAGTTTGTGTCCGGGGTGGGAGGCTTGTCTTCTTCTCCCTCTCCCTCTGTTGCCTTTGACATATCTGCCAACAATAGAAATAGACACTTAAGATATCTCTCTCTCTCTCTATCTCTCTCCTCCCCCCTCCCCCCCTCTCTCCCCCTCCCCTCACCTGCGGGGGAGGCTTCCTTCGCTGGGGTGGAGAGGGACAGGCTTGTGACGGCCTTGGGTTTCCACTTCAGCACTGTGGGGGTGACGATCTCATCCTCCTCGCCGTCGCCTCGCCTCTGTCATGGAGGGAAGAGTTTAGGGTTCCCCTTTATATTATACAGTATGTCTGAGCACACTGCTTCTCCTAACATGTGTTAACATTTTCTCTCCCATTGACACTATTGCTATGTTTTGAGTGCAATGCCGTGTTCTGGTATTTTGCTGTTGTGGTACTGTTTTATTTTGTTGTTCTTACACAGCTAAGCTCAACAACATTTACAACTCCAGTGCACAACTCGCATGTGTACATTCATCACCAGCCAAGTCATGATGCATGCAGCTAATAAATCATGCAGCTAGTAATACTGGTTATTTTTGTATCCACCACTAAGGGTGTCATGCAGGAAATGTACACAGGAAATAAACTAGTTTTCTACACTTTAAAAAAAAGGCACATCAGCAGCATTCTGTGGTTGCCGTGGCACCTCGCCTCCTGAAGGCCCTATGGAGAAAATAGCCCTCCCCATGCCCGGAGTAGGGAGACCTGGACTTCATCTGGGCTTTCACATTTTTACCATTCTCCTCGTCTGACGCAGGCTGGAGTTTTAGTCGAGAGGGAGAGATTGTTAACGTGTCTTTGTCTCTATCTCTTCCTCAACTTTGAACAAATATTTCAAGGGAACCACTTAGGGAACCACTTTAGGCCAAGTGGCATGACTAGGAGGGGTGTAAGAATGTGCTTAGTACATAGAAGCTTGTAATATCACTTCTTGCAGACTCCCGGTAGAGCGACACAACTGGTACTGTATGTATGTGGTTTTACCTGATCCCCTTGAAGATACTCTCCATGCTGCTCGCACCCATTGTCGAACACATACTTCCCTGGTCCAGAGGGCTGAACAAGAGCAACAGTGAATAGCATTGATTTAAAGTTCACAACAATGAAACTATGAAACTATGATGAGTATACATGATATCTTTGTGAAGTATGTTGGGACTGAGATATGCCAGGGTGAGCAAAAATGAATGAACTGCAGTGCATAGAGTGTATGGCTGGTGTTGTAAATAGTCTGGTGAAACAAAGAGACATGTTTTCACTTCTAGATGTGCTTTGCCTTGCAAAAAGCAGGAAACTGCGGTCATCGAGCGCTTTAAGCACTCTTAAGTAAGAGATGAGAGAACAATAACACGATGTGCTCCAAATATCTCAATATTGTATAACTTTTCGCAACCCTAGTATGTACAAAGTGTAACTAATTACAAGTATAACAAGACCACATCTGAACTTAATACTGACAATCAATTGTATTTCTTTCAAATAAGCAGAGCAGAGTATTATTGTTTTCTAGGTAAGACACTGTCATCTCTCTTGCTATACTCTACCAGGTTAACGGCAGAGTTAGTTAGACCTGCTGACTTACATTGTTATTGAGGAAGTTGCCTTGGTATCTGTGGTTCAGGTGGATTAATTCTCCCACTGACTCCATTTTGCCGTTCATCCACGTGCCCATGTACCTGGAGCCTGTGCCCTCGTAGCTGTAGGTGCCCCGTCCGTGCCTGGCCATGCAACAAAAGGGAGAGATGGTGGGTGGGTGGGTGGGTTAGGGACAGAGAGGGACAGAGAGACTGATCTGATGTCTTTTATTTTTCTTTAACTCCCGTAATCTCTTTACATGGTAGTTAGTACCTTTGATGGCGTAACCACTCCCCGTCATATGTGTCTCCGTTGGGGTATGTGTAGATGCCGTGACCCTGCCGCTGGTCATCCACCCAGCTTCCTATGGGAAAGGGGGGGGAGGGGGGGGGTAAATGTCTGCTCACACACACTCAGGGGAGCATACTGCATGTGAAGTTGCTGTTTTTTTCAATTTGTCACACTCATACCGCCTTTTTACATTACCTTCATATTTTGACCCCTCTGGGTAGTAGAAGATACCCTGTCCATGCTTCAGGTTCTGGTAGTATTCTCCTATGTACCGGGCTCCGTTCTTGAATCGGTATGTCCCCTGAGATAGAAATAAGTCAATGATGGGGTCAATGATCCTGACGTCCGGCCTACCTGGCCAGATACACAGACACATCATCATGGAAGGCAGCTATCCTCCTAGTCAGTAAACTGTAAGATATATAATATAAATAGTTTATTCAGTTTATATAAATTCAACTTACCTGTCCAGATCTTTTGCCATTTTCATACATTCCCTGATAGGTGTCTGAGTTGGGAAAAACTGCTCTCCCGACCCCATGTCTCTCTCCAGCTTCATTTCGGTCCCCTTCATATTCCAGTGTTAAGTTAAGTTAACGAGTTTATGATAAAAGAAAGTTACCTAAAACTAAAATATTACATTTTACTCACCCCAAGGTAACCTTGATCGTCATCAAAATCCTCAGATCCAACATCCGACATCGTTTCCAGTATCGATTAATTAGTTTGACTTTACTGTTGGGTCAAATAAAAACAGGTAGCTAGATAAAACTGTTGCTAACGACGGATAGCCACGAAGGAATCACCAACGTGTTTACGGTTGTCATGACAATGATGGAACGTGATCAGACACGTGACCGTAGAAGATGCGCGCTCCATACAACCGTCAAAAACATTTACACGTTTGGTTGTGAATCATTGATAATAAATATCGGTGTGAATATGCATCTTATATGTTGGTGTGTGGACATACATTCACTAAATTTAATTTACTAGGCTTACTATACTCAATATAGGTAAATGGTGTCATTTCCTCTACAAAAGATATGGCTTATCATGGGTGATAAGGACCCCCAGTAAAAAATATTGTTGAAAAACCCATGCCTTTTATCTTTTATGTATATCATTTCCTTGTGCATATGTCTAGTTACTAAGACTCTAGTAGCTGCCTGCCTATGGAAGCATATAGCTGACTTAACTCAAATGCTAATGCAATATGAGATTGCAATTGCATGTTCCACTTTTGCATGCATTCTTTCAGGCAATATTCAAATTCAAATGCAATTCTAATGATTTGCATTTTCATTTTCATGTACCTGATGTGCACATTCACTGTCAATATTAAAATTATAATGCAAAGCCATTTGACATTTAATTTGCAAAGTCATGCGCTGCTTTGTAGCTGACAAAATTCAAAAGTTCATTCTAATGTGCAAATGACTATGCAATCCCAAAATAGCATATTCATTTGCCACTTTTGCCTGCGTTATTTGAGTCAATATTCAAATTGTAATGCAATAATGTGATCAGCAATTGCATTTACATGTTCTAGGAAACGCATCCGCTTTACAGCGGACAAAATTCAAACTCTCTATGCAATTCTCATGTTCTACCGGCCTGTCAGTCGTTCTCTGGGGGCGGGACAATGTTTAGCAATTGCATTTACATGTTCTAATCATCATGAAGTGCTTCGAGAAACTAGTCCGGGCCCACATAGTCACACGCCTCCCGCCCAACCTGGATCCATACCAGTTCGCCTACAGAGCCCACAGGTCCACAGAGGACGCCATCGCGACGACTCTCCACTCCACTCTATCCCACCTGGAGAGGGGAAACAGCTACGCGAGACTGCTCTTTGTGGACTTCAGCTCTGCCTTCAACACCATCCTTCCAGACAGGCTAGTGACCAAACTACTAGACCTGGGACTATCACACTCTATATGTGCATGGATCAAGGACTTCCTGTCCGACCGCCCCCAGAGGGTGCGGGTGGGCTCCCACACCTCCACAGCCCTCAGACTCAGCACTGGGTCCCCCCAGGGCTGCGTGCTAAGCCCCATCCTCTACAACCTCTACACCTACGACTTCACCCCCGTCCACCCCAGCAACTCCATCGTAAAGTTTGCAGACGACACCACCGTGGTGGGCTGCATCTCGGGGGGGGGACGAGGCCGCGTACAGGGATGAGGTAGAGCAGCTGAGCAAGCTGTGCAAGGTTAACAACCTGCTGCTGAACCAGTCAAAGACCCAGGAAATCATTGTGGACTTCAGGAGGAAAAAATCTGAGGTCCAGCCCCTGCTCATCGACGGAGGGAGCGTGGAGAGAGTCTCAACCCTCCGATTCCTGGGGGTGCACATACAGGATGACCTGTCCTGGAAGAACAACACAGCAGCCATCATCAAGAAGGCACAACAGCGGCTCTTCCTCCTGAGAGTCCTCAGGAAAGACCACATCAGACAGGAGATGCTGGTGGCCTTCTACCGCTGCGCAGTGGAGAGCATCCTCACCTACTGCATCTGCAACTGGTTCTCCAGCTGCACAGCCGCAGAGAGGAATGCGCTACAGAGAGTCGTGAGAACGGCCCAGAAGATCACCGGCGCCCCCCTCCCCTCTCTGGAAGAGCTGTACAACACACGCTGCCTCAGGAAGGCCTCCAAGATCTCCAGAGACCCATCCCACCCTGGGTACGAACACTTTGCTCGGCTGCCCTCGAACAGGCGGTACAGGACCATGTTCGCAAGGACAAACAGACTGAAGCTCAGCTTCTACCCCAGGGCCATCCAGGCCCTGAACACAGCAAAGACCTAGGTTCTGGGCCCTGGACAGTCTGGACAGATTGATGGCAGCTGCTGGATTGAAAATCAGGTGAAGTGCTGAGGCACAAATGTGTACATTTCAAGCCTGCAAACTGCAACACTTTAAATGAAAGTGCAATAACAGTATGTGCAATATGACAACCCTAGGGTACATAAGGTTGCAGAGAATAGGAAATGTTAGAATAGGTATAGCATAGAGTACAGCACAGTGTTTTATTTGTACAGTATAGTATAGTGGATAGTGTACATAGCCTTTATTTATGTAAACCAGCTTTCCCTTCTTGTTTTTTTTTCTTTCCTATCACCAGGGGAGCCCCCCCTCCCAAATTTCGTTGTTTGGTACCTGTACTATATCAATGACAATAAAGACCATTCATTCATTCATTCATCATTCATTCATTCTAGGAAACACATCTGCTTTACAGAGGACAAAATTCAAACTCTCTATGCAATTCTAACGCATCCGGGTACTTTGCTCTCCCGTCATGTCCACGCCCCTTTTTGGGTGATAGCAGTGTAGAAGTTTGACTGGCGGTCAATGGAAATTTCTGGTCTTTGCTACTTTAATCAGATAAAATAAGAAAACCGTAGTGCTTTTTAGATATTAGGAGCCCAAATCCGATTGCCAGTTAGGCAAACTATTATATAGTGTCGTTGCCGATCAATGATCGACGTCGTTATATAGAGAAAATTAATGAAATAGGGGTTGATTCATCAGAGCAGTCATACTTCATCTCCCTGTCATCAGGGATTTGTCGATCTTTGATTTGATTTGCAGTGTAAATCCCCAGATGAGAGTGTTACATTAGTTTTCTTAAGATAGGATAATGAATAAATCTGTTCAATGGGCATTTGCCTACTGTTAATCAGTAGCCTGTATGGTGTATATGAAGATGTTATAGCTAGCTAGCTACGATTTATCATGAAAATAATGAACAGCAAGCTAGATCCAAAACTAGGGCCGGTGGAGGAGGGCAAGTGTCACATTGGACAGACTACCAAAACAGAAAAATAAAGTATCTTAACGACAGCAAAAGTGATGGATGTCAGAAATTGCCTACATTACCTGGAGATTCAATAAGGTACTTTTATATGACAGGATATGGGTTAGGGTTATATGACACCTGTAGCGAGATAGAGCCAAAAGTAAAAAGTCGCTGAGAGACGCAACCAGGGTCTGGCTGGTAATTGTATGATGCGCCAAACAATCCGCTGAGATGAAAAGTACGTTTTAGAGCATTTATTGAATAGAACAATCAAACTTGGCGACGTACAAAAATAATCCATAAGCGATCAAAACCAGAAAAATAACAAACAATGCGTATAGAATATAGAATAGAATATACTTTATTGTCCTTGTACAGTTGCCTATACAATGAAAATGTGGTTCTTCTGAAGGTGCAAAAACAGAAAAACAAAACATATACACATAACATATCACAACTATTACACACTAGACAAATTCAAAAGCAAAAATGCTATAAAACAAGCTAAGAGACAATGAGGTCCGTGGTGTCAAGTGCAAATAAAGACAACAATATTTAGAAAATAAAAACAACTATAAAAGCAAGCTAAAAGACATGAGGTCAGTGTCTCATCTGGTTCATCAGTGGTTCATCTGCGTCATATGCGTATAATGCGCTCAACAAAAATACATCGCTCCCCTCTCTCTCCACTACCGCAATGCAAGGTGCGCAGGTGCTTAAAATACCTTGCAATATCACCCCCCATAACCATATGACTTCTCAATACGGTGATCAAGGCAATAAACAAACAATCAAAGTAGGATTACAGACGTTCAGTCTGCCTCCATCCATGTGGATGAACCACCCAAAGGCCTGAGGTGTTGTCGGAGGCATGAATATGATAGGGGGTATTAGTATAACAGGCTGGGTTTATTGTGAGTTTACTTGTTTGTTTATTGCCTTGATCACCGTATTGAGAAGTCATATGATGAGACACTGACCTCATGTCTTTTAGCTTGCTTTTACGCCTTTAGCAGTTGAATTTGTACCCCTTTTTGGGGGGGTGGTGTTACTGCAGGTGCCATGAGATCCAGTATATTCTTTCTTGGGTCGGTGATCCTTACCCTCCTTCTTGCTCTTGCGTCCAGGCCTCGGCATTTCCATTTAACTTGTCCTATCGTCTTGCCCATCTTTGCTGCTATGCATCCAGCACTCTCATTCTTGTCTTTTCCCTTGTATAGGGCTCTCAATCTGAGGAGTTCTTCCACCTCCTCAACGCTCCAACTCAGGCGCTTCGCTCTTGTCTTCTCTCGATCTGGGGCTTGGGCCTTCTCTCTGTTCCACTCGAGTTTGTGCCTATCTCTCCGGTGTTGTGAGACTCCGACTCGCGTTGTGAATGTGCTTCCACATGTTCCACATGAGAACGCTTGATTTGCCCCTTCGATCCTGTGCCCCTTAGCCCCCTCACATTTGGGGACATGACATGCGATCGAGTGATATTTGTCGGCGGATCTCGGGCATCCTCGACACCCAAATTTCAACAACACGTTATTATGCATACCCTTATAATGTTTCACCATCCTACCTATTTTGTATGGCCCTGCTTTACATACTTCGCACCAGTATTGGCTCACGTTGCTAATTTTGTGTTTCTTCTTCCCTCCGGTCTGCTCCTCAACGAGACCGTTGGCGAGAGCGGCTTTCTCCGCCGCAGCCTCCAGCTCCTCCGCCTCGACCTCTATCACTACCTCGATCTTCCTCTTCGTCTTCTTTAAAGGAGTGGGCAGTTCACTCTCGTCGACCACTGGGGTCTCGGGCTCAATTTGACCTTCGACTTCCTCTTCCTGGACCACCGCTTTCGTTTTCTTCTTCTTCTTCTTCTTGAGGGGGGTTTCCGAGGAGGCCTTGGCCACCACCTCTTCTGCTTCAGTCTTGGCTACTGTGAGCTTCTTTTTCTTCTTCTTCAGAGGGGTGACGGCGATACTGACATCAGCTGGGGTCACCTCTGCAGGTGTGGCTTCTGTTGGTTCACTCTCCACCGGTTTTGCGTCGGTTTCAGCAACCTCTTCTCCTGTGGTCTCCTCGGGTGTCTGTTTGACTTTCTTCCTCTTGGTCAACTTCTTGAGAGGGGTGGCAGCGATACTGACATCAGCTGGGGTCACCTCTGCAGGTGTCGCTTCTGTTGGTTCACTCTCCACCGGAGTTGCGTCGGTTTCAGCAACCTCTTCTCCTGTGGTCTCCTCGGGTGTCTGTTTGACTTTCTTCCTCTTGGTCAACTTCTTGAGAGGGGTGGCGGCGATAGTGATATCGGCCGGAGTCTCTTCTGCGGGTGTGACGTCTTCTTTTGTTGCATCCATTTCAACAACCTCTTCTTCTGTGGTCTCAAGTGTCTGTTTAGCCTTCTTCCTCTTGGTCGTCTTCTTCAGTGGTGTGGCCGTGGTCTCTTCTGCTGGAGGCTCCTCAACCTCTGGCTGTTTCTCGGCTTCCTCTACGGTCTTCTCCTCTGTCTGCACCTCAGGCTCCTGCAGCTTGGCACTCTTCTTCCTGGGCTTCTTCTTCAGTGGTGTGGCTGTTGTCACTTCTGGTTCCTCAGCCTTTGTGCTTGCTGCCTCTGCCTCTGGCTGTTTTTCAGCTTCCTCTACAGTCTTCTCCTCTGTCTGCACCTCAGGCTCCTGTAGCTTGGCACTCTTCCTCCTTCTGGGCTTTTTCTTGGCTCCAGGGGTGGCCTCTGTAACAGGTGGAAGGTCTGTTGGCGTTGATGCCGTCGCAGGTGCCGTGTCCGGCTCCGGCTCAGAGACAACGGCCAACGCCTTGATCTCCGACCCCACTGTCACCACGGTCTGTTCCTCTCCACAGTCACTCTTCACCTCTCCCGCCTTCTTCTTCTTCCTCTTCTTCTTGGTGGTGGCGTCTGCTGCGGCGTCTGCTGGTTTGGTCTCACCCGTCTTGCCTGGTTTGGAAGCGTTCTTCTTGCCTGTGAAACAAAAAGGCAAAAGGAAAATGATGAAGGCGGAGCATCCGGCCATCGACATGTCACCCGCCCTCTCTCACCTATGCTTCCTGTCAATCTCTACTGTCTCTATCCCAATAAAACAGAAACGCCCTAAAAACATACATTACATACAATATTCTTCCACAACAGAACAGAAGATTGTGGGCCGCTACCCACAGGTTTAGCTGTGTTGCTCATTCCACGAATGGATGATCCTTATAAGTACCTCATTGTAAAGGTGACTAATCAGGCTTTGCCACGATATAAAATCCAATACCAATTGGTATTATTAAAGGTAGGGGTGTAACGGATCGCCCCCCACGGTTCGGCACGCATGTGTACCGCGGATCAATTGCAAAATGTAACCAAGTAATAATATTACTTAATATCTACACTCTAAAGCGCAATGATAGGTTGATAATGCAAAAAAAAATCTAGAACAACAAGGCTGCGTTCGTAAATTCGCTCTGGAATCTGATCAGCATTCATGGAACGCCTCTTGTCCAATCAAATTACTTGGTCCCTTTATGACGTCGGACCCAGTGTGCTCTCCGGCGCTCTCAGAGCAAATTTACGAACGCAGCCCAAGTGTTCATGGCGAGTCCTGCTAATGTTGGCGACAGAGAAGAACTCGAAATGCCTCCCTCGTCATTTCAATCCCATGTATGGGAACACTTTGGCTTCTCTGTCAATTATAACAATGACGGACAGTGTCATTGGAAGTGTGGTCGATAAAAAAGTTACGGTGTTTAAGCGTTGTGCAACGAGAAAGTCGTACGAGCATGGCCACACATTTGCCGCGACCCTGGTGTGTTGACGGGAGGCACAAAAAAGTCAGCTCGACAAGTTCTGATAATGTAGCCAATTTTTTCATACCATGTTTAAAGTAAGGTTTCACTTTATTATTTAGTTAAAAGTGCCATAAAACATGTTTATTTGTCTGCTTTAAAGAGCCCAGTGATTCACTGCTGCAACCAGGTGCCTCTCTCCTACTGCATCATTTAAGTTGAATGTGTGTTTCTGTTTAATATGTAGCCTAATGTTTGAGTGTAGAATATGTTATGTATGTATATATATATATATATATATATATATATATATATATACACACACACATATATATATATATACACACACACACATATATATATATATACACCAGTTTTGACATCTTGAATGTTGTTGGGTTTTACACAGTAAAAGTGGTGTTTTTACAGAATTCGAGGAAAAAGCTTTTTATTTTTATTTTTATGTTTTGTGTTGATCCGAAAAATTATCCGATCCGTGACTCAAAAACCGTGACACGATCCGATCCGTGAGTTAGGTGATCCGTTACACCCCTAATTAAAGGGTAGGAAAAATCGACCAAAATAACCTTTCCGAACTTTTTGGGAGGAGTTTATATAATATATATGAGGGGAAAAAAGATAACAATGATGCAAGTGATACTTTTAACACAAAACTACAGCACACAGTGGCTGAGATTCAACAGTAATCATGGCTGCTTCAAGAGGATTTTCTGTACCTTTCTTTTTCTTCTTTGCTGCCGGGCCCCCTTCTTCCCTGTTGTAGTTTACCTCCAGACATCTCCTAAGACCTGCTATGAGAGGTTGAAGCAGAGATGCAGAGAGGAGGAGAAGATTATTCCATTGGTAAGAGTTGAAGAATAATACATAATCACCACTAATGTTGTGGTTAGTTGGCTTCACCCCAAAGTTTTGTGTCCATCATCTGCCTTTGTCTACCATCCTTCTACCCCCTGTATAGGAATATTTAGAGGTGACATCTTTTAAAGTTCCTGCCCCAGTACTTGTGAGTGATCAATCACTACCAAATAATGCCGCTTATCGTTTATGATATCCTGATGTCTCTTATTATAACCACTAATTGGTCATGCCAAAGAATCCTTGTTCTTCATCACTAGTTAATGGTAGAACAGTTTTCGTGATGGCAGTTTCAGAGCAAATATGAAGTATCTAATTATGAATACTTGGTCTTATTTTCTTTTTATGCATCCAGGTCATTTCAGCAGACGACGACCTACAAAAAATGCTTCACCAGTATGAGGAGAACAGAGAGAAGATTTTAGCAGCAAGCAATGTGTGAACCAACATTTACATAGTGTCCAAACAAGACCCAGAATGAACAACCAGAGTTTCTTCTAACTTCTAATCTCAAATTCAATTTGATCTGTCACACACATCTGTAGACACACTGGTTAGATAATCTGACGTTTTTAGCACTGTATTTGCTGTTACATGTTATATATGCAGGAACAGAAGTAGGCTATTAATGAAGTACAAACTTGAATGATATTTCTTTCAAGGTTGCTGACCAAAGGAGCAATGTATTAAGTGTTATCATTTACTTATTTTGTTGACAGAATAGCAGTCTGGAATTGTACTACAGGAACAGGACCAAGAGTCATTGTGTGAACCTATTATAATGCAGGTTTATTTATTCATTTTCCTAATTTTGGACTAGAAACAAACTATTCAATAGAATGCTATTGTTTTTGTAAATGTCTAAAAACAAAACAGTAACAATATACAATGTAATTGTACAATGCAATGTAATTGTATACGGTATCCTAACTATCCTATTAAAATCATTTTAAGTCTACCATGCCGCACGTGATGGTGTCCCCTGCGGCATAATGTACTCTTGCTTTTCTATTGTGATCTAAAATCAGTGAGTCTTGATAACATAGTAAATGATTGTGAAGAAATTGATGTAATCTTAGATAAATGTTGAAAGAGCATCAGTCTTTTGAAAGAGGAGATTGGTGCATCCCATATCCTCTGATAATGACAGATATAACCTAAAAAATGTAATTAAATCATCTGTGACTGAATATTCAGACAATATTAAAGCTGAATGTGGGTATGTCCCATGTCTTTCTACTATGCTCACAGGCAATGGGAGAAGACAATGAACCTCCAAGCATTAAAGGTGCAGCTTTCTAAAAGCTTCCTAATGGTTGTAATGGTTAAACAGTAGCTGTCAGGGAATGAGATGCCTTGGAGGTAATATTTCATGTTCATGACTTTTCATGTATTGTGTCTATTTTAAATAGCTTTCATTGACACAATAGTAATAGTGATACATTTTTGGCTATATTATTCTGGTAGCTTCAAGTCACCTGAATAAGGGGGCATAATGACATGATCATATAAGATTAGATTCAACTTTATTGTCATTGCAGAGTACAAGTACAGGACAATGAAATGCAGTTCAAAGTGCATGTCCTTATAAACAAACCAAACATAAAATAGACACATAAAGGCCAGTGTCCTTCCCTGCAGCAGATTTTAGAAAACACTTTGTTTGGACCAATAAAGCACTCTTCATGTACCATTCTTCATCATGTGATCTCATTCCTTGATGGTTACCGATTTATCATGGCCATTAGCACTAGTTTAAAGATACAATCTACATAGTGGACCATTAACTTTACAATAAGTAAAGTTATTTCACCATGACATGACATAATCATAATAATGGTTCAAATACGTCTCCGGTCCGTTCCACTTATCGTTCCCCCCCAGAACACTTCCGTTGTGAGAACACTTCCGTTGTGTTGTGAAGTGAATTGCAGCGTTTTTCTTGTTGCATGTGTTGTCGGGGGTTGTATGTGTTTTTGACTTTGTATCGTTTCTGTATTTGCAGCGCGTTTGCTGTTAATGTATTTGTTTTGGCTTTCTGCAGCACGTTTCTGTTGTTGCATTTGTATGTGTTTTGAGTTTGTGTCGTTTCTCTATGTGCAGCGCGATTCTCCTAATGGAAATGCTTTCGGTATTTGCAGCGCGTTTGCCCTTGTCGGCCACCGTATGGTTGAGATGGTTTCCTACTCTTCAGTATTACAATGAAACAAGTCACAATCCACTGAGGGCAGTCACACCATCAACATGTTCGCACTGTCGTCACATGCATCACTTGTGACAATGTAGGTTATAGATGTTTAGCAATTGCAATTACCCTTGATTGGCCTGGTTTGTCATCACATTAGCTACAAAGCTCAGCTGTCTATTTCCTTCCCCACGTTTCATCCTCTCTACGCAGCAGCCTGTAAGCCCTTGACTTGTAAACTCCCTCTATAGCCCTTTTCGGACGGCATATAAATTACCTGAGGACCTCGGTAATATATGTTTTACCTGGGGTAATTCGGTAATTTTTATCCCGTCCGGACCGACCATGTCAGTGATTTACTCCGGGGACCCCAGTAATTATTCCGGCTGGAATTACCTACTGTTTTTCAGCAAACCCTGAGGTCCTCTGATAATTATATTACCGTCCGGATTGACATGTCAGTATTTGGTACACATTGCATGATTTTGCGCGATATTAATAGGCAAGGCAAGTTTATTTGTATAGCACATTTCATACAACAGGGGCAATTCAAAGTGCTTTACATGCATTATTTAAGCAATATCACACGAGAGGGAGTGTGTTATACTGAATATCAGCACGGCTGTGATTCGGTCATAGGTACGAGGCCGCTAGGCCGAGTACCGAAGACAATCACAGCCGTGCTGATATTCAGTATAACACACGACCTCGAGTGTGATATTGCTTTTATACAACAGTTCTACAGCGCAATTTATTAATTAACAGTAATAAGTGACAACAGATTATTATTTGTTTGTTTATTTAATCATTTATTTTGGCTCCGTCAAGAAAAAATAGTTCCCCAACGGGACTGTTCAACTGGACTGTTGCCTAGTAACCTGAACACAAACTAGCTACTTTGTATCGTGGCTAGCTACTTTGTATCGTGTACATTTATTTGTACATTTCAATGTATTGTGCAACCAGTGAAATATGACTCGGTTGACAGTCGCTTTGGTGGCATGTGTGAATGTGATTCAGAGTCAGACCAGTTGACATCAGACAGCACGCTGCTCCATCGTTTTCTAGTGTGCACATTAGTCAAATATCAACATGAGTCAACTCTCTAACAATGAATACGGTGAGGTATCGAGTAGTACACAGTCTATTCTAGCACAAGCAATTGAATCAGACGCGCCTCTTGAACTCACACTGACAAATGTCCGCAGGTTAGAACAGCGGTACGATGGCGCAGGGCCGCTCTACAATGTAGTCTAATTAACGGTCATTTAGAACACCTGTGCGGCGGAGTGATACATCTAGTTAAAAGTCCCAGTGCTGTTATACTGTATATCGTAACTCACGGAATGCCTCTTGTCCAATCAAATTACTTGGTCGGAACTAACTGTTGTATAATTAAAAATACAGCAAGAGGAGCATAAGAAAATAAAAATTACAATGAATAAAAGCAAATATAAGTAAATAGATAAAACATTTAAAAAGACAATAGTTAATGGAAAAAAGACATTGATAGAAGTGTTTGTGTTTAATCATAACTGGTGCAAAACATGAAGGTTTTTAGCTTAGATTTAAATATTTTAAGGGTTTGGGCCTGTTTGATTTCTTCAGGGAGTTTGTTCCAGGAGCATGCAGCAGCGTGACTGAAAGCTGCTGCACCGTGTTTTGTTTTTACTCTTGGAATTATTAGCTGATTTGTCTCAGCTGACCTTAGGGACCTTGCGGGAATATAGGGTGGGAGGAGATCTGATATGTATTTTGGTCCAAGACCATTTTGTGATTTGTATGTAATTAGGAGGATTTTGAATTCAATTCTCTGAGAGACTGGTAGCCAGTGCAGGGATCTCAGGATTGGTGTAATGTGTTCAAATTTCTTTGTTTTTGTTAGGACCTTAGGCGTTTTGGATGAGCTGCAATTTACGAACAGCTCCTTTAGATAGGCCTGTTAGTAGATCATTACAATAATCAAGTCTACTCGAAACAAATGCATGGATGAGTTTTTCAAGGTCTTGCTTGGACATGAAACCTCTCATTCTTGTTATGTTTTTCAGGTGATAGTAGGCTGATTTAGTTATCGAGTTTATGTGGTTGTTGAAGTTTAGATCGGAGTCTAGAATTACACCAAGATTTCTGACCTGTTTTTTAGTGTGAAGAGAGAGAGAATCAAGTTTTGCACTGACTTTCGATCTTTTGTCAGGTGCACCGAATACAATAATCTCTGTTTTCTCCTTGTTTAGTTGGAGGAAGTTTTGTGTCATCCAGGCGTTTATTTGCTCAATGCAATTGCAGAGATTGTCAATGGGACTATAGTCGTTCGGTGAGAGGGCTATGTAGATTTGAGTGTCATCCGCATAGTTGTGGTAGGCAATTTTGTTCTTTTTTATGATGTGTCCCAATGGAAGCATGTAGAGATTGAATAGAAGGGGGCCAAGGATTGACCCTTGGGGAACCCCACATGTCATTTTAATTTGGTCAGATACAAAGTTGCCAATGGAGACATAGTAGCTTCTGTCCTGTAGGTAGGATCTAAACCAGTTTAGGGCAGTGCCCGAAAGTCCTACCCAGGTTTTTAGTCTATCTATTAGAATGTCATGGTCTACAACAGCGTCAAAGGCAGCACTAAGATCTAGTAGTATCAAAACTGAGATTTTTCCGGAGTCTGTGTTTACGCGAATGTCATTAAGGACCTTAATAAGGGCCGTTTCAGTGCTATGTAGGGGGCGAAAGCCTGATTGAAAGTCATCAAAGAGATAATTTAGGGTCAAATAATTGCTAAGTTGTTCGTGGGCAACCATTTCAATAATTTTTCCTGTACAGGGAAGGTTTGATATGGGTCTGTAGTTGTTTAGTACAAATGGGTCTAGGCCGTTCTTTTTTAGTAGAGGCTTAATAACTGCAGTTTTCAGGGCTTCAGGGAAGATTCCTGATGAAAGGGAGGTGTTAATTATTTGTATTAGTTCGCCTGCCATGCAGCTAAATATGTTTTTTAAAAAGCTTGTTGGCAGGACATCAAGGGCACAGGTGGATGGTTTAAGACGTGACATGATTTTATCTAGGGTCTTGTAATCAATGGTGTTAAATTGTGACATGGTTGTTATGTCCGCCCTATTTGGGGTTGTTAATGGGGACATGTTTTTCATGCCTGACACAGAAGACCTAATGCCTTGTCTAATGGTTTCTATTTTATTGTTAAAAAAGGATGCAAGCTCATTGCATTTACTAGTTGAGTGAAATTCCTGAGCAATGGGTGTTGGGGGATTTGTTAGTCTGTCAACAGTTCTGAAAAGGATGCGGGCATTATTGATGTTATTGTTTATGATCTTAGAGAAAAATGATTGCCTGGCACTTCTTATTTCTAAGTTATAGTTTTGAAGATTCTCTAATACTAGAATTTACCGCTTTGACCGGGCTGTGAGATCTAAGGTATTAGCAGGGCTCTACAGTGCGACCATTTCACTCGCATTTGCGACAAAAAATACATCTGTGCGACTAGAGAAATAAATTCACGAGCACACGTGCGAGTACCGTTTTTTTTTTTATTATAAAAATAAATCTGCGCGAACCGTGTGGCCACATTTTAAGCCGTCAGCCAGCCCGCTACGACCACGGGAAGTCATGTTAAAAGTGAAGTTACTTCTGTTAAACTGGCGCTAAGCTAACATCGCTAATCGCTAACTGCCTCCTGGGCCTTAAAGAGACAAGCGCCCTTTTCTCATCTCAAGCTTCATTAGCTTCATTAGCTCACCACATCTACAGATTTGGTCCCACACACTCCAGATTTGAACCCAAGGTTACAACCAGGGTTAACTACACAGGGTAGAAAGTAGAAAGCTCTCAGACCTTCAGAACCCATTGAAAGTAGTGGAGGTACTCCAGAAGTCCAAATGCATCTCTAATCCTAGGAAACCCTAGGAAGCAAGTTGCCTAATGGCATGAAAATGCAACATGTTGTACTTGAGTGTGGCAGAGAGGTGGGACCCCCGGGGATGGTGGTGTGCTAACAGCTAGCCGCCGCAGAGGCACCGTGCTGGGCTGGCCACCTCCACATGTCACCACCCCGGGCAGCATGGGGCTGGGGACTGGTCATCTGGATGTGGGGTAGTTTAATACCCCTAGATGTGGAGTTGTCTGGCCACCGTGTGTGACTGATGTAGCCTGACCCAGCAGCAGGGAGGTGGGCAGCATGGAGACAGACCTCTGCATGGCCTGGCTGGGCTGCTAGCTGACAGACCTAGCCCTAAAGCCTGGCTGGGCTGCTAGCTGACAGGCATGACATGGATGAATGAATGAACATGCTGCTAACCAGGAGAACTTGACACAGCTAGTTACCATAATACAATGCCATCAACTCTGCGTCTAGTAGGGCTGTAGGCATGGGCCAATGTGTGATTTTGGTGCAAAAATGGCAAAATCACTAATAAAAATGTGTTATAATTACATTTTTCACTGTGCTCCTAAATTTCTTTGTGTGCCCCTAACATTTTTCATTTAGGAGCACATGTGCTCCTAGTGAAAAAGGTTAGCGTAGAGCCCTGATTAGGTGAGCTCTGTGCAAACAATGGATGTGGCCTATGGTTATCCACTATCGGATAACCAAACCACCTAAAAGGTTAATTCTAGCGAATTTACCTAACATTAGCTTGTAAACTGTGCAGTTTATGGTCTGGATCTAGCACTCTATAAATCACGGTGTCTGACAACACACAGGGATGAAGTTAGGGGTGGGAATCGCAAGGTAACTCACGTATTGATAACCGTACAATATTTTGCCGCCCGTACCCGAGTTAAAGGGAAGCCTTGTTTTGAAATATAATCGTTCCAGACTTTATATGTCGTATCTGTTTTTCCCCGCTTTGCGCCATTTCAGCCATTCATCTTCTTAATTTTGATAACATCACAACATTCTGATAGAACATCGACATGCTAGAAACACATAACTAACTACACATAATTAGATGATCACACAGCCCCAAACGCGAACACATCCCAAAACGAACGTATTTACAAACGTCTCCCTTACCAGTAGCCTACAGCAAAGGAGAATAGTAAATCCAATCAACACATTATGAGTATTTTGTGATCGTTAAACTGCTGTTTATTATATCGAGTGGGTACTTTAAAAAGTTTCATGTTATGAAAAAAAACGAGTCTACGAGTGGTTTCGGCTGCGTTCGTAAATTCGCTCTGGAAATCTGATCAGCAGTCATGGAATGCCTCTTGTCCAATCAAATGACTTGTTGTTGCTACACGTGCGTTGTGTTGTGGGTCTGATAAAACATCCGGCGGGAACAGCTTCTTTAAAAATATTACCGAGGTCCTCGGGTAATTTATATGCCATCCGGACAGGGCTTATTTCTTACCTTTGACATTTTGTGACCTAAGGCTGATGTACTTCCTCAGCTTCTTGGTGGCTTTGGTTCGGATGGGCTTCTCGTTAGAAGCCAACCTCTGGGCCAGCAGGATCTCCGGTGCTTGTTGTATCGGCGCCATGTTCCCACCATGTGATTCACGTGGAAACACTTCTGGCCGAGCAGCAGTGACGCATTTCTCTCTGCGCTCTCCCCTCACACGTGTTCTTCCTCCTGCGACGCAGAGTGATGATGTCATCCGTCAAACTCGAGTTGTACGACGTGATGCTTTTACACCACAGGGTGGCGCTGTTTACCCACCTTTTCAGATTTGTTTTTCTCTCACTATGGCTAATAAGCATAGATGCCACAGAGAGGCAGAGTTCTATGTGGTCAATATTGCCACTGAGGGAATTCATAAATGACACCTCAGACCAGTATTAAAAAGACAGACAGACAGGTACTTTTAAATACCAACAATATGTTTATTAGTGAAATTCAGAGGAAAGGTGTCGTTTGTTTGCAGTGAAGATCGATGAGTCTTTCCCAGGTCAGTTTGTGTCCGGGGTGGGAGGCTTGTCTTCTGCTCCATCTCCCTCTGTTGCCTTTGCCATATCTGCCAATAGAAATACACACTTAAGATATATCTCTATCTCTCTCTCTCCTCCCCCCTCCCCCTCTCTCTCCCCCTCCCCTCACCTGCGGGGGAGGCTTCCTTCGCTGGGGTGGAGAGGGACAGGCTTGTGACGGCCTTGGGTTTCCACTTCAGCACTGTGGGGGTGACGATCTCATCCTCCTCGCCGTCGCCTCGCCTCTGTCATGGAGGGAAGAGTTTAGGGTTCCCCTTTATAGACAGTATGTCTGAGCACACTGCTTCTCCTAACATGTGTTAACATTTTCTCTCCCAATGACACTATTGTTATGTTTTGAGCGCAATGCCGTGTTCTGGATTTTGCTGTTGTGGTACTGTTTTATTTTGTTGTTCTTACACAGCTAAGCTCAACAACATTTACAACTCCAGTGCACAACTCGTATGTGTACATTCATCACCAGCCAAGTCATGATGCATGCAGCTAATAAATCATGCAGCTAGTAATACTGGTTATTTTGTGTATCCACCACTAAGGGTGTCGTGCAGGAAATGTACACAGGAAATAAACTAGTTTTCTACACTTAAAAAAATAAGGCACATCAGCAGAATTCTGTGGTTGCCGTGGCACCTCGCCCTCCTGAAGGCCCTATGGAGAAAATAGCCCTCCCCATGCCCCGGAGTAGGGAGACCTGGACTGAGACCTGGACCTGGAACTCATCTGGGCTTTCACATTTTTACCATTCTCCTCGTCTGACGCAGGCTGGAGTTTTAGTCGAGAGGGAGAGATTGTTAACGTGTCTTTGTCTCTATCTCTTCCTCAACTTTGAACAAATATTTCAAGGGAACCACTTAGGGAACCACTTTAGGCCTCAAGTGGCATGACTAGGAGGGGTGTAAGAATGTGCTTAGTACATAGAAGCTTGTAATATCACTTCTTGCAGACTCCTGGTAGAGCGACACAACTGGTACCTGTATGTGGTTTTACCTGATCCCCTTGAAGATACTCTCCATGCTGCTCGCACCCATTGTCGAACACATACTTCCCTGGTCCAGAGGGCTGAACAAGAGCAACAATGAATAGCATTGATTTAAAGTTCACAACAATGAAACTATGAAACTATGATGAGTATACATGATATCTTTGTGAAGTATGTTGGGACTGAGATATGCCAGGGTGAGCAAAAATGAATGAACTGCAGCGCATAGAGTGTATGGCTGGTGTTGTAAATAGTCTGGTGAAACAAAGAGACATGTTTTCACTTCTAGATGTGCTTTGCCTTGCAAAAAGTAGGAAACTGCAGTCGAGCGCTTTAAGCACTCTTAAGTAAGAGATGAGAGAACAATAACACGATGTGCTCCAAATATCTCAATATTGTATAACTTTTCGCAACCCTAGTATGTACAAAGTGTAACTAATTACAAGTATAACAAGACAACATCTGAACTTAATACTGACAATCAATTGTATTTCTTTCAAATAAGCAGAGCAGAGTATTATTGTTTTCTAGGTAAGACACTGTCATCTCTCTTGCTATACTCTACCAGGTTAACGGCAGAGTTAGTTAGACCTGCTGACTTACATTGTTATTGAGGAAGTTGCCTTGGTATCTGTGGTTCAGGTGGATTAATTCTCCCACTGACTCCATTTTGCCGTTCATCCACGTGCCCATGTACCTGGAGCCTGTGCCCTCGTAGCTGTAGGTGCCCTGTCCGTGCCTGGCCATGCAACAAAAGGGAGAGATGGTGGGTGGGTGGGTTAGGGACAGAGAGGGACAGAGAGACTGATCTGATGTCTTTTATTTGTCTTTAACTCCCGTAATCTCTTTACATGGTAGTTAGTACCTTTGATGGCGTAACCACTCCCCGTCATATGTGTCTCCGTTGGGGTATGTGTAGATGCCGTGACCCTGCCGCTGGTCATCCACCCAGCTTCCTATGGGAAAGGGGGGGGAGGGGGGGGGTAAATGTCTGCTCACACACACTCAGGGGAGCATACTGCATGTGAAGAAGTTGCTGTTTTTTCAATTTGTCACACTCATACCGCCTTTTTACATTACCTTCATATTTTGACCCTTCTGGGTAGTAGAAGATGCCCTGTCCATGCTTCAGGTTCTGGTAGTATTCTCCTATGTACCGGGCTCCGTTCTTGAATCGGTATGTCCCCTGAGATAGAAATAAGTCAATGTGGGGTCAATGATCCTGACGTCCGGCCTACCTGGCAAGATCATGGAAGGCAGCTATCCTCCTAGTCAGTAAACTGTAAGATATACTGTATATAAATAGTTTATTCAGTTTATATAAATACAATTGAATGTGCAATAATACTATGTGCAATATGACAACCCTCGGGTACATAAGGTTCAGAGATAGGAAATGTTAGGATATTTATAGCATAGCATAGAGTACAGCACAGTGTTTTATTGTATAGTATAGTAGTATAGTATAGTGGATAGTGTATATAGCCTTTATTTATGTAAACCAGCTCTTTTCCCTTCTTGTTTTTAGTATTTTTTTTACTAGCACCACCCCCCTCCTAAATTTCGTTGTATGGTACCTGTACTGTATTAATGACAATAAAGACCATTCATTCATTCATTCATTCATTCATTCATTCATTCATTCATTCATACATTCATACAACTTACCTGTCCAGATCTTTTGCCATTTTCATACATTCCCTGATAGGTGTCTGAGTTGGGGAAAACTGCTCTCCCCACCCCATGTCTCTCTCCAGCTTCATTTCGGTCCCCTTCATATTCCTGTGTTAAGTTAAGTTAACGATTTAAGCTAAATTAACGAGTTTATGATAAAAAAAAAGTTAGCTAAAACTAAAATACACATTTTGCTCACCCCAAGGTAACCTTGATCGTCATCAAAATCCTCAGATCCAACATCCGACATCGTTTCCAGTATCGATTAATTAGTTTGACTTTAACTGTTGGGTCAAATAGAACTGGTAGCTAGATACAACTGTTGCTAACGACGGATAGCCACGAAGGAATCACCAAAGTGTTTACGGTTGTCATGACAATGACGGAACGTGATCAGACACGTGACCGTAGAAGATGCGCGTGCTACTTACAACCGTCAAAAACATTTACACGTTTGGTTGTGGATCATTGATAATAAATACGGGTGTGGATAAGATATGCATCTCATATTTCGGTGTGTGGACATACATTCACTAAATGTAATTTACTAGGCTTACTATACTCAATATAGGTAAATGGTGTCATTTCCTCTACAAAAGATATGGCTTATCATGGGTGATAAGGACCCCCAGTAAAAAATATTGTTGAAAAACCCATGCCTTTTATCTTTTATGTATATCATTTCCTTGTGCATATGTCTAGTTACTAAGACTCTAGTAGCTGCCTGCCTATGGAAGCATATAGCTGACTTAACTCAAATGCTAATGCAATATGAGATTGCAATTGCATGTTCCACTTTTGCATGCATTCTTTCAGGCAATATTCAAATTCAAATGCAATTCTAATGATTTGCATTTTCATTTTCATGTACCTGATGTGCACATTCACTGTCAATATTAAAATTATAATGCAAAGCCATTTGACATTTAATTTGCAAAGTCATGCGCTGCTTTGTAGCTGACAAAATTCAAAAGTTCATTCTAATGTGCAAATGACTATGCAATCCCAAAATATCCCAAAAATCCCAAAATTCATTTGCCACTTTTGCCTGCGTTATTTGAGTCAATATTCAAATTGTAATGCAATAATGTGATTCGCAATTGCATTTACATGTTCTAGTAAACACATCCGCTTTGTAGCTGACAAAATTAAAATGACCATGCAATCCCAAAATAGCATATTCTTTTGCCACTTTTGCCTGCGTTATTTAAGTCAATATTTAAATTGTAATGCAATAATGTGATCAGCAATTGCATTTACATGTTCTAGGAAACGCATCCGCTTTACAGCGGACAAAATTCAAACTCTCTATGCAATTCTCATGTTCTACCGGCCTGTCAGTCGTTCTCTGGGGGCGGGACAATGTTAAGCAATTGCATTTACATGTTCTAATCATCATGAAGTGCTTCGAGAAACTAGTCCGGGCCCACATAGTCACACGCCTCCCGCCCAACCTGGATCCATACCAGTTCGCCTACAGAGCCCACAGGTCCACAGAGGACGCCATCGCGACGACTCTCCACTCCACTCTATCCCACCTGGAGAGGGGAAACAGCTACGCGAGACTGCTCTTTGTGGACTTCAGCTCTGCCTTCAACACCATCCTTCCAGACAGGCTAGTGACCAAACTACTAGACCTGGGACTATCACACTCTATATGTGCATGGATCAAGGACTTCCTGTCCGACCGCCCCCAGAGGGTGCGGGTGGGCTCCCACACCTCCACAGCCCTCAGACTCAGCACTGGGTCCCCCCAGGGCTGCGTGCTAAGCCCCATCCTCTACAACCTCTACACCTACGACTTCACCCCCGTCCACCCCAGCAACTCCATCGTAAAGTTTGCAGACGACACCACCGTGGTGGGCTGCATCTCGGGGGGGGGGGACGAGGCCGCGTACAGGGATGAGGTAGAGCAGCTGAGCAAGCTGTGCAAGGTTAACAACCTGCTGCTGAACCAGTCAAAGACCCAGGAAATCATTGTGGACTTCAGGAGGAAAAAATCTGAGGTC
This sequence comes from Nansenia antarctica, assembly GCF_963989245.1. Lineage (NCBI taxonomy): Eukaryota > Metazoa > Chordata > Actinopteri > Argentiniformes > Microstomatidae > Nansenia > Nansenia antarctica. The sequence goes on along the minus strand of NC_137677.1, from coordinate 60,158,338 downwards.
CAGCCCCTGCTCATCGACGGAGGGAGCGTGGAGAGAGTCTCAACCCTCCGATTCCTGGGGGTGCACATACAGGATGACCTGTCCTGGAAGAACAACACAGCAGCCATCATCAAGAAGGCACAACAGCGGCTCTTCTTCCTGAGAGTCCTCAGGAAAGACCACATCAGACAGGAGATGCTGGTGGCCTTCTACCGCTGCGCAGTGGAGAGCATCCTCACCTACTGCATCTGCAACTGGTTCTCCAGCTGCACAGCCGCAGAGAGGAATGCTCTACAGAGAGTCGTGAGAACGGCCCAGAAGATCACCGGCGCCCCCCTCCCCTCTCTGGAAGAGCTGTACAACACACGCTGCCTCAGGAAGGCCTCCAAGATCTCCAGAGACCCATCCCACCCTGGGTACGAACACTTTGCTCGGCTGCCCTCGAACAGGCGGTACAGGACCATGTTCGCAAGGACAAACAGACTGAAGCTCAGCTTCTACCCCAGGGCCATCCAGGCCCTGAACACAGCAAAGACCTAGGTTCTGGGCCCTGGACAGTCTGGACAGATTGATGGCAGCTGCTGGATTGAAAATCAGGTGAAGTGCTGAGGCACAAATGTGTACATTTCAAGCCTGCAAACTGCAACACTTTAAATGAAAGTGCAATAACAGTATGTGCAATATGACAACCCTAGGGTACATAAGGTTGCAGAGAATAGGAAATGTTAGAATAGGTATAGCATAGAGTACAGCACAGTGTTTTATTTGTACAGTATAGTATAGTGGATAGTGTACATAGCCTTTATTTATGTAAACCAGCTTTCCCTTCTTGTTTTTTTTTTTTTTTTTCTTTCCTATCACCAGGGGAGCCCCCCCTCCCAAATTTCGTTGTTTGGTACCTGTACTATATCAATGACAATAAAGACCATTCATTCATTCATTCATCATTCATTCATTGTAGGAAACACATCCGCTTTACAGAGGACAAAATTCAAACTCTCTATGCAATTCTAACGTATCCGGGACATGACGGTGCTCTCCCGTCATGTCCACGCCCCTTTTTGGGTGATAGCAGTGTAGAAGTTTGACTGGCGGTCAATGGAAATTTCTGGTCTTTGCTACTTTAATCAGATAAAATAAGAAAACCTTAGTGCTTTTTAGATATTAGGAGCCCAAATCCGATTGCCAGTTAGGCAAACTATTATATAGTGTCGTTGCCGATCAATGATCGACGTCGTTATATAGAGAAAATTTATGAAATAGGGGTTGATTCATCAGAGCAGTCATACTTCATCTCCCTGTCATCAGGGATTTGTCGATCTTTGATTTGATTTGCAGTGTAAATCCCCAGATGAGTGTTACATTAGTTTTCTTAAGATAGGATAATGAATAAATCTGTTCAATGGGCATTTGCCTACTGTTAATCAGTAGCCTGTATGGTGTATATGAAGATGTTATAGCTAGCTAGCTACGATTTATCATGAAAATAATGAACAGCAAGCTAGATCCAAAACTAGGGCCGGTGGAGGAGGGCAAGTGTCACATTGGACAGACTACCAAAACAGAAAAATAAAGTATCTTAACGACAGCAAAAGTGATGGATGTCAGAAATTGCCTACATTACCTGGAGATTCAATAAGGTACTTTTATATGACAGGATATGGGTTAGGGTTATATGACACCTGTAGCGAGATAGATAGAGCCAAAAGTAAAAAGTCGCTGAGAGACGCAACCAGGGTCTGGCTGGTAATTGTATGATGCGCCAAACAATCCGCTGAGATGAAAAGTACGTTTTAGAGCATTTATTGAATAGAACAATCAAACTTGGCGACGTACAAAAATAATCCATAAGCGATCAAAACCAGAAAAATAACAAACAATGCGTATAGAATAGAATATACTTTATTGTCCTTGTACAGTTGCCTATACAATGAAAATGTGGTTCTTCTGAAGGTGCAAAAACAGAAAAACAAAACATATACACATAACATATCACAACTATTACACACTAGACAAATTCAAAAGCGAAAATGCTATAAAACAAGCTAAGAGACAATGAGGTCCGTGGTGTCAAGTGCAAATAAAGACAACAATATTAAGAAAATAAAAACAACTATAAAAGCAAGCTAAAAGACATGAGGTCAGTGTCTCATCTGGTTCATCAGTGGTTCATCTGCGTCATATGCGTATAATGCGGTCAACAAAAATACATCGCTCCCCTCTCTCTCCACTACCGCAATGCAAGGTGCGCAGGTGCTTAAAATACCTTGCAATATCACCCCCCATAACCATATGACTTCTCAATACGGTGATCAAGGCAATAAACAAACAATCAAAGTAGGATTACAGACTTTCAGTCTGCCTCCATCCATGTGGATGAACCACCCAAAGGCCTGAGGTGTTGTCGGAGGCATGAATATGATAGGGGGTATTAGTATAACAGGCTGGGTTTATTGTGAGTTTACTTGTTTGTTTATTGCCTTGATCACCGTATTGAGAAGTCATATGATGAGACACTGACCTCATGTCTTTTAGCTTGCTTTTACGCCTTTAGCAGTTGAATTTGTACCCCTTTTTGGGGGGGTGGTGTTACTGCAGGTGCCATGAGATCCAGTATATTCTTTCTTGGGTCGGTGATCCTTACCTTCCTTCTTGCTCTTGCGTCCAGGCCTCGGCATTTCCATTTAACTTGTCCTATCGTCTTGCCCATCTTTGCTGCTATGCATCCAGCACTCTCATTCTTGTCTTTTCCCTTGTATAGGGCTCTCAATCTGAGGAGTTCTTCCACCTCCTCAACGCTCCAACTCAGGCGCTTCGCTCTTGTCTTCTCTCGATCTGGGGCTTGGGCCTTCTCTCTGTTCCACTCGAGTTTGTGCCTATCTCTCCGGTGTTGTGAGACTCCGACTCGCGTTGTGAATGTGCTTCCACATGTTCCACATGAGAACGCTTGATTTGCCCCTTCGATCCTGTGCCCCTTAGCCCCCTCACATTTGGGGACATGACATGCGATCGAGTGATATTTGTCGGCGGATCTCGGGCATCCTCGACACCCAAATTTCAACAACACGTTATTATGCATACCCTTATAATGTTTCACCATCCTACCTATTTTGTATGGCCCTGCTTTACATGCTTCGCACCAGTATTGGCTCACGTTGCTAATTTTGGGTTTCTTCTTCCCTCCGGTCTGCTCCTCAACGAGACCGTTGGCGAGAGCGGCTTTCTCCGCCGCAGCCTCCAGCTCCTCCGCCTCGACCTCTATCACTACCTCGATCTTCCTCTTCGTCTTCTTTAAAGGAGTGGGCAGTTCACTCTCGTCGACCACTGGGGTCTCGGGCTCAATTTGACCTTCGACTTCCTCTTCCTGGACCACCGCTTTCGTTTTCTTCTTCTTCTTCTTGAGGGGGGTTTCCGAGGAGGCCTTGGCCACCACCTCTTCTGCTTCAGTCTTGGCTACTGTGAGCTTCTTTTTCTTCTTCTTCAGAGGGGTGACGGCGATACTGACATCAGCTGGGGTCACCTCTGCAGGTGTGGCTTCTGTTGGTTCACTCTCCACCGGTTTTGCGTCGGTTTCAGCAACCTCTTCTCCTGTGGTCTCCTCGGGTGTCTGTTTGACTTTCTTCCTCTTGGTCAACTTCTTGAGAGGGGTGGCAGCGATACTGACATCAGCTGGGGTCACCTCTGCAGGTGTCGCTTCTGTTGGTTCACTCTCCACCGGAGTTGCGTCGGTTTCAGCAACCTCTTCTCCTGTGGTCTCCTCGGGTGTCTGTTTGACTTTCTTCCTCTTGGTCAACTTCTTGAGAGGGGTGGCGGCGATAGTGATATCGGCCGGAGTCTCTTCTGCGGGTGTGACGTCTTCTTTTGTTGCATCCATTTCAACAACCTCTTCTTCTGTGGTCTCAAGTGTCTGTTTAGCCTTCTTCCTCTTGGTCGTCTTCTTCAGTGGTGTGGCCGTGGTCTCTTCTGCTGGAGGCTCCTCAACCTCTGGCTGTTTCTCGGCTTCCTCTACGGTCTTCTCCTCAGGCTCCTGCAGCTTGGCGCTCTTCTTCCTGGGCTTCTTTTTCAGTGGTGTGGCTGTTGTCACTTCTGGTTCCTCAGCCTTTGTGCTTGCTGCCTCTGCCTCTGGCTGTTTTTCAGCTTCCTCTACAGTCTTCTCCTCTGTCTGCACCTCAGGCTCCTGTAGCTTGGCACTCTTCCTCCTGGGCTTTTTCTTGGCTCCAGGGGTGGCCTCTGTAACAGGTGGAAGGTCTGTTGGCGTTGATGCCGTCGCAGGTGCCGTGTCCGGCTCCGGCTCAGAGACAACGGCCGACGCCTTGATCTCCGACCCCACTGTCACCACGGTCTGTTCCTCTCCACAGTCACTCTTCACCTCTCCCGCCTTCTTCTTCTTCTTCCTCTTCTTCTTGGTGGTGGCGTCTGCTGCGGCGTCTGCTGGTTTGGTCTCACCCGTCTTGCCTGGTTTGGAAGCGTTCTTCTTGCCTGTGAAACAAAAAGGCAAAAGGAAAATGATGAAGGCGGAGCATCCGGCCATCGACATGTCACCCGCCCTCTCTCACCTATGCTTCCTGTCAATCTCTACTGTCTCTATCCCAATAAAACAGAAACGCCCTAAAAACATACATTACATACAATATTCTTCCACAACAGAACAGAAGATTGTGGGCCGCTACCCACAGGTTTAGCTGTGTTGCTCATTCCACGAATGGATGATCCTTATAAGTACCTCATTGTAAAGGTGACTAATCAGGCTTTGCCACGATATAAAATCCAATACCAATTGGTATTATTAAAGGTAGGGGTGTAACGGATCGCCCCCCACGGTTCGGCACGCATGTGTACCGCGGATCAATTGCAAAATGTAACCAAGTAATAATATTACTTAATATCTACACTCTAAAGCGCAATGATAGGTTGATAATGCAAAAAAAAATCTAGAACAACAAGGCTGCGTTCGTAAATTCGCTCTGGAATCTGATCAGCATTCATGGAACGCCTCTTGTCCAATCAAATTACTTGGTCCCTTTATGACGTCGGACCCAGTGTGCTCTCCGGCGCTCTCAGAACAAATTTACGAACGCAGCCCAAGTGTTCATGGCGAGTCCTGCTAATGTTGGCGACAGAAGAACTCGAAATGCCTCCCTCGTCATTTCAATCCCATGTATGGGAACACTTTGGCTTCTCTGTCAATTATAACAATGACGGACAGTGTCATTGGAAGTGTGGTCGATAAAAAAGTTACGGTGTTTAAGCGTTGTGCAACGAGAAAGTCGTACGAGCATGGCCACACATTTGCCGCGACCCTGGTGTGTTGACGGGAGGCACAAAAAAGGCAGCTCGACAACTTCTGATAATGTAGCCAATTTTTTCATACCATGTTTAAAGTAAGGTTTCACTTTATTATTTAGTTAAAAGTGCCATAAAACATGTTTATTTGTCTGCTTTAAAGAGCCCAGTGATTCACTGCTGCAACCAGGTGCCTCTCTCCTACTGCATCATTTAAGTTGAATGTGTGTTTCTGTTTAATATGTAGCCTAATGTTTGAGTGTAGAATATGTTATGTATGTATATATATATATACACACACATATATATATATATATATATATATATATATATATATATACACACACACACACATATATATATATACACCAGTTTTGACATCTTGAATGTTGTTGGGTTTTACACAGTAAAAGTGGTGTTTTTACAGAATTCGAGGAAAAAGCTTTTTATTTTTATTTTTATGTTTTGTGTTGATCCGAAAAATTATCCGATCCGTGACTCAAAAACCGTGACACGATCCGATCCGTGAGTTAGGTGATCCGTTACACCCCTAATTAAAGGGTAGGAACAATCGACCAAAATAACCTTTCCGAACTTTTTGGGAGGAGTTTATATAATATATATGAGGGGAAAAAAGATAACAATGATGCAAGTGATACTTTTAACACAAAACTACAGCACACAGTGGCTGAGATTCAACAGTAATCATGGCTGCTTCAAGAGGATTTTCTGTACCTTTCTTTTTCTTCTTTGCTGCCGGGCCCCCTTCTTCCCTGTTGTAGTTTACCTCCAGACATCTCCTAAGACCTGCTATGAGAGGTTGAAGCAGAGATGCAGAGAGGAGGAGAAGATTATTCCATTGGTAAGAGTTGAAGAATAATACATAATCACCACTAATGTTGTGGTTAGTTGGCTTCACCCCAAAGTGTTGTGTCCATCATCTGCCTTTGTCTACCATCCTTCTACCCCCTGTATAGGAATATTTAGAGGTGACATCTTTTAAAGTTCCTGCCCCAGTACTTGTGAGTGATCAATCACTACCAAATAATGCCGCTTATCGTTTATGATATCCTGATGTCTCTTATTATAACCACTAATTGGTCATGCCAAAGAATCCTTGTTCTTCATCACTAGTTAATGGTAGAACAGTTTTCGTGATGGCAGTTTCAGAGCAAATATGAAGTATCTAATTATGAATACTTGGTCTTATTTTCTTTTTATGCATCCAGGTCATTTCAGCAGACGACGACCTACAAAAAATGCTTCACCAGTATGAGGAGAACAGAGAGAAGATTTTAGCAGCAAGCAATGTGTGAACCAACATTTACATAGTGTCCAAACAAGACCCAGAATGAACAACCAGAGTTTCTTCTAACTTCTAATCTCAAATTCAATTTGATCTGTCACACACATCTGTAGACACACTGGTTAGATAATCTGACGTTTTTAGCACTGTATTTGCTGTTACATGTTATATATGCAGGAACAGAAGTAGGCTATTAATGAAGTACAAACTTGAATGATATTTCTTTCAAGGTTGCTGACCAAAGGAGCAATGTATTAAGTGTTATCATTTACTTATTTTGTTGACAGAATAGCAGTCTGGAATTGTACTACAGGAACAGGACCAAGAGTCATTGTGTGAACCTATTATAATGCAGGTTTATTTATTCATTTTCCTAATTTTGGACTAGAAACAAACTATTCAATAGAATGCTATTGTTTTTGTAAATGTCTAAAAACAAAACAGTAACAATATACAATGTAATTGTACAATGCAATGTAATTGTATACGGTATCCTAACTATCCTATTAAAATCATTTTAAGTCTACCATGCCGCACGTGATGGTGTCCTGTCCCCTGCGGCATAATGTACTCTTGCTTTTCTATTGTGATCTAAAATCAGTGAGTCTTGATAACATAGTAAATGATTGTGAAGAAATTGATGTAATCTTAGATAAATGTTGAAAGAGCATCAGTCTTTTGAACGAGGAGATTGGTGCATCCCATATCCTCTGATAATGACAGATATAATCAAAAAAATGTAATTAAATCATCTGTGACTGAATATTCAGACAATATTAAAGCTAAATGTGGGTATGTCCCATGTCTTTCTACTATGCTCACAGGCAATGGGAGAAGACAATGAACCTCCAAGCATTAAAGGTGCAGCTTTCTAAAAGCTTCCTAATGGTTGTAATAGTTAAACAGTAGCTGTCAGGGAATGAGATGCCTTGGAAGTAATATTTCATGTTCATGACTTTTCATGTATTGTGTCTATTTTAAATAGCTTTCATTGACACAATAGTAATAGTGATACATTTTTGGCTATATTATTCTGGTAGCTTCAAGTCACCTGAATAAGGGGGCATAATGACATGATCATATAAGATTAGATTCAACTTTATTGTCATTGCAGAGTACAAGTACAGGACAATGAAATGCAGTTCAAAGTGCATGTCCTTATAAACAAACCAAACATAAAATACACACATAAAGGCCAGTGTCCTTCCCTACAGCAGATTTTAGAAAACACTTTGTTTGGACCAATAAAGCACTCTTCATGTACCGTTCTTCATCATGTGATCTCATTCCTTGATGGTTACCGATTTATCATGGCCATTAGCACTAGTTTAAAGATACAATCTACATAGTGGACCATTAACTTTACAATAAGTAAAGTTATTTCACCATGACATAATCATAATAATGGTTCAAATACGTCTCCGGTCCGTTCCACTTATCGTTCCCCCCCAGAACACTTCCGTTGTGAGAACACTTCCGTTGTGTTGTGAAGTGCAGCGTTTTTCTTGTTGCATGTGTTGTCGGGGGTTGTATGTGTTTTTGACTTTGTATCGTTTCTGTATTTGCAGCGCGTTTGCTGTTAATGTATTTGTTTTGGCTTTCTGCAGCACGTTTCCGTTGTTGCATTTGTATGTGTTTTGAGTTTGTGTCGTTTCTCTATGTGCAGCGCGATTCTCCTAATGGAAATGCTTTCGGTATTTGCAGCGCGTTTGCCCTTGTCGGCCACCGTATGGTTGAGATGGTTTCCTACTCTTCAGTATTACAATGAAACAAGTCACAATCCACTGAGGGCAGTCACACCATCAACATGTTCGCACTGTCGTCACATGCATCACTTGTGACAATGTAGGTTATAGATGTTTAGCAATTGCAATTACCCTTGATTGGCCTGGTTTGTCATCACATTAGCTACAAAGCTCAGCTGTCTATTTCCTTCCCCACGTTTCATCCTCTCTACGCAGCAGCCTGTAAGCCCTTGACTTGTAAACTCCCTCTATAGCCCTGTCCGGACGGCATATAAATTACCTGAGGACCTCGGTAATATATGTTTTACCTGGGGTAATTCGGTAATTTTTATCCCGTCCGGACCGACCATGTCAGTGATTTACTCCGGGGACCCCAGTAATTATTCCGTCTGGAATTACCTACTGTTTTTCAGCAAACCCTGAGGTCCTCTGATAATTATATTACCGTCCGGATTGACATGTCAGTATTTGGTACATATTGCATGATTTTGCGCGATATTAATAGGCAAGGCAAGTTTATTTGTATAGCACATTTCATACAACAGGGGCAATTCAAAGTGCTTTACATGCATTATTTAAAAATACAGCAAGAGGAGCATAAGAAAATAAAAATTACAATGAATAAAAGCAAATATAAGAAGTAAATAGATAAAACATTTAAAAAGACAATAGTTAATGGAAAAAAGACATTGATAGAAGTGTTTGTGTTTAATCATAACTGGTGCAAAACATGAAGGTTTTTAGCTTAGATTTAAATATTTTAAGGGTTTGGGCCTGCTTGATTTCTTCAGGGAGTTTGTTCCAGGAGCATGCAGCAGCGTGACTGAAAGCTGCTGCACCGTGTTTTGTTTTTACTCTTAGAATTATTAGCTGATTTGTCTCAGCTGACCTTAGGGACCTTGCGGGAATATAGGGTGGGAGGAGATCTGATATGTATTTTGGTCCAAGACCATTTTGTGATTTGTATGTAATTAGGAGGATTTTGAATTCAATTCTCTGAGAGACTGGTAGCCAGTGCAGGGATCTCAGGATTGGTGTAATGTGTTCAAATTTCTTTGTTTTTGTTAGGACCCTAGCAGCGGCGTTTTGGATGAGCTGCAATTTACGAACAGCTCCTTTAGATAGGCCTGTTAGTAGACCATTACAATAATCAAGTCTACTCGAAACAAATGCATGGATGAGTTTTTCAAGGTCTTGCTTGGACATGAAACCTCTCATTCTTGTTATGTTTTTCAGGTGATAGTAGGCTGATTTAGTTATCGAGTTTATGTGGCTGTTGAAGTTTAGATCGGAGTCTAGAATTACACCAAGATTTCTGACCTGTTTTTTAGTGTGAAGAGAGAGAATCAAGTTTTGCACTGACTTTCGATCTTTTGTCAGGTGCACCGAATACAATTATCTCTGTTTTCTCCTTGTTTAGTTGGAGGAAGTTTTGTGTCATCCAGGCGTTTATTTGCTCAATGCAATTGCAGAGATTGTCAATGGGACTATAGTCGTTCAGTGAGAAGGCTATGTAGATTTGAGTGTCATCCGCATAGTTGTGGTAGGCAATTTTGTTCTTTTTTATGATGTGTCCCAATGGAAGCATGTAGAGATTGAATAGAAGGGGGCCAAGGATTGACCTTTGGGGAACCCCACATGTCATTTTAATTTGGTCAGATACAAAGTTGCCAATGGAGACATAGTAGCTTCTGTCCTGTAGGTAGGATCTAAACCAGTTTAGGGCAGTGCCCGAAAGTCCTACCCAGGTTTTTAGTCTATCTATTAGAATGTCATGGTCTACAACAGTGTCAAAGGCAGCACTAAGATCTAGTAGTATCAAAACTGAGATTTTTCCGGAGTCTGTGTTTACGCGAATGTCATTAAGGACCTTAATAAGGGCCGTTTCAGTGCTATGTAGGGGGCGAAAGCCTGATTGAAAGTCATCAAAGAGATAATTTAGGGTCAAATAATTGCTAAGTTGTTCGTGGGCAACCATTTCAATAATTTTTCCTGTACAGGGAAGGTTTGATATGGGTCTGTAGTTGTTTAGTACAAATGGGTCTAGGCCGTTCTTTTTTAGTAGAGGCTTAATAACTGCAGTTTTCAGGGCTTCAGGGAAGATTCCTGATGAAAGGGAGGTGTTAATTATTTGTATTAGTTCGCCTGCCATGCAGCTAAATATGTTTTTTAAAAAGCTTGTTGGCAGGACATCAAGGGCACAGGTAGATGGTTTAAGACGTGACATGATTTTATCTAGGGTCTTGTAATCAATGGTGTTAAATTGTGACATGGTTGTTATGTCCGCCCTATTTGGGGTTGTTAATGGGGACATGTTTTTCATGCCTGACACAGAAGACCTAATGCCTTGTCTAATGGTTTCTATTTTATTGTTAAAAAAGGATGCAAGCTCATTGCATTTACTAGTTGAGTGAAATTCCTGAGCAATGGGTGTTGGGGGATTTGTTAGTCTGTCAACAGTTCTGAAAAGGATGCGGGCATTATTGATGTTATTGTTTATGATCTTAGAGAAAAATGATTGCCTGGCACTTCTTATTTCTAAGTTATAGTTTTGAAGATTCTCTCATACTAGAATTTACCGCTTTGACCGGGCTGTGAGATCTAAGGTATTAGGTGAGCTCTGTGCAAACAATGGATGTGGCCTATGGTTATCCACTATCGGATAACCAAACCACCTAAAAGGTTAATTCTAGCGAATTTACCTAACATTAGCTTGTAAAGTGTGCAGTTTGTGGTCTGGATCTAGCACTCTATAAATCACGGTGTCTGACAACACACAGGGATGAAGTTAGGGGTGGGAATCGCAAGGTAACTCACGTATTGATAACCGTACAATATGTTGCCCCCCGTACCCGAGTTAAAGGGAAGCCTTGTTTTGAAATATAATCGTTCCAGACTTTAGATGTCGTATCTGTTTTTCCCCGCTTTGCGCCATTTCAGCCATTCATCTTCTTAATTTTGATAACATCACAACATTCTGATAGAACATCGACATGCTAGAAACACATAACTAACTACACATAATTAGATGATCACACAGCCCCAAACGCGAACACATCCCAAAACGAACGTATTTACAAACGTCTCCCTTACCAGTAGCCTACAGCAAAGGAGAATAGTAAATCCAATCAACAAATTATGAGTATTTTGTGATCGTTAAACTGCTGTTTATTATATCGAGTGGGTACTTTAAAAAGTTTCATGTTATGAAAAAAACGAGTCTACGAGTGGTTTCGGCTGCGTTCGTAAATTCGCTCTGGAAATCTGATCAGCAGTCATGGAATGCCTCTTGTCCAATCAAATGACTTGTTGTTGCTACACGTGCGTTGTGTTGTGGGTCTGATAAAACATCCGGCGGGAACAGCTTCTTTAAAAATATTACCGAGGTCCTCGGGTAATTTATATGCCATCCGGACAGGGCTTATTTCTTACCTTTGACATTTTGTGACCTAAGGCTGATGTACTTCCTCAGCTTCTTGGTGGCTTTGGTTCGGATGGGCTTCTCGTTAGAAGCCAACCTCTGGGCCAGCAGGATCTCCGGTGCTTGTTGTATCGGCGCCATGTTCCCACCATGTGATTCACGTGGAAACACTTCTGGCCGAGCAGCAGTGACGCATTTCTCTCTGCGCTCTCCCCTCACACGTGTTCTTCCTCCTGCGACGCAGAGTGATGATGTCATCCGTGAAACTCGGAGTGGACGACGTGATGCTTTTACACCACAGGGTGGCACTGTTTACCCACCTTTTCAGATTTGTTTTCCCACTATGGCTAAAAGCATAGATGCCACAGAGAGGCAGATTTCTATGTGGTCAATATTGCCAATGAGGGAATTCATAAATGACACCTCAGACCAGTATTAAAGAGACAGACAGACAGGTACTTTTAAATACCAACAATATGTTTATTAGTGAAATTCAGAGGAAAGGTGTCGTTTGTTTGCAGTGAAGATCGATGAGTCTTTCCCAGGTCAGTTTGTGTCCGGGGTGGGAGGCTTGTCTTCTGCTCCTTCTCCTTCTCCCTCTGTTGCCTTTGACATATCTGCCAATAATAGAAATACACACTTAAGATATCTCTCTCTCTCCTCCCCCCTCCCCCTCTCTCTCCCCCTCCCCTCACCTGCGGAGGAGGCTTCCTTCGCTGGGGTGGAGAGGGACAGGCTTGTGACGGCCTTGGGTTTCCACTTCAGCACTGTGGGGGTGACGATCTCATCCTCCTCGCCGTCGCCTCGCCTCTGTCATGGAGGGAAGCGTTTAGGGTTCCCCTTTATATTATACAGCATGTCTGAGCACACTGCTTCTCCTAACATGTGTTAACATTTTCTCTCCCATTGACACTATTGCTATGTTTTGAGCGCAATGCCGTGTTCTGGATTTTGCTGCTGTGGTACTGTTTTATTTTGTTGTTCTTACACAGCTAAGCTCAACAACATTTACAACTCCAGTGCACAACTCGCATGTGTACATTCATCACCAGCCAAGTCATGATGCATGCAGCTAATAAATCATGCAGCTAGTAATACTGGTTATTTTGTGTATCCACCACTAAGGGTGTCGTGCAGGAAATGTACACAGGAAATAAACTAGTTTTCTACACTTCAAAAAAGGCACATCAGCAGCATTCTGTGGTTGCCGTGGCACCTCGCCTCCTGAAGGCCCTATGGAGAAAATAGCCCTCCCCATGCCCCGGAGTAGGGAGACCTGGACTGAGACCTGGACCTGGAACTCATCTGGGCTTTCACATTTTTACCATTCTCCTCGTCTGACGCAGGCTGGAGTTTTAGTCGAGAGGGAGAGATTGTTAACGTGTCTTTGTCTCTATCTCTTCCTCAACTTTGAACAAATATTTCAAGGGAACCACTTAGGGAACCACTTTAGGCCTCAAGTGGCATGACTAGGAGGGGTGTAAGAATGTGCTTAGTACATAGAAGCTTGTAATATCACTTCTTGCAGATTCCCGGTAGAGCGACACAACTGGTACCTGTATGTGGTTTTACCTGATCCCCTTGAAGATACTCTCCATGCTGCTCGCAGCCATTGTCGAACACATACTTCCCTGGTCCAGAGGGCTGAACAAGAGCAACAATGAATAGCATTGATTTAAAGTTCACAACAATGTCTATGAAACTATGATGAGTATGCTATCTTTATGTATGATATCTTTGTGAAGTATGTTGGGAGATATACCAGGGTGAGCAAAAATGAATGAACTGCAGCGCATAGAGTGTATGGCTGGTGTTGTAAATAGTCTGAGTCTGGTGAAATAAAGAGACATGTTTTCACTTCTAGATGTGCTTTGCCTTGCAAAAAGTAGGAAACTGCAGTCGAGCGCTTTAAGCACTCTTAAGTAAGAGATGAGAGAACAATAACACGATGTGCTCCAAATATCTCAATATTGTATAACTTTTCGCAACCCTAGTATGTAGAAAGTGTAACTAATTACAAGTATAACAAGACAACATCTGAACTTAATACTGACAATCAATTGTATTTCTTTCAAATAAGCAGAACAGAGTATTTTAGTGTTTTCTAGGTAAGACACTGTCATCTCTCTTGCTATACTCTACCAGGTTAACGGCAGAGTTAGTTAGACCTGCTGACTTACATTGTTATTGAGGAAGTTGCCTTGGTATCTGTGGTTCAGGTGGATTAATTCTCCCACTGACTCCATTTTGCCGTTCATCCACGTGCCCATGTACCTGGAGCCTGTGCCCTCGTAGCTGTAGGTGCCCTGTCCGTGCCTGGCCATGCAACAAAAGGGAGAGATGGTGGGTGGGTGGGTTAGGGACAGAGAGGGACAGAGAGACTGATCTGATGTCTTTTATTCCCGTAATCTGATGTCTTTTACTCCCGTAATCTCTTTACATGGTAGTTAGTACCTTTGATGGCGTAACCACTCCCCGTCATATGTGTCTCCGTTGGGGTATGTGTAGATGCCGTGACCCTGCCGCTGGTCATCCACCCAGCTTCCTATGGGAAGGAGGGGGGAGGGGGGGGGGTAAATGTCTGCTCACACGCTCAGGGGAGCATACTGCATGTGAAGAAGTTGCTGTTTTTTCAATTTGTCACACTCATACCGCCTTTTTACATTACCTTCATATTTTGACCCTTCTGGGTAGTAGAAGATGCCCTGTCCATGCTTCAGGTTCTGGTAGTATTCTCCTATGTACCGGGCTCCGTTCTTGAATCGGTATGTCCCCTGAGATAGAAATAAGTCAATGTGGGGTCAATGATCCTGACGTCCGGCCTACCTGGCAACATACACAGACACATCATGGAAGGCAGCTAAGAGAGAGAGAGGGGGAGAGAGAGAGAGAGAGAGAGAGAGAGAGAGAGAGAGAGAGAGAGAGAGAGAGAGAGAGAGAGAGAGAGAGAGAGAGAGAGAGAGAGAGAGAGAGAGAGAGAGAGAGAGAGAGAGAGAGAGAGAGAGAGAGAGAGAGAGAGAGAGAGAGAGAGAGAGAGAGAGAGAGAGAGAGAGAGAGAGAGAGAGAGAGAGAGAGAGAGAGAGAGAGAGAGAGAGAGAGAGAGAGAGAGAGAGAGAGAGAGAGAGAGAGAGGGAGGGAGAGAGAGAGGGAGAGAGAGAGAGCTATCCTCCTAGTCAGTAGTAAACTGTAAGATATAGCCTATAAGTAGTTTATTCCGTTTATATAAATTCAACTTACCTGTCCAGATCTTTTGCCAGTTTCATACATTCCCTGATAGGTGTCTGAGTTGGGAAAAACTGCTCTCCCCACCCCATGTCTCTCTCCAGCTTCATTTCGGTCCCCTTCATATTCCTGTGTTAAGTTAAGTTAACGATTTAAGCTAAGTTAACGAGTTTATGATAAAAGAAAGTTGCCTAAACTAAAATACACATTTTACTCACCCCAAGGTAACCTTGATCGTCATCAAAATCCTCAGATCCAACATCCGACATCGTTTCCAGTATCGATTAATTAGTTTGACTTTAACTGTTGGGTAAAATAGAACTGGTAGCTAGATACAACTGTTGCTAACGACGGATAGCCACGAAGGAATCACCAAAGTGTTTACGGTTGTCATGACAATGACGGAACGTGATCAGACACGTGACCGTAGAAGATGCGCGTGCTACTTACAACCGTCAAAAACATTTACACGTTTGGTTGTGGATCATTGATAATAAATACGGGTGTGGATAAGATATGCATCTCATATTTCGGTGTGTGGACATACATTCACTCAATGTAATTTACTAGGCTTACTATACTCAATATAGGTAAATGGTGTCATTTCCTCTACAAAAGATATGGCTTATCATGGGTGATAAGGACCCCCAGTAAAACATATTGTTGAAAAACCCATGCCTTTTATCTTTTATGTATATCATTTCCTTGTGCATATGTCTAGTTACTAGACTCTTAGTAGCTGCCTGCCACATACAACATCTAGGGATAGTTGATATCCAGCCAGGACATCAGACACTCGGCGGTTTCAACATGTGAACCTCCCTACTCATAATCGAGGTCACACTCTGGACCTTATCATCACCAAAGGCAGGGGCGGCGCTAGGGGGTGGCTACTGGGGCTCAAGCCCCGGATGTTTTCTGAAAAGCCCCGAATGTTTTACTTAAAAAAAAAAAAAAAAAAAAAAAAAAAAACTCTTGTGAGTAACGTGCAGTACCGGAGTCCAACAGAGAGGCAGCAGCTGCGCGACATTAGCCTGCATACTGCGTAGCCTACCCTGCCCTGAAGAAGAAGTGATCTCAATCAGTGCCTGACTTGCAAAATTGTAAGGATGGATATCCGAAAGTTGTTTTCAACAAAACAAGCGCCAAGAACTGTTGCAGCAGCCGTATCAGCAGCTGACAACAATGACATCACCAGCAGTGATGACATAGATGATGTTTCAGGTTTGTGAATCTTATTAGAAAGGTGACTGACTCACTGACACTACTTTTCCGGTTTGCTAATGCTAGCTGGCTATCATAACATAACGTTATGTTATAATGAAAATGAAACATAGCAAGGTACTGTTACGGTACATGGTAAGAAATCAAACAAAGGATAATACTTATACAAATAAAGTGAATAACAGGCTGATAGTCTTTGATATCTGCACTCTGGTTGACTGAGTAACAAGTGAAAAAGAATGATGTAACGTTAATGTTACAGCTAGTAAACATGGAGTAACCACATTAAGTATGCCCTTATGGTAGTATGTATGTATACAGAACATGACTCAAATCTATCCTAAGATGTAACGCTAACTAACTAAGTTTGTTTAATGTCCCAGGGGGGATTTGATTTCACAGTACTATACACAGGCCAACAATACATGTAATATATCGTCATATAACACAGGACAAGACTCTAAATACAATATGTGGTGAGCACAGAGTCTGCCCTGATATACATACTGTAACATAACTAGCCTCAGCCCATCAATTATGTAATTCTATACAAATATAAATGATGGTGACTGACAGGGGGAGCTACGTGTGCTGACCTCCCTCTGTGCCCAGAACCACCACAATTAGTTTGCTTCATTAAAGGGTGTGAATGTATATGTGTTCTCCAGTGCCTTTTGTCCGCTTTAAGGTGGTGGTAAGTTGAAGGTTGAAGGCAAAATTTTCCCGCGCGCTCTGCGCGCACATTATATTCTCCCTCTGGGCTAAGCCCCGGATCTCCTACGATCCTAAATCCGCCCCTGACCAAAGGCCTAGATATTTCAAATGTTGTTGTAACTGACATTGCCCTGTCTGACCACTGTTGCATATTATTTGACGTATCTATCTTTCCTGTTATTCAAACTATGTCTAAAACAATTTCCAAACGATATATCAATGAAAAGACCAGTGCACTGTTCACACAGGCCTTTTCCCTAGCCCCCCCCCCCCCCCCCCAAACTTCTATTCCAACCTTCTACACGATTTCAACTTAAAAATCACAAAAACCATTGATGATATTGCACCCATTAGATCCAAATGCATCTCTGGTAAGCAAAAAGCTCCCTGGAGAACTGCCCCATCCGTAAAGACCCAAAAAAGAGAATGTCGTAAAGCAGAGCGCAGATGGAGAAAAACAAACCTTCAAGTCCACTATGATATCTATAAAGAGAATCTTCAGAATCTTCAGAACTATAACTATAACCATATTTAGCTGCATGGCAGGCGAACTAATACAAATAATTAACACCTCCCTTTCATCAGGAATCTTCCCTGAAGCCCTGAAAACTGCAGTTAATTAAGCCTCTACTAAAAAAGAACGGCCTAGACCCATTTGTACTAAACAACTACAGACCCATATCAAACCTTCCCTGTACAGGAAAAAATATTGAAATGGTTGCCCACGAACAACTTAGCAATTATTTAACCCTAAATAATCTCTTTGATGACTTTCAATCAGGCTTTCGCCCCCTACATAGCACTGAAACGGCCCTTATTAAGGTCCTTAATGACATTCGCGTAAACACAGACTCCGGAAAAATCTCAGTTTTGGTACTACTAGATCTTAGTGCTGCCTTTGACACTGTAGACCATGACATTCTAATAGATAGACTAAAAACCTGGGTAGGACTTTCGGGCACTGCCCTAAACTGGTTTAGATCCTACCTACAGGACAGAAGCTACTATGTCTCCATTGGCAACTTTGTATCTGACCAAATTAAAATGACATGTGGGCTTCCCCAAGGGTCAATCCTTGGCCCCCTTCTATTCAATCTCTACATGCTTCCATTGGGACACATCATAAAAAAGAACAAAATTGCCTACCACAACTATGCGGATGACACTCAAATCTACATAGCCCTCTCACCGAACGACTATAGTCCCATTGACAATCTCTGTAATTGCATTGAGCAAATAAACGCCTGGATGACACAAAACTTCCTCCAACTAAACAAGGACAAAACAGAGATAATTGTATTTGGTGCACCTGACAAAAGATCGAAAGTCAGTGCAAAACTTGATTCTCTCTCTCTTCACACTAAAAAACAGGTCAGAAATCTTGGTGTAATTCTAGACTCCGATCTAAACTTCAACAGCCACATAAACTCGATAACTAAATCAGCCTACTATCACCTGAAAAACATAACAAGAATGAGAGGTTTCATGTCCAAGCAAGACCTTGAAAAACTCATCCATGCATTTGTTTCGAGTAGACTTGATTATTGTAATGGTCTACTAACAGGCCTATCTAAAGGAGCTGTTCGTAAATTGCAGCTCATCCAAAACGCCGCTGCTAAGGTCCTAACAAAAACAAAGAAATTTGAACACATTACACCAATCCTGAGATCCCTGCACTGGCTACCAGTCTCTCAGAGAATTGAATTCAAAATCCTCCTAATTACATACAAATCACAAAATGGTCTTGGACCAAAATACATATCAGATCTCCTCCCACCCTATATTCCCGCAAAGTCCCTAAGGTCAGCTGAGACAAATCAGCTAATAATTCCAAGAGTAAAAACAAAACACGGTGCAGCAGCTTTCAGTCATGCTGCTGCATGCTCCTGGAACAAACTCCCTGAAGAAATCAAACAGGCCCAAACCCTTAAAATATAAAAATCTAAGCTAAAAACCTTCATGTTTTGCACCAGTTATGATTAAACACAAACACTTCTATCAATGTCTTTTTTCCATTAACTATTGTCTTTTAAAATGTTTTATCTATTTACTTCTTATATTTGCTTTTATTCATTGTAATTTTTATTTTCTTAAAAAAATAATTTTTATTTTCTTTCTGTATTTTTAAATAATGCATGTAAAGCACTTTGAATTGCCCCTGTTGTATGAAATGTGCTATACAAATAAACTTGCCTTGCCTTGCCTTGTTCTGGTGATAAGGACCCCACTCACCCCAGTAAAAAGGAAAAAAGGAAAAAGGCATGCCTTTTATGTATATCATTTCCTTGTGCATAATGTCTAGTTACTAAGACTCTAGTAGCTGCCTGCCACATACAACATCTAGGGATAGTTGATATCCAGCCAGGACATCAGACACTGACGTCAGCAGAGCAAAGAGAGGAGTGTGGCTGCTGGCGTGACAGATCCGTGTGAAGCGGTCGGGGGAACAAGGAAGTGGCTAATAAACCGACTGAGTTGGACGTGATCTGAGACATTTTATGCTTGAATTTTTCACTGAATTTCAGACACGGTAGGTTTGTTCAAGTATCTCTCTATGACTTTGAAGTGATGGGCGCGGTGATGTTTTTCCATAGATAGACGTTTGATGTTTGCCCTGCATCGTGTGGATGAGGGTGAGCAGAGAGAGAAAGTGAACGTTGCGATGGTCCTGCTACCAAACAAAGACATATTATACCATACATTCACATTGCAGACCAGATCATGATACGTCATGTGTGTTTCGATCGGACTGAAAAGTGGATAAATGTTGCAGATGCTTGAAAGATTATAAGCCAATCCATCATCGACTCTAGAGCGTTCCAAAGACAAAGTCGCAAATTGGAAAATGTCCAGTCTACCCCCTACTGTTTCATGGATATCATATCACATTTAAGAAGTGGGTGATATTCTTTTTTTATTTTAATTTGTAATATTAGATCAAAATCATTGAATCGTTTTCCAAGGCTTCGGGCCTGATATATTAATTACGTTTTATATTAAACTTGGATTTGATTAGAAATGAAAACATACTCAATAGAAATATCCTAGTAAAAAAAAAACGCAATGAAGTAAAGACTTTGATCTCCATTTGTAGAAAGGGGAGATTGATATTGATACATTCTTCGATGTATTGAGGCTTAGTTTTTTAGGATACTTTTGTTTGTGTTGTGTAATGCCAACGGGCTTCTGTTTTGCGGAGTTGAGTCATTCAGATTCAACATTTACAAATCTAGTGCCAGTTGAGGTGTCATCTAGTCAATAGTGACAGACTGCCACTGCCCTTGGGGGTCGGTTAGCTGTCAAACTGTCCTTCACAGTTTTGGTGGGTCGCTCCTTACGTCATGCTCCCCAAGTCCTGCACAGTACAGTATTCATATTCATACGCTAATGAAATCAATGGTCCCTTCCTCTGCCACATGTGATCCCCACAGCAATAAGCCAGGCGCTGTACGTCTCTCTCTCTCTCACTGCTGCTGCTACGTGGAAAAATGGATGGAAAGTTTTTTGAGCTACTGCTGATCTTAACCTGCCTGGAAAACAGTCCCAGGTTTTTTCTTTTGCCCTAGGCGTTTTAGAGTAGAACTTGTAAAAGACAAGACAACACAGATCATAAGAAAAGAAATGCTAAAGCCTATTGTCTTTTATCTTAGGTGAAGAAAACAAACTCTTCCTCTGGGGTTATATTCCAGCCTCTCTGCCATGAGGCTTGGTGCTGCGCTGACAGGGTCCTCCGGGTCAAAGATGAGCTGCAGGTCTTTGCGTCGGTCACTTGTCTCCTGCTCCTCCTCGTCCTCCTCCTCGTCCTCCTCCTCCTCCTCCTCCTCGCTGTGAGATCTGCCCATCAGCTGACCTGGTAGCCCTTCATCACCACCATCCGAATATGGCGCCTGTGCCCCCTGGCATCCGTTTCCTGGCCTCCTTCAACAGGGACCAATGGTGAGTCTGTCTGTCTGTCTGTCTGTCTGTCTGTAGTACATACCTCTACAACTGTCTGTCTGGGCTGGCTGTCTGGCTGGCTGTCTGTAGTACATACCTCCACAACTGTCTGTCTGTCTGTCTGTCTGTC
>NC_137677.1:60112378-60132378 GCF_963989245.1 Nansenia antarctica | reverse complement strand
TCAAGAGATTAAGGAAGAAAAATAGGGTTATTTACAGATGCCTCCAAATCTTTACAGTGGATAGTACAATTGGGTGAGATATGTGTTTAGCAGGGTATGAATTTAAGGGGGCGCAACCTAAAGCTGATATGGAGACAGAGCCTCCATCTGACACCAAAGTTGATGCTATTCTTATGCAAACAAACAATCCTCCCTCCATATTCAGATAAGCACAACTACAAGCAGCTACTGGGAGCCATGGACTACTCCTTCCTGTGTGCCTACGCCGTGGGCATGTACCTCAGGTAAGGCTAATGCTAATGCTAACAGCCATTGTACATCAACAGCTACATTACAATCCAAACTCAATAGGATAGAAGATGATGAAGTAGCGACAGGAAAGTGGCCAATAGCCAAGTTCACACAACAAATGCTGTTTCTCATCTCAATGATACTCTCATCTCAACATTAAACTTTTCTTTTTTTTTTACAATCATTGAATTGGAATTTCACTTCATAATATCAATAGCCTGGATAAGAAGAAACATCCACCATTCACACCACCATTATCTAACCGCCAGCCGCCATTTTCGCTCCAGAGAGAGAGAGAGAGAGAGAGAGAGAGAGAGAGAGAGAGAGAGAGAGAGAGAGAGAGAGAGAGAGAGAGAGAGAGAGAGAGAGAGAGAGAGAGAGAGAGAGAGAGAGAGAGAGAGAGAGAGAGAGAGAGAGAGAGAGAGAGAGAGAGAGCACCTTTGTGGGTCCATTTGTCTTGTGTAGCAGTACCAGTCATATGGTGTCAGCTCCGATGGCGTGATTATCTAGGAGAAGCTGTGGACCAGAGAGGAGCCTGGCCCCCCAGCCGTGTACACAGCACGACACAGTTCAGCATAGTTTACTACAGCGGGCTATTGTTGATGACCATTCTGCTCAACGTGAGCTAGACACACTAAACCCTCTGTCCCCCTCCTCTGTCCTTTTCTCTCTCTGTCTGTCTTTCCCCATCTCTCTCTCTCTCTCTCTCTCTCTCTCTCTCTCTCTCTCTCTCTCTCTCTTTGTCACGTAAACAGAGTGTATATGTTTCACACCTGTGGTTAGAGAGTGTGTGTTTCAGACCTGTGGTTGTTGTTGCGTAACTCACTGCACCACAGCAGTCAAAGTCAAATGCTCTCTAACCAAGCCTGTGTGATGTGTTAAATGTCATGCCATGTAAGTGGCTTTGGAATAAGGCGTCTGCTAAATGCCAAAAATGTAAAAACTTTAAATGCAATAAAGACACTGAGAGCTGGTTTCATGGATGCAGATTAAAAAGCATCCTCAATAGAGATTTTTCATTGCAAGTGTGATTTATTCCAGGCCTAGGCTCAAGCCATGTCTGTGAAACTGGCCCTCAGTGTGTTGTTGTTTTTGTTGTTTAAGAGAACATGCTCAGATGAGATGCATTTGGATATCTTTTTTAAAACTGGTAACACAGTCATAGCATGTTGATTATATATGTTAATACAGTAGTATATCTAATGATATGGTTGACCAAAGGGTCTGCATTGAAGCTGGTTTTGTCTGGCGCTCTAGCAGTTTCACCTCATGTGATGTCATCACTGTGCACCCTTCCAGTGGCATCATCGGCGAGCGCGTGCCCATCCGGTTGTACCTGACGTTCGGCATGTTGACCAGCGGTCTGTTCACCTGTATGTTCGGCCTGGGCTACATCTACAACATCCACAGCCTCGGCTTCTATATAACTGTCCAGGTGAGAAACACACACACACACGCACACACACACACACACACACACACACACACACACACACACACACACACACACACACACACTCACACTAACACTAACAGGCGGTTTGTATTGCTCTCAGCCCAGCCTCCATGTCTCTGAGTCTCCCTGTCCTCTTCCTTAGGTGGCCAACGGCTTGGTTCAGACCACAGGCTGGCCCAGTGTGGTCACCTGCATAGGGAACTGGTTTGGCAAGGGAAGGTAAGGCAGTTGTCCTGCACTGAGATGTTTCTGGCGAAAAGACGGCTTTATATAGGCTTGTTTGTTATGGTCTGGTCATGCTGACTATCTGGGGGTAAGACTGCAGGATAGAGATAAGACTTCAGTCTCTGTGGATTTGGTTGAGGTTATAACATTATTGTAACCCTGTAATAACCTGTTGAGGTTATAACACTGTTGTAACCCTGTAATAACTTGTTGAGGTTATAACACTGTTGTAACCCTGTAATAACTTGTTGAGGTTATAACACGGTTGTAACCCTGTAATAACTTGTTGAGGTTATAACACTATTGTAACCCTGTAATATCTTGTTGAGGTTATAACACTGTTGTAACCCTGTAATAACGTGTTTCAGGCGGGGTCTCATCATGGGGGTGTGGAACTCCCATACCTCGGTAGGGAACATCCTGGGTTCTCTGATCGCAGGCTACTGGGTGTCCTCCAACTGGGGCATGTCCTTCATCATCCCCGGAGTCATCATCGCCCTCATGGGCGTGGTCTGCTTCTTCTTCCTCATCGAACGTGAGTACTGCCCTGGGATTGGCAGGAAGAGGAGGAGGAGGAGGAGCATGGGGAAGATCTGTGAAATAAAGTGGAAAAGGATGTGGTTGTTTTTTCCTTCAGGAAATGAAATGAGTACTAACCTGATGTGGGTTCTGTCCCTGTAGACCCCAACGATCTGAGAAGCATCCATGAACAAAACCATGCTTCCTACAACAATGTGAGTATGAGGGATGGACTGTGTGTGTGTGTGTGTGTGTGTGTGTGTGTGTGTGTGTGTGTGTGTGTGTCATGCATGTCCCTCCCTCCCTCCATCTCTCTAAGATAATTATCTGGTGGATTTGTGTGTTTTGATTAGTTTGTTTACACTGTGTACTGTATCATGACTGGGGGGGTGGCTGTTTTGAGCATGCGTTGTCAGACGCATGATGAGACCCGCCTCCGTAGCAACACATCTGTCGCACAATGCGCTGGCAACGGTCTCTATGACAACCGTCGCCCACTTGTGCTCTTTTCGCATGGATGTGGATCACCTGAGTGTCTCCGGGGGGGCGGGGGCCGGCTCCATTTGCACACCTCCCCCGGTCTCTCACACCTCCATAGGAAGAAAAAAAAGTGATGGAATATGATTAACTTTTATGACGTGGGTGGATTTCCATTTCGAATGTGGTTAGGCATCGTTGTGTGGATTGACAGGAGCCATTTCCAGGAAATGGTCTTTTGTTTTTTCACAATATTTTTATTATAATTTTTATATACCAACATCAAAGACAAAACAACAAAAGACAAAGAAAGAGAAACATACAATAACAAAGTTCACAAACATAGACACACACAACTTGCATACATTTTGGATTTAATAAAAAACAATACAAAAACAAAACTTTCCTCCACTTTGTATAAAGTATTCTGTCCTACATGTTCTTCATGTATGGTTCCCACAGCTTGTCAAAGTCTTTCCGCTTGCCTTTAATAATATAGGTTAATCTTTCCAGACCAATACATTCCAAGAGCCCCCTCTTCAGGAAATGGTCTTTTTTTTATTATATGTTTTTTAGGGCATTTCTGCTTGGGACAGGGACAGGATAGGATAGAGATTGACAGGAAGGATGGGTGGGTGAGAGAGGAGGGATGACATGCAGTTTTGGTTGAAGGTTGGAATCGAACCAACGACCCTGCGATGACATGGCTGAAGCCTTAGTGAGCTACGCCACCCCCCCGGATATGGTCTTTATACAGGAGGTGTGAGGTGCAAACTCAGAGGTAGCTTCATGGAGACTCGTTTACAGGACAGGGGCTCATTAACACGATGGTATATTAGATATGTTTGTGTTTTTCTTTTTGCAGAGGCCAACGAAGAGGAGCAATGGTCTGAATGGACACAAGGAGTTATACCTGCAGTATAAGGGAGGAAAAGCACAGGTGTGTGTGTGTGTGTGTGTGTGTGTGTGTGTGTGTGTGTGTGTGTGTGTGTGTGTGTGTGTGTGTGTGTGTGTGTGTGTGTGTGCGTGCGTGTGTGTGTGCATGTGTGTGCGCGTGTGTGTGTGTGCATGTTTCTCTCTCTCTCTCTCTCTTGCTTATACCTGCAAGGGAGGTGTGTGTGTGTGTGTGTGTGTGCATGGTGTTTATATTAAAAGCGTCTATGTGAGAGTGTTATTCACCCATACTTCCTCTCTCCCTGTCTGTCAGAGTTGGGACACAGAGCTGCTGCTTCCCAGAGACAGCGGTGTGTGTGTTCCTGTGCAGCAGGTGGTGGTGGTGAAGAGTGCAGAGGAGACGTCACCCATCAGCTTCATGGGAGCGCTGCGCATACCGGTCAGTCACCTCCCACAACAACACCACAAACACAGTTCACTGTTAAAAGCCCAGGAGAATTGAGGCACTCGATGCAATTTTACCCCCAAAAATTCTAGATTCTGAAGGCTAGTTTAGAACATACCGTAGCTAGTCTAGATATAGATAGATAGATAGGTAGATAGGTAGGTACTTTATTCATCCCTGAGGGGAAATTAAAGGCTTTACAGAAGCCTTACGCTTATGTAGTTTTAACAGTGGCTTCAATACATTCTTACACTGTCTCTGGATTCTAAAGCCCAATGCACACGGCGTGCGTTTTTGTCGCACCGCAAATTCGATTCCATTGTTTTGAATGAGACAATGCATGCGGCGTGCGATGCGATATTGTCGCACGACAACATTCGATTCTCCATTCACACCGACACACTTCGGTGGTGTGAATTGAGAATCGAATGTTGTCGTGCGACAAAATCGCACGCCGTGTGCATTGGCCTTTACCCTCCATATCATGAATGCCCTTTTAACATTCCTTTCCCTCCATTTACAGTTTCTACTTACATTCTATTCATCTCCTCTTACCTAAACTTGATTTAGACATAAATAATTGATATTTGTACTGTTACCATGGCTCCCCTGACAGAATTCTAAGTACCTGTGTGTTTGTCCTAGCTGGCGTCGTGTGCTGAGTTATTAACCGTGTCCTTGTCTTTCCAGGGAGTGATCGAGTTCTCTCTCTGTCTGCTGTTTGCTAAGCTAGTCAGCTACACCTTCCTCTTCTGGCTGCCTCTCTACATCACCAAAGCAGGTATGTAGAATACAGGGAGACAGTGTTTTGGTGTTGTATCTTTTTTTATGTTGACTGATGGATAGACAATTCACTTACTTAGATGAATGTATTTGTTGTAAGTCACTTTGGATAAAGGGGGTCTGCTAAATGCCAAAAATGTAAATGTAGGGTGGTCTGGTATGTGGCTAAACTAGCTCAGCCAGTTGTATTGTCTTTTGTATTAGCCTGTGGATTTGGAATGTTCTGAGCTGGAAGGTATTTTAGATATTACAGGTAGTCTCTCTCTCTCTCTCTCTCTCTCTCTCTCTCTCTCTCTCTCTCTCTCTCTCTCTCTCTCTCTCTCTCTCTCTCCGTATCCCTCAGCTCACCTAGATGCAAAGAAGGCAGGGGATCTCTCCACCCTGTTTGACGTAGGAGGGATAGTCGGTATGATGGTCCTTTTGTAATCTCTTCAATTGTTGACTCATGGTTCGTTCATATACCAAGCTCAAATATATGGCTTTTACTCAGTGTGTTGTGTGTGTGTGTGTGTGTGTAGGGGGGATTCTGGCTGGGGTAATCTCTGATAAACTGGGAAAGAGGGCCACCACTTGTGCAGTGATGCTACTGCTGGCCGCTCCTACAGTAAGTGTCTTGTGTCTCTCTGTATGTGTGTGTGTGTGTGTGTGTGTGTGTGTGTGTGTGTGTGTCTGTCTCTCTCTCTCTCTCTCCCCTTCTCTTTCTTTCTCTCTCTCCGTCTCCCTCTGTTGACCAGGACAATGTTTACATTCATTGTGTAATTTTCGTTTGTAACCCAAGAGATCTTCCTTAATATAATTCAGCTGTACTCATTTCCTATATGTCATTTTGCTATTATCTAAATTATTGACTCCCAACAGTATGTGTTTACATTATAAATGTATGAAGGTCATGTTTGACGTGTGTGTGTGTGTGTGTGTGTATATTTCAGCTCTACGGCTTCTCTATGATCAGCGAGTTTGGAATGGGGCCAACTGTCGGTAAGGATCTACCAGTAAGAGATTAAGACGAAACTTTATTGTCATTGAACAGAGCACAAGTACTAAGTACAAAATGTTGGGAGAACAGAGCTCTGGGCGCAGGGTCGGCCATCTTTCGATGCCACTTGAGCAATTAGAGATTAAGTGCCTCGCTTCAAGAGCACAACAGCAGTAGTAGGCACCACCAGCACCCTCCACCCTCCAGTCACCAGCTCACATCCGTCTCCCTCCTGGGTTGGGGATCGAACCAGCCTCTCTAACCCGTTGGCCACCTGCCGCGCGCTCTTTACTTTCCCTGTCAGGAGCTTGGTGGTGGGTGGTGACATCACTCAGGCCATGGTGAGGTGAGTGGATGGTGTCATAATGTTATGTGTTTGTCTCCTAGCGATGCTGCTGGTGTGTGGAGGACTAGTGAACGGGCCGTACGCACTTATCACAACGGCAGTGTCTGCTGATCTGGTGAGTGGGTTTGTGTGTGGGTCTTTACTGCCTTTTTATTTATACAAATCATATTCAAGATTCAACATTTTTTATTGTCTATCTATCACATAATGATAGAAAACTGTCTTAGGGCAGGGGGCTCACAAACAACATAAAACAATATTTAAGCAATATCACACGAGAGGGAGTGCTGTTATACTGAATATCAGCACGGCTGAGACAATCACAGCCGTGCTGATATTCAGTATAACAGCACGACCTTGAGTGTGATATTGCTTTTATACAACAGTTCTACAGCGCAATTTATTAGTTAACAGTAATAAGTGACAACAGATTAGGATTTGTTCGTTTATTTAATCATTTATTCTGGCTCCATCAACAAAAAATTGTTCCGCAACTGGACTGTTGCCTAGTAACCTGAACACAAACATCTGCAGGCTAGCTACTTTGTATTAACGGTCATTTTGGAGTGATACAGTCCCAGTGCTGTTATACTGTATATCAGCACTCATGGAATGCCTCTTGTCCAATCAAATTACTTGGTCGGAACTAACTGTTGTATAATATTACATATACATATTGTATTTTTGGCAGCCTTTCATTCATAGAAGCATGTTTATTTAGTTGGCTTAATTATGTAATCCTTTGTGATTTTATGAATGTAAGGGCTTCCTCTGACCTCATATTGTGTCCCTCTCTTTGACCTCTGACCCACCAGGGGACCCACAAGAGCCTGAAGGGCAACGCCAGGGCCCTGTCGACAGTCACAGCCATCATCGACGGCACAGGCTCTGTGGGTCAGTGACTCTCCTGTCATATTCAATCATATGCCTAGCTCCCTCCCTTAGGGCCACCAAAGTCAGAGGACCGGGCCTCCAAGCCTAGCTACTAGCTCCTCTAGAACTACTAGCTACTTGCTCCTCTACAACCCTAGGGTACATAAGGTTGCAGAGAACAGGAAATGTTAGAATAGGTATAGCATAGCATAGAGTACAGCACAGTGTTTTATTTGTACAGTATAGTATAGTGGATAGTGTACATAGCCTTTATTTATGTAAACCAGCTCCTTTCCCTTCTTGTTTTTTTCAGTTTTTTTTCTTTCCTAGCACCAGGGGAGCCCCCCCTCCCAAATGTCGTTGTTTGGTACCTGTACTATATCAATGACAAATAAAGACCATTCATTCATTCATTCATTCATACAACTACTAGTTACTAGCTCCTCTACAACTACTAGCTACTAGCTAACATGTTATGCTAGTATGCAGTATGCTAGTATGCCATTTTCGAACACAACCTTAGTCAGTTTGTCAAAACAGTTTTGAAATAGATGTCATGTTCTGGCAATCAGCAGCCTTGCAGTTGAGAGTTGCTCCAGTCTCTGATGTA
Organism: Nansenia antarctica; assembly: GCF_963989245.1. Taxonomy (NCBI): domain Eukaryota; kingdom Metazoa; phylum Chordata; class Actinopteri; order Argentiniformes; family Microstomatidae; genus Nansenia; species Nansenia antarctica. Next base: position 60,124,483 of record NC_137677.1, on the reverse strand, counting down.
ATCTAGCTATGCCACCAAAAGCTACCCATTGGATAGCGTTGATTGGGGGTGTTTGAACTTGAGGAGCGAGCTTATCATATCATCGGTTACATTATGAGAGGGTAACAGAGTCAGCGGAGTCAGCGTCTCTCAACATTGCCACGGAACTCATTTGATTGGTTGATGTGATTTAATTGGGTTGTAAAGATATTAAAGTACACGGTTTTATCAACTCACTCTTCTCCTGTGTGTGTGTGTGTGTGTGTGTGTGTGTGTGTGTGTGTGTGTCTCCAGGTGCAGCAGTAGGCCCCCTGCTGGCAGGTGTGTTATCTTCAGGCGGCTGGAACCAGGTGTTCTACATGCTGATGACAGCTGACTTCCTAGCTCTACTGGTGGGTGTTTATGCTAAGCTAACACTAGTGTCCTTCCTTGCTCTACTGGTGGGTGTTAATGCTAAGCTAACACTAATGCACTTCCATAGCCGTCTATCGCTAGATGTCCTGTAGCGTCGGGATATCAGAAATGCTGTGCTGGATTTGACTGTACCTGACACCGATGATTGTGTGGTCCTTTGGTGGGCTCAGTTGGTAGAGCATGGCTCTAACGCTTAGGTTGTGGGTTCGACTCCCGCTGGGACTATATCAACTGAAAAATGTATGCACTCACTGCGATTGATAGATGATTGCATTATGTCTTGTTACCGTGGTCACCGTTGTCATTTCCTTCTCAGAGGAGTTGAGAAATGCAACAGTACCTTTCTGCTGTGAATGGAGAAACTCATCTGTGTGTGTTTGTGTTTCCTGTCTGCTGTGTAGCTGTTGCTGCGGCTGGTGTCGAAGGAGCTGTTCTTTCACAAACCCCGTTCCAGCACCATTGTCGAGTAAGTGATGCGTTTCTATTTCTCGTATATATCTATATTTACGCTCATCAGTTCACTCGGCACGATATCCTTCAGTTTGTCACGGACAACGCATTCCTCCCTCTATTGAACGACCGTCTGTCCTCCCATCTCTCCGTATCTGAAACGATTCACCGTACAGTTACAGACTATTGAAACAGCTCTACACAGATAATCAGATCATATTCCAAATGTATTTAACAGCATAATCCAGGGTTTATATTAAGTGATGAGTGATTTTTGGTGTTTCCCTCTGGCAGGATGAAGGAGCACTGAGCACTTTACAATAACACACACACACACACACACACACACACACACACACACACACACACACACACACACACACTCTTCTCATGCATCTAAACCACTTCTCCCAACCTGGACTGGACCTTGAACTTGGACCACAGAACACAGCTGACATGGACACCTCCTGAACCAGGAACTACACTCTATACACACACACACACACACACACACACACACACGCACACACACACACACACAGACACAGACACACAGACATACACACACACACACACACACACACACACTCAGACACAGACACATCTTGATCAGCCAGACATAGAATAGATGGACACAACCTCTAGTGAGAGGTCTGCTGTTCACTGATGCAAGCTTGACTGTACCTCCGTCCATGAGGAAAGGACTAAACTGCACAGGTGAATGGAAACAAATGAAGATTCAGCAGGGATGGAACCACCAGACCACCTGAAGCCCCTCTGGCTCAACACATGCCTGCATCACTGCAACCAGACTGGTTCTGTAGCTGATAAAAAACGCCTTTCAGATATCTATCACCCTTTGCCTTCCTGAACCAAAGATTGTGGGGAGTATATTGTAATTTATTGATGTAGAGAATGTATTTTATTTTGGGAAAATGTTAAATTATGTCTTTCTGTCCTGTGGTGGCGTTTTGTGTATTTTTCTCTGTATAGGACGAAATATGAAGGTACTTGATATTTGTATTTTTATACAACTGCCAAAATGATGGTGAGGTCTATTTGTTTTTCAGTCTTTGCCGGGGACTTGAATGCTATGAATGTTATTGTTTGTGTTGGGAGTAGCTGAGACACTATACCAACCCCCTGCTGATATACGGAATACACAGCCCTATCAAGCTATATTTATATGCAGTGCAATGTTGAGAACTAGGGTTGTTCTTCTATAGACGTAGACCAAATCTCATCCCAAACCTTAATCGCTCATCGAGTCATTTATGCCTCCATGACTTTTCTTATGTTTGTCATAAAACCCCCATGAATACCAAATGCTTGACAGAAGTGATAATGGTATACCCACTTGGAGAAATATGGAATTTCGTTATATTCCCATTACCCTTTCATGATGGTCAAAATGCAATTTTCTTTATGTGGAGCAGAAGCACATCTCGGTAAAGAAGCTGAAACGTCTGTTGAATAGTGAAGATATTATAAGTGCTTCAGTGATAGTACTTGAAATACATTTGTGCCTTTTTTTTTGTTTTGTTTTTTTTGTTTTGTTGCATAGTGTCTTTATCAAGCTGTCATAATCTTACCGGACCCCTGTGGTAATTTCGGCAGGCTTTTTAGTCACTTAGTCTTATAGTCTTTAGACGAAGATGCACACCAGTCACACCCAGTCACCTTCATCCTTCTTAGTTCCAGTTTCGGTCCACAAAAACTCGACTAGACTAAAACATATTTTAGAGTCTAGCCCTAGTCATCAACGAAAACTTGACTAAAATGTTATAGACTAAAAACCACGCTAAAATGCCTTCAGTCTCCGTTACCCAAAACTAGACCAGAACCAAGAAGAACAGAAATGACAAAATGTGACCAAAACCAACGAGCATCGTTTTTCGTTCAAAAACCAAGACTAGACGACTAAAAATCCAGCCAAAATGAACACTGCCGGACTCCAGTACAGGTGCAGGGTAGCCTATTGGTGACAAGTTTCCATAAGTCCATTTGTAAATATATATATAACTCTTGGCAAATAAAAAAAAGTCTAATTATTTCTATTTTGACTTGATGACGTGTGACGTGTGTAATATGTATAGTAGTAGTTAATTGTTAAGGAGGTTTAAGCAGACTAATCTGGTCCAGGTCAAGAGCCTGATTGGGTCTCAAGAGGTCAAGGCTCAGCTGGAGGTGGCAGGTGACAGCCTAAACAACCTCACTTCTGGCTGCTAGACCTCCACTCAGTGACACAGGCAGATATGTACACTAACATAAGCGTGCATTGCGCATGACACACACACACACACACACACACACACACACACACACAGTGAGAGAGAAGGACAATATTTAATGCATGCACACGCATGAGTCATGATAGGTCTACAGACATAATAATAATACTAACATTTTATTTGTATAGCACTTTTGCTGCAAACGTTGCAGCTCAAAGTGCTTTACAGTATATGCATACATTGTCATATACACACTCCAAACACAACACCAAGAACTTCTTAACCTATAACTTCTTAACATATCATATTTACAAACAAACTCCCGTTGATTGCGGTTGTGCCTAGAATTGAAGTGTCACGATAAAGGATTGGTGGCAAAATGCTAATTGGATTACATCTAATTAACCCGTTGTTTTCCAGAGAGATGATGACGGATTTGTGGTCCTTGACAGAAAGAAAATGCATCAACACAATTTCTTCAACGTATAATAATATGATTTTATGTCTCTGAAAATGAATAGTAGCCGTCGACACAGACTGCAGGACCTGGGGGTTTGTGTGTGTGTAGGCAACCCAGACACATTTCTATCGCCTTGTAGGTCTTGCGTCCTTGAGGAGCCCCGTAACTATGGCGATGAGAGAGAGAAACCGTATGATCCCTGCTCTTCAATTTTCCCACAATGTGCGTGTGTGTGTGTGTGTGTGTGTGTGTGTGTGTGTGTGTGTGTGTGTGTGTGTGTGTGTGTGTGTGTGTGTGTGTGTGCGTGCGTGCGTGCGTGTGTGTGTGTGTATATATATATGTGTGTGTGTGTGTGTGTGCGTGTATATATATGTGTGTGTGTGTGTGTATATATATATGTGTGTGTGTGTGTGTGTGTGTGTGTGTGTGTGTACGCGCGCGTGCGTGTGTGTGTGTGCGTGTGCGCGCGTGTGTGTATATATATGCGTGCGTGCGTGAGGGGGCAGAGGGAGGGCTTGAGGGAAAGGCTTATGAGGGTTGATGAGCAGCGAGGTACCCAGATGACAGAGAGAGATGTGGTCCAAACGCTGAGTTCATTTAGCCGATCCATCAGAGACTCTCCGGGGGTGTCCGACTCACTCAACCACGGGAAGCACGGAGGTGGTTTCCCCGCGATCCGAAGCCTCTCTAGCGGCGAGAGACAGAGATGGGCACCGCTTCATCGTCCTACCGAGTGATTTACCTGGACGTGGATGGCAGGATCCAGAAGGTAACCTGTCTGTCTGTCTGTCTGTCTGTCTGTCTGTCACCCGTTTCATTAATGCCGCTGGATATGAATATGATCATCAACCCTTCTGCTGCGTATCATAAACCGCATTTATGACATTATGAAATATCCAAATATCCATTTATGATATTCAACATGAAACGTAGGAAAAGTGACAGCCCACATTTGTACATTGTAATTGTGCGTGGGTAGAAACAATCTTGTGTATTTCGTATTTGAAATAGCCTACTGTTTATATTATTATGATGACGATTTCCCACGTTTAACAGAGAGCGCGAATGGTTGTTTTGGAAACGTCATCGCTAAGAATTTAATGTTGATTGGGCATCACGTGACGTTAGAATTATAAGGTTCTATCTCCATTTTTGGTCAAAATTGAGTTTTTTTACATACTGTGAACCATTAGGTGTTTATTAATGCCTGTGTGGTGTTATTTTTTAAATGTTGACATTTTTGAGTTAGTAATTCATAAAATACAAAGGTTCCATCTCACAGAACATAATGGAATGTAAAAACTTTAACGCTCAATATCTCTGAACTGCCCTAAACGGAGATAGAACCTTATAATTCTAAGCTCACGATCAGCTTCACTGAATGTCATCCCTGGGTTTGTTTCCCAACAACAAACAGCTGTGTGTGTGAGAGAGAGAGAGAGAGAGAGAGAGAGAGAGAGAGAGAGAGAGAGAGAGAGAGAGAGAGAGAGAGAGAGAGAGAGAGAGAGAGAGAGAGAGAGACACACACACACACACACACACACACACCACACACACACACACACACACACACACACACACACACACACACACACACACACACACACACACACACACACACACACACACACACACACACACACACACACACACACACACACACACACACACACACACACACACACTACCTGTAATATCTGAATATATAGAGACAGAGATCCTTAAAATGTAATTGAGATGTCCTGATCCTGCTTGAAATGGTCATGTTTGATTGCTTGTTAAAGCAAAGGTGAAATTCTGGTGAGCATGAAAAAAAGCATTGGATCAGACTAATGACCGATAATAATAATAATAATAATAATAATAATAATAATAATAATAATAATAATAATTATCTTAATAGATTAAATGTTTTTTTTCTCCTCTGAAAGGCTGTAAAATAGAGACTGTTGAAAGCAGGAGGAGTCAGGGTGAAGATTAACTATGGTTGAGAATTACATTTGAATGGACATTTAAGCTGTGTAGCCTACCTACATACCTGGCTGAATAGTATGCATGCTTGAGTGAAATCCATTTTAATAAAGACCAAATCCATGTAGGAGTTAAAATGGAATATTAATGGCATTATCCAAATCTTGAATTATTGCATAGGTATTCAATTGAGCTCCTGAGTTTAATCAACATTTAATTTCTTAACATGAGGAATGTCTTGACTTTTTTGACACATCTTATAGTTTCCCAACCCCACTGAGCTGGTTTGTTAGACAACAGATTAAACCGTAGTCCTGGAGTTAACAACATTTCTCAAACTGGGAAAAATCTTTATTAATGATGCATTGTAGTCTAGGCGAAGACCTCGGCTGTGTCTGGGACAGAACAGCGCGCTGTATTGCACTTCTTCCAAAGTGCAGTCCATTTCAATTTGTTTAAACAAACACCCGGGTGAAGTGGAGAGGACAAGACAGAGGCCAAAGTTGTAAAGAGCCTGATAAACACCGCCATGCTCTGGCGGCCCTTTGCATTTATTGCAGCAGGGCAATTTTTATGGAGTTCACTCTCAGAGTCTCTGTGTGTGTGTGTGTGTGTGTGTGTGTGTGTGTGTGTGTGTGTGTGTGTGTGTGTGTGTGTGTGTGTGTGTCTGTGTGTGTGTGTGTGTGTGTGTGTGTCTGTGTTCCTCTACCGCTCGTTGTTGTTCAGTCGTTCAATGGCTAGACTCGGCTCCTGGCCTGAGGTCTGTGTGAACTATGAGTTCTTGTTCTTGATCTCTTGATTGATCTGTTTATTCATTGGTCAGTATGCTACTGGGGTGAAGCGATGGTATGGAGCCTGCCTTTGCTCAGTAGCTCTTCTCCTTCTCTCTCTCATGTCTTTGTGGTGACGTTCCATCTTCTCCTCTGTCGCTCGCTAACACATTCAGACGCAGGCACGTACACGCTGTACACGCATGCATGCACGCACACACGCTCGCACACATACACGCATACACACACACACACACACACACATACATGCACACACACACGCATGCCACAGTCTCTCACTCTATCCCTCACACTCTCTTCATCCACCCCCTCTCTCTCTCTCTCTCCCCCTCTCTCTCTCTCTCACCCCCCCTCTCTCTCTCTCACCCCCTCTCTCTCTCTCTCTCCCCCTCTCTCAACTTTTCACACTCTCTGAGGATGACTTCCCTTCAGACTCAATTAAAGAGGTCTTGATGTATTCCTCCCACTCACAGGTCACACGTACACACACACACACACACACACACACACACACACGCACACACACAGTCAGCTCACACACAGGGATAACAGCCGGGGACATATGATCATACAGTTCTAGCGTCGTCAGGCTGTACATAAGAACCCATGACTGCCGGATTCTCTCATCTGAGAGAGGACCAACCAGCTGGTTTCAAGATAAAAGCCTCACTACATTATGTATCCATCCCTGTTAGTCCCTAGGCCTCATACATACTGTACCTAGCTGTACTTTTTAAAATCTGTCCATCGGTTCCTATCTCTGTTTCCCTTCCTCCCTTCTCTTCTTCCCCTTGGGTGTGCGTGTGTGTGTATCTGTGTCTGTGGTGTGTGGGTACTCTTGTTCTGACCTGGACCTGAATCGTAATAGTATGTGTCCTACCATGTGGACAGAACTAGAACCTCCATGTGGGTTTAATTTATTTTACATAAAGTCAGGAAAGATGGTTAGTTTTTAGCTTCTGGGCAAGATGATTTGCATGATGTGCAGGTTTCATGCGTGACTGTGAGCAGTTGTCCTGGTTCTGTCTGTTCTTATCCAGTGTTTTTTTTCCTCCAGAATCAGCTTGGTCAGTCCCTGCTTTGCATGCTTTATTGTTTCTGTCTGTAATAGATTTGAATGTGGTATTTCCATGTGTTCAGTTTGATCCGGCGAACAGGAGACAAGGAGAACTGTTTTGTTATTTAGATTTGGATCCTGGTGTAGGCACAAAGAGTGCCTGTGTGAGAGGAAATTATATGATAACAGTGTTAATGAGCATCAGCCGACAAAGAGGAAGTGGTAATTTATTAGGTGGCTGTGTTTTAAAACATTGAATGTTTATAAACGTCCAATATCTGTATGGACATCAGTATCATGTGGTCTTAGGTCCTCATATCAAAGAGTACGCACAGAGCTTCTTCAGTTAATAGGAGCTCTTCTGTCGCTCTCAGCTATTAATGCTATCAAAGCTGACAGCATCTGAACAGATACTACATGGAAATCCACTCAGTGTAGATAATCCACACTGATACACAGCTACACACCACTACACACCGATACCCCCAGATACACACAGCTACACACAGTTATACACAGATACACACAGATACACACCGATACACACAGCTACACACAGATACACACAGATACACACAGTTATACACAGATACACACAGCTACACACAGCTACACACAGTTATACACAGCTACACACAGCTACACACAGTTATACACAGATACACACAGATACACACAGCTACACACAGTTATACACAGATACACACAGCTACACACAGTTATACACAGATACACACAGATACACACAGCTACACACAGCTACACACAGTTATACACAGATACACACAGCTACACACAGTTATACACAGATACACACAGATACACACAGCTACACACAGCTACACACAGTTATACACAGATACACACAGATACCCCCAGCTACACACAGCTACACAAGGGGAGGCTGGTGAATATGGAAATCAGAGGTCTGGCCCATTATGATGCATGGAATTGAATGAAGAATGATATCAAACACACGTACGATTCCATTCCTCATTCCATTCCATGCATTCCATCAAGCCAATCCTCCGATTTCTCCCAGCCTCCCCTGAGCTGCACCCAGCCTCCCCTGAGCTGCACACACACAGGAACCAGTTGGAAAGAGAGAGAGAGCCCTCAAGAAAACGAAAATGGGTCAGAGGTAAACACTCTGTTTGTCATCTTGCATCTTTAAGAGCTCTCCTGGTCACTGCTGTGTGTGTGTGTGTGTGTGTGTGTGTGTGTGTGTGTGTGTGTGTGTGTGTGTGTGTGTGTGTGTGTGCAGCAGAGTCACCTAGAGCAGGGTCACCTAGAGCTGTGCTCTGAGTGTGTCTGTGTGTGTGCACCCTGAGTGTGTCTGTGTGTCTGTGTGTGTGTGTGTGTGTGTGTGTGTGTGTGTGTGTGTGTGCATCCTTGTACATACTGTATGTCGGTGGTCAAGTAATAGTCTACTGCAAAGATAATTCTTTCTTTTTTTATCAGTTGAATTGAAATAAAGTCCCCAATGAAAAGACCAATCATCCAAAGTGAGCAGTCAAATGTGTATTGTATTAAGGGTCAATAGTCAATTGTGCATGTACAGGTAAGTGTAAGGTAAGTGGGCCCTTTACCACTGAGTTCCTGGATTTGACATTTCACTGTCTCAGACACCTGTGACAAGCTGCCATTAGCAGATCTCTGAAGTGCTCTCTGTCTTCTGCACATTTTTCTCTTCTCTCCCTACGTCTCTCCTTCTCTCTCTCTCCCTCTCTCTCCCTCTCTCTGCCCTTGTTGCTTTTGTCACCTACACTCACTGGCCACTTTATTAGGCACACCTTGCTAGTACTGGGTTAGGGTTTGGAGCCCCTCTTTTGCCTTCAGAACTGCCTTAATTCTTTGTGGCATAGATTCATACATACAAGGTGCTGGAAACATTCCTCAGAGATTATTTTTTATTGACATTATAGCATCACGCAGTTGGTGAAGATTTGTGCGAAGAAAATGTCCCCCACACCAGTACACCACCACCACCACCATTTTTGCCCAGAGAAATCCCGCTCACTGGATATTTTTCTCTTTTTCTAACCATTCTCTGTAAATCTTAGAGTTGGTTGTGCGGGAAAATCCCAGTATAGATCAGCACTTTACTATACTGAAATACTCAAGACAGCCTGTCTGGCACCAACAACCATGCCATGTTCAAATTCACTTAAATCACCTTTCTTTCCCATTCTGATGCTTGGTTTGAACTTCAGCAGATTGTCTTGACCATGTCTACATACCTAAATGCATTGAGTTGCTGCCACGTGATTGGCTGATTAGATAGTTGCGTTAACGAGCAGTTGAAAAGGTGGTACACCTGAAGTGGCCGGTGACGGTGAGTGTATATTCTGTGATTTTGTTGTTGTGCCTCTCGATGACATCACAAATAGGATGCATGCATCAAATCAAATCAAACTTTATTTAAATAGTATGTGATACACAGATGCAATACCAGGCACTTTACAGGAAAATGAATGAAAACAGAGAGAGCAAAATAAAAAGTACTAAAGAGGAGACATGTTTTCAGGACATGTTTTCTCTGAGTTTGAGTCCATCTCATTAGATGATCTGACTAAGGTGGTCTTGGCTTCTAGATCTACAACTTGCTCCCTGGATCCGCTACCAGCCTGGGTTATTAAGGATCTTTGGTCAACTCTAGGAGCCTATGTCTTATCTATCCTCAATCTATCTCTCTTAAATTGAGTTTTCCCATCCTGTTTTAAATCTGCAGTGGTTAAACCCCTATTAAAGAAACCGGGTCTGGATCCACTCTCACTGGCAAGTTATAGACCTGTCTCGAATTTGGCTTTTTTGTCTAAGGTTTTTGAAAAAGTGGTCTCAAAACAGCTTGTAGATTTTCTGTCTTCTAATAATCTGTTTGAGCCACTACAGTCGGCATTCCGCACCAACCACTCTACTGAAACAGCACTCACTAAGGTGGTAAATGACTTGCTATTGACGGTCGACTCAGGCTCAACATCTGTTCTTTTATTGTTGGACCTGAGCGCTGCTTTTGACACAGTAGATCATCACATATTACTGGATAGGCTCAGGAACCTGTTTGGCATCTCAGGCCAAGTATTCCAGTGGCTAGAGTCATACCTGTTAAATAGATCCCAATGTGTTCTACACAATAATGTATTGTCTGCATCCCGGGCAGTCAAGTATGGAGTCCCACAGGGGTCCATTCTGGGCCCTCTGTTGTTCTCACTGTACTTGGCACCACTGGGTCAGATCTTGCGTTCTTTTGGTCTTGCTTTTCATTGTCATGCTGATGATTTACAACTATATATGCCTATAACAGCAGGAAATGTCTCAGATTTAGTTACGTTAAAGACCTGAGTCTGGCTGCTGTGAAGGGATGGTTATCAGCGAACTTTCTGCTATTAAATTCAGACAAGACTGAAATGATAAAATTCGGTCCAGCTAGACTAAATCATCCAAGTGATAGTCTTGTCTTGACCTTGGATGATTGTGTCATCCAGTGCAGGGACAAGGTTAAAAATCTCGGTGTCATTTTGGATCAGAACCTCACATTTGACTCCCACATAAAGGGGGTGATAAAAATAGCATTCTTTCACCTCAGAAGAATTGCTAAGATTAGATCAATCCTTTCTTTTGAAGATGCTGAGGTTCTGATCCATTCTTTTGTGACATCCAGACTAGATTATTGTAATGTCCCTTTGTCTGGACTGCCAAAAAAGAGTTTCCATGGCATACAAATGGTCCAAAATGCTGCAGCTCGCATTTTGACGGGGTCAAAGAAATACGACCATATCTCACCAGTACTGGCTTCCCTTCATTGGCTCCCTGTCCATGTTAGAGCGGACTTCAAGATGCTGCTACTAACATATAAAGCTATAAATGGCACTGCGCCTTCCTATTTAAAGGACCTTCTCGACCCATATGTGCCCTCAAGGGCTCTGCGTTCACAAGGCTCTGCTCTGCTGATTGTTCCTAGAAAGATTGTTCAGAAAAAAGACAATCGAAAAAAAAAGAAAAGACAAAAGACAATTGTCTTTTTTCTGAACAATCTTTCTAGGAACAATCAGCAGAGCAGAGCCTTGTGAACGCAGAGCCCTTGAGGGCACATATGGGTCGAGAAGGTGTAAAGTGCTATACAAATAAAGTTATTATTAGAAGAGGAGGTCAGAGCAGAGGATAGGAGAGGAGATGAGAGCAGAGCAGAGGAGAGCAGAGCAGGCCAGAGGAGAAGAGGACAGAGGGGAGGAGAGGAGGAGAGGAGGACACTGTGAATAAAGTATCGACTTGTCACTTTTGATGACGACGGGCGTTACCACACTCAAACTCGTCATTGACCACCTTGTGGTCAAGGCTGTCGAGTAGGGGCCAGGATTTTATTACCTTGCTCTGGAATCTGCATATGCGAGAGCAAGTGGTGAAACCGGGAACAAGTCGTTTATTGACTTACTACTACCTTGTTAGTGTAGAGTAGGGAGGATTACTCACTGAATCCATTGCATTGCAATGTTTTGGCTTGACTAGCGAGTGTGTCGCTGATTTTCAACAACGTTGACATTTATTTACATTTTTCAAAATAAAAGTCTGAACATTTTGATTGGTTGGTTGGCGACTTGGTAATCAGAAGGAAGGCCCACCAGGGACCAGGGTGGGAGGTCTGCCAAGCCTGGTTCAAACAGTGGGTCTGTTCCATTGACATTAAAGGTACGTTGGAGAGAGTCACAATCCTGTTACTTCACACTATGGATTTGCAATGGTTCAATACAATAT
>NC_137677.1:60104878-60107378 GCF_963989245.1 Nansenia antarctica | reverse complement strand
GAGAAACTGAGAACCAGTACAAGGGGGGCAATAGAAGTTCTTAGGGACACAGAAGAGGGGAAAGCGGGTGTCTTTAGGAGAAGTAGTGGTGAGGGTCAGAAGATGTGAACTTGTTGGTTCATTCGTGGTCATAGAGTAGACGAGTCCCTGGGGGAGAAGTGATCCCTGAGGACTGATCTAGACTCAGTTTAGCCCCTGATGGTCAACCGATCCTAGAGGTAAACTGATCCTAGAGGCAACTTCACCCTGAGGCTGTTCATCTTCCATTGCTAGGAAGTGCTCAGGCTTATATACACAAGCCACTGACAAGTTTCCCCAAATCTGCATGGCACTTAAGATCACGTCAAGTCAACTGGAGGGTATGGACTTAAAGATGATGTTGTTGCAACAACCACACTTTCCTGCATTCCAATCCAGGGGAATGCGGGTCATGGGACTGCACTGACGCATTGAAAACAATCTGCATAGAATGAGAGTTGTTACAGTACAGTCGATTCAAAGTCAAAGTCAAGTTGACATGTAGGTTAAGTACATGTGGCTATAGGCCAGTATTGCAGAGTGCAGCCAGTGGACCCTGCAGTGTTGCATTAATAGCGTACCTGAGAAAAACAGATTTAACGGGCTTGACTCGCCACATATTAACTCGACAGGAAGCATTCTGTGATTGAGCCATAATGTTCGTGAGGTTCTTCATTTTCATATAAATGTGTTCCGCTTTGAGGAGACACTTCCTTTGACCTCGGTAGAAGGCGAAATATGTTCGTTTGTTAGTTTTTTATTTAAAAATGGGTCACTGTCTGAATTAGTATCTTTAGCCTGGTGTCTATTGCTTCACAACAGTGTGGCAATCGACTTCCCTGATGATATACCATGAGGGGATTCACCTGTTGTTTTCCATGGGTGTTTGATTGTGCAATTAGATCACTGAACATAATGCTCTAGAAATCCACTTCAACTACTGGCTCTTGACCTTGTACTACACAAGAGGACTGCACATGAGAATTCATATCTTTTTGTACAACAGAAGCCGGTCAAAGACCTGCATTGTCATTTAATCATGCGTACCCTTGGCCCTAGTGATTGCTGATAGTGCTAATGCCCTCTGCTATTTCTGCCCATCACCGTTACATAATGTGACTGACCGGAATTTGCACCTGGGTCACTGTTGTGGAAGATAGGCAAACTTCCTTCTTCTAGCATTGTAGCTGCCAATGGCCCCCTGGTCATTGCATAGATTACTATCGCTTCGGATAAAGGCGTCTGCTAAATGCCAAAAATGTGAATGTAAAATATCTCGGGGAAGGATACTGATTTTACGAACCAACCACCTCCACTACACAACCAGGAAGTTCTCACCTTGTACTTTACCACCCTTGTTTTATGCTTGCTTACTTTACGCAGGCATTCAAGCCATTCGCTGCAAGTGTGAGTTGGCTGTAATCAGATCGTAAAAGGGGCTGTAAAGTCTAATCGATAAAGATGTATATGATATGCCGGAATCCAGCACAGTGGTGTTGTTGTTTTTGGACCCGTGTGTTCAGGTGTTGCTTCAGTCAGCCCTGCAGGTGTTGTGTTACAAAGTGTTCTGTGTCAACATGTTTATCACAACCCAAACCCCAACCCCGTCCCACCATTGTGGTCCAGCTGGAACATTTAATCAGTAATCACTCTTTAATCATTAAATCGGAAGCAGGAGCCTCAGTGTGACGGTCTGTTACTGCCATGGCTGTGTGGTCACTGTTTTTTCTCTGAGGTGGAGAGGCTGCCTCAGTGCCTCAGGGTCTCTGGTGGAACATTAGGAATCTAAATGTAAACCATGTACACCATGGTCCTGTGAGATAGTGTGTGTGTGTGTGTGTGTGTGTGTGTGTGTGTGTGTGTGCGTGTGTGTCTGTGTGTGGGCATTCGTGCATGCATGTTTGCTTGCATGGCTGTTACCTGAGGGTGTGTGTGTGTGTGTGTGTGTACTCTATGTGTGTGCCTCCATCTCAACCCACCCCCTCATCCTCCAGTAAAAACACCAGATTGCGCTCTGACACACGTTAACAAGGACATGCAAGGCCAGAACAGGACAGGCAACAGATGTGCTCTCAGACGCCTATGGCTCGACGTAACCCTAGCATGTGCTCTCACACGTAGCATTGGTGGTACCTTGGTAGCGGCCGTTTCCCTCTTCCATGTCGTCGGAAAAATCAATATGGTGACAGCACCCGGAGAGATTCCGTTGAGAAAAAAAATGCCTTTAGCCTCCCTTCCTGGCCGGCGGGGAAATGCCACTCCACATGCACCAGTGCGCCCACTGGACACCTGGTCGCTATGGCAACTACGAGCTGTCCACTGAGACATGTCCCCATCCTCCCCTTGGTCGCCATGGACACCTGTTCTAATGGGCCTGTCTGTGGTCATGGCCACTGGACCTTTTATTTGCCAAGAGAGAGATGGAGTGAGAGGTGGGGAGGAGAGAGAGAGAGGGGGTGGGAGAGATGGAGAGAGAGAGAGG
>NC_137677.1:60027378-60097378 GCF_963989245.1 Nansenia antarctica | reverse complement strand
CTTTGGATAAAGGCATCTGCTAAATGTAAAACAACAACAACTGTATATACACAATATGTTTTCATTTATTCGTATTCAATGAGGATGAAAACAGCAGCTTTTACAACTGTCAATACGTTTACATATCCAATATAATATAGGTACATCATTTAACAAAACCTTGCAATACAGCAATATACTTTCAGTATATGTATAATACTGTAGACACACAAAGTACATGATGTGTTCTACATGTGTCATACTGTATCGATCTCATATGAGGATCAGATGGAGGGTCATTAAACATTACAACATCCTGACACTCAGCATAACAAAATGTCCTGTGACTAAATCATTTCTGACAGGTTTTTGACATGCTGTCCAAAATGGTTGATTGCTCTGACAATTGATTTCACGATCTCTCTCTGTCCCCCCCCCACACCCACACCCCCCATCTCTCTCTCTCCCCCCCACATCCCCCCATCTCTCTCTCTGTCCCCACACCCCCCATCTCTCTCTCTGTCCCCCCCCATCTCTCTCTCTCTCTCTGACAATTGATCTCACTATCTCTCTCTCTCCCCCCCCACACCCACACCCCCCATCTCTCTCTCTCCCCCCCACATCCCCCCATCTCTCTCTCTGTCCCCCCCCATCTCTCTCTCTCTCTCTGACAATTGATCTCACTATCTCTCTCTCTCCCCCCCCACACCCCCCATCTCTCTCTCTCTCTCTGACAATTGATCTCACTATCTCTCTCTGTCCCCCCCCCCACACCCCCCATCTCTCTCTCTCTCTCCCCCCCACACCCCCCATCTCTCTCTCTCTATCTCTCTCTCTCTCTCTCTCTCTTTCTCAGAGTGACAGGGAGAAGACAGAGGGTTTGCCAGTGGCTCCTTTCATGGACAGAGAGAAGGTCACCAAGCCGACTGCTCAGATTGGATTCATCAAGTTCGTCCTCATCCCCATGTTTGAGACTGTGATGAAGGTAAGCCATGGACGGTGAGGAGGAGAGGAAGAGGCCAGGGGCAGTGACCTGATGTGCATATCATGATGATGATGATGATGATAATGATAATAATAATAAAACCCTGCCTTGTGTGTGTGTCTGTGTGTGTGTGTGTGTATGTGTGTGTGTGTATCAGTTGTTCCCTCAGATTGAGGATGCGATGGTCCAGCAACTGAGAGACTCACGGGATAGATATGAGGAGCTCAAACAGATTGACGATGCTATGAATGAAGTTGAGGTATTTGTGTGTGTTTTGCATGTTTTGTGTGTGTTTTTGTGTGTGAGTGTGTGTGTATGTGTGTATATAAATGCACCATGAGGGGTCTGAGAATTGCTGCAATGTCTAAAAGAAAGGCCAAACAGGTTGCCAAATGTTGCTCTGTCTCAGCTATTATTGGCAGCTTGGCCGTGTGGAGAAGGAGGTGTTATGTGTACCCTTAAGTGTTCAGTGCTGCTTAGCCCCGAAATATTTGATTCCCTGTTTGTATAATATAATTTGTGGAACCAAATAAAGTATTCAAATGTGTGTGAGAGAGAGTGAGAGTTACCAAAAATGGAACTAATATGTACTTGTTAATTTGTAAATCACAGTATCTGTAACAGCGCCTCCAATGTCTTCCACATGTGCAGAAGAAGAAGAACGAAAATCTGACTAAGAAGAAATGAGGGACAAAAAGGTACGAGTGACTTTTAAACTGGCTACCGGCGGTGAGAGAGGGGCTATCCTATCAGAATAATCATAATGATGAATTGTTTCAATTCAAGATGAAGCACAATTACCACAACTACTACTAGACCACCATTAATGTTAGCGCTATCCATTTACCGCTAGCACCCCCACCCCTACCGCCGACAAACATTTTCCGCTAGTACCCCCTTCCCCCAACGACGCAATTACGCTTTGAGCATCCAAATGGCCAGCAGCAGCCCTGCCTACTCTGAACATAGAAACATGGGCACCCCCTCATATGTCAAAGTATTGACGTTGTGACATCATCCACTCACTTTAAGCCATCCTCCTCCAAGAATCAATATGGGATCAATACTTCTTCTTGTTTCCAATCATAGAGGTATGAGTATGTCTCATTCAACCTATCTATCTTCTGCTGTAGATTGAAGACCCATCTCCTCAGGCTACATAACTGTCCCTCCTAAAGACCTCTTCATCCCCTCTAACCCCCAGTACCGTTTCTTTACTGTATATAATTAATGAATAAAACATACTGAGACAAATGTATTTGTTGTAAGTCGCTTTGAATAAAGGCGTCTGCTAAATCGTGAGCTCAGAATTATACGGTTCTATCTCCGTTTAGGGTAGTTCAGAGATATTGAGCGTCAAAGTTTTTACATTCCATTATGTTTTGTGAGATGGAACCTTTGTATTTTATGAATTACTAACTAAAAAAATGTCAACATTTAAAAAATAACACCACACAGGCATTAATAAACACCTAATGGATCAGATTATGTAAAAAACTAAATTTTGACAAAAATTGAGATAAAACCTTATAATTCTAACGTCACGAAATGCCAAAAATATCCATGTAAGTGTGTGTTTCTCTGTTCCAGCTCAGACGACAGTGAGAGCAGAGTGAAGGTGCTGCAGCCCAGGGAAGGACAGACAGAGTAACAGACCAAGCTACTGACACACTGGACGACTGACTGAACGACGGACAGGATGGTCCGCAGCTTTTATCAGGGAATGTCAAACTTGTACAGCACGGACTGCTTCAGTCAGCTATATATTATATTTAGATTTTATCTCTTGCATTGTTTTTTAAATGTGTTGTTTTTTACAGAATGTACAGATTTGTAGTCACCTTTGTTCTTTCCTACAAAAAATAAATAAAAGGTTTACTTTAATTACAAACTTGTAAATCTGGGTTGTTCCGTTTTGTCCGAATATAATACACACTGTATACCGTTATTATAATATCTTTTTATTTGTATATCTATGACCAATTGCAGGCTACACATGTATTCTTGTGGAGATGTATTCTTTGTTGCAATATGAACCATTCTTTGTTTCTTTTTTTTGTTACTTGTTGAAGAATCATCTTATTCTAAAAATGTGAGATGTTTTATCTGATGCAGATTGAATGGGGACAGTCTTGTCATTGTTCCTCTTGCCTTTGCCTTGCCTCTCTGCGTCCTCAACATTGGGAACATTCCCATGACGATAACTGGCCTTGTTGTTGTTGCTGTGGGGAGGATGAGAAACGTGCAAGCCCCCCGTAGCCCTGCCTCCCTGTCTGCTCTCTGCACATTCCTACCAGGCACAGCAGCTAGTGAAGGCTAACAGTGTGTGGGAGGGTGACCCTCAGAACAAAAAACGTAACAAAACAACGAACCACTCAAGCGACAGGAAGTTGCAGAAAAACATAAAATATTTTTTTTCCATTAAAAAAATAAAACATTTCACTCAAATCTAAGATGGAAATAAAAGGGAGGTCGAGTGTGAGGCACTTTGGCCCCCAGGTGGTGAAGATGTGAAATTACACTTACAAGGGAAGGAGAAGGAGCTTCCTTTTTCAAACTGAAAACAGTATCAAACTATTGGTCATAATGTTTATTTTAAAAATTAAATCTTTATACATCGAAAAGCATATTTGTACACCACTTATATGACAAATCTAGGAAATTCACTGAGGATTCCATTTCCAAACTGAAAAAGAACACTCAGTTCTGAACCTTCTGACGTCTAACTCTCTTCCTGAATCCTGACAGTCTCAGCTGGGCACCTGGACTGCTGGCGCTGACTTGTCCCCTCTCTTCTTCTTCTTCTTCTTGCTGGCTCCTCGGCCGTCCGTCCGTCCGTTCCCCGCCGCTCTCTTCTTGCCCCAGTGGGAGTGCTGCTGCTCCAGCCTCTGCTGCTTCTTCTCCCTGTAGGACGCCATGTTGTCAAAGCTGGCCTTGTACAGGTGCTGGAAACGGCTCTCCGCTCCACCCGAGTCTGTTAGGATGAGAGAGAGAGACAGGATGAGAGAGAGAGAGACGGTTAGGATGAGAGAGAGAGAGAGAGTTAGGATGAGAGAGAGAGAGACTGTTAGGATGAGAGAGAGAGAGAGTTAGGATGAGAGAGAGAGAGACAGTTAGGATGAGAGAGAGAGAGACTGTTAGGATGAGAGAGAGAGAGACAGTTAGGATGAGAGAGAGAGACTGTTAGGATGAGAGAGAGAGAGAGTTAGGATGAGAGAGAGAGAGAGTTAGGATGAGAGAGAGAGAGAGAGTTAGGATGAGAGAGAGAGAGACAGTTAGGATGAGAGAGAGAGAGAGTTAGGATGAGAGAGAGAGAGAGAGTTAGGATGAGAGAGAGAGAGAGTTAGGATGAGAGAGAGAGAGAGAGTTAGGATGAGAGAGAGAGAGAGAGACAGTTAGGATGAGAGAGAGAGAGAGAGTTAGGATGAGAGAGAGAGACAGTTAGGATGAGAGAGAGAGAGAGAGACAGTTAGGATGAGAGAGAGAGAGAGAGACAGTTAGGATGAGAGAGAGAGAGACAGTCAGGATGAGAGAGAGAGAGAGAGTTAGGATGAGAGAAAGCGAGAGAAACGGAGACAGTTAGGATGAGAGAAAGAGAGAGAAACTGAGACTGTTAGGATGTGAGAGAGAAACAATTATGACGAGAGAGAGAGAGAGAAACTGAGATTGTTAGGATGTGAGAGAGAGAAAAAAAGAGAGAGACACACAGAGAGAAATGGAGACTGTTAGGATGAGAGAAGGAGAGAGACTGTTAGGACCAGAGAGAAAGAGACAGTTAGCTATGGGGAGGACTGGTGTCCAACACTGTGGGATTGACGTATTTCTGCTGAAGGGTTTTTCCTCGAGCTGGTTTTCTTTCTTTTATCTATGAATTTTCAATTATGAGGACACAGAGACAGTAGCATCAAGTCTAACATCCCCAGCCCTTAAACCCCCCGACCCATCCTCCCAATCCCCACAACCCCTGGTAAAGGGTTTTCTAACAGAGGCACAGTTCAAGGTGTTGCCCTTCTAGCTAAGGGCAACAACCTAGCACATATCCTCTTGGATGCATTGGTGGTAATGTAATTCTCTGAACCTCAGAACTAAACACCAAAACTGTACAGCTGTACAACCGACTCTCTCCAGTCTGCCGCGTCCATGAATAATCTGCATTACAACGAGTTTGGAACAACGAGAGAGAAAAACACGGAGGCAGAGACAGAGCAGCCAAAGCACTGCAGGTTCGTCCTGTAGGAGGGGGAGGAGAGAGGGAGCCGGCTGCTGTGTGTGGGCACAGGGTCACCTAGAGCTGCGCTCTCTGAGTGTGTGAGTGTGTCTGTGTGTGCGCTCTGAGTGAGTGTGTGTATGTGTGTGCGCGCTCTGAGTGAGTGTGTGTGTGTGTGTGTGTGTGCGCTCTGAGTGAGTGTGTGTATGTGTGTGTGCGCTCTGAGTGAGTGTGTGTGTGTGTGTGTGTGTGTGCTCTGAGTGAGTGTGTGTGTGTGTGTGTGTGTGTGTGTGTGTGTGTGTGTGCGCTCTGAGTGAGTGTGTGTGTGTGTGTGCGTGCGCTCTGAGTGAGTGTGTGTAAGCTCTGAGTGTGTGTGTGTGTGTGTGTGTGTGTGTGTGTGTGTGATTTAAAACGATGACTCACCCTGGAGAGCCTCCCAGTGCGGCTTAAGGGCCTCAGTCACCCTGCTGAGATCCGGGCTCTCACTGTCACACTGGAGAGAACACACAAGGGGGGCTGTGTTAAGAGCACACTTACACTGTAGACATCACCAAAACGCTGGCACTAGTGTGAGAGGAAAAGCAAATTGTAAACAAAATAATCGTGTGTATATTGGCTAAGATGTGTCATTCTAAAGCCCCTTTCACACAACTAAATTGCATGGAATCTCAACCTAGTGGGATTCGTTCACACATGACCGAATTAGCCGGATTAACCTCAACCAGGGTAATTGCCCGGGCGGATTTCCCTGGTCAGTTGCGTTCAGACATACGCCGACGCTAGAAATTAAGACTGTACAAATACCTCCCAGTGGTCTTGCGTATGTGTGTATATCAGGAAGGGCGTGTCCGGGCTGTCCAGCAGAACCCAGAGGCGGCCTTGGGGGTCAAAGGTCAGATCCAGTGGACAGTGGGGTAGGGTCAGCCTGGTGGAGGGCACCAGTCGCTCCTCGCCCCCCTGGTCCAGCCCAAAGAGCTGCACAGATGGAACTCTGGGAACACAGGAAGCATGAATCACTGCATGCTCCGCACAGCAACAGTACGTCTTCTGCAGAATGTCCTGTGTGTGTATATATATATTTATAAAACGGATGGGTGAAATCAAGCAATCTGATTGGTTCATAGCCGTGGTATATTGAGCGTATACCACAGCTACGATTAGTAGAGCCTCATCACAGTTCGAAATGAATACGCCTGTTTCACAGTCAACATTCCAAATATAACAGACTTTTAATTCAATCTCAAGGACATTTTATCAACTTTAAAAAAAATAATAATAATAATCCTACGCAAAGTAACCATGTAGATTCCCAATATGTGGTCTGTTTATCAAAATAAAGCCTGTTTGAAAATGTGTCGAGACGTTTTCGGAGTGCCCTGCCTGCGTCCACTACAGCCGCGCGCTGTGACAACAGCACTTGTCAGCGTTCCAAATCCGAATAAGAGGAACTATTTTATTTGAGGGGAACTATTTAAGATGATTAATTACGAATAAAAACTATTTGAATTTGAGTGTGCTTTTCTAATTCATATTGACAGTGTTGGTAACCGTTTTATAAAAGCAATAGCTCACTTCAGGCCAGTGGTATATGCTTATTATATCACAGCTTAAATATACACAGAACATATATATATATATAGACTCATATGCTGATTTTTTTTTCTCTCTCTCTCTCTCACATTCTGTAGGCAGGGATCACAACATCACAATGCTACCTTTGCACATGCCATATTGCACCTTTTGATATAACCTCTACTTATATATCTGTATCACCATACTGTACATAGCTACCTTAACTTACCGTAGCTTACTAACATCCTGTCCTGTACATACCTGTATATACTTTCATACTGTACTGTATCACTATCACATTTGAAATCACTATTTGCACTTCTGGCTGGATGCTAAACTGCATTTTGTTGTCTGGTACTTGTACTTGTTCTCTCAGCTCTGACCTCCATAACTCTGACCCCCCGTGTGTGTGTGTGTGTGTGTGTGTGTGTGTGTGTGTGTGTGTGTGTGTGTGTGTGTGTGTGTGTGTGTGTGTGTGTGTGTGTGTGTGTGTGTGTGTGTGTGTGTGTGTGTGTGTGTGTGTGTGTGTGTGTGTGTGTGTGTGTGTGTGTGTGTGTGTGTGTGTGTGTGTGTGTGTGTGTGTGTGTGTGTGTGTGTGTGTGTGTGTGTGTGTGTGTGTGTGTGTGTGTGTGTGTGTGTGTGTGTGTGTGTGTGTGTGTGTGTGTGTGTGTGTGTGTGTGTGTGTGTGTGTGTGTGTGTGTGTGTGTGTGTGTGTGTGTGTGTGTGTGTGTGTGTGTGTGTGTGTGTGTGTGTGTGTGTGTGTGTGTGTGTGTGTGTGTGTGTGTGTGTGTGTGTGTGTGTGTGTGTGTGTGTGTGTGTGTGTGTGTGTGTGTGTGTGTGTGTGTGTGTGTGTGTGTGTGTGTGTGTGTGTGTGTGTGTGTGTGTGTGTGTGTGTGTGTGTGTGTGTGTGTGTGTGTGTGTGTGTGTGTGTGTGTGTGTGTGTGTGTGTGTGTGTGTGTGTGTGTGTGTGTGTGTGTGTGTGTGTGTGTGTGTGTGTGTGTGTGTGTGTGTGTGTGTGTGTGTGTGTGTGTGTGTGTGTGTGTGTGTGTGTGTGTGTGTGTGTGTGTGTGTGTGTGTGTGTGTGTGTGTGTGTGTGTGTGTGTGTGTGTGTGTGTGTGTGTGTGTGTGTGTGTGTGTGTGTGTGTGTGTGTGTGTGTGTGTGTGTGTGTGTGTGTGTGTGTGTGTGTGTGTGTGTGTGTGTGTGTGTGTGTGTGTGTGTGTGTGTGTGTGTGTGTGTGTGTGTGTGTGTGTGTGTGTGTGTGTGTGTGTGTGTGTGTGTGTGTGTGTGTGTGTGTGTGTGTGTGTGTGTGTGTGTGTGTGTGTGTGTGTGTGTGTGTGTGTGTGTGTGTGTGTGTGTGTGTGTGTGTGTGTGTGTGTGTGTGTGTGTGTGTGTGTGTGTGTGTGTGTGTGTGTGTGTGTGTGTGTGTGTGTGTGTGTGTGTGTGTGTGTGTGTGTGTGTGTGTGTGTGTGTGTGTGTGTGTGTGTGTGTGTGTGTGTGTGTGTGTGTGTGTGTGTGTGTGTGTGTGTGTGTGTGTGTGTGTGTGTGTGTGTGTGTGTGTGTGTGTGTGTGTGTGTGTGTGTGTGTGTGTGTGTGTGTGTGTGTGTGTGTGTGTGTGTGTGTGTGTGTGTGTGTGTGTGTGTGTGTGTGTGTGTGTGTGTGTGTGTGTGTGTGTGTGTGTGTGTGTGTGTGTGTGTGTGTGTGTGTGTGTGTGTGTGTGTGTGTGTGTGTGTGTGTGTGTGTGTGTGTGTGTGTGTGTGTGTGTGTGTGTGTGTGTGTGTGTGTGTGTGTGTGTGTGTGTGTGTGTGTGTGTGTGTGTGTGTGTGTGTGTGTGTGTGTGTGTGTGTGTGTGTGTGTGTGTGTGTGTGTGTGTGTGTGTGTGTGTGTGTGTGTGTGTGTGTGTGTGTGTGTGTGTGTGTGTGTGTGTGTGTGTGTGTGTGTGTGTGTGTGTGTGTGTGTGTGTGTGTGTGTGTGTGTGTGTGTGTGTGTGTGTGTGTGTGTGTGTGTGTGTGTGTGTGTGTGTGTGTGTGTGTGTGTGTGTGTGTGTGTGTGTGTGTGTGTGTGTGTGTGTGTGTGTGTGTGTGTGTGTGTGTGTGTGTGTGTGTGTGTGTGTGTGTGTGTGTGTGTGTGTGTGTGTGTGTGTGTGTGTGTGTGTGTGTGTGTGTGTGTGTGTGTGTGTGTGTGTGTGTGTGTGTGTGTGTGTGTGTGTGTGTGTGTGTGTGTGTGTGTGTGTGTGTGTGTGTGTGTGTGTGTGTGTGTGTGTGTGTGTGTGTGTGTGTGTGTGTGTGTGTGTGTGTGTGTGTGTGTGTGTGTGTGTGTGTGTGTGTGTGTGTGTGTGTGTGTGTGTGTGTGTGTGTGTGTGTGTGTGTGTGTGTGTGTGTGTGTGTGTGTGTGTGTGTGTGTGTGTGTGTGTGTGTGTGTGTGTGTGTGTGTGTGTGTGTGTGTGTGTGTGTGTGTGTGTGTGTGTGTGTGTGTGTGTGTGTGTGTGTGTGTGTGTGTGTGTGTGTGTGTGTGTGTGTGTGTGTGTGTGTGTGTGTGTGTGTGTGTGTGTGTGTGTGTGTGTGTGTGTGTGTACGGTATGTGTGTGTGTGTGTGTGTGTTTGGAGAACACTGACCCCGTCCCACAGAGATATGGTATAGGTCTACAGTATACAGTTACTGTTCTATTCCGTCTCTGGGTACTGACCTCTCACACTGCACCGCCAGGTGACGTCCACCGGGGGAGCCGACGATCCTGCTGACAGCAGACCTCTGGGAAAAACAAAGGTAACCATGACGTCACAGAACCCACTCTCCAGATGTTGTTCGTTTGTGTCGTCATCCTCTTGATTAAACCACTGAAGCAGTTTCAGCAGACCTTCATTTCTTCTACCTTATCTTTATTTTGTCCTGCTCCTGTGACTACTTTGTGACTCTCTCGTCAACATTGTGAGACAGGGTTAGAATCTATGACTTGCTGAGCTGGACAACACAGCTGGTGTTGCCATAATAAACTATCCAGGAAGGGAGTGTATATGTTATTTTTCTGCACAGAGGACAACCCTATACTGTAGGCCTATAGAGGGTGAAAGGCACACTAAACAAAGAGATCTGTGGCTCAGGCTTATCTTATTGACATTTCCCTTTGTGTAGGGCTGGGCAATATGGCCTAAAAATAGAATATCAGATTTTTTCACACTACACCCGATTTACAATTTTAATAGACTTTTTCCTGCCACTGTCTTGTGCAACTTGCAGTCCCACACACTTCTCCCGTACCCACTTCTTCCGTACCGTAATTACCGCAAGGTAAAGGGAAAATCTTATTTTCATTTTTAAACATCGACGCCATATGATAGCTTTTTGTCATCCTCGAGGTGATGAAATTAGGGATTTCACTGCCATACAGACAAAAAAGGAAGCGAATTGGCATTTCTTTGGTTCCAGCTGGATTAATTTCCACGTAAGTAGATGCAGTCGGACTGATTTCCTTGCAGGATCTCATTTTTAAGACCTAGCAACTCATTTTTCGACCGAATAACTGACATCTGCGACCTTTTTAGGCCTTATGAATTGGATTGCTGGATTTCAGACTTTAAGGCTTTTTAAGACCAGCGCGGGAACCCTGATTTATCCACCCAGCTCCAGTTAGAAGTCTCCTCACCTTCTCCGTCTCAGCCTCAGAGCTGGACAGGTCCCTCAGCAGCTTCAGGTCCCAACTCTGGAGCCTCCGCCCAGAGGCATACTCCCACAGCTTCATGGTCCCATCCTGAGCACAGAACACAACACCTGTCCAATCAGCCTCTGAGTCTGCGTGACCTCTGAACCCCAATTAGGATTACAGTGTCAAATCAGGCTTATTCACAGGTCCAGAATAATATCCTGTCAACACACACCAGTCCAATCAGCCACACCTGCGAATACATAGCATCTTCAATGGAATTTCCTTTGAAGTGGAGTAGTTTTAGTGCGACCGTGACTCGCCCCTTTAACTGCTGGGTCTTGTTCTTCACCACGACCCAGTTATAGCAAAGCCATCTAAAATATTCTTCTATAAGCTATAGAATATGCTACCTTTTGCTAGCATATCAGCCCAATAGAGCTCTCAGGTCTTCTGACACTGGTTTTCCCTGTGTACCACATGTACAAAAGAAGAGATTTGGTGAGGCTGCATTCTTATTTCATGCACCCAAATTGTGGAATGCACTGCCAGTTTACATTAGGGATGCAACCTCAGCAAATATGTTCAAGTCAAGACTAAAAACCCATCTTTTTAATATTGCCTTTAGGTGACTAACTAATTAAATTAAGATTATATAATGATTAAAGCACTTTGAGCTGCAACGTTTGCAGGAAAAGCGCTATACAAATAAAGTTGTTATTATTATTAATAATAATAATATTAATATTAATATTATTACTATTATTATTATAAAGATGCTCGTACCCCTGATCCAGACAGGAGCCACTGTGGATGTCCAGGCGGAATCAGCAGGGAACTGACAAACCTATGTGATGACACAGAAAGAACAGATGCGATGACATCATCGGTGCAGCAGCATTAACCAGTCAGCATTTCTGTCACCTTTAAATGTTATTTCTCTCTAGGCAAGGCAGCCAGGCAGGCACCCATACTCACTCTAGGTGGCCGAGGCAGAATGACTGGATGTTGTGTGGTGACGTCAGGTGACTGACCCTGATCTTCTCGTCGCGGTCAGCTGTGATGACGTACTTGTCGTTTGGGGTCAGTGTCTAGGGGGGAGGGAGGGAGGGGGAGAGAGGGAGAGGGAGAGGGAGAGAGAGAGAGAGAGAGAGAGAGAGAGAGAGAGAGAGAGAGAGAGAGAGAGAGAGAGAGAGAGAGAGAGAGAGAGAGAGAGTTGGCCATGAGTGGCAGTTGTGAGCTCTGAGGCCTACGACGAACGACACCTGTTAACAAGGTCCTAGGTGTGAGTGAGCAGTGAGGAGCATTCCTTACGATGTTCAGCAGCATGGACAGATGTCCCAGCTTCACCTCCCCCTCCTTGTGGGGCTCCGCCACAGAGAAGGAGTACACGTCCCCAGACTTGTCCGCCACCAGTATCTCATCCTCAGCCTGCTTGAACACCAGAGAGGTGCACCTCCGCACCACCCACCTGGAACCAGACGACAGACTCAAGTAACAACTAGTCTCACTCACCCTGAGGGTTTTTTCACATATAGCCCTCACATATAGCCCCCCCACCAAGAGCTGAAAAAGTAAAAGAACTCCGTTATATTTGTATTCACACTGCCCTCTGTATGAAGAATATGGACTGATTTATCTTGCTGATCACAAAAACCAAGTGTGAAAATACCCTATCTGTCCCAAATCAGCACCTAGCCTCTACTGCCTCTACAGGTGCATAAACCTGAGAGGGGTGGATGAGTGTTTGCAAACACATGGGTAAGACCAAGCTTAAACCCATCAAATGTTCTCAGACCTGCACACGTTACAAGGGGGTGGGGGTGAGGAGTTGATTTGTGACTCTGGGTAAGTGATGATGATGATGATGATGATGATGATGAACGATGAATGGCATTATTGTCGCCTTTTGTCACCATGGATACCTTGTGCTGATGCACTGCCACGAGGGTTCGGTGCGGAAGAGAACCAGCCGTTTGCTGTCATCAGTCAGCGCCACCAGCTTCCCAGAGGAGGAGACAGCGAAGGCCAGGATTTTGTCATTTCCTGTGTCCTCTGATCCACCGCCATCACTACAAGGAAAGGAGGTGAACTGGGGTTAAAGATAGACAATCACAATCCCCCCTCTCCAACCAGCTGCTTTTGATAATGGCGCCACTCATACCTTTCAAATCATCAAATTTGACAAGAGAAGTTAGACTTTCAGCTCTATGTCATATTGTATAGGTCTAAACTATCTGAACGCTATGGCAATTTGAGAGCAAGACAGAGAAATAACTTTCAGAGGTTTGTGTCAACAAGGAAGGCTGATCATTTCTGATTGATTGATTGATTGATTGAAAACTTTATTAGAAGATTTGCAGAAGTAGGTACATGAAAGTACATATTACATACAAGGTCAACTAAAAGGATAAAAACCCAAGAAAGCCACTGGCTTATTTCAATTGGGGTCCTTGATTTTCAAGGACCCCAATTGACTGTACTACTGACTGTAGAGGAGGAGGGAATAGATCTCACCTTTTGGTGTCAGCTTCTGGGTCTTTGGGCTTCTGTTCCGCAGTGCTGCAGTCGAACACAAATGGCTCTCTAGTACAAAGAACAAGAGAAGAAAAGGCATTTAATTAGCTATCGAGCTAGGTAGCTAGCCTACACACACACTTAGCATACTAGCTTAGCTGAGTGTTCTGAATGCAGAGATCAGTAGTGTGTGTGACACACGTGTCATTTAACCTTTCTTGAAAAAACGTATCTTAATTAACCTGTGTTTGTACCAACCTGCTGTGTTTACTGTGTATTGCAATGAGCGTTTTGTCACTGGTTGTAATAAGCCACTCTCCACATGCATCAAGAGCTGCCATGGCTACAGCAACACTGTCTGTCTGTCTGCAACACCACTTCCGCCCATGTGGGTATGGAAACTATTTTTGTCGCATCTTGGTCACGTCACGAAAGAACACAATGTACACTTTGATCTCGACAAGTATGGAGGACCAAGTCTGTCAAAATTAACAATAAATATATAGATACATAAATGAATGTATGAATACACACAGTATAATGAAATACATTTCTATATTTATTTATTCTTTTACGCATTCATTCTTTGTTTTCCACTTTCATTCTTTGTTTTCCACATTCATTCTTTGTTTTCCACATTAGGAATATAAGGCTCCTATCAAAGTACAGACGGGGAAAAAAGTAGGATAGATATGTTATAGTTCCCATGTTGTATACGTTTCTGTATCTGCTAACAGTAACTCAAGCCTACAGCTGTTGCATGCACCATGCACCATGCAGCTGTCAACAAATCATCATGTATTTCTGATATTTAACTTTTACAATTTTCACCTCGCTGACGTCGCTTACGGTTTAACACCATGACAATAAATTGTAATAGAAATACAGTATTTATATACTTAGAGACTTTTGTCTTTTGTAAAGAGGCTAGTTGTACACATCACACACACACACTGCCCTGTGTCCCACCATACAGGCGAGGGGGCGTGGTCACCGTGTTGTTACATAAACGGTCCTTAGCTTGTGACCACCGGTGCAGCAGCAGCAGGGCGCTTCAAGGTTTACAAACCTCCTTGAAAGATATACATTTATTTTTGATATAGAAGAGCACGTGTCCAGCAGAGATCATCGAGCCTTTGTGGATGCTGCCCTTCATCACTACTGGAACCCCTGAACTTCATTGATAAGGTGGTAGGCTAAACTTTCATGGCATTAATGTCAATGTCAACTTGACCCTGAATTCAGATTTGTTAAGAATCAGAGCAGATATAATCCACATACCATAGCTTAACGTGTGTCAGTGTTGCATTGGCAGATCATGTGGTTTTAAAATGTTGTGGTGGAGCTGCACAGTTTAGTTAGTGTGCAATAACAGCTGTTAGCTTAGTTGTCATACAGTTAACTAATCTAGCACTTTAATGTCATTGATCAAGTAACGTATTCTCTGCTTCTAGAAAGCGCCGAATTGTATACAATAACATAAATAATTATTATTTATTATAGGTTTGACTGACAGGTTGAAGATGGCGGCCTCCTTGCTCAGAATCGGGCGCCTGGGCTCTCTCAAGGTAATGTAATGTCAAGCACATACTGAAGGCATTGTTCAAGGCATGGCATACGTTTGATGTTGTAGGAAGTATTTAAACAACGTTTAACGTGATTTGTTCGGTAAAAAAAACAGCGATCTTGCGTGCTTTGGGGATTTAGTTAGCATCTTGCCTAAGCTAGGTAGCTAACATGTAACAGTGAGTTGGACAGCTGGCGCGACTGTGCAAAGTAAAACCGTTTATCAACACTTTGCATATCACTTAGGAAAGTGTCCGTTTTAAGATGTTATGTCGATGTAGTGTTTTGATAATTGATCTGTTTAAAAAAAAAAAAAAAAATCCTGTCTACCAGCCATCGCAGCAATCAATGTCTGTCAACTTTTGTTGGGGCCCAGCTCACTGTAGCGCACGAGGCCTGCTTATCATTCTTGTGCCCTAATGTTGAACATAACATTCAGAAGTTTACCCTTGGTCTTCACACACACACACACACACACACACACACACACACACACACACACACACACACACACACACTTGGTTTATACGTGGTGACCCTATACAACCCAACATTTAGTTAATATGGTGACCCTATACACCCCAACATTTAGTTAATACGTGGTGACCCTATACACCCCAACATTTAATATGTGGTGACCCTATACACCCCAACATTTAGATAATATGTGGTGACCCTATACACCCCAACATTTAGTTAATATTGTGACCCTATACACCCCTACATTTAGTTAATATTGTGACCCTATACACCCCAACATTTAGGCTAGTTAATATGGTGACCCTATACACCCCAACATGTTGTTTATATGTGGTGACCCTATACACCCCAACATTTGGTTGATACGTGGTGCACCTATACACCCCCTATTAGTTTGGTCACGATCAGTTGTGTGTAACTTGCTACAGTCAATTGATGTGTGTGTGTGTGTGTGTGTGTGTGTGTGTGTGTGTGTCTGTGTGTGTGTGTGTCTGTGTGTGTCTGTGTGTCTGTGTGTAGTGTGTTCAGGCAGAAGGCTGGAACACATTGAGGAGAGCTCCTGCTGCATCTGCTACGTTTTGCACCAAGTCCGATGCTGGTGGTCCCAAGAAGCCCAAGAAGAGTGGCACAAGTAGGTTTTGAACAGTGTATTTCATGTCAGAAAGTACTTTATGATATTCATTTCAATATCATAACATTAAAATAGATGTCACACCTCATTCTCAATAACAGAGTTCTCAAATTGTGGTACAAGCACTGAAATTGTCTAGACTGAAACTCCCCGTTATAAGAAGTTGAACCTTGTAAAGTGGGCATATTCTTGGACTTTTCAAACACTGTATCCTCTGAAGATTTCATTTAATGATAACATTGACATTTGCAGTAGTGGAATGGTTGAAAACACCTTCTGAATCAGGTGAAGAACTCCACTAGACACTACTGAAACAGAACAATATTCTTCCCATAAAAAGCCAAACAGGATCCAGTCTCACAATTCTGATGAAGCAGAAGAGTCAAAAAGCAGCCCGGAGGATTGACACAATGCCAGCATGAGACTCAGACATTGTTTGGTGCTGAAAATTTAAGTAGAGGTGCATCTTTTCTGGAAGAAACATTTAGGCCAAGCTAAAAAATAGAATTACCTAACTTGATGGTGCCCTATTTTGAAGTGTTTACTACTCCAGGGTTTTTGAGAAACATTTCCATAACCAACTGAGAATCCTTCAAGAACTTGTCTCAAATTCACTCAAGATTGACCATCAACATGAAGTCACATAGAAGAAAAGTTTGACCATGTACTGTTCATAACCGATCAGATCCTGAAGACGGTCTGGATGCTGACGCTACACTTACGTTCCAGCCAGAAATGACCACAGAGTTTTTCAGCTTTTTTGCAGCCCCTGCAGCTGAAGCCACACCCGCTGTCGAAGCTGCCGCCCAGGCCGCAGAAGCCTCTGCTGAAGCTGTCCCAGAGGTTGCAACTGCAGAGGTTGTAGCTGAAGCCCCTGCTGCCACAGAAGCTGTCGCTGAGGCCCCCGTGGAGGCTGCGGCTGAAGCGCCCATTGAGGCTGTAGCTGAGGCTGCCCCAGCTGAAGCCGTCGCAGAAGCTGAAGCCGCCCCCGTCGAGCCTGTAGCTGAAGCTGCCCCAGCTGAAGCCGCTGTGGAGGCCGTCGCAGAAGCTGTAGCTGCCCCGTGGAGGCCGTTGCTGCACATGGCCACAGAGTTTTTCAGCTTTTTTGTTCCAAGAGTCCCCTAGATATCTTTTTGTTGTGCTTGTACCACCATTTGATTCCCCTTTCAAATGTTATTTTGCCTAATTGATGAAAATTAGAAAAACTTTTTCCTTCAGCAGGTGTCGGCAAAGAAGGATGTAATGTAATTCTTTTTCCCACAGATTTCCATAGTGTAAGATGATCAGATCTTTCTCAGATACTATACTTGTATGGCTATGAAGTATTGTGCCAAAACACGTGATGAAATCATGCATTTCTATAATGGTACTACAAATACAGATATTGGTATGTCCCAGATACAATGGTGCGGTTTCTGGCTAAGGTTTCTCTTGTGCCCACTATCTTTTACAAACGGGCACATTTCTTTAGTCGATAAACAACTTTTTATACACCACCTTTCAACGACACATCCTCCAAAATTCTTGCCAGGCATAGCCGGTTGTGGGTAAGTTCTGTCCAATGTTTGCGGGACTTAACAGCAAAGTTGGGGCATATTGGCGTCCAAGTCTATAACTTGGCACATTTGGTCGAAATTAATGCATCTAATCTGTTTGCCTCCTCCGTCCTAGAAAAATCAGAGCCCAAAACATACTTCGATTTAGAGAAAATGTCCCAGCACAGGACATATGTGGATTTCCCCAAGAAAGACGTGCCCGCAGCAGCAGTTTTTGCGGCTGCAGAATCTGCAGCCACTGCTAAACCCGTCGTCGAAGCTGTCGTAGCTGAACCGATCGTTGTGGCTGAAGCTGTAGCTGCCGCCCCTGCAGCAGAAGCTGCCCCCGCTGCAGCTGAAGCTGCACCCGCAGTCGAAGCCGTAGCAGAGGCTGCACCCGCAGTAGAAGCCGTAGCAGAGGCTGCACCCGCAGTTGAAGCCGTAGCAGAGGCTGCACCCGCAGTTGAAGCCGTCGCAGAGGCTGCACCCGCAGTAGAAGCCGTCGCAGAGGCTGCACCCGCAGTAGAAGCCGTCGCAGAGGCTGCACCCGCAGTAGAAGCCGTAGCAGAGGCTGCACCCGCAGTAGAAGCCGTAGCAGAGGCTGCACCCGCAGTTGAAGCCGTCGCAGAGGCTGCACCCGCAGTAGAAGCCGTGGCAGAGGCTGCACCCGCAGTTGAAGCCGTGGCAGAGGCTGCACCCGCAGTTGAAGCCGTGGCAGAGGCTGCACCCGCAGTAGAAGCCGTAGCAGAGGCTGCACCCGCAGTCGAAGCCGTAGCAGAGGCTGCACCCGCAGTCGAAGCCGTAGCAGAGGCTGCACCCGCAGTCGAAGCCGTAGCAGAGGCTGCACCCGCAGTCGAAGCCGTGGCAGAGGATGCACCCGCAGTCGAAGCCGTGGCAGAGGCTGCACCCGCAGTTGAAGCCTCCGCAGCTGAGGCCGCTGCCCCTGAAGCTGCTGCTGAAGCACCAGTTGAGGCTGCCCCTGCAGCTGAAGCCACACCCGCTGTCGAAGCTGCCACCGAGGCCTCAGCACCCGCTGAAGCTGTCCCAGAGGTTGCAACTGCCGAGGTTGTAGCTGAAGCCCCTGCCGCCGCAGAAGCTGTCGCTGAGGCCCCCGTGGAGGCTGCCCCCGTGGAGGCTGCGGCTGAAGCGCCCATTGAGGCTGTAGCTGAAGCTGCCCCGGCTGAAGCCGCTGTGGAGGCCGTCGCAGAAGCTGAAGCCGCCCCCGTCGAGGCTGCAGCAGAAGCTGTAGCTGAAGCCGCCCCCGTGGAGGCCGTTGCTGCAGAGGAGCTTGTAGACCCCGCCGCAGTCGTAGCTGAAGCTGCCGCTGCTGCAGAAGAGCTTGTAGACACCGCCCCAGTAGTGGCTGAAGCTGCAGCAGAGGAGCTGACGGCTGAGGCCGTACCGGTTGAGGCATCTGAGGGTATACACCACCCACACCCCCTCTTCCCCCCACAAACCCTCCTCTCTCTCCTCCTCTGTGGACCCTACAGTCTACCTACCAAGTCATATTTTCATTTCCATTTTATGTTAATAATATATTCCTGTAAGTGTAAGGATAACTTGTAATGATACCCGATATCACAAAAAGCGCTTTTTTGCTCTGGCTTTTGCGCAGCTTCATTGGCTTACCTCAGTAGTGGGCTTATTTATAACATAACCTATTTGCTATTTATCCCCTCGAACTACCTCAGTTCTACCTCATTGCAGCCATGTAGACTCAAGACCCACACAACTCTCTCCCCCGCCTCCCTTCTCCCACCAACTCTCCCGGCGACCACCCCTGCATTTGGGCTCCTGTGGGATTGTGCCTTCATGCCTGATGTATAACTGTGCTGCTTTGACCACTGGCGCATGTTCACTAAATCCATCTGTATTCTGCACTGCATCGTCACATGCAATGGGGTCTGCACCGCACCGCACTGGTCTGCTTTTGCTCTGCATCATTTTCTGCACTTTCTTTTTGTCTATACCATGTCGTTCAAATTCTCAGTACTCATCTCTTTCGCTGCAAGTTTTTGTTTCTCAATGTCTAGTTCTCCTTGTCTGTTTATCCCTTTCTCCTTATCCTTATTATGTTGAATTGTTTCTACCTGCCAATTATGTTCTTATGCACAACCTGGGCTTAAAATGAACCATTTTCACTTGTTAGCACCAGTCCTGCCAAACAAGAATTTAGGAGCACAGTACACCCCAAAAAATTGGGGTTTCAGTAAACATCACTACAGATCAGTGTCGTGGATCTTTATAAGCCTACTACTGCTGAATGAGGGGGTGACTAAGACGAGTGACGGCAGATATGCAGAGAAGCAAAATGGATGGATTCCAGTTCTAAATATGTGGCCATTTTGGCTGTGATTGGTTACCCATCACTTCTCTGTGTATGGAGACCCTTACTAACCTGCCCATCTGGACACATCGTCTCTCAAACATATTATTATTTTTACCTCTTAGAATGGGACGGATTATAGTAATGTATAATATAAAAAAAACGTTATTACCAGAGATGCCTTATGAAGTTCTGAAAAACTTCCAAAACAATACTTTTGAAAGTATACTGAAAATAAATCGTTGGCTTATAATGTGAATTGAAAATGGGTTTTTCAACCCTGCTCTCTCTGTCTATCTCAAGGGGTGGTTTTCCTTTCCCCCTACGTTACCTAACCAATCAACAGTTTCAGTTTGAGATATTTGAAAAGGAGGAGGCTATCGCACTGGTGGTCCCAAATTCCAGGTCAAACTGGTCTCAATTTATAGCCCTGTGCATAACTCTTCAATTTCATCCCCTCTCCACCCACCTCATCCAAATATTGTTACAAGATAAAGATGTTCACCCCAAATGTGTATTGTTTTATAGCTCTGGCAACATTCTGTTGTATTGAAGATGTTTTATAAGGTTACTGTGTACTGTCAAAGGTAATGCTAATGTTATGGTCCTACTTGCCAGCTTTTTTGGCTTTTCGTGTTGCAACATTTTTTTTGTATTGAAGATGTTTTATAAGGTTACTGTGTACTGTCAAAGGTAATGCTAATGTTATTGTCCTACTTGCCAGCTTTTTTGGCTTTTCGTGTTGCCCTGGTTTGAGGCAGCAGCTGAGGGGGTTACGCTGTTAAATAGGGTCTGACACAATTTTTCATCACCTCCTTTCCCTCTTCTCCTCTCAATTTCTCTCGCACTTTTAACCCGGGAGTCGCATGATATCAGCCAGCCATTACTGGTGATCAGTAATCTGTAATTGATTGCCTCACCTTTGTTTGCTGTATGTCAGATGACTATGGAAATGTTGACTTTCCTTTCCCCCTCCTTTCTGATCACTGCACTCACTCAGTGAGTTTGAGTTTCCACTCTGGTTGCTGTGTGTGGAATCCAGAGTATTTAAATGGGAAATGAATTAACATTACTTGTTAAATGTACAGTAGTTATATGTGGGAATTCAAATTAGACATGTTTCTTTCCACTAGAGAACCCAAGTCTGCCAAGTGATGCCATGAGCTCCAAAGTGTAGCCCTGGCATGACACTTCACAGCCACCTAACCCGTTACCTCACCTTTCCCTCAACCCTTTCCTCTCTCACCCCTGTAGATACTTGATGTTACTGTGTCTACCACTCCCAGGTCGCTGTTTTTTGTGCATGAGGGTTTCAGTCACAGAATTGATGTGATTTTATTTTTTATTTGTATCCAAAAGCCAAAAGGGAAGATGGTTTCTACATGCATGGCCGTGGTCGAAGTCTCTCCATGAATATGAAATAATTGTTGTTTCTCTCAAACTCCCAGCTGCATTGGACCCCATCCAGAAGCTCTTCCTGGATTCAATCCGTGACTACTCTTCAAAGAGCAAGTAAGCAACAGGACGCCATTTCGGCTTTTGGTGTTTTATCATCCTCTTTGTCATCGTTCTGTCATTGCACCTTGTTTCTCCCTCTCTCTCATGACCTTTCTTTTCTTTTTCTTTCCCTCCTTCATCTCCCCCCCTCTCTCAGGGCTGCTGGTGGTATGGTGGATGCAGGCGCTGAGTACCAGAAGGCCCTGTCAGAGGAGCTGATTAAACTCCAGAGGCTCTACGGTGGTGGAGACCTCACAGCTTTCCCAGAGTTCAAGTTCACAGGTGAGTGTTGGTGATGGGCCCTGTTTTCAATAGCCTGTAAGGTTGACATTTTGATTTCATGGGCATGTGTAACTCGATGTTCGGCGCAAATCTCTCATAGTCTAAAAGTGTGATTTACATGAAAGTCAGATTAAGCGCACAGATCTGAAGTTAGGATTTTGACCAAATGACGCATGCTTCCATCCTCCTTTCTCTAAAGAAATAACTGATCTGACATGTCTTGATTGGCATAAGCTATGCAGTGAAAAACTAGCGTTGACTAATCCAATCATGGTAGATCAGTGATTGCTTCAAGGGTGGATATTATTCAAATATGACCATAGTTGAGGAAGGCCCCTTTTTAAAAAAATCACAGTAGAAATTGTCAAACATTTTGATGCGTGATTCTGTTTCTCATATACTTTTGTTTTTTTCTTCATTTCCTATTCAGAGCCGAAGTTTGAAGACTCAACCAAATAAATGTCAACCCGTCAACTTTTCTACCGTTGCTTGTCCTGCCTGTGCATCTGGTCTGAATGGACGTCTGCTAAATGACAGGGCCGGTTTCATGGATGCACATTAAGACTAATCCTAGACTAAAAAGCATCCATCCTCAATGGAGATTTTCCATTGCAAGTGTGATGTAAACCTGGGGGGTATTCCATCAACATCACTAAAGTCGATGTCTCTCAACTTGAAGGCTGGATTTTTTTTTAATAAATCTTGTGAGAGTTATCAAAATAAGCCTGGCTTGTCCTTTAGCGATGTTGATGGAATACCCCCCCCCCCCCCCCGAGACTAGGCTTAAGCCTTGTCTGTGAAACCGGCCCTTTCCCTGTCAAGTCAAAGCTTAAAAAATCCTCTTCCATCTATGTGGGAATGTTTCAGTAACATTTTTATGTGAATTAAAACCTAGATGTGTTTAGTATTGGAGGAGATGAGTTTAGAGCTGTAAAATATGCTTTTACATAGGATGATCCAGGAATGAGCTGATTGTTTGTTGTTTATTGAAAATAAACTCTGATCAATATTTGCTCAACCTGTCTCTTGCTGTATCTGTCTTCCGAAGCAATTCAACATGATTGAATATCAAAGTGTAGACTTGTTATTTTTGTACTGTACAGTTGCTCATCCTGATATCTCAAAACACATCATCATTTTGTATTTCATATTCACATATGACTTATATAGTCGATATAGTGCGTGGATAAGCAGGTGTTTCCAGACTGTTTTCAGTACTTGTGATAACTGGTACATGTTAGCAGGAATTGTGCATACAAGAGAGGATGTACATATTTCAGTTGTCACTGTTAATGATATTTCAAGAGTGAGTGGCATAGATTAAGGAGTTCGTGTTTGCTTTCATTGTGGCATTCCCAAGAAATGTAATGTTATTTGAATTGACTGATTTAACAAATATGATATATTGGTCGTGCCTACACATCATTATATGATATTTGGAGGCTGTTCACAATTGAGCCACTTCTCTCTTCAAGTGATCACTGATTTATAAATGTGATTGATTAGATTGGTCAAGGCTGCCTGCTTACTGCATTACTTACTAGTATGTATCAATCAATCAAGTTTATTTGTATAGCGCTTTTTACATACCGGTATGTCAAATGTCACAAAGTGATTCACAACAAAATAATGCTATAGAATATATACAAACAATATAATATGATGTAACACCAAATCATAGACCCCAGCCAGGATGCACATTTGGCGTTTTCACATCGTATTTTCCCTTCAGCTTTTCTCCAAAGTTTACACGCACGCGCACTCCTACTTCTGTTAATCCATGCGATGTTGCTAGGAAACGACCAAACAAAACTCAGGTAAAAACGACACCTTTCCTTGCGTTCCGAAACGGATGAATGAGGTGGGCTTATAATAACTTTTATTTGTATAATAGCACTTTTCCTGCAAACGTTGCTGCTGATATATTTCTGTATACGCTGTCTGCTTTCTGAATATAACGAGCAACGTTCTCCTAATCGTGACGTAAGGTTATATCTCCATTTTTGTCAAAATTGAGTTTTTTACATAATCTGATCCATTAGGTGTTTATTAATGCCTGTGTGGTGTTATTTTTAAAATGTTGACATTTTTGAGTTAGTAATTCATAAAATACAAACAAAGCTTCCATCTCATTAAACATAATGGAATGTAAAAACTTTGACGCTCAATATCTCTGAACTGCCCTAAACGGAGATAGAACCTTATCATTCTAAGCTCACGTAATGTTAAATCAAGTTGCTGAGTTGTAGTTACAGCCATGCATTGTTAGCAGCAGTAACGCGAGTAACTGTAGACTGCAATATGTATTTGTTTAATTGTATTTAATGTTATTACTGTTGATGTTTATATTTCATCTAAGTATCCTTATTACTGTAGTCGGGCCTCATACAGGTCCGTTACATTACATTATTCTATCGTTGATGTTGATTGACGTTATATAATAGAGCTGTTCTGGCTCAGGCATTTCGTTGCATACTGCTGCTGTGTACTTTTACTCAATGTAATGACAAATAAACGAGACTCGACTTGCATCCCATTCGAGCCTGATGCGCTCTGGAGTAAAGGCTAGAACAAACAGGCTGTCCAACAATTACTATCCATGGGCCATCAGAACACTGAACAATAGACATAAGACAGCCTAACTTATAAGACATACCTGTAGACATAAATGTTCATAAATGTTCATCTTCAGGTGAAAAATGTGCAATAATTCTATTCTATTTATATATTTATATATTTTTACAGTATTATTTTAGTATTATAACGCCACTTTTTTTGTCTTTTAGCTTTTTTTTTCTTCTTTTTTTTTTTCTTTCTTAAGATTGTTGTCTTTATTTGCACTTATGACACCACGGACCTCATTGTCTCTTAGCTTGTTTTATAGCATTTTCACTTATTAATATTGTGTAATATTTGTTGTTTTTCTGTTTTGCACCTTCAGAAGAACCACTACAATTTCATTGTATAGGCAACTGTACAAGGACAATAAAGTATATTCTATTCTATCCTATTCTATTCTATTCTAAGTGGGCCAGAGCGGTGCACCAGAGAAGCCATAGACTAGGGAGAGGAAACGATGCCAAAGAAAGCGGCAAAGAAAGGTGGAGGGGGGAAGCAGGCAGGGATGACGGAGGAGGAGAGGCTCCTGGTCATGCAGCAGAGGGCCCAGGCAGAGGAGGAGCTGGTCAGAAGGAAGGAGGACATGCTTTCTCAGTTCCTCAAGGTAAGATGATCAAGGCAATTCAGGTGGCAATTCTCACTATCCAAATGCTGCCAGAGACTTTTCCTCTACTCTAGCCAATTCTCTTGCTCTCCTTTCGCGCCCCCCCCCCCCCATCTTCTACCATCCTCTGGCTTATACTCCACCCTTTCTTCTCATAACCAGGATAAGCTGCAGAAGGAGGAGAGGAACAGCGCAGTGAACTTGCACAAGCTGACGCAGCAGTGGCGAGCAGTTCTCCGTCAGACACGGGCAGCCGAGCTGCGCAGCGACATCGCTGTGCTCAGCCAGACCTTTGAGAGGGTGCTGGATCGCAAGGACAGTGTCATCAAGGTGAGATGTTTCCTTTGCCATAAACTTCTGTGGGTCACAGAAACTCTCCTAATGTTGATATTACTTTTTTTAAATTGTTTAAGTACATGAGGTGTGTGTGACTGAGGGACATCTCTCTCCCCCTCTCTCTCCCCCTCTCTCCC
The DNA here is from genome assembly GCF_963989245.1 of Nansenia antarctica. NCBI lineage: Eukaryota > Metazoa > Chordata > Actinopteri > Argentiniformes > Microstomatidae > Nansenia > Nansenia antarctica. The sequence goes on along the minus strand of NC_137677.1, from coordinate 60,072,467 downwards.
CCCCCCTCTCCTCCCCCCTCGCTCTCTCCCTCTCCCCCCCTCTCTCTCTATGTCTCTCTCTCTCCCCCCCTCTCTCTCTATGTCTCTCTTTCTCTCTCTCTCTACCCCCTCTCTCTCTGTCTCTCCCCCCCTTTCTCTCTCCCTCCCCCCCTCCCTCTCTCTCTATGTGTCTCTCTCCCTCTCCCTCCCCCCCTCTCTCTCTCTATGTGTCTCTCTCCCTCTCCCCCCCCCCCCCCTCTCTCTCTCTATGTGTCTCTCTCTCTCCCTCTCCCCCCTCCCGTCTCCCTCCCCCCCTGTGTGTGTTGTAGTGTTTGGTGTGTGACCTGGGCGAGGCGGAGCAGCAGTCGTCCCAGGCCCTGCGCTCTCACCTGCAGGGTGTGGACCGTCTGCTGGCGCTGCAGAAGGGCCGGCTGGCCTCCCTGGAGCAGCAGTGGAACAGCAGCCTGGAGGGACTGAGCTCCGAGTTTAACTCTGAGAGGTGTGTGTGTGTGTGTGTGTGTGTGTGTGTGTGTGTGTGTGTGTGTGTGTGTGCGTGTGTGCGTGTGTGTGTGTGCGCGTGTGTGCGCGTGTGTCTCTCAAACACACTTTTTAAAGCTGTGGAAATGAATGATCGTACTAGCTGTGTGTGTGTGTGTGTGTGTGTCTGTGTGTGTGTTTTACAGAGAGAAGGTCCTGACTCAGAACCAGCAGGAGTGTGCTTACCTGGAGGATGTGAACTTCGCCATGGAGCAGTATTACTCTGAGGTGGACGGTGAGGCCAGACAGGACTACCAGAGCACCAGAGATGATATCAAAAACAGGGTAGGTGATGACCTGACACCTTACAATAGAATTAGTCAATTCTTTACTGATCCTGTTATGGACATGAGGTTTCAATCATGTGTTAGTAATATAAGAGTTTCTTTTGTCCTCTGGATGGCCCCTCTCCTAACCTCATCACTATGAGCAAAACAATACAACTACTAACCAGCCGCAGGCCCTGGGTGGCGTAGCTCACTAAAGCCCGGGGCACACGCCGACCTGTACCTCAACCGCACGTGTGCATTTCATTTCGACTGCCATGTTAACGGGTTAGAGCAGACCATGTGAGACGCGCGTCTCACTCACGCTTGCTGCCACGACACGCCATCTAGCGTTAAAATTATCTGTTGATAGTCATATTGATATCATACCAGCAACATATACTACATTTTCTACATCTGTAAATATGTCATAATATAATAATAATAATAATAATAATAATACATTTTTATTTGTATAGCGCTTTTCCTGCAAATGTTGCAGCTCAAAGTGCTCCAATCATTATATATTCATAATTTAATTATTTAGTAATTAAAGTCATATTAAAAGCAATATTTTTAGTCTTGACTTGAACATATTAGCTGAGGTTGCATCCCTAATGTAAACTGGCAGTGCATTCCACAATTTGGGTGTATAAAATGATAATGCAGCCTCACCAAATCTCTTCTTTTTTAAAAGAAAACTTTTTTTCTTTTTGAAAAAATAATCAACACAATATCTATTTTAAATCAAAAGCCAGTCATAGCAGAAACCCCAAATAGGCTATAATTATATTATGTAAAAGAACATCAGGTGAAGGACAGTATTTTTCCTGCGGTTTCTCTCTCTCTCTCTGTCCCTCTCTCCCTGAACGAGGGTAAACGAAAACCATTGATCCATTGTACTCATTCTGAAGTACTTCACATATGTTTCCTGATTCCTGACGTGTTTTTCCTGTTCAGCCACAAGATGGTGAAAAGCCCCTTCTCTGGTTTATTGGGTAAACCAAAATCTTTTGCTGGTTTCTTTTGCCACAAATCTCGGTTTTCTCTTGCCACGGCAACAATGTGACAGATACATTTCCATCTTGCTTATGTTGCGATCAAAGCCATGTGAAATGACATGTCGTTGGAACGATTGTGAAATATTAAAACCAATAACAAATAGACAAGTAGGCTAATCTAAATTTATTTATTTAAATTCAATTATTTAAAGTAACTACATCTAGTCTAGCAAGTCTTACAAAAGTAAAGTTACATAAAAAATAAATATAAATATAAATGACATTTATAATGAAGTGAAATTAAACATTATATTATTGATGGCCATTATCAAAGGCAAACTCAATATACAAAGATAGAGCTGTCAGTAGCAGCTCCGCAGTAGAGCCACAACAGAAACGCTGTCTGTATGGGAGCCGCAAGCGTGAGAGCCGCAGCAGTTCCACCATGCACAGACGCTGCTGATATAGACGTTGGCGATGTGTTCGAGCCGTAAGGCACATGCCATGTAATTGCAGGGTTCCTGATTTGATTCAGGCCATCGACCTATCCTCCATGTCACCCCTCCTCTCTCTCACCCATCCTTACTGTCAATCTCTACTGTCTCTATCCCAATAAAGCAGAAATGCCCTAAAAACATGTTTAAATAAACAAAAACAACCCTAACCCTAACTACTAACCAGCTGTCAGGGGCTTTGAATGACCGTGACCTCCTGCCCCTCTCTCATTAGAACATCGAGGAGAAGCACGCGCTACGCATCCAGCTGGAGGGGACGGTAGAAGGCCTGTGGTGTCAATTCGTGCAGGCCCACCGCAGTTACAACGAAGCAACGGAGGACCGCCACATCGCCTTTGAGTCACTGCGTGCCCGCGACCAGCGCAGCGCCCAGGAAATCGACACGCAGATGAGGAGGCTGCAAAAGATGCAGGTCAGTGCAGGGAGGTTGATGACCACCATGAAGAGAGCAGCTGCCACTGTACACAGCAAGGCAGATATAGTCAAAGTGTTCCTGGTATGTAGTTGAGTACATTTTGTGTCAACAGTGTCATGTGAAAATGGATGTCTCCTAATATTATAAATCATAATCAAGAGTATCTCATGACCGTTGCTCTACCCTCTACTGAGTGTCTCTGTCTGTGTGTGTGTGTGTGTGTGTGTGTGTCTGTGTGTGTACATGAGTATGAGTGCTGCTCTACCTCAGTGGATCTGCGTGTGGTGTCTCCTCCTTCATAAATGTATAATGTACATCATTTCCCTTCTCCTCCCCCAGGACTCCATCTCGGCGCTGCGCTCCAGCCTCAACTCCAGCCAGAGGGAGAGTGAGGGGGTGGCGCGGGGCCTGAGGCACACCCGAGAGGAGGTGACCCTGCAGGCGCGCCAGCTCAAGGCCCAGCTGAGTCGGGCCCGAGCAGCCGAGAGGAGCCAGCTTGTTAACCTCACTGTCCACAGTAGCGCCGCAGCCAAGAATCTGCAGGCCGTTATTGCTAAGGTGCTTAACATACAGTACATACACACAGATTAAAGATGTTGAGTATCTACAGTACACACACACACACACACACACACACACACACACACACACACACACACAGGCCAGATAGGCTTTTACATACAAACTGACTGTTAAGATCGTGCTAATGTATACATACACTCACACTTCACGGACAGTCTCACTCGTCACACCGACACTCTCTCTCACTTAGGCCCTCGGGCATTTACACTCAGTCTCTCTGTCCTCATTCTGTCACGTCGGACGGTGCGTTGGTTCAGGGGGAGAGACTGCTGCGTCTGGCAGAGATGTGTCGCAAGCTGGAGACGGAACACGAGAAAGTCCTGCCTTTCTACGCCTCCTCTCTCACCGCTGAGGAGCAGAGGCAGGAGAGGGATAATGCTAAGGAACCACCATCTGAGGAACTGGCAAAGGTAGTAGATTGTGTGCGCACACACACACACACACACTACAGACACACACACTACACACACAGACACACACACACAGACACACACACACACACACACACTACACACACACAGACACACACACACACACACACTACACACTACACACACACACACACACACACTACAGACACACACACACACACACAGACACACACACACACACACACACACACACACACACACACACACAATGTAATAATGAGGTCATCTGATCATTGTGCCTGATGCCTCCTTGATTGTTAATCTTTCAAATCTGAATGGTTCCTGTGCTCAGGCCATGCTGAACTACTCAGTTCTGGACCGGTTCTGGCAGCGTTACAACAAGGTTCTACTGGAGCAGCTGTGCTTGAAGCGAGAGAGAGGGGACCTGACCCGGGAGAACCAGCAGCTGCAGGCCCTCTTGCGCCAGTACCTGGACGGCATCTCCGTTAGCGACGAGATCCTCCGCCATCGCAACCCTCTGCTCATGGTGTCCCAGGCCACCCTCGCGGTCCCGCCCACCGCCGTCCCGCTGTCCCACCCACGGCCCGACGCACAACGCAGGCGCCACACCGTCATCGAGGCGGCACATGTAGTGCAGCGTACATTGTAGAGGGACGCACGCGCACACACACTATAGAAAAAGGAAAACTATGAACTGGCTAGCTAGAGTTGACTCTGTAACTTTGACAGTCATGTGGATGTTGAACTCTGTTTTAATGTTGGGTGAATTGATTTGTAACGGTGAAGAGGCTATTACTGTTACCACTATTACTTTTGCCTTTATAGAAAAGTATACAACAGTTAGTTCCGACCAAGTAATTTGATTGGACAAGAGGCATTCCATGAGTGCCGATATACAGTATAACAGCACTGGGACTTTTAACTATAATGTAATCACTCAGGTGTTCTATTAAATGACCGTTAATACAAAGTAGCTAGCCTGTGGATGTTTGTGTTCGGGTTACTAGGCAACAGTACAGTTGAAGTTCAGTTGCAGAACTATTTTTTGTTGGCGGAGCCAAAATAAATGATTAAATAAACAGACAAATCATAATCTGTTGTCGCTTATTACTGTTAACTAATAAATGGCGCTGTGGAACTGTTGTATGAAAGCAAAAAAAAAAAGAAATGTTTGTATTCAGGGAGCAAAAACTTGTTTGCATGTGGACGAACCGCCCAAAACGAATATAAAAATCCACGTTTATCAAAAAAACGTATTGGTGTGGACAAGGCCTGAGTCTGCTTCTCCTGCAACATAAAGCAGACTCACAACCAACAGCCCAGTTTTGGTCATGACTGTATATGCATTATCCTAACAGATAATGTGTATTGCATCCACCTCACTACTATCTCTATGCGGAGTTCCTCTTTCTGTGTTTCCGCTGTATTAACTGTGGGTCACTCAACGTGGCATTTCCAGCCCAGTTGAAAGGCTTAGGGAGGCTATTCATTGGTAAATGGTAAATGGACTGCACTTATATAGCGCCTTTATCCAAAGCGCTTTACAACGGCCTCTCATTCACCCATTCACACAGAAATTCACACACCAATGGCGGCAAGCTACCATGCAAGACGCCGGCCCACTCACTGGGAGCAAATTGGGGTTCAGTGTCTTGCCCAAGGACACTTCAACATGTCGCCAGCCGGAGCTCGAACCGCCGATCTGCCGACTTTGCAATCATTAGACGGCAGCTCTACCTCCTGCGCCACAGCCTCCCCACAGTCAAACATTGGTTAACCATAATACCGTCTGTCCATGTTAGGTCCATGGTGGTCTGTATAGAATGATGAAGAGGATTCTAGGGGAGCATTTATAAACAACTGAAAGATATTGAAATGTTAAAAAATTATCTAAACGATGTCTGTTTGCAGTTAAAACTGTCTCTGAAAAAGGAGACGAGACGAGGAGGTACTACACGGAGGCCAGGCCTCCTCTAGGAAAGTGGTTTCTCATAGAAGTCAATGTAATGCACATTTTTGCATGGCAATATGTGATTGGCCAAATCACTGAAAATGGGTGGGCAGAGGAGGCCTGGCCTCCGTGTAGTACCTTTTTCCGCCACACGCGTGTATGAGTGCTGTTCTGCAGGATAAATATTAGAAATGGATGAAGTATTGTTCTGAATTGTATGTTGTGTGTCTGATTGACATAGTGTTTGAGTGCTTTTGACATGTCATTGATTGTATGTAGTATGTTGTGGTGAATGTTGTGAGCCTGAGCAGAAGGGACAATAGCTGCTGCAGGCGGACCAGAGATTCATGCCAATTGTTTTGTTTATTTGATGACCCATTGTGCAGGCAATAAAAGCTGCTTCATCCACCATCCTGAGAGTGTCCCAATCCCTTCAGTACCGCCAAACACAAATTAATAATTTTTAACAAAGACAGATAAGAAGAACAGGGAACATTCCATCGCGAGTGAAGCGAGCAAGCGGAAAAAAAATTGGCCTCCTCAATTCTGGAAGTCACCAGCCTCCACTGATTCCCACGTGTGTGTATGTGTGTGTTATCATCGTAAACTTTGTAAAAAAACAAAACATACAACTTCAAAATTCACATTTTCTTAAACATTTTTATTCAATGTGTTTTAGATCTCTCGAAGAGCCAATCAAGCAACATCTAGTACCAGTTATCCATGATGCGCCTCATGGACATGAACCTCATGTTGTTGTGGCCATGGCACATCTGACTGAAGTTCCTGTACTCGCCGGGCCTCATGTACCACTGCCTGCCCATGTAGTTGGGCTGCTCGTACATGAGCCAGTGGCCGTCCATCACGTTGCAGGACATGCAGTTGTTCATCTGGTAGCGGTCCATGATGTTGTCACAGTCGTCCATCATCTCGTGCATCTGACCTCCGAAGCTCTCCCTCTCATAGATCTTCATCCTGTAGTTGCCCCTGTGCTGCAATGGGATCAGGAAGACATGGGTTTAGTGGGAGGATAGATAGATAGATAGATAGATTGATAGATAGATAGATAGATGGTTGTATGGACTTACCATGGGGATGTAACGGCAGGAACTCATGTTCCAGTTGAACATGTTGTTGTAGTCGGAGTACTCGCCCTTCCTGAAGAACCACTGGTTGCCCATGTAGTTGTTGCGCTCATAGGCCATCCAGCAGCCGTTGTGCACCCTGCAGGACTGGCAGCGGCTCATGTAGGAGGACATGTCGGAACAGTCGCTCATACAGTCGTAGGAGCGGCCGCCGAAGTTCCTCTCCTCGTAGAAGGTGATCTTTCCCATGTTCATGTTGGAAGTCATGTTGCTAGTGGTGGTGGTTAGCTGTTGGGAAGCCCTCCATTTTATACCTGTGGGACCAGGGGCCTCTGCCATTGTTTGGAGAGAGAGAGAGGCTCTGAGTCAGCGACTAGCCTTGTGTACCCATCAACCTAGCTACCTACCTATCTACCTACCCACCCACCTACCCACACACCCACCCATTCAACTATCTATCTATCTACAGTATCTATCCATCCATCCATCCATCCATTCATCCATCTATCCATCTATCCATCTATCCATCTATCCATCCATCCATTCATCCATCTATCCATCTATCCATCTATCCATCTATCCATCTATCCATCTATCCATCTATCCATCTATCCATCTATCTACAACTGGAAGCATAGAGAGAGAGAACTGTGTGTGTGTACATGCATTCCCACGTGTGTGTATGTGTGTGTTATCCATCTATCCATCCATCCATCCATCCATCTTTCCATTGTATCAATCAATCAATCAATCTATCTATCTATCTACTGCATCGATCTATCTATCTATCTAAAAAATAAATAAAATGAAATAGAAGCAAATAGACAATAGAAGCAAAAAAAGCAATGGGGGGGTGAGCGAGAAGCATGTCTACTGTCATTCTACAACTGGAAGCATAGAGAGAGAGAGAGAACTGTGTGTGTGTACATGCATTCCCACGTGTGTGTATGTGTCTGGTATCCATCTATCCATCCATCCATCCATCCATCTTTCCATTGTATCAATCAATCAATCAATCTATCTATCTATCTACTGCATCGAACTATCTATCTATCTATCTATCTATCTATCTATCTATCTATCTATCTATCTATCTATCTATCTATCTATCTATCTATCTATCTATCTATCTATCTATTGTAGTTGCAAATAAGAATCTTCGCGGAATACCAGAATGACATCAGATACAGGTCTTTATTGTCATAACAAAGGAGTTGAACTGATCTTCATACAATCATACATAGTGTTCAATGCATTTTCATCAGATGTTCTCGAACCTCCCACTATCGTATTGGTTGTCACAGGGCCTAAACGTATTGATTGGTTATTCTCTTCAGATGCCTCCTACTTCCTGTTATAGACTGTTGTCTAAACGGAGGGCAACAAGTTGTCACAAGTCATTTTCCATCAGTCACCCATTCATCCAATTTTGATATCAAGCCTTGTGACAGGTGAACAGTGACCTTTGAAATGTTTTCTATCTATCTGTCTATCTATCTGTCTATCTATCTATCTATCTATCTATATATCCTTCTATCCTTCTATCGGTCTGTCTGTCTGTCTAAGTTGAGGGTGCCAATCATTTTGTCTACTCCATTTTTGGAGTTCTGTGTGGAATGATGTCAGATTTGGCTTTTTTTCTCCATTTTTTTGTGTCGTTCTAATACAAACAAAATAAATAAACATGTGAATATGAAAGTATTTGTAATAGAAAGCATTTTCAGGGAGAAGTGGGGGCATTACCTGACAGAAGTGCGGGGTGCCAATAGTTTTGGTCATGACTGTATATGCATTATCCTAACAGATTATGGGCCGGTTTCACAGACAAGGCTTAAGCCTAGTCCTAGACTAAAAAACATCTTCAATGGAGATTTTACATTGAAAGTGTGATTTAGTCCAGGACTAGTCTTAAGCCTTGTCTCTGAAACCGGCCCAATGTGTATTGCATCCACCTCACTACTATCTCTATGCGGAGTTCCTCTTTCTGTGTTTCCGCTGTATTAACTGTGGGTCACTCAACGTGGCATTTCCAGCCCAGTTGAAAGGCTTAGGGAGGCTATTCATTGGTAAATATTAAATAGACTGCACTTATATAGCGCCTTTATCCAAAGCGCTTTACAACGGCCTCTCATTCACCCATTCACACAGAAATTCACACACCAATGGCGGCAAGCTACCATGCAAGACGCCGGCCCACTCACTTGGGAGCAAATTGGGGTTCAGTGTCTTGCCCAAGGACACTTCAACATGTCGCCAGCCGGAGCTCGAACCGCCGATCTGCCGACTTTGCAATCATTAGACGGCAGCTCTACCTCCTGCGCCACAGCCTCCCCACAGTCAAACATTGGTTAACCATAATACCGTCTGTCCATGTTAGGTCCATGGTGGTCTGTATAGAATGATGAAGAGGATTCTAGGGGAGCATTTATAAACAACTGAAAGATATTGAAATGTTAAAAAATTATCTAAACGATGTCTGTTTGCAGTTAAAACTGTCTCTGAAAAAGGAGACGATTCCACCTCCTTTCTTATGGGATCTAACAACATCGAAGGTTCTAAAATGGGATGGGGGGGGGGCTGACCCAATAAGAATTGGTGCCTTCTTATCTTTTTCTAACCAAGTTTCAGTAATAAATAAGAAATTAAGTTCATAGGAGGTAATCAAGTCTTTGATTAATAGAGATTTCTTAGCTAAAGATCTAGCATTGACAACTGCTAGCTAGAGTGGTTTTGTGTTTGGTCTCTGTGTCGGCTGTGAGTGGCAGAGTACAGGGATTATATCTGAGACCGTAATGTTAGGAAGACAGTCGATATGTAATTTTTCTTAGGCCTTTGGAGTTATGCCAGCTCGCCGCTCCATGTCTTGTTCCGTGCGTTTTGACCGGCGCCTCTGACTCTTATCTCTGCGTTGTTTAGTCATACAAGCCCAAGGCTCAGGCCTGTTTGTTGCTAATGATGCTAACGAAGACTTCAGTTGGCTGCTTTTCAGTGATTTTGCAGACGGATAATTCACCTGTCCAGTGAATTTTGCAGCTGTAAACTGCCTCGTCAGCTTTGGGAAGTGTGAATTTTGATCGTAATCCTCTTCAAAGGCTTGCGTGGGTGGAGAACCATTAGTGTAGCGATTACAGCAGAAAAATAATAATAAAAATAAATAGAAGCAAATAGAAAATAGAAGCAAAAAAAGCAATGGGGGGGTGAGCGAGAAGCATGTCTACTGTCATTCTACAACTGGAAGCATAGAGAGAGATAGCGAGTGTGAGAGAGAGAGAGAGAGAGAACTGTGTGTGTGTGTACATGCATTCCCACGTGTGTGTATGTGTGTGTTATCATCGTACACTTTTTAAAAAAAACAAAACATACTTCAAAATTCACATTTAAAAAAAAAACTTTATTCAATGTGTTTTAGATCTCTCGAAGAGCCAATCAAGCAACATCTAGTACCAGTTATCCATGATGCGCCTCATGGACATGAACCTCATGTTGTTGTGGCCGTGGCACATCTGACTGAAGTTCCTGTACTCGCCGGGCCTCATGTACCACTGCCTGCCCATATAGTTGGGCTGCTCGTACATGAGCCAGTGGCCGTCCATCACATTGCAGGACATGCAGTTGTTCATCTGGTAGCGGTCCATGATGTTGTCACAGTCGTCCATCATCTCATGCATCTGACCTCCGAAGCTCTCCCTCTCATAGATCTTCATCCTGTAGTTGCCCCTGTGCTGCAATGGGATCAGGAAGACATGGGTTTAGTGGGAGGATGGATAGATAGATAGATAGATAGATAGATAGATAGATAGATAGACAGACAGATAGACAGACAGACAGACAGACAGACAGACAGACAGACAGACAGACAGACAGACAGACAGACAGACAGATAGACAGATAGATAGATACAGTAGATGGTTGTATGGACATACCATGGGGATGTAACGGCAGGAACTCATGTTCCAGTTGAACATGTTGTTGTAGTCGGAGTACTCGCCCTTCCTGAAGAACCACTGGTTGCCCATGTAGTTGTTGCGCTCATAGGCCATCCAGCAGCCGTTGTGCACCCTGCAGGACTGGCAGCGGCTCATGTAGGAGGACATGTCGGAACAGTCGCTCATACAGTCGTAGGAGCGGCCGCCGAAGTTCCTCTCCTCGTAGAAGGTGATCTTTCCCATGTTCATGTTGGAAGTCATGTTGCTAGTGGTGGTTAGCTGTTGGGAAGCCCTCCATTTTATACCTGTGGGACCAGGGGCCTCTGCCATTGTTTGGAGAGAGAGAGAGGCTCTGAGTCAGCGACTAGCCTTGTGTACCCATCCACCTAGCTACCTATCTACCTACCCACCCACCTACCCACACACCCACCCATTCAACTATCTATCTATCTATCTATCCATCCATCCATCCATCCATTCATCCATCTATCCATCTATCCATCTATCCATCTATCCATCTATCCATCTATCCATCCATCCATCCATCTCTCCATTGTATCAATCAATCTATCTATCTACTGCATCGATCTATCTATCTATATACAGTATCTATCTATCTATCTGTCTATCTATCTATCTATCTATCTATCTATCTATCTATCTATCTATCTATCTATCTATCTATCTATCTATCATAGTATTCATACAATCATACATAGTGTTCAATGCATTTTCATCAGATGTTCTCGAACCTCCCACTATCGTATTGGTTGTCACAGGGCCTAAACGTATTGATTGGTTATTCTCTTCAGATGCCTCCTACTTCCTGTTATAGACTGTTGTCTAAACGGAGGGCAACAAGTTGTCACAAGTCATTTTCCATCAGTCACCCATTCATCCAATGTTGATATCAAGCCTTGTGACAGCTGAACAGTGACCTTTGAAATGTTTTCTATAGATCTGTCTATCTGTCTATCTGTCTATCTGTCTGTCTATCTATCTATCTATCTATCTATCTATCTATCTATCTATCTATCTATCTATCTATCTATATCCTTCTATCCTTGTATCGGTCTGTCTGTCTAAGTTGAGGGTGCCAATCATTTTGTCTACTCCATTTTTGGAGTTCTGTTTGGAATGATGTCAGATTTGGCTTTTTTTCTAAAATGTTTTGTGTCGTTCCAATGCAAACAAAAGAAATAAACATGTGAATATGAAAGTATTTGTAATAGAAAGCATTTTCAGGGAGAAGTGGGGCCATTACCTGACAGAAGTGCAGGGGTGCCAATAGTTTTGGTCATGACTGTATATGCATTATCCTAACAGATAATGTGTATTGCATCCACCTCACTACTATCTCTATGGGGGGTTCCTCTTTCTGTGTTTACGCTGTATTAACTGTGGGTCACTCAACGTGGCATTTCCAGCCCAGTTGAAAGGCTTAGGGAGGCTATTCATTGGTAAATGGTAAATGGACTGCACTGCCTTTATCCAAAGCGCTTTACAACGGCCTCTCATTCACCCATTCAGACAGACATTCACACACCAATGGCGGCAAGCTCCCATGCAAGACGCCGGCCCACTCACTGGGAGCAAATTGGGGTTCAGTGTCTTGCCCAAGGACACTTCAACATGTCGCCAGCCGGAGCTCGAACCGCCGATCTGCCGACCTTGCAATCACCTCCTGCGCCACAGCCTCCCCACAGTCAAACATTGGTTAACCATAATACCGTCTGTCCATGTTAGGTCCATGGTGGTCTGTATAGAATGATGAAGAGGATTCTAGGGGAGCATTTATAAACAACTGAAAGATATTGAAATGTAAAAAAAAATGATCTAAACGATGTCTGTTTGCAGTTAAAACTGTTAGAACAGCTTCTACCCCAGGGCCATCCAGGCCCTGAACACAGCAAAGACCTAGGTTCTGGGCCCTGGACAGTCTGGACGGATTGATGGCAGCTGCTGGACTGAAAAAATCAGGTGTAGTGCTGAGGCACAAATATGTACATTTCAAGCCTGCAAACTGCGACACTTTAAATAAATGTGCAGTAACACTATGTGCAATATGACAACCCTAGTCGTCTATCTGTACAGTATAGTATAGTGGATAGTGTACATAGCCTTTATTTATGTAAACCAGCTCCTTCCCTTCTTGTGTTTTTGTAACTTTTTTTTTTTCTTCTTTTTTCTTTCCTAACACCAGGGGAGCCACCCCTCCTAAATTTCGTTGTTTGGTACCTGTACTATAGCAATGACAATAAAGACCATTCATTCATTCATTCATTCATTCTGAAAAAGGAGACGATTCCACCTCCTTTATTATGGGATCTAACAACATCGAAGGTTCTAAAATGGGATGGGGGGGGGGGGCTGACCCAATAAGAATTGGTGCCTTGTTATCTTTTTCTAACCAAGTTTCAGTAATAAATAAGAAATTAAGTTCATAGGAGGTAATCAAGTCTTTGATTAATAGAGATTTCTTAGCTAAAGATCTAGCATTGACAACTGCTAGCTAGAGTGGTTTTGTGTTTGGTCTCTGTGTCGGCTGTGAGTGGCAGAGTACAGGGATTATATCTGAGACCGTAATGTTAGGAAGACAGTCGATATGTAATTTTTCTTAGGCCTTTGGAGTTATGCCAGCTCGCCGCTCCACGTCTTGTTCCGTGCGTTTTGACCGGCGCCTCTGACTCTTATCTCGGCGTTGTTTAGTCATACAAGCCCAAGGCTCAGGCCTGCTTGTTGCTAATGATGCTAACGAAGACTTCAGTTGGCTGCTTTTCAGTAATTTTGCAGACGGATAATTCACCTGTCCAGTGAATTTTGCAGCTGTAAACTGCCTCGTCAGCTTTGGGAAGTGTGAATTTTGATCTTAATCCTCTTCAAAGGCTTGCGTGGGTGGAGAACCATTAGTGTAGCGATTACAGCAGAATAAAAATAAATAATAATAAAAATAAATAGAAGCAAATAGAAAATAGAAGCAAAAAAAGCAATGGGGGGGTGAGCGAGAAGCATGTCTACTGTCATCCTACAACTAGAAGCATAGAGAGAGAGAGTGAGTGTGAGAGAGAGAGTGAGTGTGAGAGAGAGAGAGAACTGTGTGTGTGTGTACATGCATTCCCACGTGTGTGTATGTGTGTGTTATCATCGTACACTTTTAAAAAAAACAAAACATACTTCAAAATTCACATTTAAAAAAAAAACTTTATTCAATGTGTTTTAGATCTCTCGAAGAGCCAATCAAGCAACATCTAGTACCAGTTATCCATGATGCGCCTCATGGACATGAACCTCATGTTGTTGTGGCCGTGGCACATCTGACTGAAGTTCCTGTACTCGCCGGGCCTCATGTACCACTGCCTGCCCATATAGTTGGGCTGCTCGTACATGAGCCAGTGGCCGTCCATCACGTTGCAGGACATGCAGTTGTTCATCTGGTAGCGGTCCATGATGTTGTCACAGTCGTCCATCATCTCGTGCATCTGACCTCCGAAGCTCTCCCTCTCATAGATCTTCATCCTGTAGTTGCCCCTGTGCTGCAATGGGATCAGGAAGACATGGGTTTAGTGGGAGGATAGATATATAGATAGATAGATAGATAGATAGATAGATAGATAGATAGATAGATAGATAGATAGATAGATTGATAGATAGATAGATAGATGGTTGTATGGACTTACCATGGGGATGTAACGGCAGGAACTCATGTTCCAGTTGAACATGTTGTTGTAGTCGGAGTACTCGCCCTTCCTGAAGAACCACTGGTTGCCCATGTAGTTGTTGCGCTCATAGGCCATCCAGCAGCCGTTGTGCACCCTGCAGGACTGGCAGCGGCTCATGTAGGAGGACATGTCGGAACAGTCGCTCATACAGTCGTAGGAGCGGCCGCCGAAGTTCCTCTCCTCGTAGAAGGTGATCTTACCCATGTTCATGTTGGAAGTCATGTTGCTAGTGGTGGTTAGCTGTTGGGAAGCCCTCCATTTTATACCTGTGGGACCAGGGGCCTCTACCATTGTTTGGAGAGAGAAAGAGGCTCTGAGTCAGCGACTAGCCTTATCACCCACCCATTTACGATGACTCGTTGGTTGACCCGTCAAAGGGGGTCAAAGGGGTGGGGCCTTTCTGCCACATGTTAGTATTCATTAATTGTCCATGCTGTAATCTCTACTGTGTAATTATCCCAGGTCAGTGTCTACAGTGTAATTGTCCCAGGTTAGTGTCTACAGTGTAATTGTCCCAGGTCAGTGTCTACAGCGGAGGGATCCAGCTGAGTCCTGAACCATGGACTCGGCTAGGACCTCAAAACCCAAAGCCCAAAGCCCAAGCGTGAGCACAAGCGAATCATAATCACTATGGTGCTGAGAGTTTCCTCCATGGTGCCCAAACTATCTTTTATGTACATGGCACAGATGTACAGTGCCTTGCAAAAGTATTCACCCCCCTTGGCTTTTTACCTATTTTATTACATTACAACCTGTAATAAAAAATAAAATAAAAATCTGAATTTTATTTGATTAATCTGCACAAAATAGTGTTAGTTTTTAAATGAAATGAGAAATATATATATATAAAAAAAGAATAAAAAAAAATAAAGAACTGAAAATTGGCATGTGCATATGTATTCACCCCCTTTGTTATGAAGCCCCTAAAAACTTCTGGTGCAACCAATTACCTTCAGAAGTCACATAATTAGTGAAATGAAGTCCACTTGTATGCAATCTAAGTGTCACATGATCTGTCAGTATATATACACCTTTTCTGAAAGGCCCCAGAGGCTGCAACACCTAAGCAAGAGGCACCACCAACCAAACACTGCCATGAACACCAAGGAACTCTCCAAACAAGTCAGAGACAAAGTTGTTGAGAAGTACAAGTCAGGGTTGGGTTGGGCCTCGTACAGGTCAGTCAGAGTACTACGTCAGATCGTGTTTGATCACGCGAGATTTCTGGCTTGGGGAACGAGACTCTAGATTGTCGTAACGATAATCTTTATGTATGTGGGGTGCTGAAATGGGAATATCGGCACAAACAATACGATCAAGGCTGTTCAATCCATGATTTTTTATCTTCATGTGTGGGGTGTCTCAGATAAAAAATCTGTTAAGATTTAGAAAATCCTCATGTACCAGGCTTTAGCTGAGGTGCTGAAGCTGAAGAGTATCAAATAGAGTGAAAAAAAAATCCTGCATGCACACACTCAAATCTGTGTTTATTGCAAGCTTTCAGTCATAGACCTTCAAGCATAAGGCAGTGACAAGTGAATGCAGTGGTGTGAGTTCAAACAACATCACTTGATTAGCCAATGCACAACACCTGTGTCATATCTTACCTAGTGGCTAGGCATCGGTTTCATGAACACTTATGGAATACCACTAGGTGAAATATTTGACAGGTGTTGTGCATTGGCTAATCAAGTGTTGTTGTTTGAACCCTTTACATCACTGCCTGGTGTAAGTGGCCTGTAAACAGTTACCGTCAAAACGGGTGTTTGGCATTTCATAACTGTGGCATGATATTCACGAGGAAAACATCAAAGGGTTAGATTAGAGAACAGTTCAGCTTGTCTGACGCTATGCTAGCTGTTTATAAGCAGACAGACAGGTAGAGTGTAACTTTGACTCCAGGGCAGACAGGTAGAGAGAGTAACTTTGACTCCAGGGCAGACAGGTAGAGGGGGTGGATCTGCTGTAGAGGAGCAGCTGGTTGTGGTTGTGAAACCCAGTTAAATCCTGTATTATGGTGTGTGTTTTTCCCAAGAAAATCTTTGTGTTTTGCATTCTGAGTTGGTTGAGACTGGGGACAGCCTTGACTAACAGCATTTTGTAAAATAAACTGCATTAACTACTGTGCTCCCAAAGTGTAGAGGCTAACATGCAGTGTGTTCAATGAGCACTCACTGAATCAGGATTCTATGAGACTCATACAAGGTTAACAAATAAAAGCTAAACAAAAGTGTGCAATACAGCGTCTGTTCTGTACTCCAATAAAGAAATAACAGTGTACTGCTTAACTACTTTTATTAGATTCAGTGGGGAATAAAACATTGGCATAAGTGCTGTACATCAACTGACTCAATTTCAGTTAGAATACATTCAACAAGTTGTGGGGGGGGGCATCATGAGGTATTGTCACATTAAGCAATTTGAGAATGTTGAGTAGATTAAACACCACAGAAGTAGTAGAAAGTAGAAATGCTTCTCACCTAACACACTGTTTTCTCCTGACAGGATCCCTGCTTGTCCTCTACAAACACCGGCCCAGTCACAGTGTAAGTCAGAGCCCTCCAGTTAATCACATTGCCTGGGCTGTAGTCTACATTATCTGTGAACTGCTGAATCTCACAAGGAGACAGGACACGGTTCCACACATGCACGTCAGTGATCTGCCCAACAAATGACTGGTCCTTCTGAAAGCGCCCCCCATAGGAGTCTTGGTCCTGACCCAGGACAATTATGGGAGCACCATCAAACTTTCTATCCCCAGTGTAGCCCTGCTTCCGTGTGCTGGGCTTCCCATTGGTCCACAGTTGAACGAGCCCATTGGTGGAGTCCCAGGTCCCACACACTGACATGCACACGTTGAGCTCATCTGGCAGCCACTTATTATACTTGACAACTTTATCCATGACCGCCAGTTGCAGGTTCCCAACCTCTTTTCCCTTGATCAGCAGCAGGTTGTTGAAGCTTTTTTTAGAGGACATGGAGAACAGACCATAGGCTCGCCGCAGGTCTGTGAAATACCTTCAGGAAGAGGTTCATAAATATAGAACAAGAGTTAGAAGAGTTAGAACAAGAACTGTTTAATATAACTACAGATCCACCATACAGACACAAGGTCAACGTCAGTCAAGGTGTTTTGAGTTGTCTTAACTTGACGACAGAAGTAGTATTGAACACTACATTACCTGAGACATAAGGTCACAGAGCCAGGGGTCTCTCCTATTGGTGTCAGCTTCACGTGCGCAGTGTTCGTTTCTTGTGTAAATGTAAACACTTTACCTGTGAGATCTGGTCAGAAAAACAGGCTTTAGTCCATCAAATAAAAACAAAACATTCAAAGCACATTCGGAATTGTAATGTTAGTACTGCCTGAAGAGATTTCCAGTGCATACACAAATGTAAATGGTATGTACTTCCAGGTATGCGTGTAGTGCCATATGAATACTGATCGTATGTCAAATGAGAGTTAATGTTCAAAGTAAATCAACAGGAGGTTCAGATGTCTCACCTTGAGGCTCGGCCCAGCACATGGTGAACATGACCAGCACCACAAAGAGTCTCTCCATCTGTTCACAATACATCAACAGCAATGTTTACAACAAATATGACATTAGGGTTTCAGTGTACATGCAAGTATACACTTTAAATGGGTTTGTATTCTCCTTGAATGCATTCTCTTCAATTGCAAGTGTATGGCATTAACACCGTATGTCATGCTAGAGAACCTACCTTGTCTACTGAACGGCAGTAGCTTAGTTGATCCAGAAGATGTCTTGTTTAGTTCCTATGATGTCTGGTCTCTCCTGTCCTTTTTATTGTGATCAGTGGAACAGAGAAGTGGCTCCTCCTTATCTGTGAGTCCCTAGGAGGAGGCCCAGGTGTGGCATGTGGGGCTAACGAGCCTGCAGTTCTCTTCCCTGGGCCATCTGCCTGATACGGGAATGCGGGGCAGCTGTGCATGGTTATCAATATACCCGCTACTCTGTGGGTCACTACAATATGTAATGAACTGGATATTTGTTTTTTTACATGTGATGTTTATTTATTTAGTATATTTTTGTTGTTGTTGGGACTGGTTTCGGGTCCCTTATGGGCACCATGTTATGGGGTGGAGTGTGATGGTCAGCTGAATGATGTACCTGTATGATTGCACTGACAGCCTGTGACTGTGAACCTGGCCGGACCCTGCCCTTCTACCTGAGTTTGAGTATGATGCTGCCCAAATAAACGTTGTTGTTTAGTGCCGTACGCTTTCGTGGTATTATATTGTGTGAATTATCATCTGTATGTTGTTTTCTTTCACTCGACTAACCGCCGAGATAATACTTGAGACATGTACTTCCGTAAACTCTTTTTTTTTTTTTTTTTTACAATATCGGACCGACAGTCCCACATATAGCGGCTATAATGTCGGAATAGAGAATCTACCTCCACCTAAAGAATGCTTATTGTACTTGTATCCATGTTGAGAGTGAATGACACAGGGACAGACAATCAGGCAGCAAGGTGCACCGAAGCGAACTGACGCTGAACCCCTCATATAGGGCTTTCACACCGGCAAAGAACCGTGCCGGTTCGCGTTCGCGTTTGGGAAAAAAAAAAGTTTGTATCCAATGTTAGGGGGCCCCTTAGTGGCTGGGGCCCCCCCGCGGTGCATCGCTTGCGGGCCCGTCCGCTACACCACTGCCCTGTACTCTGCCACTCACAGCCGACACAGAGACCAAACACAAAACCACTCTAACCACTTTTATCTTCCTTCTTTTTTTTTCTGATTTTATCCCTTTTTCACCCAATTTGGTATCCAATTGCACCCAACCTAGCATCCAATTATCCCCTGCCTATTGAGTAGGATCCGCCGCGGCAGCCCCAGAGGAGATAGCCAGGCAGACTAGCTGTCTGGCTCCTCGAGCCCGACACCGTTACTCCAGCACCAGACGGGGGCGGTGTTGCGCGACGGATCCTTGTCCGGAAATAGTCCTATACCCCCCTTGGGAGCGGCCGCTCAATATGCCGCTCCCTGTGAGCCCCGGCCATATCCGGGTCTGGCGAGACCGGGATTCGATCCCAGTCCCCGGTGGGCAGCTTGCACTAGAGGCTAATGCTTAGACCGCTGCGCCACTGCGGGGGTTGGGATTCTCCTGTATTTTACCTTTATTTCCCGCTGTGCTCCCGTTTAAATATTTTCCCATAAATCTCCCGTTTTTTTTACCTATAATATAAGATAATTTAACACTTAATTGTTGGACAATCTCAATGTTGACAGGTATGGTATAACTATAGCTGTCCCAGTGACTAACACTGACAGGTATTGACAGCTGATAGCTGTCAATCTAGAGGGGGAGTGGTTGGGGGTGGGGTTGACCAGCTATTGTTACCGCCCATTACCTGCCTGTGTGAAGGTGTGAAAAAGTAAAACATCTTTGAACGCCGTTTTCTCAGGATTTAGTTTTCAGGGTTAACAAGTTTCAAATACTCATGTCGTCTTCAATTTTTCCCCAATTTCTATGTATGACACATCATTTGAAAGCTTACAATATGTAGTTTAAGAATATGTAAAAAACAGAAAAATTACTTTGCCCCCTCCATGATCATTCCACCACATCGCGTCACATATTATCATAATAATTATGGCCACGAAGTACGTTTTTTTTTATGATCTCCCTCTTGACTATGAGCAGCAGGGTCACCTTTATTTGACCGTAGCAGCACAGAGGACGGAACTTTCCTGGTACGTCAGGACATTTCCGTGTTTCCGCACGGTAAATAATATTGGCAGCACCAAAATGGCGACCTCCTTGCTTCGGTTAGGACGACTGGGGTCTCTCAAGGTAATGACTCGTTAAACGTCTCAAATGTGTTGCTCTTTACTTACATTGTCATTCTTTCTCTCACGGACAATATTAGAGTTTAGATTCTGAATCAATGAAACCATTCAAATGAACTCCAGTGTGTCCGTCCTGATTGACCCTAGCACTTTCATCTGCGGTGTGTGACAGTGACAGCTAGTGTGCACACATCTCACTGGCTAAAGGGAAGAGATAACATTTTGTGACGTTAGAAATTAGAATTATAAGGTTCTATCTCCATTTCTGTCAAAATTGAGTTTTTTTTTTTACATAATCTGACCCATTTGGTGTTTATTAATGCCTGTGTGGTGTTATTTTTAAAATGTTGACATTTTTTAGTTAGTTATTCATAAAATACAAAGGTTCCATCTCACAAAACATAATGGAATGTGAAAACTTTGATGCTCAATATCTCTGAACTGCCCTAAACGGAGATAGAACCTTATAGTTCTAAGCTCACGACTTGTCAGTGAGGTTGAGTAGTTGAGACGTAAATCACTTACTGCTTTACTTGTAAAATCTACAAAGAAAATATATATATTCATGCATGTTTTACTCTCGTGCAGTGTCTCCAGCTGGAGAGCTTGGGCATTTTGAGGAGCCCCTCTGTCTCAGCATTCTGCACCCAGGCGAAGGAGCCCAAGTCACCAGCTAAGAAGGCGAAGAGTAAGACCATTCCCTTCAGTTGTTTAACTTGTTTCTCATTGTCGATTTTCCTTCCAGCATCACAATTGGATTATTTCCGCACACAATTCCCAGATTATCATGTGATTTATTGTCAGTCTAAATTGTGCCAAATAAATTCAGTAAGTGATTTTGTCTTTCAGTCAGCCAGCTGCTGGGAAACCAGAGCTATGTGAAGTCTTAACTTTTCCCCCCCCCCTCTATAGCTCATTCTTATATACGAGGTTATTGACACCGATTGGAAATCGAAGACTGGCTACACTTCAAGAGTTGGGAATTTGGCCTTTACACTCTACACTCCCAACAGATTGGATTTGAAATCAGACAATTACGCTGATTCTCAGCTTTAATTCAATGTTGTTTTTTATTCAGATTGGTTTCACCATATAGAAATGACATCCTTTTTATACAGCCCTCCTAGTTTAGGGCACCAAAAGTATTATTATCTGTAAATTATCTGAAACCTTAGACTTGCCAAAAATCAACAGTTTGGATCATCATCCAAAAGAGAGAAAACACTGGTGAGCTCAGCAATCGCAAGCAGGCTCATAGACCAAGTAATACAGTAGACGACCGAAGAATGTTCACCATGATTGAGAAAACCCCCCAAATAAGTCCCACAGATCTGGAAGACTCTCCAGGAGGTAGGTGTGAATGTGTCACCCACTACCATCCACAGAAGACTTCACTAGCAGGACTACATAGGCTACACTGCAAGTCCAAAACTGCATGGTGTGACTACAGTTAGCTAAAGAGTACCTAAAAGAGCCTGCAGAGTTCTGGAAAAAGATCTTGCGGACAGATGAGACTAACATGCACCAGAGTGATGGCAAGTGTAACGTGTGGATATAAAAGGAACTGCCTAAAATCCACGGCATACCAGCTCATCTGTGAGGTGGTATGCTGCCACTGTAACTGGTTCACTTGTCTTCGTTGATCATGTATCTGCTGACGGCAGCAGCAGAATTAATTCTGAAGTGTAGAGAAACATCTTGTCTGCTGAAGTTCAAGAAAATGCTTACAATCTCATTGGACGGTGCTTCATACTGCCAAAGCAATTGTGGAGTATTTCAGGGCCAAGAAATGGAAAGTGTGAGAGTGGCCAATGCAATCTCGAGATTTAAATCCAATTGAACATAAATACAATTTCCTGAAGAGGCGACTCAAGGCAAAGACCTCAAAACAAAACCTCAAAACAACAGATGGCTCCAATACAGGCCTGGCAGAGCATCACCACAGAAGATACCCAGTGTCTGATGGGGTGAATGGGTCGCAGACTTCAAGCAGTTAAAGGATTTTAATCGAAATGCTAAACATGATTGTTTTTTGGTGCCCAGAAATAGGGGGGCTATGTATACAAAACGTTGAAATTTCTAAATGGTGAAACCAATCTGAAGGCAGTGTTCCTAAAGTGGAACAAAACGTGGCCAAATCTGTGATCTTTTATGCTTCTGCAATCTAAGATAGATAGATAGATAGATAGATAGACTTTATTTGTCATTGTTACAGTACAGGTACCAAACAACGAAATTTAGGAGGGGAGGCTCCCCTGGTGTTTAAGAAAGGAAAAAGAAACACATTTTGGAAAAAGCATAGATGCATAAAATCACAAGAAGATAAAGAGCTGGTTTACATCATACATAAGGTTTTCTTCTTCAGCTATACTTCTTAATTTTAATGAAATGTATGTTGGGCAATCCTCTCTTTTTTAACAGTCAAATCACTTTAATAATATGGAATGCAAATATCAGATTTGACTATTATCGTTGTGGGCCCTAGGAGGTGAGTTCTCTGTAATCTTTGGTATTCATAGTTTTCACTTGTTTATTGATACACAAGCCTCACGATTCTCCTACTTCTTATGATGTCATAATTTCTGTTGAGTCTCACTCTGTCCCATTTACCATTCCCTCAGCCTTAGAGGCCCCGGACGAGAGGGCTTCTCTCCTTGCCTACAAGACCGCTGTTGCCTTCCCAGTTAAGCTCTCAGCCCCTGGATTTTCCCCAGCACAAGCTCTAGGTGAAACAGTACCAGTGGCTAGCCCCGTCACTGCTGAATCAATAGTAGCTGCTGCTGCTGCTGCAGCACAACCAGCCTC
Organism: Nansenia antarctica; assembly: GCF_963989245.1. NCBI lineage: Eukaryota > Metazoa > Chordata > Actinopteri > Argentiniformes > Microstomatidae > Nansenia > Nansenia antarctica. Next base: position 60,049,473 of record NC_137677.1, on the reverse strand, counting down.
AACGTCCACCCCCCCAAGCCAGGCTGCAGCGGCTGAAGAGCCAGCTACCAAGGAGGTCACTGTTGAAGCCACTGCTAGTCCAGTTGTCGATGCAGCTCCTCCAGTCGTAGAGTCTTCTGAGCCTGCACTAGTGTCTGAGAGTGTTGTAGAGTCTGTTGCCAGTGAACCTGTAGTAGAAGCCGCAGCCCCAGTTGCAGAAATTGTTGCCAGCGAACCTGTAGTAGAGGCCGCAGCCCCAGTTGCAGAAGCTGTTGCCATTGAACCTGTAGTAGAGGCCGCAGCCCCAGTTGCAGAAGCCATTGCCAGCGAACCTGTAGTAGAAGCCGCAGCCCCAGTTGCAGAAACTGTTGCCAGTGAAACTGTAGTAGAAGCCGCAGCCCCAGTTGCTGAAGCTGTTGCCAGCGAACCTGTAGTAGAGGCCGCAGCACCAGTTGCAGAGACCGTTGCCAGCGAAGTTGCCCCCCCAGCTGAAGCAGTGACAGCAGAGGCCCCCGCTACGCAAGAGGTAGTTGACGCTGCCCCAGTTGTCTCTGATACTGCAGCCCCCGTTGTTGATGCAGCGCCGCCTGTGGTCGATGCCGCCGCTGAAGTTGTGGATGCAGCCCCACTCATGGTCGATGCCGCCGCTGAAGTTGTGGATGCAGCCCCACCCGTCGCCGAGGCTGCAACGGAGCTTGCCGCTGCGGAGCCTGCCGTCACTGCTGCTGGTGCCGAAGCTCCTGTGCCAAAATACATTCCAGTCGCAGCCTCAGCTGACCCAGTTGTAGCCTCCGCCGCCTCCACCGGAGCCCCGTCGGCTGACGAAATGGCCGCCTCCTCTTCCTCATCCAGTGACTCTGACTCCGACTCCGACTCCGACTCAGATTCCGATGACGAAAAGGTGAAGGACGTTAAGGTGAAGACGGAAGCCACCACAAAGGAAGATGTGGTCGTCAAAGCTACAGGAGAAGTGAAGGACCAGGTCAGTGATGCTGAGCAGGAGGTTGTGGCGCCCGCAGCACCGTCTGAAGCCATTCTCGCAGCCACTCCTGTTGAAGCTGTACAAGAAGCCGCCGCCCCTGCAGTGACTCTGGAGGCCGCCGCTCCCGAGGTTGTTGTTGAGGAAGCAGTTGCACCAGAAGCCGCGGCAGAAGTTGTCGTCAGTGAGGATGCCCAAGCGGCCGCCCCAGAAGTTGTGAGCGCTGAGCTCGTTGACCCCGCACCCGTCCTAGAAGCAGCCCCAGCCGAAGCTACCCTGGAGGTCGCCCCGGAAGCTGCCCCAACTGTGAGCTCTGAGGAGCTGGTAGACTCCGCCCCGGAGATCTCTGCTGCTGCCACAGAGGAGGTCGTAGCAGCAGAAGCTGCCCCAGAGGTTGAAGTGACCGCTCCAGAAGTCGCAGTGGAGGCTGCTGCAGAAGCCACCCCAGAGGTCGTTCCAGAAGCTGTGGTAGAAGCTGCCCCGGAGGCCCAAGCAGCTGCAGAGGAAGTATCTGATGCAGCTCCCATAGAGGCTGCCTCTGCCCCAGAAGTTGAAGTTGCTGCCGAGGCCCCAGTAGAAGCCACACCTGTAGAAGATGCCGTAGCTGAAACCCCCGTGGAGGCTGCGGCTGAAGCCCCTGTAGAGTCTGTAGTGGCGGAAGCTGAGGCCGCTGTAGTTGAGGCTCCAGTGGAGGCTGCCCCCGTGGAGGCTGTAGCTGAGGCTGCCCCAGCTGAAGCCGCTGTGGAGGCCGTTGAGGCTGTAGCTGAAGCTGCCCCCGTGGAGGCCGCTGCTGCAGAGGAGCTTGTAGACCCCGCCGCCGTCGTAGCAGAAGCTGCGCATGCTGAAGCTGCCGCTGCAGAAGAGCTTGTAGACACCGCCCCAGTAGTGGCTGAAGCTGCAGGCGAGGAGCTGATGGCTGAGGCCGAACCGGTCGAGGCGTCTGAGGGTATACACCACCCACACCCCCCCCTTAAAACCTTCTCTCTCTCCTCTGTGGATCTTTTTCAACCACAGACGGTCATATTTCTTCCTCAATTTTGTTCTTCGTAACTTGTACTGTTAAATCTTAAAGCTCTGTAAACTACCACACATACGTGCTATTTGCTTTAGCTATAGCTTTATTAAATGTTTTTATGGATTTATTTTACCCCCCCATTTGCTGTAAGCTCTTGCTATTCATAAAGCTAAGTAAAAGCAGCTCTTGCTATTCAGAATGCTACGTAAAAGTAGCCCTCTCATTTCACATGTCATAATGCTTTCATTTGGCTAATTCAGCCATGTGCATGGTTGCATGCCTGTCACCTCAGCCCTGCTTGCTTGCCTTGCACTTCCCTCTCTTCACATGCGCCCAGGGTCTGGACACAGATTAAATCTAGTCCATTTCTTGGAGATTCTCCTATGAACGTTGACTTTATCTGTGTCCAGGGCACGCCCCTCTGGGTTCCCAGAGTGCATTTGGTGTCTGCTGCATTTGGGTCTTTTTTTTTGTTTGTTTTGTATTTGCCATGCCTGAGCTGCTGTGTTGACTCTGCCGTGTGCCTTGTCTATTAGTGGAGGCTGGTGGAGGTAGAAATCCAAGGATGCGCCCCCCATTGTAATCCATGGAATGAAGTGAAGAAGAATGGCATCAAACATGTGTTTTAATACCATTCCCTCATGCCATGCATTACAATGAGACAGATTTCTGCCTTCCTTGTTGTCTCTATTTCGCCACCCACACCATCACACCATTACTGTGAATGTTTGGAGGAGGATATATGCATGGTATTTGCCTGGCTCACGTTGGAATCTTCACACACAGACAGCACATAACTAATCCAGCTCACACTTCCTCCCTCCCCCTCACTCTTCTATGACTCCGGATCCCACCAGGGAGAGCACACTCTCTCTTACTCTCTCTTCACCATTTTGTATCACTTTCTCTCTCTGTCCATAATCCATCTCCTCCACTCCCAATGGTGTCATGTATTTATTTGTTTAATTGGTATTATGATACGATGCTCTTTTTGTTTTTTGACATTTGTATTTGGGTACGTTTGCTAATGTCATGCTAAGCTAATGGTTACAGTGTACATGCTTACGGTACTGTATGGTTACAGTGTAAAGCTAATGGTAATGTATGGTTACAGTGTATAAGCTAAAGTGTACAAGCTAATGCTAAGGTTACCTGCCCTCCCCTCCCCGTTGACTCCAGTCTGAAGAACAGAAGCCCGGAGGGTTTGAGATCGAAACAACCTTTGTCGTTAATATTGTCACCACTCATTGGTTTCCTCTCCCTACTTTTCTCTCTCACTATATCTTTCACTTTGGAACCTTGGGGATACGCATGTCATTAATTAATGAAAATGTTTGAATATGCTCATGATTTTTTTCGATGTGGAAGGTTTCATTGTATTTATCCTCTGAAAAGACTGAATGTTCATTTGCGGTGTGAATTTGACCGTTTTTGCAGCCTGTTGTTTTAAATTTGTGCGTTTTTCCCATAACTTAAAGTTAGTCACATTTTAGTTTGTTAAAAACAGACAATTTTTCTTTGTGGATGACAGAAGCCCCTTTCAACAGTTGCATTATTTGCAGGAAATATATGATGAATTTGGTCTCATATCGGCTTTCTGCCCAATATAATTTCTCGAGCCTGCTTATTGGCTGTAAGCTGATTACGCTTTCCTTTGCACCCCCACCTGACCCAAAGAGATCAGTAACCACTCCAGACAGAAGCCCCTAAGGCCAACCATTCACACCAACTCTGTCCCCTATCTCTGTAGGGGAGGGAGGGGGGGGGACAGCCTTATCCACTAAAGGAAATGCCCTACTATAAACTACTGTTGTTAAACGTGTGAATATTTAAATCGGCCCCCTTTTGAAAGTCTTCCTTCTCAAACAGACAGCTGAGTCACACTCGTGGGCACCACTTCTCCTCACCAATAGCATGGCTTTATTTTCCAACAGTAAATAATTTCAACCTGTGAAAGCGATTCATATAGTGTGCTGTTGTTCTATTGGCAGTGGAAAGGGTATAGAATAGGACTTACAGGAAACAAATGGAAATCCCTAACAAAACAAACCATCTATTTTAATGTTGTTTGTGTCAGGTGGAGGTTCATAGTTGGTAATATGCCTGTTCTACGTCTGTAACCCCTGTCTTTCTGTCCCGTCTGCCCCTTCAGAGGCTGCAGTGGCTGCAGCACCCCCCCCTGAGCCCGAGCCCGAGCCTTTCGACAACAGCACTTACAGGAACCAGGAGCACCACCAGTACCACTCCTACACCTTCGCCGACATGGACCGGGACATGGCCAAGTACAGGCTGCCCCAGCCCTCCTCCGGCAGAGCCCCAGCACTCAGGCACTGAGACAGCCTGGACCAACCCGACCCCCCCCCCCCCCCCCCCCCCAAGGCTGAGCATGACCCCCAGGCATGACACCCCAGCCTGGACCCAACACCTCCCTGAGATACCCTCCCTGTCTTGTGCGTCTTTTAGAATTATTATGTCCCACATGATTATGTTCTGTTCTACAATCCCTCTTGACGTGAAAAAATTCTGCTATTAAAAGATATTCTATTAATCTACACAGAAGTGAGCTTTTGGAGTCTCTCTTTGTCTTTCTTGTCCAAGTCCAATTATAGTGTTTCTGTGAGGGTTTTGTCTCATGTATAGGGACGGGGGGGGGAGGGGGGCGAGGGGGGTACACTGCCGTTCTTTCTTTGTGTTGTTGCCGTTTTGTGCCTTAGGGGGCTCGTTTGAATAGTGCTGAGCACGCAAGTGTTTTTAATCTGCATTCTATTTTAATGATTCTGTCTTTAGACTCGGAGCCTGTACAGTGCATATCATTAGTCTGGCCTAATTATCCTCGCAGCACAATACATAAAATAAGAGACGGGATGTTCTTCTCTCTTTGTGGGGGGAAGATCCTGGCTCTTGGTAGTAACAACGCAAAGAAGGTATGACTGTCTTTCACTGACGAAGGTGCTTCATTGAACTGTTGTGTATTAAGTGAAAAGGGGATTTAGGTTAGGCATGCCATGAACGCAATCAGCAGGGTGCCTACCGCTTCGACTCTGGGGGGGCGAGAACAAGGCGCACTCTGACGTCACGTCTCCTCCCCCTTTCATGAATATTCATGAGCGAAACGGCCTGCGTGTCCTTGCGCGATGACGCCACGCGACAACTGCGCGTCCCGATTGCTGCAGCCGCTTGTCAGTGTGACGAAGATTGGCACTCAGGTAAGCTGTCACTCAAAATCTTCTTTTTCCGTTCCCTATCAATCAAACAATCTGGGCCGCACACTTAATGCCCGGGGCAAAGGGCCAGGGACGTAAGCGAAGCCCGGGGAACGTTTAGTTTAGTTTAGCAGTGTTAGCTGTTGTGTTAGGGCACAGAGCGAAATCTAATTCGAGGAAAAAAAATATGTCGGCGTTTTGGAGGGGGGGGGGAGAGTTACAGGATTGTGGAAAAGCAAAGCGAGGGCTAAAGCTAGGAGCAAGGCCCCATGCTCTACCCCGGTGCTCCAGCTAGGGAGGGTGGGATAGGATAGGCAGCTGTCCCTCGCTTGATTGATTGACTGTTTTTGTGGGGCATGATTTTTTTTTAAACTAAGTACAATAAATAAATAAAAATATTTATAAATAGTTAACAATATTGTTAAACAGATGTATAAACACGTGCATGTTCCAACGAAGCTACTGTTATAAGATGATGCACCTTTTTTTATCCCAGTAAATTAGCCAGCTGTGTTTCGTTTCCTCCATGCTATCATTGCGGCTAAGTAGGCTAACTGGGGGTGCTAGGTGGCTAAATATGGCGCTGCGTGCTACACACATGCTAACTTAACATGAAGAAGGCTGTAGCCGGCTAATAGGCTAGTTTAGCATCGGTGTGATGTTGAAAGCACCAGGTTTAAAAATGGTTTTCTGTCCCAGCGAGATATAGATATTTACCGACTTTAAATCTTTACCCCCAAAAAGAGTTACGGTACTCAGCGACCTTGCAGTAGTCTTCTTTATTTCACCATACCGTAATAACCTTAACGTTGCATTTTCTGTAAAGCAAGAATTGCAGAATCGACAAGCTTGCGAGTTGGTGGTGTTACATTCCCATAAACTTTGTTGCTTGAAAAGCCAGTGTCGTTTTTTTGTGTGATGCCGCCAGAATTGAAGCGAGACAGACAGACAGACAGTCGTGGTGGGTGTGTGTGTCTGTGTGTTGGTGTTGGTGTGTGTGTCTGTGTGTGTTGGTGTGTGTGTGAGATTTGACGGGTGGTAAACGGGCATGTTTGATCTCAATCGTGTCCCCGTCTGTCAATGACATGATGATGGACACAACGACGCTGACAATCACGACCACACATAATGATTGACAGACAGCCCACCAGAATAGACGTGTTATAACTGTCTTAATATAACATGCAAGTTCAGTGCCACTGCGCAGAGTAAACACAACGTTTAATATAACCGTTATTTCACGATTGAGAGGCTTATTTAATGTTATTGTGTGTGCAAAATCTTTAATTCTGATGGTTATTACTTAAAGTGCATGTACAATTTTTGCTGAACAAATTACATTTCCTATGTCTTTCTCCTGGGCAATTTAGAAGCATTATTATGCAACGAAATGACAAAAGTATCACAGTGAATGTCATGGTGATTGTAGTCTGCATGAAGGTTGCATTGTTTTCTCAACTCCTAAACAGCAAAGTAAAGATTGACATGCACATTCACAACAATAACCCATTCAATTAGCTTTTCACTGTATCTTGGGGCTGTTTAATGAGAACATTTTTTTACAATCTTACTCCAACCTTTTAGAAAGCAGTTACTTTCTTGTAATTAGAAATATTGATGTCAGAATAGTTGACATCAGACAAACCCTAATTAGTAGGAATAACCTAAAAACAATCGATTTCAATTGTGTGTTTGTGTGTTTTTTTAGGTTCGCCAACTCTCCACATCCCTATAATGCTTAAGTGTTTGCAACGTCTGCAGAGAACATGATGGCTGCCCAGTTGGTTTCCATAGACAAGTATCCGGAGGGAGAACAGCAGGTGGGTCAGAGGGAGAAATTTAGTCCCAGGCTCAACTTTGAGGCCTAGTTAACCTGCTTCAAACTGAAAAGGGGAAATGTGGGGGAAAGTTCAGGTTGAGCTGATTTTCTTTGGTGGAAAAAACCCACAAGACACAAACTAATATTTTTTACCTTGACTGCAGCAGAATAAAAAGAGATGGTAACACAGAACACGATTAATCACTGTCCAATATATTGTAATGAATGCTTGTTTCTGTCTGGTATGGGATATGTATGAGATTATGTTAATGTAGATGATTTTAGAAGTGTCTTGTGTTCAATTCAGATGAACAAAATGAAAGCCATCCGTCTGTGACTAACGTGATATTTTCCAGCTCTCGCGAACAAGTATTTTTAGCGCATTTGCTCTCAATCAAAGTCATTGTTGCTTCGGTCACATGGCTGGCGATGGGATTTGTGTTCCTGGAAGTGGGCTTGGGTAGCTGCGTGCTCGTAGGCAGCACAGGGTGTGAAGGAGATGTATGAGAGGAGGAGCGTCCTGGCCACCAATCAATGAATGTGTCTGAATGAAGAATCATCACAACAACAAAAGAGAGAGTCTTGTGGTGTGGTGTTATCAGTCGCGGATGAATATGATACAGTACACGATATTCCACTCCTCTTTTATACTCTGCCCTTGAACAAAGAGAGACAGACCTGGCCAGGACACCCCTGCACCCATCCATTGTCTATCATTCAGTAGCCTGTTCTCAATTGTTAGGAATAACAATAACAACAACAACTAACAAACTCTGTCTTCCACTCGCTTCGTCCTCGAAAAGCATTGGAGGAGAATATGTAAGGGGGGGGGGGGGGGGGAGGAACCTAGATCTTCTCCTCTAACGCCTTTTTCAGTAGGATGCGATTGGAGGACGCGAGGAGTCGTGTTTCTGAACAATTGAGAGGAGGCGAGTGTTGTCGAGACAAACCCCTGTCTCTTGTGAACATAGCAGAGCTGAGGGAGGATGACTCCCCTCATGTATTATTCATGGGATTGTGAGGAAGCTCAAGTCTGTCTGGGGCTTTGCCTCTCAGCCACTCCCTGGCTTAACACTGTGTTTTCATTTAATCACTCTCGCTCTCTCTCTCTCCCACCCTCCCTCCCTCCCTCTCTCTCTCTCTCTCTCTCTCTCTCTCTCTCTCTCTCTCTCTCTCTCTCTCTCTCCTTCCCATCTCCAGATGCAGGGAGTGGAGCACACGGACAGTGATTCAGAGCAGAAGTTTAATGAAGAAAGTTTGGGGGACACCTCAAGTCCAGTCCCCACAGAACCCCAGACGCCCATGGATGCAGACAAGTCCTCCATATACCGGTACAGCCCTCCTCTCCTCCTGTCCTGGCCTGCAGTGGTTCAGCCCCACCTCTCTTCTCCTCCTCTCCTTTCCTCCTCTCCTAGCCCACAGTGATACAGCCCCCCCTTTCTTCTCTCTCTGTCCTCTATGGCAAAAGACGAGACGATAACTTACTAAAGACCCTGAAAAAACGGGAGCTAAACGAACATTTTATTTTCATTCGGGTTGACTAAAACAAGACGACACAAAATGATCTCTGTGATAATTATCGGTAAATGGCAGGCAACCTCTCTGCCTAGCAACTTTCAGATTTGGCCTACACAAATCACTGATGCAAATAATCCCACGCCATGACGAACGATACTGGAACTGCCTCCTACCCAGCGAATGGCACAGGTTAAGTGTTGAGTGCACTGAAAGAGTGACTACCATTCCTACCATTTGAAGAGCGCACTAAAAGGCTAGAAAGTGACACTGTATCTCTATCAGTGGTTATCCCCACTCTCATTGATGTCACTGTCCACTTCACGTCTGTGAGTTCAGTCAGCTACAAGCCTCTGGCTGCTCTTTCCCTCAGTATGATTTATCTTTTATGGGTTCATGAGGCAATAATAATATCATGTGACTGAAATGAAAGGACATTGAGTTGACAAAAAAATGGCCCTTATAGTTTTCATCATCTTGACAATAACTGGACTAATTCATTATTCAAAATGACAGAAGTGTGACTGAAACTCTAGGGCTATTTTTAGTCAAATTGACTAAAAACTAGACTAAATCTAAGAAAACGTCTATGTGTGTGTGTCTCTCTCTCTCTCTCTCTCTCTCTCTCTCTCTCTCTCTCTCTCTCTCTCTCTCTCTCTCTCTCTCTTCTCCCAGGCATCCCTTGTTCCCTCTCCTGTCCCTGCTGTTTGAGAAGTGTGAACAGTCCACCCAGGGCTCCGACTGCGTCACGTCCGCCAGCTTCGATGTGGACATCGAGAACTTTGTCCGCAGCCAGGAGAAAGAGGGCAAGGCCTTTTTCAGCGAGGACCCGGACCTGGACAACCTGGTGAGCTTCCCTTTAACCCATTCAGAGCCGAGTGGGGAATAAAGTCGCCCAAATTGTCAGCGTTCTAAAGTGCCACGGGTGACTTTTATTCACCAATAAATGCATAAATGATGATGCTTTATTGTTTAGTCTAGTCAATCAAAGTGTTCTTGCTAGGTAAGTGCCACATAAAGCATATGGCGCTCTAGGTGGTGAGTGTTCCGGAATGTTTTGGCAGTTGGTGAGTTCACAGCCGGGCCAGCTGCATGGTTATGAGTTACACCATTAGATTTACATTTTTGGCATTTAGCAGACGCCTTTATCCAAAGCGACTTACAACAAGTAAGTGAATCATCTATCCATCATCAGTACTCTGAATCCCTATGTCATTTATAGGGCTGCTTAAGTCCCCTGTCACCCTTTTACTACTACTAATGGCACTTTATAACAGTGTTATTAACGAATCACTAACAATGCGAACGGCCCTTCAGAAGTCAATAATGATGTAATTAGTCATCAAAAAGAGATTTTAATATCAAGGGACCTCCTGGATAAATAACGGTTAAATAAAATATTATACATAGGCTGTGGATATCTATTGATTGATAGGCTATATCTCCTTCCCACTCACTACAATGTAAGTCGCTTTGGATAAAAGTGTCAGCTAAATGGCATATATAATTATATTATTATTATATAATGGGCCGCTTTCACAGACGAGGATTAATCCTCGTGGAATCTCCATTGTGGATGCTTTTTAGCCTAGGATTAGTCTTAATAGGGGCGGCTGTGGCGCAGGAGGTAGAGCCTTGATCGCAAGGTTGGCAGATCGGCGGTTCGAGCCCCGGCTGGCCACATGTCGAAGTGTCCTTGGGCAAGATACTTAACCCCAAATTGCTCCCAATGAGTGGGCTGGCGCCTTGCATGGTAGCTTGTCGCCATTGGTGTGTGAATGTGTGTGTGAATGGGTGAAAGAGAGGCCGTTGTAAAGCGCTTTGGAATAAGGCGCTATATAAGTCAGTCCATTTACCATTTAATCTGCGTCTATCTATCTATCGCACCAGCTTGAACCTAACGTCTGCCCCTCGCCCTGACCCTTAGATGGTGAAGGCCATCCAGGTGCTGCGGATCCATCTGCTGGAGCTAGAGAAGGTGAGCGACCTGTGTAAGGACTTCTGCTCCCGCTACATCGCCTGTCTGAAGACCAAGATGAACAGTGAGACCCTGCTGAGCGGAGAGCCAGGGAGCCCCTACTCACCTGGTCAGGGACAGGTGCAGAGCTTCTCGCCCCTCAAGACCCAGGTACGCACACGCACGCACGCACACACACATAGACGCACATAGACACGCACAGACACATACGCACGGACAGACACGCAAGCTCTACTCAGAGCCATATCTTGAGAAAATGTTGTGGTGTATGTAAGATTGTGACAGTGTGCTTGAATGTTTGGTTTTGACACTTACCTGTGTGTGTGTGTGTGTGTGTCTCTCTCCCTCTCCAGACCGCCACCTCGTTCACAGGGACCATCAGCCCCCAGGGGATCGTGGTGCCGGCGTCGGCCCTGCAGCAAGGCAACGTTACCCTGACGGCGGTCAACCCGACACAGGTGGTGGCAGGTATGTCACCCTGGCATACGACCACGACAGGTAGGTACCCTCAGACCCCCCGCCCTCGCACCTAGAGGAGACACGGCACAGGCTGTTGTTTTCTCTCATGCAGTTATAAAATAAAAAAAACTTGGAAAAAAATAAATAATTTGTTTCATCGTCTTACGTGCGTGTGTGTGTGTGTGTGTGTGTGTGTGTGTGTGTGTGTGTGTGTGGCGACTGCAGGTGGTACAGTCTATCAGCCCGTCACAGTAGTCACTCCACAGGGGCAGGTGATGACACAGGCCCTCTCTCCTGGGACTATACGCATCCAGAACACACAGGTAACACACACACACACACACACACACACACACACACACACATACACACACACACACGTTACAGGAAACAATGACATGAATTCTTTGTGAACACACAAGATCTTCACATCTGAGACATAAGGGGCCTGTTTCACAGATAAGGCTTAAGCCTAATCCTGGACTAAAAAGCGTCTTCAATGGAGATTTTTACATTGAAGGTGTGATTTACTTCAGGACTGGGCTTAAGCCTAGTTTGTGAAACCTGCCCGAAATGTATTGCCCAGGGTATCCGCGGTGTCTTGAAAAGTATTAAAAGTTGATTAATACATTTTGGGAAAATCAAGACCCTTAATAAGTATTAAAAAGTCTTATCACGATTTTATGAGGTCTTGAATTTTGTAGGTATTTTTCTGAATTAGACTCTGTCCAAAGAGTTTGAGTCCTAAAAACTTTTAGTAAAAGTTTGTGAATTTATTAGTTTTATTAAAAAACAAAGATGAACCGGAAATGGTGTTGTATGATAGTGGTCTAGTCTATTGCAAACTAAAACTGTTAAGTTAAAGGTGTCACTGATGTCAACGGTTACAGCTCAAAGTGGCGGTGAGGTCTGGATAAATATTGACAAGGTCTTTAAAAAGTCTTAGAAAGGTATTGAAATTAACCTCAAGATTCCTGTATATACCCTGATTGCCATCCCGCCTGCCATGTTTAACCTGTTCGTTGTGTGGATGTATGTACCCAGTTCTCTCCCTCCTCTCTCCAGCTCCAGCTGCAGCTCAACCAGGACCTGAGCTTCTTCAACACTGAGGACAGCTCGCCCAAGAACAAGCGTGGCGTCCTGCCCAAACAGGCCACCAATGTCATGCGCTCCTGGCTCTTCCAGCACATCGGGGTGAGGGCGAGGTGGAGGTGGAGGTGGGAGAGGGGGGTGAGGGTGAGGTGGAGGTGGGAGAGGGGTGGGGGTGGAGGTGGGAGAGGGGGCGGTGGGTGGTTAGGGAGGGAGGGAGAGAGGGAGGGAGAGAGGGAGAGAGAGGGGGGGGGGCACACGATCCACAAAAGAAATGACTCACAATTTATTTCTGGATAATGGTAATTTGCTAGCCCTGGGGGAAAGTATGATGCTAAGATTGTGTATGCATCTGCGGTACTGAATAGTGTTTATACCGTGGTTATGAACATTATCAGTTATTTTGGTTGTTTGTGTCCACAGCACCCCTACCCCACAGAGGATGAGAAGAAACAGATCGCCGGCCAGACTAACCTGACCCTACTGCAGGTCAACAACTGGTGAGTCACCAACACACACACACACACACACACACACACACTCTGGTGATTGGTTTGATACCCTTCATTTTCCTCTCATGATTGGTCATTCCCCTCCTCCTCTCCTCTCATGATTGGTCGTTCCCCTCCCTCCTCTCTCATGATTGGTCATTCCCCTCCTCCTCTCCTTTCTATAGGTTTATAAATGCGCGGAGGCGGATCCTCCAGCCTATGCTGGACGCCAGCACCTCAGAGACGCCCAAAACCAAGAAGAAGAACCCTCAGAACCGGCCGCTGCAGCGCTTCTGGCCCGACTCCATCGCCTCGGGCGTGACCCAGCAACAGGTCACGATGCCGGATGGTAGGTACCGTGACGCCAGCAACCCTCCCAGTCACCTGCTCACATCCGGATCCCTCCTGGAATGGGGATACGACCAGCGACCTTCCGATTGCTTGCCGGCCTCTCTAACATCTAGGTTTTGTGACCCAAGTGAAATCAAGCTTAGAGGCATTTGTTGTTGTTGCATTTCGGGTTGGGCTTTGTAATGCTAGAATGTTAGAACCTGCGCGAAATCCGTACAAGTGTATTTGGAGCTGAGGCAAATGTAGTCATAATATGAAGCTATGAGAGCCTTGTCTGTCACTGATGTGCTAGGTAGAATATACAGTAGTATAGTAAAAACCACAGCAAGACTGTGTTTCAGTGCATTCTCGTAGTAGAACCCGTTAGCGGGGGTATGTCTGTGGAGGCAGAAGTCGGAGGCTGGTGGAGATAGAAATCACAGGCTCATTGTAATGCATGGAAATCGAATGAGGAATGGTTTCAAGCCCCCCACTCTCCCCCCCCCCCCCCCTCCCCTCCTCTCCTCTCACCCCCCCCCCCTCCTCTCCAGGCACCCTGGTGACTATGAGTATGGAGGGGCTACAGAGCCTGACGTCTGACGGAGCCACGCTGGCCGTGCAGCAGGTGATGCTGGCCGGACACAGCGAGGACGAATCAGGAGACAGCGGGGAGGAGGAGGAGGACGACGACATGGCCGGGCTGGGCCTGGACAACAGCGACTCTCTGCAGTAGGAGGACATGAACAGACAGACAGACAGACACACTCACACACACACACACACCAGCGACTCTCTGCAGTAGGAGGACATGAACACACACACACTCATAAAGATACACACACACACACACACCCAATAGCGACTCTGCAGTAGGAGGACAAGGATACACACACACACACTCATAAAGACAAACACACACACAACAGCGACTCTCTGCAGTAGGAGGACATGGACAGACAGACACACACACACACACACACACACACCAGCGACACACCAGAGTCTCTGCAGACTCTGAGTGCGTGTCTGCAGTGGACAGACACACACTCATAAAGACACACACACACTCTGCTGAGAGATTCATGTTTCAGATACTCCACATCACACAGCATGTACTCAAACACCATACAGCCATTGGCCAACAACGCGATGCACACACACAATCCTGTAGGCTGTAGGTCCAGCACGCTTTATGTTATGCAGAAACTTTCATGACTCTGAGTCTTGCACACCAAACATATATATATATATATATTAGACTGAAAATGCATTACACACACACACACACACACACACACACACACACACACACACACACACACACACACACACACACACACACACACGATCGGTTTACTCAGAGCACAACCACAGAACATACAGGAGCACTACAGAAGTGCCCCTCACTGAAAGGCGTATGTTGTGTGTACTGTATCAGGAGTTTCATTTGAGAAACCGTTTTTTATTACGTAGTCAATGTAGGCGAGTGCACTTTTTTGTATAATATTGTAAGCTCCAAAAGACAAACACAAACGGAAGCGGAAAAAGAAAAAAAAAGAAGAAATCTTAGTGTTCACACAAAAAAAATACACCTTGAAGCAAGTTTGTACGCTCCGTTATTAAATGTTGAATGACTTTTTGTTTTTGTTTTTTATTTTCCTCTCTGTTTGGATGCCAACATTTTAAAGTTGTATCTGTAATGGTTTCCTTGACTTTTTTGCATGCTTGTGTTTGACTAGATGTGTGTTCTCTGATTATGATCGACTGACTGACCAAGGATGTGTCTCAACACTAACTCCTCAAGTCTTCGCCTCCTCTCTCTCCTCCTCGGAGGTGAGGGAACCCGAGGAACCGAGGAAAGACTTTTGAGATTTGTCCCAAGGCTTACACATGGGCCCCATAGGCCCAGCATAGCCCATGAGAAAAAAAAAAGAGATGCTTATTTTTATATACGAACGTGAGAAGTACTGAATTTTTTGTTTTTTGTTTTTGTTTGTTTTGTGTTCTCTCTTGTTTTGTAAGGAATATTTATGTACAAAGGTTCATTATTAAATGCTAGAGACCCTGTTTTCCAGGGTACGATGAAGTTTTCTAAAAATTTAAAGATTGAAAAATTGATATGTAAATTGGTTTTAAAACACAAGATAAGAAGAAGAAAAGAAGAAGAAGAAAAAAAAGGCCTTACGTATGTTCTTTTGTAAAGACTAAACTAGCCAAGCAGCACAGAACGCCTAAACTCCTAAAGTGAAATTAGTGAAAGGAAACTAAACGGCAGGACTCTGGTTTTAGCAAGCGGAGAGTTTACTGTACAAACGTTTACTGCAGTGGGGTTCAAGATACTGAGAAATACTTGTCTCTCGCACAATAACTTGATTGCAGTACTGTACCGTACTCTTTATTTTCTACATACAAGTCCAGTTTTACCACAGTGTGTATACAATGTGTCCATGTTTTCTAATCATTTATGATAGCATTAGACGTCACTCTTTCAAGTGCACAATCCAGTACAATATGCTTAGTACACAATCATGAGGAGGGGAATAGGGAGGGGGGACGACGACATAGTGAAACATGGTACGTTTAAGCAGACAGGAAGATCCCAGTTAGCAGATACAACAAACTCAGTCTAGAAAAGAATGCACGCGTTAATCTTTATTTATGTACACAACATACATATTATCGCATTAAATAAATACAGAGTGAGTGCCAGTTGGGAAGCTCACACCTTGTAGCCAGAGGCTGTGTGTTGGGCTCCTGTTAGAGGAGGACTCTGACTGGCGCTGTGTTTTGACTAAAGACTCTCTGTGCCCACCTTGTGTGAAAGGTTGACCTGACTCCGAACCCACCACCTCCAACTCTTAAGATTATTGCACCAATAAAAGTCAGGACTTTTATTGTTGGGAATACCATTGTATGACGTCTGCCATGTCATGTTCCTCTATCTCTTGTACTGTCATTGAGAACTGAGATGAGTGGTTAAGGTCATAATAAAATAGTTACTCTTGAGTCTCTGGGTGGGGGTGGGAGGCTCAGCTCTCTCTCTCACACACACACACATCTCTACCATTTGCTTTTTATCTACAGTTGTTCACTTTTCTCTGTCTGTTTGCCTTAGAGCTTTCTATTTTGGAATAAACGATGCCTAACCTCTCTTGTCCATAGTGTCTCTTTGTTTCTCTTTGTTGTGGTGTGTTTTTTGTAACACACTTTGATTGGTACGAACTATCGCAACTATCGTACTGATTCTGTAGGTGTGTCGGTCCTGTCCATGTGTGGTGCTTGCCTGTTTGTTTACATTTGTCTTGCAAGTAGAATGGAGGCCGCTGGGTCTAATTGCCTAATTGAGTGGCACCTGTTGGGATGGCTGAAAAGCTCCTCCTCCTCCGCCACTGCACACTCCCTCACTTAATCAACTGGAAGACACTAGTGGAGCAGTGTCTTCCCAAGCTATCACATGTCCCCTTTAGTTCCTTATTTTGAGTTAGTAGTCTCGTCCAGAGTGCACTTTTCTTTCCTGACCATCACCCTTGTCTGTTAGGCAAGTGTGTCTTGATCTGAGAGCGGGTAGCATAACCTTTGCCCTACCAAGGGCTGCTGTCACTGTAGACCTGTCCAACCCTGATATAAAGCCTGTAATATCACGTCCCTTGGTACAGCAGTACGGTGCAGTCAGTGAGTATCGGCCATTGTACAGTATTAGAATACAGGATTTTGATTAGGTATAAAAACGGCTTGTGGTGATTCAGTTGTCCGAGCTGACTGTTGACGAGTTCATTGCCTCTTCTTTCTGAAAGAGGAAGAAGAAAATAGTCAAGTCAGTTGGGATTCATCCACCAGATGTCAGTGAATAGGCAGGCATAAAGTGAGCACTGTACCCAAACTTAAGAGTGATGTTCACACTAGCAGCTGTTAGTGTAAAGGGTTGTGGAGAGGGCAGAGAAGGGGAGGGGGGGAGGTGGATGAATGAAACACAGCTGTCAGTCTCACTTCAGCGCATTAGTGGAGAGGAAACAGCTGGGCCAGTAAAAGGGGGATGAATAGAGGAATGAAGGAGGAGGGATTCCTGCATTGCACCACCCCTCTCAACAGCTGTACTGTCTGTAGTGAAAGTGGCTCTGCTTCCTTGTAGAACTCACTGAAGAGTCCTGTCCTATCTGCTCATTAATTAATTAAATAATTAATTAATTACTGACTCATAGCTTTCTTTTGATGTCTCTTTCTCCAACCCTAAAATACCCTATGAAAAACAAAGCCTCGGGCTGCTTAGCGGCGTAGCACACCAATGCGCATACCGCACGATCAATCATCAATCAATCAATCAATCAATCAAACTTTATTCATATAGCACAAGTCATGCATTGAATGCAACTCCCAAGTGTTGGAACAATAGTAAATAAACCACAATACAATCACAAGGTCCCTGGTTTGATTCCGGCCACTGACATATCCTCCTCTACTGTCTCTATCCCAATAAAACAGAAATGCCATAAAAACAGCAGGTTTTAATAAAACCTGTGACTCTTACCTTTAAAATGTCATTTATTTCATGTTTCTATGTGCTTCAGAGGCTGAGATATTAAGGTTTCGGTAGACGTTGACAATTCTTAGTATTTTTTCAGAAAACCCCTTTAGGAGATAAGGATATTTATCCTAGAATAACATCAGGCGTTTTAGGAGTAAATGGGTTAAAAAAAACTAAGAATTGGCCCTTGCTCCGCCCCTCCCTGCTCCGCCCCTCCCTGGCCCTCACCTCCATCTGTTGGCGTATCCAGCTGAGGGAGTGGGTGATGCGGGTGTACACCCCAGGTTTGTTCTCCTCAGCACAGCCCTGGCCCCAGCTGGTGGCCCCTACCAGCTTCCACACAGAGGCGTCCTCGCAGGCCAGAGGACCCCCGCTGTCCCCCTGAAGAGAGACACACATAATATTTGCTATGCTTTGAAGTTTCTTTCTCTCTCTCTCTCTCTCTCTCTCTCTCTCTCTCTCTCTCTCTCTCTCTCTCTCTCTCTCTCTCTGTCTCTCTCTTACACACACACACACACACACACACACACACTGCCTTCCCGACACGGCACTTTTATTTGTACTGTCTGCACCTTGCTTTTAGTGTATTTTATCTATTTTATCTGTTTTCTTTCATCTGTATTTTATCTCTTTGTTGTTTTACTCTTTATCTTTTATCTGTTAAGTACTTTGGGGCGGCTGTTGTCGTTGTACATTTTGTGCTGTATAAATAAACGTTACTTACTTACTTACTTACTTACACACACACACACATACACACATACACAGAGGAGTCCTCACAGGCCTGAGGACCCCCATTGGGGCGACAGACACACTGATACTGATGAAACTCACATTTCCTGACAAACAACCTCTCTCTGCAGTATATGGGAGATAGGAGGAGTTGAGTGCCTCTCTGGCATCACCGTCGTACCTGGCAAGAGTCCGTCCCTCCCTCCAGGTATCCGGCACAGATCATCATGGGGGATATGTAGCCGTGGTAGACCTCCGGCCGGTTACACACCTTGGTGGAGATGAGTGGGACCCGGGCCGACTGGAGTGACACACTGCCTTCACCTGGATGACAGAACACAGACTAGACTCTCTCTCTCTCTCTCTCTCTCTCTCTCTCTCTTTCCACAACCCATAGGCTTTGACAGGCTGACAGCATACACATCCTCCACACCCTCATTCTCATCCTCTGTAGAAACCACACACAAACACACACACACACACATCCTCCAGACTCACCCTCATCCTCGGTGGCACCCCATCCTGAGATCCAGCACACAGTCCCCGCCTCAAACTCCTCCCCAAAGTTAGGCAGGCAGATGGGCTCCACGTAACCTGGAGAAGGGGGTGTAGGCGGGTCAGATTGACTACATTACCCAGCAGCACCTGGGTGAAAAGTATACAGAGCCTCTCACAGCCAGTGGCCCTGCTCTCTATTGCAAGTTCAGAATCAGAATCAGAAGACTTTTATTGCCATGACATGTAAACATGTTAGGAATTTGGTTTGGAACAATGGAGCACGGTTTACAGCAGGACAGGTGCAAGACAGGACAAGACAGTGCAAACCAACATCAAAGTGCAAGAGTCATAATTAATATAAATATAAAGTGCAGAGATCAAGTGTTCAAGTGTTCATATCCAGACAGTCCAAAGCTCTCTGGGTGGGGGTGGAGGGAGGGTAGATAGATAGGGTTTAGGTCAGGGGGGGCAGCGGCATTTAGGAGCCGGATGGCTGTGGGGAAAAAGCTGTGTGTATGTCGGGCCTTCACAGTTTTTAGGGACCGCACCCTCCTGCCTGAGGGGAGCGGGGCGAAGAGACCGTGTCCTGGGTGTGCAGGGTCAGCCATGATCTTCCTGGCCCTCCCCAAAGCCCTACCTTTAGGGCCTCAAGGGGTTTTGATTGATTGATTGAAAACCTTTATTGTCCCCAATGGGGAAATTTTGTTGTCAAACAGCTCAGTTAGGGCAGAAAACATTCAGTACAGAAAACAGAAAAACATTCAATAAAAAAACATAAAACAGTGCAGGCTCAATAAGTAAAAAGTTCCAAAAGTTCCATCTCCAGGTCTCCCCCACCCTGCAGGGCCTGGTTGTAGAGTCGGAGTGCAGCTGGAATAAAGGACTGTCCAAATCTTTTTGTACTTTGACGGGGGAGAACAAATCTGTGGCTGAACTTGCTCCTCATCCCTGCCAGCTCGCAGTACATCGGGTGGGAGGGATTGGCCAGCATGGCCGCCAGTTTTTTCCCCATCCTCTGTTCTGCCACCACCTCTAGGCTGTCCAGCCCGGTCCCCACCACAGAGCTGGCCTTCTTCACCAGTTTGTTTAGCTTCGCAGCATCCCTGGCACAGATGTTTCCACCCCAGCAGGCCACGGCGAAGAACAGAACGCTGGCAACCACCGACTGATAAAACATTTGCAGCAGCTTGTTGCAGACACCGAAAGACCTCAGCCTTCTCAGGAAAAACAGTCTGCTCTGCCCTTTCCTGAGAAGAGCCTCGGTGTTGTCAGTCCAGTCCAGTTTGTTATTAATTTGTACTCCCAGGTACCTGTAGGAGTCCACCCTCTCGACTTCCACCCCCTTGATGGTGATGGGGGCTGGGGTCCTTCTCTTCCTCCTAAAATCCACCACCAACTCCTTTGTTTTGCTGGTGTTAAGCAAAAGGTAGTTGGTGTCGCACCACTGCACGAAGCTCTCCACCAGGGCCCTGTACTCCTCATCCCTGTCGTCTGTGATGTAACCGACGATAGAGGAGTCATCCGAAAACTTCTGCAGGTGGCACTGGTCGGAGCTAAACTGGAAGTCGGAGGTATAGAGGGTGAAGAGAAAGGGTGACAGAACAGTTCCCTGGGGGGCACCGGTGTTGCACACCACCACCTCAGACTGACAGCCCTGCAGTCTCACATACTGACGCCTGTCTGTGAGGTAGTTGTGGATCCAAGCCGTCAGGGAGTCCTCCACACACATCACTGCTAGTTTGTCAGCCAGCAGTGATGGCTTGATAGTGTTAAATGCACTGGAGAAGTCGAAGAACATGGTCCTCACCATGCTCTGTGGCCTCTCCAGGTGTGTGTAGGCCCTGTGCAGCATGTAAATGATGGCGTCCTCCACCCCCATGCTCTCCTGGTATGCAAACTGCCGGGGGTCCAGGAAGTCCTTCACCTGGGGCTTAAGGTGTTGCAGCACTAGCCTCTCCAGGATCTTCATGACCTGTGGTGTCAGGGCGACAGGTCTGTAGTCGTTTGGGGTGCTGGGCCGTCCCTTCTTTGGCACTGGGACGATGCAAGAGGTCTTCCAGAGCTGTGGCACCCTCCTCAGTCTTAGAGATAGACTGAAGAGATGTTGGAATGTGTCCGCCAGCTCTCCAGCACACACCTTCAGAACCCTGGGGTTGATGTTGTCTGGACCTCTGGACTTGTTCACATTCACCCTGGAAAGCTGCCTTCTCACCTGCTCAGATGTTATAAAGCTGTGAGTACCGGTGTCTCCAGGTGTGAAGCATGCTCCCTGGCTCCTGGTGTTGGTAAGGGGAGGCAGTTGCTGCTGGGGTGCTGCTGGGGTGTCAGGGGGAGTGGGGGCTACTGTTGCCAGGGGTGCGGTACATTGGAGAGGGGATTGATTGATTGATTGATTGAAAACCTTTATTGTCCCCATTGGGGAAATTTTGTTGTCAAACAGCTCAGTTAGGGCAGAAAACATTCAGTACAGAAAACAGAAAAACATACAATAAAAAACATAAAACAGTGCAGGCTCAATAAGTAAAAAGTTCCAAAAGTTCCATCTCCAGGTCTCCCCCACCCTGCAGGGCCTGGTTGTAGAGTCGGAGTGCAGCTGGAATAAAGGACTGTCCAAATCTTTTTGTACTTTGACGGGGGAGAACAAATCTGTGGCTGAACTTGCTCCTCATCCCTGCCAGCTCGCAGTACATCGGGTGGGAGGGATTGGCCAGCATGGCCGCCAGTTTTTTCCCCATCCTCTGTTCTGCCACCACCTCTAGGCTGTCCAGCCCGGTCCCCACCACAGAGCTGGCCTTCTTCACCAGTTTGTTTAGCTTCGCAGCATCCCTGGCACAGATGTTTCCACCCCAGCAGAGGAGAGGGTCGGGGGCTGTGGGGGGTGACAGGGGGATGGGGGGGGTGACAGGGTCGGGGGCTGGGTCGGGGGCTGTGACAGGGTCGGGGGCTGGGTCGGGGGCTGTGACAGGGTCGGGGGCTGGGTCGGGGGCTGTGACAGGGTCGGGGGCTGGGTCGGGGGCTGTGACAGGGTCGGGGGCTGGGTCGGGGGCTGTGACAGGGTCGGGGGCTGTGACAGGGTCGGGGGCTGTGGGGGGTGGCAGGGGGATGGTTGGTCAAACCTGTTAAAGAAGCAGTTCAGGTCATCTGCCTGCTCTCGGGTCCCCTCCACCACAGGATGTGGCTGCTTGTGGCCCGTGATCTTCTTGAAGCCCTTCCACACCTCCTTGGAGCTGTGGGCCTCTAGCCCGCCCTCCAATTTCCTCCTGTATTCCTCTTTGGCTGCTCTCAGCTCCTTCTTCACCTCCTTCTGAGTGGCCCTGGCTCCCTCAGTGTCCCCTGCCTTAAACAGCCTCCTCTTCCTTTTCAGAAGGTTCTTGATGTTCCCATTTATCCACGGCTTGTTGTTAGGAAAGCACCGTACCTTTTTAATGGGGACGATGCTCTCCTCGCAGAACTTGATATAGTCTGTGACACAGTCTAGCAGACCAT
>NC_137677.1:59979878-60019878 GCF_963989245.1 Nansenia antarctica | reverse complement strand
GTTGACTGTGTGTGTTGACTGAGAGTGTGTGTGTGTGTGTGTGTGTGTGTGTCTGTATGTGCATGTGTGCGTGTGAGTGTGCGTGTGTGCGTGCATGTGTGCGTGTGCATGTACGTGTGTGTGTGTGTGTGTATGTGTGCATGTGTGTGTGTGCATGTATGTGTGTGTGTGTGTGCATGTGTGTGTGTGCATGTATGTGTGTGTGTGTGTGTGTGTGCATGTATGTGCGTGTATGTGTGTGTGTGTGTGTGTGTGTGTGTGTGTGTGTGTGTGTGTGCGTGTGTGTGTGTGTGTGTGTGTGTGTGTGTGATAGCCCACCACAGTTGAGCTCGTCCTCCCCATGCTCACAATCCACCGCCCCGTCACACTGGGCGGAGGTGGTGATGCAGCGAGACGTCACTCCGCAGCGGAACTTCCCCACACAGCTCAGACCAACTGTAGCAACACCGGAAACACACAGAAACATACCATATGAGAACACACACACTATACACATAGACACACACACACACACAAACACACACACACACACGGCGGTAGCCTAGAGTTTAGAGAGGCCGGCTAGCAATCAAAAGGTCGCTGGTTTGATCTCCGTCTCAGGAGGGAGTTGCATGTTGAGCTGGTGACTGGAGGGTTGCTGGCATCATCTAAGGTGTCTACCACTGCCGTTGTGCCGTTGAGCAAGGCACTTAACCCCTAATTGCTCCAAGAGCGCTGACTATGGCCATCTCGAAGTGTCCTTGGGCAAGACACTGAACCCCAAATTGCTCCCAATGAGCGGGGCCGACGCCTTGCATGGTAGCTTGCCGCCATTGGTGTGTGAATGTGTGTGTGAATGGGTGAATGAGAGGCCGTTGTAAAGCGCTTTGGATAAAGGCACTATATAAGTGCAGTCCGTTTACCATTTACTATGGCTGACCCTGTGCCTAGAGCAAAAAATGACAAAAAGATTGAATCTCAACACACATACATACACTGACCGCACACACATTTAGCTAGCAGGGCCCCATACTGTATAACTGGATAGGGTTCCATTAAATATTTAGAGGGTTGTGACTGGAAGCATTGGGTTCATTAGAAACGGGCGACGTTTGAGCTTTACCTCCCAGGCCGATACCAAGCACCAGAATGACCAGCAGCAGGACGGAGGCACCGATCAGCAGCTCCGTTCTGCGAGCGATCAGTCGGCCGCACAGCGTTTTGCCTTCGTTGAGATCATCGCCTGTCAAGAAGAAACATCGTGACGTTAGAATTATAAGGTTCTATCTCCATTTTTGGTCAAAATTGAGTTTTTTACATAATCTGATCCATTAGGTGTTTATTAATGCCCGTGTGGTGTTACTTTTAAAATGTTGACATTTTTCAGTTAGTAATTAATAAAATACAAAGGTTCCATCTCACACAACATAATGGAATGTAAAAACGTTGATGCTCAATATCTCTGAACTACCTACCCTAAACGGAGATAGAACCTTATAATTCTAAGCTCACGACATGTCAGTCAACTTTCACTACCAGCATTTTGTTGCGTTGGTTAATTAAACTGAAGAACATTTTCAGTCATATCAGTAGTTTAATTATAGGCTATAACTTGTGTTTTGGTATTAAAATGGCCCCAGGGGCGCTTGGTGGCGTAACGTAGTACTAAGCGTCGACCATATAACCGCAGGATTCCCGGTTCGATTCTGGCTGCGGACATACTGTATCCTGCATGTCATCCCTTTCTCTCTCTCTCTCTCTCACCCATCCTTCCTGTCAAGTCTCTACTGTCTCTATCACAATAAAAAGAAAAATATGAGTGGGACTGCCACAAACAGTATAAAAAATAAATCCCCAAAATATGTAAAACTACATCAAGACTAGGTGCATTTAAGTGCATTCCCCTCGTAGATAGTAGAATCCTAGTAGTGGGTGTATGTGAAGTGGACGCTGGTGGAGGTAGAAATCGTAGGACAGGCTCATTGTAATGGATGGAACGGAGTAAGGAATGGTATCTAACGCAGGCATTGTTTGTCCATTCAATGCATTACAATGAGCCTGTCCTCTGATCTCCTCCACTGATGTTTGTGGGTGTATGCGGTGTTCTGGGATCGACTTATACATCTCATAGTAGATGATATCATTCCATTCACAAGAGTGAAATATACACCCGATAGTTGGGTGGCTGTGGCGCAGGAGGATGAGTCGCCGTCTAATGATCACAAGGTAGGCAGATCAGCGGTTCGAGCCCCGGCTGGCCACATGTCGAAGTGTCCTTGGGCAAGACGCTGAACTGAGTGGGCCGGCGCCTTGCATGGCAGCTTGCCGCCATTGGTGTGTGAATGTGTGTGTGAATGGGTGAATGAGATGCCGTTGTAAAGTGCTTTGGAGCAGCAAAAAAAGGCGCTATATAAGTGCAGTCCATTTACCGTTTGGGTAGATACTGGCCCGGTCTCTTACCGTTCATAAAGGGCTGCACCTTGGTGATGGGCATGGCAGGGCTAGGTGGAGCAGCAGGGGGTACGGGAGCAGAGGTGTTGGGGTCCTCGGGTCTGGCAGAGCCGGGCGACGAGGGTTCACTGAGGGTGCCCAAGGTACTGACGTTCAGCGTGTTGGGGGTCTCGTTGGGGGGGAGGTCTTCGTCAGTCACAGAGACCACCTCTATCCTGGTTGGGTCGTCGTGCTGCTCAGCCTCCTCAGGCTCCTATTGGGTGAAGGGATGGATGACGGCCCCGGGTGCCTACTGCTTCTCCCTGGGCAATGTCAGAAGACCACCACACGGCTGCCTAGTGCAGACTCTCACCTAAACCGTGGCCTAACACAACCATTGTACAACCGTTATACAACCATATGGACTAGGGGAGGCTGGGGGAGGTAGAAACCTGAGGACAGGCTCATTGTGATGTATGGAATGGAATGAGGAAGGAACTGTGATCAAATCAAATGTGTTCCATTGCATACATTACAATGAGCCCGTCCTCTGAGTTCTGCCTCCACCAGCCTCCCCTGGTGTGGAGCCACATGAACATTAACAAGAGCACATTTGAGACATGAACAGAGTGACTCATAATCTTGACTCTAACTCTATGGACTATAAATAAGACTGTACAACTCCTGCTCCGGGGGATGTTAAACCATACTGGACTGTTCTTACTGTATATAAAGTCTATCTATCTATCTATCTATCTATCTATCTATCTAACTATCTATCTATCTATCTATCTATCTATCTATCTATCTGTCTGTCTATCTATCTGTCTATCTATCGGTCTATCTATCTGTCTGTCTGTCTGTCTGTCTGTCTATCTGTCTGTCTGTCTGTCTGTCTGTCTGTCTGTCTGTCTGTCTGTCTATCTATCTATCTATCTATCTATCTATCTATCTATTTATCTATCTATCTATCTATGTATCTATCTATCTATCTATCAATAACAAGCAGATGCACATACTATTCATGCATGGTTAATTCCTCTCTCTTGTCTTGTTGTGCAAATAAATGCACCAAACTAAACTAAACTAAACTACTACTGCCATCACTAACAGGTTGCCTTCTGTTGGTTCCTACCGTGTGGTTGTCTGTGGGGTCTGCTGCAGCAGGTGTCGCCTGCTCCTCAGGGTTGTCTGGGGTGGCCATGGCTCCTCTCACTGCCTGTCATCCATGGCCCATCTTCTCACAGCACTGGACATCAGTGCACACAATAGATCCCAATGGAAAAGAGGAGAGAAGAGAGGAGAAGAGAGAGAGAGAAGGACAGAGAGAGAGAGAAGGAGAGAGAGAGAGAGAGGGGGAGAGTGAGTAGAGCACAACAGGACAGATAAAGGCCTAAAGAGAAAGAGAGGTGGTGAAGTGGAGAGTCAAAGACACGATGGAAGGTGTTGGTGGTAGCAGTTGCAGTCGAGGAAGGAGGTTATGAGGCCTCCTTGTAGATTGTCCATGAGATGTCTGTTTGCTAGCATCATGTCCCTATTCCACAGCCCAGCCAGCTCCTGATATCCAACCACACAGCTCCCTCCTCTCCCCTCTCCCCTCTCTCTCTGGATGGATGTGAGCTCTTCAAATCAATATGAGGTCTCTCTCCCCTCCTGCTCTCTCTCTCTCCCTCTCCCCATCCTACTCTCTCCCTCTCTCTCTCCCCTCCTGCTCTCTCTCTCGATCTCTCTCCTTCTCCCTCTCTGTCTTTCGCTCTCTCTCTCTACCTCCTCCTGCTCCTTCTCTCTTGCTCTCTCTCTTTCTCCCTCTCTGTTTTTCACTCTCTCTATCACCTCCTGCTCCTTCTCTCTTGCTCTCTCTCTCTCTCTCTCTCTCTCCTCCTCTTCTCTTCTACCGTTCTATGCTCAGACAAAGGGATACCTGAGCTCCGGTGCTGAGGAAGCCTGCCATACTGATGGGGATCAGGTGACCCCGCGCCTCCCACTCCAGGGGTAGAGTTACACAGGCGTGTGCGTGACTGTGCGTGTGTGTGTGCAGGGGGTGACTGGTCACAGTCCGAGCCTGATGACCAGCTGGTTGACCGACTTGACTGCTCAACTGTTCAGTGAAGAAAGAAAGGGACATACGGTTCTGTAATCAATTCAATTCAATTAAATCTTTATTGTCCCAGGAAAAATGTATTGTACAGCCACACGTTTAAAAATGATAAAAACCTCTAACACATAGTCACACTTGTATTACTAACAAAGACAAACATATCTACAATATTAGTGTCACTTATAGGCATGCATTTCATAACCAGTCAGTAAACCAGTAAACAATGTGATGGTTTTGACAGGGATTTGTTTCTAAATACATTTACATTGACAGCAAGCAAATTAAAGTATTTGTTTATTTTTCATTTTGTGTGTTGGTATGTTGGAATCTTACCTGCAGGATTAAGGCCCAGAGAGGATCTCTCAAATGACAGGACACCTTGGGAGGCTAATGTGTCCCCTCTCAACGCATGCCTTATTCAGTAGGGTGTGTGTGTGTGTGTGTGTGTGTGTGTGTGTGTGTGTGTGTGTGTGTGTGAGAGAGAGAGAGATAGAGAGAGACCTCATATTGATAAGACGTCACATCCATACATATGGGCCTATTTTGTGTATGTCAACCAAATAATCATTCTATCTCTGAATAGAGTGCACTATCAAAAGAGTTTGAGTACCGTTGAGGAAGACTATGTTGTCATAGAGGAAGACTATGTTGTCATAGGGGAAGACTAGGTTGTCATAGGGGTAGACTATGATGTCATAGGGGAAGACTATGTTGTCATAGGGGAAGACTATGTTGTCATAGGGGAAGACTATGTTGTCATAGGGGTAGACTATGATGTCATAGGGGTAGACTATGATGTCATAGGGGTAGACTATGATGTCATAGGGGAATACTATGTTGTCATAGGGGTAGACTATGATGTCATAGGGGAAGACTATGTTGTCATAGGGGAAGACTATGTTGTCATAGGGGTAGACTATGTTGTCATAGGGGTAGACTATGATGTCATAGGGGAAGACTATGATGTCATAGGGGAAGACTATGTTGTCATAGGGGTAGACTATGTTGTCATAGGGGTAGACTATGATGTCATAGGGGAAGACTATGATGTCACAGGGGAAGACTATGTTGTCATAGGGGAAGACTATGTTGTCATAGGGGTAGATTCACCTCTGCACACCTCTGTCTGTACAGCAGATGTCGTGCCCTGTGTCTCGAAGGATAACATCTCGAGTTAGCATTAGGCTAACATTAGCATTGAGGAAACACTTTGGTTCTGACTCCGATGTTCTTAAGATAATTTAGACATTAGACATAATATTAACACAATATACAATGTGTGTGCGTGCCATGTGTGTGTCTTGAATTGGGAATATACCCATTGAATTTACAAATACTGTAATAGGATAACACTGTCATTTTATTTCTGAATTGAAAGACACATATAGCATATAGTCATGATAAAGCTGTTTAGACTACTTCTCACGCTGCTCCGATGAACTACATAATGAAGACATAAATAGTCATAGAATGACATAACATTCACATTTCAAGCAATAAATAACAATCATAAATAATGCTAAATAGACACGTGCAAGTGCAAGAATTCCATGGAGGCATCATTAAAAGTATTTGATCATACAGTAGTACTGACAGTGTACAGTGTAAGTAAGAGATCAAATCTTAATCCAGCTGTTGAAAGATTGTTACGACTTCCAGATCATACTCGTCTCCGTAGGGGAGCCGAAACAAAAAGGTTGTATATACACCAAGCTTAATGTAGGGAATTAAAAACAAGCCACAGACCAACAACTAAAGTGCAAGAATTTGAGTTAAGGAACTTGGCTCTAAGTTACTCCAGGGAGACTGTCCCTGTAAGCTCTGATTGTAAGCCGCTTTGGATAAAAAAGAATTAAAAATAAAATAAATACACACACCAAAGGACAACGAACGCGGTGACAACAAAGGGAAATCCAAAATAAAGTGCTATACTATCTAGTGCATACTGTATATAATATACAACCTAATGTAATAAATACATGGGACATCCTCTCCTTTGCCTAGTGAATTAACAGAGGTAGATCCTACGTGATGCAAATGTACACCCAAGGGTATCTCACCTATACCCACCTGAATGTAGAAGGGGAAAGTGAAAGGGGAAACACAGAAGGAAACACAAGACACAACAAGGACACACATGCATACCGGCGTGGACGTAACAAAGACCCATAGGCTGAATGACATAGAACAACATGATCTGGCTAACATTAACATTATCCATCTATAATGTATAGTCCAGTACATTCTAGATAGACTGTATACATCACAGTTATTTCCTGACGGTCAGGTCCAGTGAAGTCCTGAAGCACAGGTGATTGACAGCATTGTGCATTTCAGTCATACTGGGAAAGTTGCCAGCAAAAAGGAGGTTGGTGGTTCTGGAGGGGTTAGATTACCCAGGAGACCCCAGGTTCAAATCCATCCAGGTGGTGACCGTTCCTCCCCCTCCTCAGGGGGCTCTACGGGGCAGGAAGTGTGTGCAAGGCTGGTGTCGACCCACACCGGCACCCCTCTTAGCCTCCCCTTTGTGGGACAGAGCCAGGTAGAGGCCTGAGTGGGACAGGGAGGAGTAGGTGGTGTAGTGGTTCTCCTCCAGGCTCTCCTTCCACAGACAGTGAGATGAGAACTGCACCTGCAGGGGTGGAGATAGAAGATTGCATGAATACACAACAGCAAACCGACTGATCTCATCTGGCTTAGGCCAAACTGAGATAGAAGACTCCAAGATTCAGCTTTCACTTTTATGTTGAATCGGGATGTTGTATCAACTTTATTATCTATTTGTTTTTATTGCATCGTCGTGTTACTTCTCTCATCATACGGATGACTCTACATACAGTTCATAAGTCATACATATTGTGTATAGTAGGGAGTTTATAAAAAGTGATGGTCTTGAAGATACAGATGACAAAAGACAGACTCAGAGATCTCTTTGGTGGTTTAATGAATAGGACAACGTCTTCAAAGTATACATTTCACATACATGAGTTTATATAGTTTTCAGAGATTCATAGGACTTGTACACACTAACTTACATAAGCATCCTATATATATATATATTATTTATACAGTATGGTTCAAGGCCATGAGTACACACAGAAACTGGAGACGTGAAACGCTTTGGTGGTCGTAACTCTCCTTAAGCTCAGGGTTTCCATGTTGACTCTGAGGAGACCTCGTGAGCTTAGAATTATAAGGTTCTATCTCCATTTTTGTCAAAATTGAGTTTTTTACATAATCTGATCCATTAGGTGTTTATTAATGCCTGTGTGGTGTTATTTTAAAAATGTTGACATTTTTGAGTTAGTAATTCATCAAATACAAAGGTTCCATCTCACAAAACATAATGGAATGTAAAAACTTTTGACGCTCAATATCTCTGAACTACCCTAAACGGAGATAGAACCTTATCATTCTAAGGTCACGACCTTACTAGCACCAGATGACAGAGGGTCCCTGAAAAGACCAGGTCCGACCACAGTTCGTCGACCTAAACAAAGCCTCTTAACTAACTAGGGAGAGCGAACATGTGAAACCACTTAAGTGTCTTACATTTTAACTACTCATTATACAAATTACACACTCTTCAGTGCTTAATGAAATAATCTCAAAACGACATAAGATTACATAGCTTAACTTTCAGCCGTTACCCATCATTATCATGTATAATTAGGCTGTACTCACTTCTCCATGAACGGCCCCGTCTGGGGTCATGCAGAGATACAGGCCGCTCCGGACCCCCCGGATGCCCACCACACCTCGCTTCATGGCAAACACCTTCAGCAGACCTGGCAGGTGGAAGAGATGGGGGAGATGAACATGGATGGATTCAAAGGGACTTACACACACAGATGCACACAGGCATGCAGGCAGGCTCACACACACACACACACACACACACACACACAGACGCACACAGGCATGCAGGCAGGCGCACACACACACACACACACACACACGCACACACGCACGCACACACACACACACACACACACACGCACACACACACACACACACACACACAGTTGGTCCACAATCTTGGCCCGGGATGTTTGTGTATCTCTCTCACACACAGTCTGTCTGTTGACAGACATGTTTACTAGTGAATGGAGATCATTCAAACCTACTCTGTTCAGTGGGCTCGTGCACTCCTCCTATCGTGCCATTGGATAGAATCTGGAGATGGTATCCAATCCCGATGCGGCAGTACAGTAGCTGCTGTGCCACCGGACCTCTGATTGGATGAGGTGGGACACCTGCACAGGAGGAAGAGAATGATTAAATGATCTATCTCTCTATCTACAGTAGACACTGGGGAAACCATTGTAGGCTATTCAGATCAAATCCCTTGAGAAGTGTAACATTGTAGACATAGTGTAAATGAAGGGTTTGACCCACTCCATTGACTGGCAGACTGGCAGCTCATGAAACCTAATTGCAAAGCACTAGAGATTGAGTTTAATTCAGAACATGAAAACTGAAACTAAACTATTGTTGTGGACACAAGCATCTTATAAGGAAGCACAGTTTTGTTGTTCTTCTTTTGGATGTTATAAGAGCGTTAGGTAGGGTCCTATCTCTCAAGGTAACAGTTGAGGCTGACTGACGTAATAATACAAGCTAGATTGACTGGTCTTTAAACAGGAACAGTTGTTTTGTTTTGAAGACAAAGAGACCTCACAAGACTCTAGAATCTCAAACCACTGACTGCATGTACAGTTCATTCAGCCTATCAAAGTGTCACAAACAGGCCATAATCACCATCTGGCAAGAAAAGCGCCATTCTAGAATGGTCGTCTCACCGTTGCCTTTTAGCCTTGAGTCTCTCAGGGACAACCTCCACTGGCCTCTTAACCGGCTGGCCTCGTCCTCGGGTGGTCCTCTAGCCGTGTGTGGGACTGCGCTGTGACCGCACACACACACAGCCAGCAACAGCAGACAAGGAAGCAGCGGTTGGACATCCATAGTGGCATCCAGCAGCATCAGAAACTCACCAATCCACTCGGTCCTCCACCACCTTGGCCCCACCACCACCACCAGGCAACGGTCATGTTCACTGTCCACGTCAAAGCCTTACACAGGGACCAACTAGCTTGGGCGGCGCCTCTCCTCAGCCCTCTCTGGTCCCAGATCCTCCACCTCCACGCTGTAACTCTGTGTCCAGCCGCCAATAGTGATCTCTACTGTATGCCTCCTCGAACCAACGCTGCTGAACGCAATGTCCTTCAATAAGATAAACAGTTGTTGATCTGCAGGGTCAGTCTGCCTTCTCTCTCTCTCCCCCCCCTATCCACTACCTCCTTATATCTGCTGTCATCCTTCACCCTGATGCCCTGACACAGATGATGCACTCGCGTACACGCACACATACGCATACGCGCGCACACACAGGCATGCGTGCACATACACACACAGGCATGCATGTACACAGTCACACAGACACACAGATACACAGACACACACACACACACACACACACTCACACGCTATCTTTATGTCATCACATCTGTACCGGACACTTTTTCCTATACCTCAGCGATGACCCTTCTTAAACCTTGTTAGGATCTTTCAATTCCTCCAATTGTTAGTTAAAAATGCAAATTTTCTTCATCCTCTAATTGCTCCATGTTGACAGACTGAGTGCTGTAACAGTAACCTGGTTTGAGTTGGTTTAATATCAGTATTTAGATTAAAATGTATCAGTGAACGCAGGAGAAAGTACGGACACAGATAAACCTACTGACGTTGTTGTTTGGGTATAATATGTTTGTGTTTGTGTGTGTGTGTGTGTGTGTGTGTGTGTGTGTGTGTGTGTGAGAGAGAGAGAGAGAGAGAGAGAGCGAGAGAGAGAGAGAGAGTGTTTGGGTGTGTGTTTGTGTGTGTGTGTGTGTGTGTGTGTGTGCGTGTCTGTGTGTATATGTGTATCTTAAACTATGCATGCAAATGCTTCACTTCAACAGTCAATTGGAGTGTGGAAAATGTGTCACCATGCATCACAACCCTCCCCCTGACATCACACTAGTGTGTCAGATCAAATAACATTTTGATTTCATACTGAAACCAGGGTTAATCTGAGCAGGCATGCTAACTGTCTGTACGGTATCTTAATCTCAGAGATTAGCCTAAATGACAGGCCAGACCACTTGCTTGTTATGAAGTGGGCTACAATCAGAGACACCCAGCTGTGTGTGTGTGTGTGTGTGTGTGTGTGTGTGTGTGTGTGTGTGTGTGAGCGAGGCACACTGCATGTATCTTATTTATGTCTGTAGGACAACAGAAGTCTGCTGGTATTATCATACAGGACGTCTCCTTCGTAGGTTTGCCATCACATGGCCTCAGAGTCCGAGACACATGATCTGACGTCAGTGACACATGATGTCCTTTACACAGCAGCACAGAATGTCTGACAATGAAATATGGAAATATGGACAACACGATTATAATTCATGTTGACATTTTGATTGTGCCTCATATTATCCCCATGTGGGTTCAACCGCGCTGGTGGCATGATGAATAAAATAGATTAATTCATTAATTTTATTTTTTATTTTTGGATTCATACATACAATTTGGACATTGTATGACCCCCCTTTGTTAAAACTGAGAGGGGATTTCTCAGTGCTAGACCCCTGCTGCCAAGGCCTATACTCCAATCAGTTGTTGCATGCATGGTTCTTGTGTATGGAGGACCAAGTCTGTCAAAATTAACAATAAATATATAGATACATAAATGAATGTATGAACAAATAAATGAATGAATACACACAGTATAACGAAATACATTTCTATATTTATTTATTCTTTTCCAGATTTATTCTTTCTTTTCCACATTCATTCTTTGTTTTCCACATTGTTTTCCACATTCATTCAAGAATGAATGTGGAAAAGAATAAATAAAGAAAGAAATGTATTGCGTTATACTGTGTGTATTCATTCATTTATTTGTTCATACATTCATTTATGTGTCTATATTTATTGTTAATTTTGACAGACTTGGTCCTCCATAAATTACAGCCTTTTACAGCTTTAGCTGTAATGTCTGGGGGGAGCTCTGTCTGTCTGTCTGTCTGTCTGTCTGTCTGTCTGTCTGTCTGTCTGTCTGTCTGTCTGTCTGCCTGCCTGTCTGTCTGTCTGTCTGTCTGTCTCCCCTCTGCTCTGACTGCACCGTCACTTCCCTGTCGGTTTGAAAGGAACCCGGTTAGAGCACCCTCTTCAGGCTGGCCAAGGAACTGCAACATATCAAAGAAAAGAACCACCCTGGCAAGATGGCAAACTACCCTCGCAAGATGGGGGACTCGCTGTGGACAGGACCCTACTTCCGTGTCACCTTTCATTCATGATCGAGCCTGTCTGGGTGGGGGGGTGTGATACGAAAGCCTCGTCGTGTACCTATGTACCGCAAGATTTAATGACTCGAATAATATAATCTCATGATTCTTGATTTGATCGAATCTATTGTAAAAATTGTTGTCAATAATGACTCAGTCAGTGCCGTTGAGTGTTTTTTTCCTTAGGTGTCCATATAGTTGCCTGATAACATAACAGTCTTGTGGAAGTGTCAGTGGTGCTGTGATCACGTCCTTCAGTGTGGAACACTGCTGGAGTGGTGTCCCTCTCCTCGCGTCGCGTTTCTGCATGTGACAGCTCTCTCGCATGTGACAGTTCTCTTGCATGCATGCATTGAATTTCATTGCCCATTGAGCAATTGAGCAATCTCAGCTGAATATCACTAAAAAACGTGATTCTGCGAAATGGAGTGTCGTGTGTTATCGATCCAGAGTCATGTTGTCAGGGGATACGTCGGAAATAAATCGGCAACATTCCCATTGCAGGTAAGAAAAACCATGCATATGATTTACCCACAACATTACAATGCACGTACGGTTCGTGCATGCATAGCCTTTGACAGCCCTAATATAAGGAAAGGCTGGGAGGATTAGATGGATCAGATGATACGCCAGGCTGGTCAAATGAGCGAAATAAACATAAGTCACATGTGCACCATCAACAACTTGTGACGTTAGAATTATAAGGTTCTATCTAAATTTTTGTCAAAATTGAGTTTTTTTTTTACATAATCTGATCCATTTGGGTGTTTATTAATGCCTGTGTGGTGTTATTTTTTTAAAATGTTGACATTTTTGAGTTAGTAATTCATAAAATACAAAGGTTCCATCTCACAAAACATAATGGAATGTAAAAACTTTGACGCTCAATATCTCTGAACTGCCCTAAACGGAGATAGAACCTTATCATTCTAAACGGAGATAGAACCTTATCATTCTAAACGGAGATAGAACCTTATCATTCTAAACTCACGGTGCCTCTTCCTTCCTACATAATATGTGCAAGTGTGTATGTCGTTAGAATGGAAAGAGGTTAGGTGGCAATAAATTCAAGATCCTGATCAGCTTAATTTGTATTAACCAAAGACTTCATACCACCAGTTGTAGCCATGACTTATTCACTCACTGCCATGAAATGTCACAATGTTGTATTCTCTCTGTGTATCAATGTTGCCTGTGTGTCTATGTCCACAGTCCGTTATTATTACCCCCTTGGCTGTTCACACTAACCACTCAGTGACATGTTGGAAATGGTCATTTTGTCATAAACTTCA
This sequence comes from Nansenia antarctica, assembly GCF_963989245.1. Taxonomy (NCBI): domain Eukaryota; kingdom Metazoa; phylum Chordata; class Actinopteri; order Argentiniformes; family Microstomatidae; genus Nansenia; species Nansenia antarctica. The sequence continues at coordinate 60,006,751 of NC_137677.1, read as the reverse complement.
AGTATTTCCCAATCGTTGTATTATAACACCTGCTTATTGTTGTTTTATTACTACTTTATTATCAGGTCCTTGGCTTCGAGGTGGACTCCATCAACTCTGTGCAGTTCTCCAATCATACAGGTATTCTTATCATCCCCCCCCCGCCCCCCAAGCAATTACCCTTTGCTTTGCACTACTGCTGTTTACAAATACTACCGTTGCACATATCATATTTTGGCACATTGCACATACCTCTTATTTATACATCTGTAGCCTATACTATACAGCATACTGTACATAGATACCTTATCTATAGTCTATAGATACCGTAACTGTACATAGCTTACTACTATCCTCTATACTCTAACTACCATACTTGCCATACTGTACATATCACTATCTATATCATGTTTTATATCACTATTTGCACTTCTGTTAGATGCTAAACTGCATTTCGTTATCTGGTACTGCAATGACAATAAAGTCATTAAAGACAATAAAAACGAATCTAAATAGGCCTACACTGTAATTCCATTACAAAAAATAGGTATCATGATTTGTGTGTGTGTGTGTGTGTGTGTGTGTGTGTGTGTGTGTGTCTGGTAGTGTGTGCCCATCTGTTAACAGTTCACCCAACTGTCCCACTTTCACTCAAGAAGAATCAACCCATTGTGCTTGTCCAACATGCTTATTTGGCTCCTCAGGGCTCTCTTAAATGCTGTGTCTCCCAAAACACCGCAGGGTCTCTGTCTGGCCAAATGCAGCAGCTTCATTTCTAAAAGGTAGCCCATGATAGGTATAGGTATACATTAAATAATGATTCTAGCATTGTAGCTGCCAATTAAATTACCCCTGTTTTTACTATTTCTTATGATGACTGATGGATAGACGATTCGCTTACATAGACAAATGTATTTGCTTGTAAGTCGCTTTGGATAAAGACATCTGCTAAATTCCAAAAATGTAAATGTAAATGTATGGTTCTTAAGTGATATGAGTGTCAATAGCATGCAGCCCTCTCAGGGTGTAGGTTTTTTTCAGAGTAAATGGACTGAGTGTGCAAAGTAACTTGAAGTTACTGTGTTAAGTGATGTTTTTGTTTTGTTTTTTTGTGCATATGTCGTACACTCACACATGAAGCATTGGGGATGATTGCAGTTTATCTTTGTACTGTAGCAATGTGAACCGGTGATATGATTGTGCTGTACATACATGCCATTTAGCTGGCGCTTTTATCCATTGCAGTGAGGGCATACATTTTTCAGTATATATGGTCCCAGCGGCAATCAAACCCACAACCTAAGCGTTGTTACCGCAATGCTCTACCAATGTGGGGTGGTTGTGGCGCAGGAGGTAGAGTCGCCGCCTAATGATCACAAGGTTGGCAGATCGGCGGTTCGAGCCCCGGCTGGCCACATGTCGAAGTGTCCTTGTGCAAGACACTGAAACCCAAAATTACTCCCAGTGAGCGGGCCGGCGCCTTGCATGGCCTCTTGCCACCATTGGTGTGTGAATGTGCGTGGGTGAATGAGAGGCCGTTGTAAAGCTCTTTGGAGCAGCAAAAAAGGCGCTACATAAGTGCAGTCCATTTACCAACTGAGCCATAGAGGACCACATGCAGTCAAGTATTCTGCTGTGAATCATTTGTTTCCAGAGATGTAGATCAAGTTAAACTTACAGCACATTTCTAGTTACAGTTCAACTGTTTTGAAGGAACCAAACCTCAGTACCCTGTGGTTCTCCGTTAGAGAACACCCCTCAGTGAGGCCTTCCCCACAGTGAAGCAGTGTTTTCCTCTTGCGTTTACCCAATCACCATCGACCCTCCCTCCCTCCCCCAGGCAGCCCACTTTCTCTCTCTGCTCTTGGGCTCAGGCCAGTGTGAGGCCCCCCTGGAAACCAGTGTTGTCGCCTGTGTCCTGGTTGTCAATCTTCTCTCCTCGCCTATCCATTCGTTTGCATGGAATGTGCCTTTTGCGCTCAATCGCCTATTTATAATACTGTTATAATTATTATAGTACTGTTATATAATTATTCTAGAATTCTAATTTGATTGGATTTTATATCATTTTATATTTTTAGGTTGGACCTTGCCCAATAGGATGTGTAACATTAAGCTTATGAATGACAGGGAAGCCTCCTTAGACACGCAAGTGAGAGAGTGGGCACACACACACACACACACACACACACACACACACATACATAATGGTTCAGTGAGTTTCCCCTCTTGCCTGTTAGTGTTCAGAGTAATCAGGTTATCCTGTTGAACCGAAGCCTGAACCTGTGGTGTCAGCGAGTTCACCACCTGCAGGGAAGACTAACAGAACACAGGAGGAGGAGGAGGAGGAGGAGGAGGAGGAGGAGGAGGAGGAGGGTAGGAGGAAGGAAGGAAGGAGGGAAGACAGGGAGGAATAAAGTAGAGTAAAGTTACAAGGACAGATCAGAGATGTTTTGTGATTCTTTTACTTTGGGCTCAATCATGAGATCTGCTTAGTGTAGCTAGCTGTAGGTTTGATCTGGTTTTTTACCTCAATACACAACAGTGAGTTTGGTGAGATATAGGGTCAGATTTGATCTAGTTTACATCAATACATAACAGTATGGGTTTGGCAAGATAGGTCCCGTTCAGATTTCCCTCCCTCTGTGTTAGAAGTTCGTCCACTGACTGTAGTACCCATTCTCAACCCACGACTGAACAACCGTTCATATATTTAGCCCTATGATGTTCAACTCAACACATATTCGGAGTTAGAGGGAAAAGCACATTCTTGAGATGTTTTTAGCTCATAAACCCCAAGACTGATTTTTTCTGCCTCTGTGGGGGCTTATTAGAATAGAGTATTATGTTTGAGAGATTAACATTGCTGTTATTATTAGCTCCTTCTTGCTCAGTCACGATTGACTTTTTCTCAATGAGCTTCATGTCCTTCACCCAATGTCAGTGAGACAGAGAGCAGGATGGCTGATGTACGCAGAGCAGGTAGCTGCTATTGAAACAATGGAGATGGTAATCAGTCTTCTTCATTCAGGCTTATCGGCATGTTTCATTGTCTCTCTGTTTATTCCGCTCTTGAGAAGCAGCCCTACTGATAAGATGTTTGACTTCTGTGTCACATTGCCCTCTGCTGGCCATTATTACAACAACCTCACTACGTTTATTGATGACAAATCTCCTGGGTATTTTTTTTATATATACAAAAAGAAGACACTAGTCTAGCTATCTTACCAAGCCCAAATTCTCTCTCCAAACTCAAAGACCACCATCTGTCCTTCTCTCAGGAGCAGGGTAGCAGAAGCAGCAGGCCAATGATCAGTCAATGATCAATCGGTCTGTATTTGTTGAACGTGCTCTGGGCCGTAGCAGATCACTGACCTCTGACCTCTCTTGTATCCAAGGTTACGCCCACTGGAAGGGACAGGTGCTGACGGCAGAGGAGCTGAATGTTCTCTATGAGGGGATCAAACTCAACAACGTCAACCACTACGACTACGTACTCACAGGTGTGTGACATTCACTCCATTCTAGTAACTTCTATTGTCCACATTTGGTTTATTCAAATGCAGTTAGGTGCCAGATAGATAGATAGATAGATAGGTACTTTATTGAACCCCAAGGAGGAAATGGACCAAGTATTTTGTGTGCCTGTGAAAATAAATGTACTCCCAAGATACTGTAAATACAGCAGACTGGTAGCCCCCTCCTGGAGGCCTTGGGGATGACTGAATATGTGGACACCACATCTAATTCTGTCATATAATACCATAAAAATGTAATAGTATTTCTCTGAACAGAATTACATTTTTAGTGTGCTTGCAGGATGCAAGGCACACTATATGTTATTTTCAAAATTTGCTGTAGTTTTGGCACTAGGTAGACATGAGAGGTGTCAAAACGTGCGGGTCGTTCCAACTCTCGTTGCTATTGTTCGGCGGAAGGTTACGGCATACGGTTTTCCCAAAATCTGACATTTAGTGGACAAAATGTCCCATAGGGATGAATGGTGCCATTTCAAGTGTCAGAGTGTAGAACATCGTTTTTTGACTTTTTGTTTTACACATTTTCTAAATTGCTCACATGGCTACAATTGTGAGTCTATATTCACAGTTTTTACAGCGAAACATTGAGGGACTCACTGTCACTGAAAATATCAACATATAATATACCCTACCATTAATAGTTTTGGACTTTGAGCCGTTTGTTTCAGCCCCCGTAACACACAAAAACCAGTGAGCTTAGAGTGGAGTTCCAATAGACAGTTCCAATAGAAGAACGCACGCACGCCCGTTCAACTCCAGAAGCACAGTAGCTCACCTGGCTAAAACGCCTGTGCGGTAAGCAGGAGTTCGTGGGATTGAATCTCTGCGAAGACGTTCAATTGGACTTGGTCTACGTCTGGGGATGCAAGGGGGGGGCAAGCACACTTCACAATTTCCACAGGAATTGTCCACAGTCTAGTTAATAAAAACTATTGTAAGAATTACGATGAGGTGAAATAACCACAGACATATCATACATATATATATATTTTTATGTATGATAATGATATGTCTGTGGTTATTTGACCTCATCGTAACCCTCTCCTTCTCCTCCCCCAGGCTACAGCAGAGACACATCCTTCCTGGAGATGGTGGTGGACATCGTTCAGGAGCTGAAGACGGCCAACTCCAGCCTGGTGTATGGTGAGTTACCCACGCACACACACACACACACACACACACACACACACACACACAATCTATAACAAAGATAGCATACAATCATTAATAGCTCAGAGACACGTGTGTGTGTGTCTATATTCATATTCAATACTCTTCTCCTCAGTGTGTGATCCAGTCATGGGGGACGGAGGCTCTATGGTGAGGATCTACACTTCTACGCCTCTCTTTCTTTCCACCTGTCAGTCACTCAACCTCAACCTCAACCAGTCCAACCATTCCCCTTTATATGTGGGCTGATTTTAATCTTCCCCTCTCCGTGTGCACTGATTTTAATCTTCCCCTCTGTGTGTGTGTGTGTGTGTGTGCAGTATGTCCCAGAGAACCTACTTCCTGTCTACAGAGATAAAGTAGTGCCCGTGGCCGACATCCTCACACCCAACCAGTTTGAGGCAGAGTGAGTAGTGTTGCTTAATCAGGGTATCCGCGGTGTCTTGAAAAGTATTAACAGTTGATAAATCAATTTGGGGAAAATCAAGACCCTTTAAGTATTAAAAAGTCTTATTACGATTTTATGAGGTCTTGAATTTTGTAGGTATTTTTCTGAATTAGACTCTGTCCAAAGAGTTTGAGTCCTGAAAACTTTTAGTAAAAGTTCGTGAATTTATTAGTTTTATTAAAAAAAACAAAGATGAACCGGAAATTGTGTTGTATGACAGTGGTCTAGTCTATTGCAAACTAAAACTGTTCAGTTAAAGGTGTCACTGATGTAAACGGTTACAGCTCGAAGTGGCGGTGAAGTCTGGAAAAATATTGACAAGGTCTTTAAAAAGTCTTAGAAAGGTATTGAAATTAACCTCAAGATTCCTGTATTATACCCTGTTAATGGATGGGTCACACTGAAGTTGTTTGGTCTTGCACAGCATTTCACTAATGTACCATAGTACCGTAGAACCCTTTGTTGAATAACTCTCCTAGAATCAAAAGCCTCTCTCTCCAATCCCTGCGCAAGAGTTCACCTTGTGGACAACAGCAGAATTACAATAGTGTATTTGTATCTGTGCACTGACTGTGCATGTAATGTATTATGTTGTTGCACACATGGAGGTGTGTTAGTTCATGTGGCTGCATATTATCAATGTGGTTGTGAGGAAATGGGAATGTTTCCCTGTGTGTACATCACACACATGCCTCCTGTGTGTGTGTGTGTGTGTGTGTGTGTGTGTGTGTGTGTGTGTGCGTGTGTGCGTGTGTGTGTGCGTGCGTGCGTGCGTACTGTGTACTGTGTGTAAACTGTCTGAATGTCCCCATCAGGCTGTTGACGGGGAGGAAGATGAGCACGGAGAAGGATGCTGTTGAGGTGGGACCTGTTCTAGATCTCTACTCCTGTCTGAGTCTCGTTCAGTAGGCATGCAACAGTAGGAAGCAGAAAAAGAGGGAGGCATTGTCAATGAGCAGAACCTGTCCAATAAGAAGGCTTTTTTTTTGGTTCGTCTGAAAGCACCTTTTTGTGTCCAATGAGTGACCCTGGTAGACCTTAGACATAACTGATGATGATGATGATGATGATGATGATGATGACGACAATGATGATGAATGTAACCCCCCCTCCTCTCAGATGATGGATATGCTCCACCAGATGGGCCCTGACACGGTGGTCCTGACCAGCACAGATCTGCCCTCTCAGCTGGGAGACCACTTCCTGGTGGCCCTCGGGAGCCAGAAAATAGGTAAAGCTTGAACCGAACCGCATCACTGTCTATATATGGGTCTGGGTAAGAGAAGGACCGTACAGTACATAGATATGGGGGTAAGGTGAGTCAAAGAGGAGCTTTGTGGGGGAGTTTTAGAAAAGCTTTGAAGCTTTAACACTAGAACAGCTGTGCCTTTTTTACCTACCAAAAGAGCCGCCTCTGCCTTTTTACAATGCTCAAGCTGCTATTTACACACAACGACCACTAGTTGGCCGCTTGTAAATTAGCCTGCTTCCTACACAGAAAAACGGCAAAAGAGCTTTTTATTAGCTTGAAAATAGCTTGAAAATGTAAGGATACTGGGTGGTAGAACGCACATATCTAGGAAAAGTCATGAAAGGATGGTCCTGAAATTTGAACAAGTGCAAATATATAAAATGTTTCTTTACTCAAATGACCCCTCATGGCTGTTCTAGTGTTAAGCGCCTCTTACCTGGGAGGGGGGTGGGGGCGGTACCTAGAGGTTAGAGGGAGCTGCATGTGAGCTGGTGGCTGGAGGGTTGCTGGCATCATATCTAAGGTGTCTACCACTGCAGTTGTGCCCTTGAGCAAGGCACTTAACCCCTAATTACTCCAGGGGGGTGCTGACTACGGCTGACCCTGTGCCTGGAGCAAAAACAAATACATTTAGTTGTACTCTGACAAAAAGGTTGAATTTAATCTAACCTACTATATGTCAATACTACATGTCCCATGTTTTCTTAGAAGGCCATGCTAGTGCGTTGTAAAAGTTGAGCTTGCCAGTTACATGTAAAAAAAATGACAACGGTTATGTCTTTCACTACTATAAGTTCTCACAAAATGTTCCTAGTAGAGTAACTTAGGGCTAAGTGCCTTACGCAAGGGCATACCAGTGGTGGTGTTCCCAGGTGGGATTTGAAGTCATTATCCACTAGGCCACCACTACCTCTCTGTGTGTCCTCTGACCTGTGTGTCCTCTGACCTCTGTGCCCTCTGACCTGGGTGTACTCTGACCTGTGTGCCCTCTGTCCTGTGTGCCCTCTGACCTGTGTGTCCTCTGACCTGTGTGTCCTCTGACCTGTGTGTCCTCTGACCTGTGTGTCCTCTGACCTGTGTGCCCTCTGACCTCTGTGTGTCCTCTGACCTGTGTGTCCTCTGACCTGTGTGTCCTCTGACCTGTGTGCCCTCTGACCTGTGTGCCCTCTGACCTGTGTGCCCTCTGACCTGTGTGCCCTCTGACCTGTGTGCCCTCTGACCTGTGTGCCCTCTGACCTGTGTGTCCTCTGACCTCTGTGCCCTCTGACCTGTGTGTCCTCTGACCTGTGTGTCCTCTGACCTGTGTGCCATTTGACCTTTGTGTCCTCTGACCTGTGTGTCCTCTGACCTGTGTGTCCTCTGACCTGTGTGTCCTCTGACCTCTGTGTCCTCTGACCTGTGTGTCCTCTGACCTGTGTGTCCTCTGACCTGTGTGTCCTCTGACCTGTGTGTCCTCTGACCTGTGTGCCCTCTGACCTGTGTGTCCTCTGACCTGTGTGTCCTCTGACCTGTGTGCCCTCTGACCTGTGTGTCCTCTGACCTGTGTGTCCTCTGACCTGTGTGTCCTCTGACCTGTGTGTCCTCTGACCTGTGTGCCCTCTGACCTATGTGCCCTCTGACCCCGGTGTCCTCTGACCTGTGTGTTCTCTGACCTGTGTGTCCTCTGACCTCTGTGTCCTCTGACCTCTGTGCCCTCTGACCTGTGTGCCCTCTGACCTGTGTGCCCAGTAAGGCCTGATGGGACCAAGTCCACCCAGAAGATCAGGATGGACATCCCCAAGGTGGACGCAGCGTTTGTGGGGACGGGGGACTTATTCGCTGCCATGCTGCTGGCCTGGACCCACCACCACCCCAACGACCTGAAGGTCAGCCACACATCACTGCACCTGCACTTTATCTTAGACACCACTTGAAGGGCCATGTGCAATATTCGAAAACACCACTTGAAGGGTTATGTGCAATATATATATATACCAAATGATGCCATGTCCAGGTGGAAACTGCTGCCAATGTCACTCAATGTTTGCTGCTGTCCTGTTGTTTACTTTGCCTGCTGTATGTTGTATGTATCGTCTCTGTTGCACTTGAAGCATGAAAGTACCATGCCCAAGACAAGTTTCCCCTCGGGGACATTAAAGTATAATCAATCAATCAATCAATCAATCAATCACTGTATGCTCATGTCTAGTTTACCCTTCAGATATGACAACCATGCTGCATTGTACTTGTAAACTGCCTGGTCTTCCTTTTCTAACAATCTTCCTGCTCTTCCTCCTCTCCTTCTTCCCCCCCCCCCCCCCCTGTCTCTCATATAGGCTGCTTGTGAGAAAACAGTCTCAGTCATGCACCATGTCATCAAGAGGACCATTACCTACGCCAACGGTGAGACAACTTTTCTCATCTTTTCCTCTTCGCTTCTTTCAAAGCGACCCTCTACCTCACATTTAAAAAAAAAAAATTGTACACAAACAAGTACAGTACTTTGTTAAAGTAGTTTGTTAATTGTGTGTGATCTGTCTGTTTCTATGTCTTCCTCACGTCTCCCTCCTCCTCTCTCCTCCTCCTCTCTCTCTCCTCCTCTCTCTCTCCTCCACTCTCCTCCTCCTCTCTCCTCCTCCTCTCTCTCTCCTCCTCCTCTCTCCTCCTCCTCCTCCACTCTCTCTCCTCCTCCTCTCTCCTCCTCCTCTCTCTCTCCTCCTCTCTCTCTCCTCCTCTCTCCTCCTCCTCTCTCTCCTCCTCCTCTCTCTCTCCTCCTCCACTCTCCTCCTCCTCTCTCCTCCACTCTCTCCTCCTCCTCCCTCCTCCTCCACTCTCTCCTCCTCCTCCTCTCTCCTCCTCCTCTCTCCTTCTCTCTCCTCCTCCTCCTCTCTCCTCCTCCTCCTCTCTCCTCCTCCTCTCTCCTCCTCCTCCCTCCTCCTCCTCTCTCCTCCTCCTCTCTCTCTCCTCCTCTCTCCTCCTCCTCTCTCCTCCTCTCTCCTCCTCCTCTCTCTCTCCTCCTCTCTCTCCTCCTCTCTCTCTCCTCCTCTCTCCTCCTCCTCTCTCTCTCCTCCTCTCTCTCCTCCTCCTCTCTCCTCCTCCTCTCTCCTCCTCCTCTCTCCTCCTCCTCTCTCTCTCCTCCACTCTCTCTCCTCCACTCTCTCTCCTCCTCTCTCTCTCCACTCTCTCTCCTCCTCCTCTCTCCTCCTCCTCTCTCTCCTCCTCTCTCTCCTCTCTCTCCTCCTCCTCTCTCCTCCTCCTCTCTCTCCTCCTCCTCTCTCTCTCCTCCTCCTCCTCCTCCTCTCTCCTCCTCCTCCTCCTCCTCTCTCTCTCCTCCTCTCTCCTCCTCCTCTCTCCTCCTCCTCTCTCCTCCTCTCTCCTCCTCCTCTCTCTCTCCTCCTCTCTCTCTCCTCCTCTCTCTCCTCCTCCTCTCTCCTCCTCCTCTCTCTCTCCTCCTCTCTCCTCCTCCTCTCTCTCTCCTCCTCCTCTCTCTCTCCTCCTCTCTCTCCTCCTCCTCTCTCCTCCTCCTCTCTCCTCCTCTCTCCTCCTCCTCTCTCTCTCCTCCTCTCTCTCCTCCTCTCTCTCTCCTCCTCTCTCCTCCTCCTCTCTCTCTCCTCCTCTCTCTCCTCCTCCTCTCTCCTCCTCCTCTCTCCTCCTCCTCTCTCCTCCTCCTCTCTCTCTCCTCCACTCTCTCTCCTCCACTCTCTCTCCTCCTCTCTCTCTCCACTCTCTCTCCTCCTCCTCTCTCCTCCTCCTCTCTCTCCTCCTCTCTCTCCTCTCTCTCCTCCTCCTCTCTCCTCCTCCTCTCTCTCCTCCTCCTCTCTCTCTCCTCCTCCTCCTCCTCCTCTCTCCTCCTCCTCCTCCTCTCTCTCTCCTCCTCTCTCCTCCTCCTCTCTCCTCCTCCTCTCTCCTCCTCTCTCCTCCTCCTCTCTCTCTCCTCCTCTCTCTCTCCTCCTCTCTCTCCTCCTCCTCTCTCCTCCTCCTCTCTCTCTCCTCCTCTCTCCTCCTCCTCTCTCTCTCCTCCTCCTCTCTCTCTCCTCCTCTCTCTCCTCCTCCTCTCTCCTCCTCCTCTCTCTCTCCTCCTCTCTCCTCCTCCTCTCTCTCTCCTCCTCCTCTCTCTCTCCTCCTCTCTCTCTCCTCCTCTCTCCTCCTCCTCTCTCTCCTCCTCTCTCCTCCTCCTCTCTCTCCTCCTCCTCTCTCTCCTCCTCCTCTCTCTCTCCTCCTCTCTCCTCCTCCTCCTCTCTCTCCTCTCTCTCTCCTCCTCTCTCCTCCTCCTCTCTCCTCCTCCTCCTCCTCTCTCTCCTCCACTCTCTCCTCTCTCCTCCTCCACTCTCTCCTCCTCTCTCTCTCCTCCTCTCTCCTCCTCCTCTCTCCTCCTCCTCTCTCCTCCTCCTCTCTCTCCTCCTCTCTCCTCCTCCTCTCTCCTCCTCCACTCTCTCCTCTCTCCTCTCTCCTCCACTCTCTCTCTCTCCTCCTCCTCTCTCCTCTCTCCTCCTCCTCTCTCCTCCTCTCTCCTCCTCCTCTCTCCTCTCTCCTCCTCCTCTCTCCTCCTCTCTCCTCCTCCTCTCTCTCTGTCAGAGATGGCAGGTCCTGGTAAGAGGCCTAGCCCTGCCCAGCTGGAGTTGAGGATGGTCCAGAGCAGAGGTGACATTGAGGACCCAGCCATTGTAATAGAGGCCACTGTCTTATAACACACACACACACACACACACACACACACACACACACACACACACACACACACACATCCACTAAATACAAACATATATGAAGGATTTTTACAACATGAACTGCCATGTGTCTTTGCCTTATTATAGGATCTCTTAGTCTAGAGAGCACTATGTATTCATGATGGAGGTCTGCGTGGCATTTTCCACACACACACACACACACACACATACACACACACACACACACACACTCTACCATAGCTATGTCTGTACTGTACTACTATACTGTACTACATAGATGGCCACACACATACACATGCACTCACACACACACACACACACACACACACACACACACACACACACGCACACAGTCTGGCCAGCAGCCATCTACAGACCATGTATCTTTATGTGTACTTAATGTCTCGTAGACGGTGACGTCAAATAGAAATGTGGTACTAATGGTTATTACAGTACTCCGGAATACAGAGGCAGAGTGATGGATGAGATTGGGCCTTGAACTGCATTACGTTTGACCGCTAGTCATAATAATGTAGGCTTTTCATCTGCATATGAGAAATGTCATGCATTAACCAGTGAACAGTACTGTGCAGATGCATCAACATGAGTGGTGGAAACATCAGACATCTCATGCAATACTAATCCAAGCACTCGGCATTGTGGCATTCGATTTTCAACTTATATTTTCATTAAAAAAATGAAAGAAGATGATGAAAAGTTTAATAGTTTTTGACATTTTAGTTTTTATTTTAATTTTATTTGATGATATGAATGATTCTTAAAAATGTTTTTTTATTTTAAATTGTACTATTATGTGTATTTTCATACATTGCCCGTCTTAATACTAATCCTTGTGATGTCATTCTTCAACGTTTTAAGCATTTCAAACTGAGGTACAGATATTTGCACAGATCATTTTGACATACACCTTTATTAATGTGATTGTCGTCATTGTCTTGATTGTACCACTCTTAGCATATCTAAAGAACACTGGACTGTTATGTTGGGATGAAAAAACTACTATTGGGTCTTAGCGTGGTTCGCTACATGCGCGTAGCGGCTAGCTAGAGGAACATAGGAGATGAATGTTTTTGTATTTATGCCAAGCCAGGGACATTGTTAGAAAGATAAGTGCCAAACCTGAAGCTGCTGCTCTGAGATAGAATAATATAAAAAGATGATGAGAAATAATAATAAATGATTAATCTTTTCATGAAAAATTCTCCTCATGTTTCTTTCGTTCGCTTCCTCCTGAGGCTGACGTGAAGGCCTCTCTCCGGCTTCCTGTGGCTCCTGGGCGCCGTTACAGGGACGGCTTCCCGCCTCTCACGTTATTAAGACCTGTGTGTTTCTGTTGTAGAGTAATAAAGCGGTGTGTTGTGTAAGAGAGGAGGAGGAGGTAGCAGCGCCGTGCTCCTGCCTATAGGATGTTCTCCTATAGGATAATTGATCCCTCAGGTACTCAGGCCTGCTGCCTTGGACCGTAATGATTTCTGACAGTAGTGAATGTGTCTCTCGATTCCCCCAATTCAGTTTCTGCTGGGTAACGTTATGTGACCAATAAATAATGAGAGCGTGGTTAGAGTGACTATAGTGAGAAATATACCGTTTCCTTTCACATGTCTGTATGTCTATCTGGTGTTACAACAGCTCACACCACAAACAACCAAAACAAAATCAAGAAACGAGTAGTGATTGTATTCATAACCTTGCGGAATATGCTGCCAACCTCTTCTTATGGGGTTATGATCAAGGAGTCTCACCAGGTAAATGTTTTTTTTTACATGAGATGTAAGGGAAAGGGCTCCAGAAAGTATATACAGAGATTGAAGAGGTCCAATTTGAGGACATTCTCCTGATAAGATGTATTCTTGATATATTTCTTTCTATAAAAATAACAAACTTAATTCTTCCTTCTTCTAGCATTATGACTGCCAATGGCCGTTGGTCCAAGCATAGATTACTTTTTCTTATGATGACTGTGGATTCACTTACTTAGACAAATGTATTGCCTCTATTGAACACTTTGGATAAAGGTCGTCTGCTAAATGCCAAAAATGTAAATGTAAATGTAAAACTCCCAACAGAGACCTGCTTGAACCAATGGATCTTATCTGTTATAAGAGGTGAAAATCATGTCCAATCCTCAGTCAGGTTTCTCTCAGGTATTCCCCGCTGAGCCTGGCCTGGTCTATTCTGTGAGTGAGATTAGGGGCAGGTTTCACCGCCTCAGATTGCCTGCACTAATCCCAGCATGGATAGCCTGCATTAACCTAAATAAACAGACAGGCCAAGATGTTAACGCCGCTCTAGCCACCATAGGCCCTGCCACCAACCAGCACTTTAAGGCGATGAGTCATGCTATACCGGGGTGTCTAAACCGTATCTGTGCCAAATCGGTCTGCCTGGCAACAAGGCTTTTATGGTTGGTGACACCATACACACCTGAACCTCACTCGAGGAGGCTGTGATTACTCACACTCACCAGCAGGGGGAGTGAGGAGGCAGAGTTATCACAAGCTTACTGAGCAGTGCACCAGTGCACGACTGCATGACTTCATGACTTTTAGTGTAAACACTAAAACATGGTGGAATGCTTTCCTTTATTCCCATGTCCCTTCAACTCTTATGATCCATCATTTATCATTTATTTGACAAGGCCAACTGGTTGATGGACCTGTTTTAATATCGGCTAGACGGCTACCATGACCACTACCAGCACCACCACACAAAAACTGCTGTAGGCCTACCAACAGAGTCATTTGAAAGATGTTGACACCACAATAGTTATGATGATAATGTGATTTATCATCAATTCTATGTTGTTGATGCCTCTGCTGCTGCTGCTGATGACGATAGTGACTGACGATGATGGTGGTGGTGGTGTTAGTGGAGGATGAGACAGAAATGTAGACTGACAAAATATGTAAACACATCAACAATATAGGGATGCTAGATCAGCAAGTCAAGATGAAAATAAATAAATTCAAGGTTGATATTAAAATATTTCCCCCCCAGTCTTTGTATATAGTATTATGTATGTTGGCAGTGGTGGTCCAATCAATGACTCCATATCTCTGTTATTTATGTCTCCGTGTCTGAAGATAGTCCCTTCACAGTGTTTTATTTGTATAGTATAGTATAGTGGATAGTGATAGCCTCTATTTATGTAAACCAGCTCTTTTCCCTTCTTGTTTTTAGTATTCTTTTTTTTTCCTAGCACCAGGGGAGCCCCCCCTCCCAAATGTCGTTGTTTGGTACCTGTACTATATTAATGACAATAAAGACCATTCATTCATTCATTCATTCAAAGTTTATTATGGGAACTTCTAATTATTATAATAATGTCCTCTCCGAATAATGGTGGGGGGGGGGCCGGACCGGAAGCTCGATATCTTCCTCTGCTCCCATTCGCTGTGAGGGATGGATGGGGGCGGGGCTTCCAACCGAACCAACAATAGCAGCAGGAACCATCCAAAACTGAAAAAGCTGACAATAATCAAGCTGTGTCCAGACCGCAACCAAAGTGGCAATATTAGTCAAATCGGTGTGTACTACTACAAAGATAGCGTCTGCAAAGCTGGAAGATCTACCTAGATCTACCTACCCCAAGCCAACCAACCAGACCAGGTATGTTTAATGTGAGTTAGCATAGCATCATTCACCTCAATCACGGCACGAGTTCCGCTAGCATTGTAGCATGGTCACACTTAGCCAGCGTAGCATGTTGCGATACGGTTCGGTTGTATGTATGTATGTATGTCAGCGAAACGTCAGTCAAGCACAGAAAACCTTTGTCCTGAAGTTGACAAGACATCAATACGTTGATCTGATCTCTGATCTCCCGTTGTTTAAGTCGGTGTGTGTGGCGCCTGATCTCATGAATCATGATGCGTTATTATAGCGATGGCATGATTATGGTGGTGGCTAAAGCTAAGCTGTCATCTGTCAACGTTGCAACGTTGGCAGTAAAGGTTGTCATGTGTGTCAGGTCAGGTGCATTGTTGTAGAAAGCGACGTTTCTTTCTTAATCCTAGGATGAGGCTCTGCTCCTTATAATGTCCTTAATGGTTTGCGCAGTTCATTTTTTAATTGAAATGATGAAAGAAAGTGGTGGTGTGCATTACTGCGCAGACTGCTTTAGTTTAGCTTTGTACGTCTAGCATCATCACTGCCTATTTCTGTGACACCCCCCACCCCCCCATGTGTTCTGTGACACCCCCCCACCCCCCCATGTGTTCTGTCGCTGTAGCGCTGACTTGGCATGCGGAGGAGCGGCGTCGTCCCACTCCGAGGTTACTGGAGTGCAAAGCTGGCCTGCCTGTCTGCCTGCCTGTCTGCCTGCCTGCCTGCCTGCCTGTCTGTCTGTCTGCCTGCCTGTCTGCCTGCCTGTCTGCCTGCCTGCCTGTCTGCCTGCCTGTCTGCCTGTCTGTCTGCCTGCCTGCCTGCCTGTCTGTCTGCCTGTCTGTCTGCCTGCCTGCCTGTCTGTCTGCCTGCCTGTCTGCCTGCCCGCCTGCCTGTCTGCCTGCCTGTCTGACGCGTCCCATTGCAGCCCCCTGTTTGTTTGAATGAATGAGTTCATTGAACATTTCCGTAACAAGT
The DNA here is from genome assembly GCF_963989245.1 of Nansenia antarctica. Lineage (NCBI taxonomy): Eukaryota > Metazoa > Chordata > Actinopteri > Argentiniformes > Microstomatidae > Nansenia > Nansenia antarctica. The sequence continues at coordinate 59,991,094 of NC_137677.1, read as the reverse complement.
ATTGTCATTAGTCCAAGGCGATGATTTCACACAGCAGCTGTCATTTGAGGACTTCCACATGATCTCAGCTGTGACCTTTTGCACTTGTATGCCCATGAACATGGTAGTTCTGAATCCCAGAGAGATTGGATCTTTCTTTCCCTTGTTTTGTGGATATTTATGACGGTTGGCATATTGGTCGTTAAATTGTCTTTTTTTTGATTGATTGATTGAAAACGTTATTAGAAGATTTGCAGAAGTAGGTACATGAAAGTACATATTACATACAAGGTCAACTAACAGGATAAAAACCCAAGAAAGCCACTGGCTTATTCAATTGGGGTCCTTGATACTCAATTAATCGTTACATGTAAGACAGACAAAAAACTAGTACTATCTACAAGATAATAATTTTAAATCTGCTTCATGGTTGATATTGAGACAAGAGTGCTGTTGTTGTTGTTGTTCCTGGCTGAAATGACCCACTTGATTTGTCCTTAAATAACTACCAGACAGTACTACATGCATATCAGGTACTCCGGTACATATCTGGTACTTCAAAGGTGTTCGAAGTAGACCAGTCATTTCCAGTTGTCAGAGGGGGCAGTGGGAGGGGACTAGCAGGCCTTGTAATCCTATTACCCCGTCGAGGTGAGTGGAGCGGAGAGGGATGGGGGTAGATGGAGAACTCTACTGCGTTGTGTCCTTGGGGTTGATTAGAAAGCAGGGTGAAAGGGAGAGACAGGACAGATAGGGCCTGGGCTATTCACTGTTTACTCAACAAACCCTAACAGCACTCAGGGACATTAAACACAGAACACACACAAGTCATATGACACTATTCAGACAGGCTCTAATGCCTGTCGTTATTCTGGTCCACTATTCATACAGCTGTAATGGCTATATTTGTGCTGGTAAAGGTTGTCATGTTAAGTGAGAGGAGTGGATTTATGGTCTACTCTATATATACCCTATTCAATTGTATGGGCATTTTTTTGTACAGTAATGTCATTGTGCATGTGGGGCACGGCAAGTTTATTTGTATAGCACATTTCATACAACAGGGGCAATTCAAAGTGCTTTACATACAGCATTAAAAATAAATAAATACAGCAAGAGGAGAATAGTAAGGAAATAAAAATTACAAGAATATATAGATATATAGAGAGAATAAATAGATAAACATTTAACAAGATACAGATGTGAGAAGTAAATGGATAAAACATTTAATAAGATAATGGATAAAAAGACATCAATGAAAGTGTTAGGCCTAGTGACTTAATCATAGCAGCTGCAAAACATTAAGGTTTTTAGCTTAGTTTTAAATATTTAGGGGTTTGGGCCTGTTTGATTTCTTCAGGGAGTTTGTTCCAGGACGGTAGAGTAGAGGCTTCACTGTGTCACTCTTTGAAAGGTTGGCTGGTTAGTCTCTGTTGACCTTAGGGGCCTTGCTGGAATATAGGGTGGGATGAGATCGGATATGTATTTTGGTCCAAGACCATTTTGTGATGTGTAATTAGGAGTACTTTGAATTACATTCTCTGACACACTGGTAGCCAGTGTAGAGATCTCAGGATTGGTGTAATGTGTGTCATTGAGAGGGACAGTCTCTGCCGCTGTCTTGAATGTGGTGGGTAGGCACACACACACACACACACACACACACACACACACACACACACACACAGATAAGATGATAGATAGTGTGATTAGCTAATAGGGCCCATCTTAGCTTGCGCCCTCTTCACTCCAGTCTCAGGTGGGTCTGGTGTTGTGCTCAGCCAGGGTCAGCGCTCTGAAATGTCAGTTTGCTGCCCAAGAACGTTTAATCACCAGAGCGTAGCCACGTTCATCTCTTTAAACACCCCCCCCCCAACCCTAATTAAAAAGCAAACTAAGGGTTTTTAGTTCTAATGAGCCTGGACTTTATCACCCCCTCCGAGCCACCCCCCCCTCCCTCTCCACCTCCAGCCATCCCCTTACACCCCCCCCCCCCCCCCCCCCACAGCCCACCGCCGCCATGCTGCCTCCAAGCCACCCTCCCCTCCCTCTCCACCTCCAGCCATACCCCCCCCACAGCCCACCGCCGCCATGCTGGTTCTGCTGACCGCAGTCAGATGAGGTTCCTCTTAGATCTTTGAGATCCTTATCAGTCATCTCAGTTCAGCTTAGAACTATGGCTACATTCTATACGAGTCCGCAGGGAAGCCCTATATGATACGCAGAGAGAGACGCTAACTGCAGCCAAGGCCCATTAGTAGTAGTATGCTCCTTAAAGGCCATGGATGGATGAGTCTCGCTGCTGAGTTATGCAAACCCAATGAACAGACAGGCAATTACCACCATTAGTGGACAACTGTGTGTGTGTGTGTGTGTGTGTGTGTGTGTGTTTGTATGGGCAATGAGTCTTCTTGGCACTAGGCCTATGTTTAGGATGGAGCTATTTTTCATCTATGCTGCTATCCTTCAACGACCTTCGTTTGTCCAACCGTCACAATGTGTTGTCATCATCTCCTCTCACTCTCACCCAGAGGGAAGCCGGAGGGTTGTACACTTGCTTGTGACCTCTAACCCGTAGCCCTAACATCCATCAGTGGAGGCTTGGTGGGCTATTTCGGTCTCTTTCCCCTCTTTGCTTGTATGAACCACGTTTGTCTGTCCGGAGGGCCTTTGTTAGCTTAGCTTCTAGCCTGCTGTGCCCTCTGCTTATGAATCTACTTGTGTGTGTGCTTAAAACAGCGTAGTTGGGTGATTTTATTAAGCACACCGATGCCTTCGGAGAACAATAACAGACCACCACAGACAGAAAAGACTCGCAAATTAAGTAAAGATATTAAAGCCATTATCCTAGCCAAATAAATACAAGAAATACACAATTAAAGGATAATCATTTATGGATTTTTGGTGAATTTGGGCCCAATCCTATTTCCATTTTTTACCCCCACCCCTCGGAGTGCCACTCGCTTTTTCGGCTTCTCCCTCGGAAGAGAGTCACAAGGGTAGTGGTTGAAAATCTTCCACTATGAAATGGGACAACCCTTCAAGTCCCAGTAGTGTTACGTCATCAGTAGTATCATAGAAAAGCATTGACGCTCACGATTTGTTCACAACTTAAGTTTCACGCCATCAATCGATCAAACAAGTCATCAAATAAAAAAGAACAATGCTTCATTATCAGGCCAGTTCACGACAGAATAACGGTGCTCTGTAGGCTAGCAACTAGGGGTGTAACGGATCGCCCTCCACGGTTCGGAACGCATGTGTACCGCGGATCAATAGCAAAATCGTTTTTTTGTTTGTTTTTTTTTCGTTTTTTTCTTTCCTAACACCAGGGGAGCCACCCCTCCTAAATTTCGTTGTTTGGTACCTGTACTGTAGCAATGACAATAAAGACCATTCATTCATTCAAATGTAACCGGTAGAAAAACAATCATGTGCGCTTTATTCTCACTCTCTGCATGTGTACTGAGTTGACAACAACATTCATTCACTCATCTCTGTCCCAATTATATCACGTCATATCACCCGCTAAGCAGCCTGGGTGATTGTGTAAACACACAAAAAAAGTACTCTGTTACTTTGCAGCAGTGATGTTATATATATGTTGTTATATATAGATGTGATATATATATCAGTTTTGACATCTTGAATGTTGTTTTTTTGTTTCACACATTAAAAGAGGTGTTTTTACAGAATTCAAGGAAAATGTTGTTTTTATTAAAAAAAATATATGTTTTGTGTTGATCCGAAAAATGATCCGATCCGTGACTCAAAATCCGTGACACGATCCGATCCGTGAGTTAGGTGATCCGTTACACCCCTACTAGCAACCCGTGTTCCTTCCCTGCCAGTCTGCACTGATTTTAGAGGAGCGCTAACAAGTGCAACAACTTCGCGGCTGAACTTTAGTAAAATTTCTGCTGTCATATGCCATCAAAGGGAGTAATGCGAAATGGAAATAATGTAAAAATGCGGGACTATCATGTACAAATCAGCCTTAAAACATTGTTGTAATGTTAGATAAATAGCTACTAGAGACATCTGCTTAATAGCTAATAGGTAAGATAATTCAATGGCTTTCATAATTGTAAAAAATCTTTATTAATTAATAAAATAAGTACATTTGGCGTTTTCTCTTCCTGCTTGTTTTGCTCCTTCCACTCTCGTGACTATGATTTGCAATGCATTCTGGGATTTCATAAGTGTTTTGGCTCTCTTCAGGGTCTGGTCCTTAAAAACCTACATTTGGGGAGCTATGTAGCCCTACCACTTGGCCCTACCCCTACATGAAAACAAGAATTCAGACACCCCTACCGTACACGTAAACGCGCAAAACGGAGGGGGAGGGCTAAAATGGCGGACCAAGGTGGTGAAATGGGATTGGGCCAAAGTCACCTGTGGCACTCAATGAGTTAATGGAGAACCCTGCCCCCTTTTTTTAAATTGATGCAAATGCCAAGTGACTTATCCAGGGTGTCTTTACCTGGCTAATCAGTGCTAATCTGATCCACTGTGGATTAGGACGAGGGGGGGGCAAGTACGATACTGCTGCTTACTTGCTTGTACCTCTCTATACCTCGGTCTCGTTAGCTCGGTCCTGTCAGAGTCTGGAGTGAACTAACAGTGGTGGACGCTTCCCTCAGGTTTTTAACCATTTTAGAGTGCCAGGGTCAACCTGGGACCCCGATCTCCATCTTCTGTCACCCTGAGCGGAAGTTTCACATTCCGGTTTTCATTGGGAGCTCCTCCTACTCCTCCTTGGCTTTCACTGGTGGGATCCGGTTGTGTTCTTCTCGCCGGCATCATCATCCTAATCTCCTTCATACCTTTCTGCGGGATTACCATGTGGGTGCTGTAGGACGGGCTGTGACCGGCTTTTCGCTGTCCTTCGAACGCCGTCTTTTGATTTGATATATTTTCTTCGTGGGTCGTCGTTGGTGGGATCTACTAAAGAAGGCCAAGATGCTGAACCAGAGTGCAGTGATGGTCTTCACCGGCCTATGTGGGGCGTTAGTGGTCATGGCTATGGCCTACTACGTCTACTGGTGAGTTGACTGGGTGGAGGAGGGGGGGGGGGGGGGGGGGGGTTGGCCGGTGGCCAGGGGTCGTTCCGCTTCACTTCTGGTAGAGGTCAGGCAATGGGACTGGGGGGGCCCTGTTCACATTCTTTCCAAACGTTGTCCTTTCTTTCTCCTTTCCTCTTGAGGAAACCACTGACCTAACGTGTTTGGACTGGTCAATGCTACAGGCTAGTTTGACGGGGTTTGTGAAATGGCCGCTTTAATAGGCTTATCCTTCACTCCTCCTCCTGACCATACTGGTTAGGCTTGTTTTTGAATTGTGTACCGGAGTACCTTTAACAACTTTTTCTTAGGCCTTTATAAGGCTCCGTTCTGGGTGTCAATATGTCAGTTGGTGTGGACCAAACATGGTGTTTCATTGGCCAAACCCAACAACCCTTGTGTAACTGTGAACCCGGCTGTGTCCAGGTGATCGAGGTAGGGGTAGCTGTTCCCTCCTGTAAGATAAGCAGCTTTAACCTGGTGTCTCTAATCCCTATACCAGACTGTGTTGCTGGGTTACAGGTGGGCCTCCATCCCTAATAATGATGTATGCCATTTAGCTGACGCTTTTATGCAACGGGACTTGCATTGCAGTGAGTGAGTGCATGCATTTCAGTATGTATGGTCCCAGCGGGAACTGAACAAACAACCTAAGCACTGTTAGCAGTTAGCACCATGCTCTACCAACTGAGCCACAGAGGAGCACCAGGCTCCTTCACTAGCCTCCTTCCCTAGGCTGTCTCCCTAGGCTGTCTCCCTACTCCTTCACTAGTCTCCTTCACTAGCCTCCTTCACTAGCCTCCTTCACTCATCTCCTTCACTAGTGTCCTACACTAGATCCTTCACTAGTCTCCTTCACTAGACACCTTCACTAGTTTCCTTCACTAGTGTCCTTCACTAGTTTCCTTCACTAGTTTCCTTCACTAGTGTCCTTCACTAGTGTCCTTCACTAGTGTCCTTCACTAGTCTCCTTCACTAGTGTCCTTCACTAGTCTTCTTCACTAGACTCCTTCACTACTCTCCTTCACTAGACTCCTTCACTCATCTTCTTCACCCCCTCCTTCACTAGTGTCCTTCACTAGTCTCCTTCACTAGTCTCCTTCACAAGTCTCCTTCACTAGTGTCCTTCACTAGGCTCCTTCCCTAGACTCCTTCACTCTCTCCTTCACTAGTCTCCTTCACTCTCTCCTTCACTAGTCTCCTTCACAAGTCTCCTTCCCTAGTCTCCTTCACTAGACCCCTTCACTAGACTCCTTCACTAGAGTCCTTCACTAGTCTCCTTCACTAGTCTCCCTCCCTAATGTTCCTCATGCTCCCGGGGGTAGCAGCAGTTCAGAAATGCAGTCCCACTGGTGCTTGTTGCCATAGCAGTTGATGATGTTTGAATGTCTTCAGTCAGTCTCCAAGGAGACGGGTAGACTCATATGGGAACCTTCTCTCTCTCTTTCACCTGTGTGTTCTTCCCTCAGAACTTCGGGGAGGTGTTATTGAGAAAATGCTTTAGAGATTGGACCTCAGAGAGAACCTACAGTGGGGAAAAGGGGTATCAGGAAGAAATGCTCTTGTCAGCCGAGTCGTAACTGTGTGCCTGTGTAGGAGGGAGAGGGAGAATGTTGGGGGAACAAGGTGTACTCCATGTGGGAAAACTAGGGTTAAGGTTAGGGTTAAGGTTAGGGGTAGGGGTAGGGTTAGGGTTAGGGTTAGGGTTAGGATTAGGGTTAGGGTTAGTCGACGTAGCACCTAACCCTTAACCCTAGTTTTCCCCACATGTACCGTCTTCCCACATGTACCGTAACATATATTTTTTTTTCTTCTTGTCACCCTATTTTCTTGTTGTTGTTTGTGGTCTGAGTTGCTGTAACGCCTGAATTTCCCCTTCGGAGGTCAAACTATCTCTCTCTCTCTCTCTCTGTCTTGTGGAAAGAGGGACAGAAACGGAACGAGGAAACACAGGAGAAGCTCATGGTGCAGTTAAGCATACCCAATAGACAGTGTCACACTTGTGTCTGTTACTATGGTTACTCCTTGACCACCATATGTTCCTCCTCCGGTGACGTGGACACTAGGCAGATGTCTTTCAGGACTCAGGTCCCGTGTGAAACAATTGGTCATTAAAGAAATTGATTTTTGGACACACTTTCGCTATGCGAAGTGCACCGATGCACACACTCAAACCACTTTAGTGCAGTGAGTTGGAAAGAAAATGTAATTGATCCTCCAATGGTCACGCTTGAACAAGGGGCTGTGTGTGTGTGTGTGTGTGTGTGTGTGTGTGTGTGTGTGTGTGTGTGTGTGTGTGTCTGTGTCTGTGTGTGTGTGTAACCCTATCCTTCGGTCTCTTTTTGGAGGCTGTCAGTCTGTTGCGTCCCTTTGAAGGTGTGGCAGCCATATTGGGAGCTGGCACCTGTGTACGAGAGGTTACCCAGACAGCTGTCACTCTCGCTCGCTAATGCAGTAGGTCTAGAGGCTATATCTGGCTGATTAATCCAGATGATTACCGCCTTTGTGTCTCCTTTTGTACCTCCAGTCCACTGTCCTGTGAAGTGTGACTGTTCTACCCTCTACCTGTGTGACCTGGCATCATAAAGCACTGTTCTACCCTCTACCTGTGTGACCTGGCTAGGGCTGTTACGATTATTCGACGTCGTCGACGTCATCGACTACGTCAATACGTCGGTTAGCGTAATATGCGTCGGTTAGTCGTAAATAAACAAAATGGCGTTTTTGTTTTTTTTTGTTTTTTGTTTTTTTACCTTTATTTTACCAGGCGAGACAATTAAGTGTATGAGTGAAAAATGGATAGCTACTAGCTAATGTTACACAAGCAATGTAGCTCACCACAGTTCGTATGTCTTGTCTTCTGGTGTTAGTAACGTTAGCTATGTAGCTGGCTAGCTACGGTAGCCTATTGTCATTGTGGTGCGAGCACCTACTGTACGTTATCTAGCTCGTAGCTCGCATGCTACGTTAGCATCAATTTAGCTAATCATAACATAGCAGCGAGAGTAACGTTAGCTAGCTATGTGTTGTGGTGATGGACAGACTTCTAAATGGCCATGTTGGCATTCAAGTTGGCTAAACATAGCAGTGAGGTGGAGACAAATACGTTTTTTTGTTAGTTTTTTTTTAACAGTACAAAAATTATCGTTAGACTTATCAATAAATTAGTCGTTAGACTAACCGAATAATCGATAAAATAATCGCTAGATTAATCGTTAGAAAAATAGTCGTTTGGGACAGCACTAGACCTGGCATCATAAAGCACTGTTCTACCCTCTACCTGTGACCTGCCCTCAGGGGTGGCAACTGGAGGAAGTGTCTGATACTCTTCCTCATTCCATGCAATGCCTTACAATGAATAGCCTGTCCTCCGATTTCTACCTCCACCAGCCTCCCCTGCCTGGCATAGCCTTTGTGCCCTTGTAGTGTCATCTGATGAAGTCATTACACTCTCACTGTAAACTATAGCCTGCTAGCTAGGGAAGTGGGTGAAGGGTGTCCGTGTTGTCATTGTTGACTCACACAAGCCTGGGAGCCCATTGAGAATTTGAGACACAGTTACCCAATCTGAATTCAACCTTTAGCCCAGTTAAAGACTGGTAAAACAACAAAGAAAGGAATCGGATGGGGCTCATTGTAGGCTAATGATTGGAATAAGGAAAGATTTCAAACATGGGTGTATGATGTACCATTCCTCATTCCATGCATTGCGGTGAGTCGGTCCTCCGATTTCTACCTCCACCAGCCTCCCCTGGTCCTACCCTTAAAAAGAGCTAGACACTTCTCCTAGATCTGATGTGTGTAAGGTCTTACCATCCCACTACTCCTGAACTCCCAACATTCAACCACTGCCAGTTGACAGCTCTACTGTCTTGCTGTATTTGTTTGTTTATGGTTTTGCTTTCTTGGCGCTGTGATGGCGACAGATGGTGTGGATTACAACGCTAACATTGTTGCTACAATATAATAATACATGCCATTTAACTGATGCTTTTATACAAAGCCACTTAAATACTTTCCCACAAGTCCTCCGTGGGAAAAATTAAAAAAAGATTTTTTTAAATTATAAAATCTCTCTATATATATGTTACGGTACATGTGGGAAAACTAGGGTTAGGGTTAGGTGCTAGGGTGCTATGGTTAAGGTTAGGGTTAGGTTTGGGGGGTAGGGATAGGATTATGGTTAGGGTTAGACATGCCAAGTCGACGTAGCACCTAACCCTAACCCTAGTTTTCCCACATGTACCGTAACATATATAAATAATCAGAATGGTGTAGGCTAAATCTCCACTTTCTGGAGATTTATCTCTGGAGCTATTTCTGCTTACACCTGACCCTCATCTGTCCTATAAGATCTAGGCTACAAGTAGGGATGCTCCGATCTGGATTTTTGGGGCCGATACCGATCACCGATTTTTATCCTCAAGATCTACCGATACCGATACCGATTTTTTTTTTAAATACATAACTGTAGGCCTACTGACTGGATAGCCTACATATTTTTTGCTTTTTAGACAAAAGTTTTGATCCATTAGGCACCAAGCAAACGCAGACCCATTTTTATGGCATAGTAAAAGTCTGGCCTATCACCCAGTTAGGGCCTGAAGCCCAAGTCAGTCGATATGGCTGTATAAAAGACATCATAAACGTGGCCTTCATGGTTTACATGCTGTTACGTCCTCCTATGTTTTCTGTTCAGTTATCTGTCTTCCCCAGGAGGGAAAAAAAAAAAAAAAAAAAACGGTTTTTGCGATCGGCCATTTTTGCCGATCACCGATCGAGTCATTTGGAGTGAAATCGGCCGATTTAAATCGGTGGCCGATAAATCGGAGCATCCCTACTACCAGGTGGCTGCCCTCAGGGTGGATTTCAGACTTGGCAACAATGAAATGTCTAGGGATTGGTGCTTGAGTTGCTTTGGGGACAGAGGCCTAAATGACTTGACTATGAGTGAGTTCCCTGTAACAGTACCCCATCTCTTGCTCTCTCTCTCTCTCGCTTTCTCTGGGGTCATGCTTGAAATCTGAGGCGTGTGTGTGTGCGTCAGTCATAATGAGACGGGGGGGGGGGGGGGAGGGGGTCCCCCCAGGGTCAGCCCTCAGCAGGTGGTGTCACTTGACGAGTTGACACCTCATTACCTGGAGAAAACACACACACACACACACACCTGGAGAAAATGGCGGCCCACACTAAGGCACCTGACCTACGAGGGCAAGGGCCAGCTTTGATGTGAATAAGCGTCCTGAGTCGTCCCTGGATGCAGTTACGTAAACTATCCACTAGGGGCAGACTTCCGCAGCTGAAGTACAGATAGGTAGGTACTTTATTGATCCCTGAGGGGAAATTAAAGCTCACATCACAACAACAACAAAATCGTGTCTCCATGCCTTTGCATGCATGTATGTATTTCTTTGGTATTGAGCAGCAGGTCCAGGCTGATGTTTTGGGGCCTGACATTGTGGTGTTCTCGACAGGATTATACTGATGGTATGTCTGGTGTTAGATACTAATAACAGGACTCTTACCCAATCAAATCTGCCCAGAGCAGACACACACACACGTACTGATGGCCTCTGGTTTTGGCATAGATTACACTTTCTTGACTGATGGATAGACGATTCACTTACTTAGACAAATGTATTTGTTGTAAGTTGCTTTGGATAAAGCCGTCTGTCAAGTGCTAAAAATGTAAAATAATAATAATAATAGAACAGGTGGAAGCCTGGGACCTTGCTAGTTGTTGTAAATGTAAATGGGCTGACTTATATAGCGCCTTTATCCAAAGCGCTTTACAACAGCCTCTCATTTACCCATTCACACACACATTCACACACCAATGGCGGCAAGCTACCATGCAAGGCGCCGGCCGCTCATTGGGAGCAATTTGGGGTTCAGTGTCTTGCCCAAGGACACTTCGACATGTGGCCAGCCGGGGCTCGAACCCCCGATCTGCCGACCTTGCGATCATTAGACTGTGGCCCTACCTCCTGAGCCACAGCCGCCCTTGTTGGGGATGGGACATAGTTCACAGCGTGCGTAAGTGTCGTGTGTGCTCAACTTCCTCGGGTGAGATGTTGTCATCGTCGGCCCTGTGGTATTTTGACAGGCATCAGAGAGGAGCTATGAAAGCCGTGTCGCGGTGACCCCCTCAGACTCCCTACTCAGGGCTGTTGC
>NC_137677.1:59952378-59974878 GCF_963989245.1 Nansenia antarctica | reverse complement strand
CCCAAACTCAAGTACCACCTCCTCCCCCGCACCAAGGGCTTCACCACCACACTGAAATGCCTCAAAGGCACAGGTGAGAGACACACACACACACACACACACACACACACACACACACACACACACAACATGGCTGCTTCAAATGGCAAAGTTAAACCCCCCACTTCCTTTCACACAGTATCTCAAACTACCATGTTCCCCTCCTCTCTCTTGTTCCTGTGTTTTCCAGTCACTGCTGTCTATGACGTCACCCTCAACTTCAAAGACCACAAGACCCCCACTCTGTTAGGCATCGTCAACGGCACCAAGTACATGGCGGACTTGAGCGTGAGGTCGGTATGAGCACCAGGTCATAAGAATGACCTTGTCACAGTCATGTCACAGTGACATACTGGATCACCCTTCATTTTACAGCCCTGTTTACAGCTGGCGATAGAGGACGGATACGTGGTTGATAGATACTTCATTGATCCCTGAGGGGAAATTCAGGCGTTACAGCAGCTCAGACCACAAACAACAACAACAAAATAAAGTGACAATAGACCTAATTGACAACTGTAGGATTTAACATCCTCCAGCCTGACTCTGATCACCCCGCACGAGCCAGCCAGAGGAGGAGTTGTACAATTTCCTATAGCGCTCTTTAGTACAACAGATCTCCTATAGTGCTCCTTAGTACCACAGATCTTCTATAGCGCTCCTTAGTACCACAGATCTCCTATAGCGCTCCTTAGGACAACATTTACCAGGACACTGTGTGGTACACTCAGCTACTTCCCTCAGTAAACACAGCTCATTCTGTCACTACCTGCTACTCAGTGGCTCATTGTGATGCTCGAGTCAGTGAGTCGTAAAGAAATAGCGAGCGTCATTAATATGCAATTATCAGGGTTTTACCCAGTACTTTTGAAATCAGTATCTGCTTTAATAACCGGGCTTTAAAATAACGGGTTACCCATCCTTTTGATTATCTCTGAGTTTGCTAGTCAGTACCGTATACTCCCAGTTATTAATGATACTCATCAAGTTGTTTTGACCATGTAGCAACTTCTCTCTGAGCCTTTTTCAAGTAAAACAAATCCCATGATGCATTGTTAGCCTGTTGGCTGCTTGCCAAGTCCATTCCTACAGTACTTTAACAATGGGAGGGAGAGAGAGAGAGAGAGAGCGAGAGAGAGAAGGGGAGAGAGATACTTTTTGGATGTTTAAGAGCTCTTTATTCATCCATATTTCATTAAATCCGACAAAGCACGTCACACATTGTAAATATTAAAAGATTAAAAATGTCTGTTCGACAATTTTCATCTCTAAATAAACAGCTCCGAATGTCCTTGAAACGTGCTAAGTTGTAGATTATCATGTAGCACCATCCCCCTGAGCCTTTTCAACTCAGAAGCCCATGATGAATTGTTAGCCTGTTGGCGATGCGCCATGCCCATTCCTTCACTACTTAGAGAGAGAGAGAGAGGGAGAGGGGGGGCGGGGAGATAAAGAGAGAGAGAGAGAGAGAGAGAGAGAGAGAGAGAGAGAGAGAGAGAGAGAGAGAGAGAGAGAGAGAGAGAGAGAGAGAGAGAGAGAGAGAGAGAGAGAGAGAGAGAGAGAGAGAGAGAGAGAGAGAGAGAGAGAGAGAGAGAGAGAGAGAGAGAGAGAGAGAGAGAGAGAGAGACTGACTAACTAACTGACTGACTGAGACTGTCCAATACTTTTCCGTTATTATGATAATAGCTATGTTTGACGGACAGGTGTCATCCTCCTTCTGATCCACTGAACCAGAGAGAGGCTGAAAGAGGGAGAGAGAGGGGAACAACACAGTTCATTGATGCCGTTTAATTCTGCGGGGGAAAAGGGGGGGGGGGACGACGACTCCAGGCCTGGTGTCCTTGAAGAAGATAATCAAATCACAGTTTACAGGAGCAGCTTTCAGTAAACCATAAAGACCCTACCGCAAGGAGGAGGTGACTCCAACTGTCTCGGAGTCATCCGATTACACAGGGATCTGTGTGGCGCTGTGCTAATGAAGCCTATTGGTTTAGATCAGGGAGAGTGCCACAGAATGTCCAAACCATTAGATTATCATAACTTAGTGAGACATTCATTGCATAGCCTCCCAATTAGATTGCTCAGATTACTCGGTTCAAACTTGGACATGAGGACTGTGAGCTCTCTGTTACCCCTCTGTTCCACCAAGGCAGTTTGAAGGCCCCGGAGCCGGTGCCTAATCTACCAACCAGTTCTTCGTGTTTTGACAGCAAAAACTTGTTCCAGAGCGACACTAGCGAACACTTGGCTGGTCTAGGACCCGCTTACGCGAGGTATTCAGACCGTATACAGTGACGTAATGATGTTCTTAGAAGGTTTGCCAAGTTGAACCAACAGCAAACCGGCACTAGCGCCAGCCCAGAATTAGAACTACGTTCGCGTAGTGGTGGAAAGGGGGGTAAGGGTGCGTGTGTGTGTTCGGTAGCGCAGCAGAGAGTAGTCTGGTGTTGCCAACAAGGGCATGGTATTACTGTGCCACTATCATGGCACTGCTCAGTTTTGAGTAAGCCCCATCTAAACCTTGTGTGAGGTAGCCCCCTGCTGGTGGAATGATGCTATAGCAGACTCGCCACTACAGCAGACTCTTCTATATTGTGCTGACTGTCCTATCTCTCTCTCTCTCTCTGCTCTCTCTCCCCCTCTCTCTCTGCTCTCTCTCTGCTCCCTCTCCCCCTCTCTCTCCCCCTCTCTCTGCTCTCTCTCTGCTCCCTCTCCCTCCCTCCCTCCCTGCAGACGGTTCCCAGTGGAGGAGATCCCAGACGATGAGAAGGAGTGCGCCAACTGGTTGCACAAGCTGTACCAGGAGAAGGTACAGTACAGCCCAGTACAGCCCAGTACAGCGATTCCCAACCTATGGGCCGCGGCCCTCGGTGGGCTGCGAGGGTACTGTAAGTGGGCCGCCAAATCATGGGCAAATTCTTTTTTTCAAAAGTTCTTTTTTTTAAGTTATGGTACTGTATTTTTTGTACTGTATCAAAAATGCATCATCAGTGTGATACTGATAGATAGGAACTTATGGTAGGACCATTTTACTACATGTTAATTTTCTAGGCCTACTGCACTGTATGTATGATGATGCATATGAAATATCCAATAAGAATAAGAGAATAATGATGAGACCCCCAAAAAATGTTTACGCATGCGTAAAATGCCTGTGTGGGCCGCGAATACTTTTGAGATATTTAAGTTGGCCTTGAGTCCAAAAAGGTTGGGAACAGCTGGTCTAGTACATCCCAGGCCTTTTGAATGCTTATTTCAACTCCACAGAAACGTGAAACAAACCATTTAGATTATCATAACTTAGTGAGACATTCATTGCATAGCCTCCCAATTAGATTGCTCAGATTACTCAAATCAAACGAGACATGAGAACTGTGAGCTCTCTGTTACCCCTGTTCTCTGTTCCTCCTGTTCCACCAAGGCAGTTTGTTTGTTCTGTTTTAGGATTGTGTGAGGCAGCACTCAACGGTCCAAGACCAACTCTCCTACACAGTGAAAAACATTGATCTTATCTTTAAAGTAATCTATAACTGCCAATGGTCCCCTGGTCCTAGCATAGATGTGTTTTTCTTATGATGTCTGATGGATAGATGATTCACTTACTTAGGCAAATGTATTTTTTCTAAGTCGCTTTGGATGAAGGCTATAAGTAATGTAAATGTAATCTATATCAACGCAATAAGTTAGTCGTGTGCCATCGTGATCGAAATAATATGCTTAGGTTGAATGCGGTTACTGTAAATATGGATTACACTTGATAAAAGTACAACGAGCAACTCTTCTGGTTTCTCCTCCCCAGGATGCACTGCAGGAGCACTACCAGAAGGAGGGCACTTTCCCGGGTCCGACCATCATCCCTCCTCGCCGGCTGTGGACGCTGCTCAACTTCCTGTTCTGGGCCGCGTTGCTTCTCTCGCCCCTCATCAACTTCGCCTGCGGGGTGGTGGTCAGCGGCTCCCCCCTCCTCATCATCGGCTTCAGCCTCTTCCTCATCGTAGGTAGGTACTGGACACACACACACACACACACATACACACAGACACATACACACATATACACACACTACTAAGTACTCCTCTCTCAGAAAAATGAACATTGTAGCTGACAGTGATGTGTGATATTTGATGTGTTTTATGGGTCTGTCTCTGTGACGACACAAAACGAGAGTGATGCAGAGTGACTCTGTTGCTGCTCTTCCACACTATACACTGGGCTCGGTGGATGGAGTTTGGCTGTGTTGTGTGACCTCGTGTCACCTCAGGAAGTATTTTGTCTGCCCTCATACAGCTGTTGTCTATCCTTTTTGTCCCTCTTCAGCCTCCGTAGCCATCCGGCGCCTGATCGGCGTGACCGAGGTGAATAAAACAGGCTCCAGCTATGGAAACGTGGAGGCCAAGAAGCAGAACTAGATCTCTCCTCTCTTGACCCCCCCCCGCAAAAAAAACAACCCACCCCCAAACCACCCCCCCCCCCCCCCCCCCCTCCCTTTTATTCAGTTCTCCTAGAGGTGTGAGTCCGCTCGCTGGGGAGGGGGCTAATCTGATTAAAAACCTAGAGACAGACACGAGTTATAGATATTAATAAAGACAGAAGATGACAGAGAGAGAGAGGGGGATGACCATGGAGAAATGAATAGAAAGAGAGGAGAGTGTAGGACTGATAGACTTTGAGAGATGGGGAGGTACTGTATGACCATCCTCCTTTCCCCCTTATCCACATGCACATACACACACACACACACACACCCCTCCCATCGCCCGCTCTCCGAACCCCCTGACCCGACTAAGTCACCTGACCCGACTAGGTCACCTGGCCACCAATCAGCCCACCACACTCCACACGGCAGCCGACTTCTTCTCCCCGTCACATGGTCCGGTCCACTCAGCCAACCAGGAAGCAGATCAACCGTTCCTGACCCTTGACCCTGGAACCGAGCCTGTCAGCATGGGCTTTCCTCTCTCCATAGTTTCTGTTGAGTTAGTTTTGTTTTTGATTTGAGGTTGAGGTGTTGCTACCATAATTCACCTGTTGTAAAGTACATTATCCTTCCCTCTCATTCCACAAGACTTCAAATGGGAACCAGTGCTTTTTAGACTCAGCCTGGTTGCTTTTAATGCTTTATTTTTGTGCAAAAGGTGTTCATTTCCACTGTTTCCTGTCTCTGCTGTCTGGGACCGCCCATTTTAATATTTGTTGTTACGTAATCATGAGAAAATCAAATATATACAGGGCGGAACTAGCTGTGGTTCTAGATGTCTGTGATTGGACTGCTTCCGTGTGAGACAGAAAGAAAGGTCTGATGATTGTTTGGCATAAATGTTTTTACAGCATTGTCACATGCTTGCACAGGCCAGTATGTCACCGCACCGTTTGAATAAGAGCCAGTGGTATGTTTACTGAGTGAACTTTGACCTTCTCCTGCTGTCTCTGCTCTGACACCTGCTCTTAAAGGACCCTCTGCGTCAATGTGCAACTTCTGTGTAACATTGGCCCCTCACACACACACACACGTTTATGATTGAAATGCAGTACATACTGAATTAATTCATATTACGATTGATTGATTGATTGATTGATTGGATGGATGGATGCTGAGAGCGGGTCCCACTGTTTGTTTGTATTTGATTTTGCTCTCCAGCGTAACACCGTAGTACTAATGTTTGCATTTGCCTTAATTCAAGTTTGCTTAGGCTAGGCCACCCCCACCCCCTTCTCTCCACCTCCTCCTACTCCATCTCTCCCTCCTCCACTTTAGCCTCCCTCATATTCATCCTGGGTTCACTAACCTTTCACCTACAATAGTGCATTGTGGGTATTTGTGTGTGCCCCAGCCGAGACAGCTGACACCACAGTGGGTAATGTTCCTGATGTATGTACTGTATGTATGTACGTACTGTATGTATGTATGTACGTACTGTATGTGTGTATGTACGTACTGTATGTGTGTATGTACGTACTGTATGTGTGTATGTACGTACTGTATGTGTGTATGTACGTACTGTATGTGTGTATGTACGTACTGTATGTGTGTATGTACGTACTGTATGTGTGTATGTACGTACTGTATGTGTGTTTGGGTTTGTTGGTTTGAGACGTTGATGAGCCCCTTTCAGCCCCCTCACTCCTAGTTCCCAGTAGCCAGTCATGTTCGTTATATGATATGATATTACAAAACAAATGCTGCTTACCACTCCTTCACAGGAGACGGTATCTTTTGGTTCTGCTGCTAATGTAGGGCACTGGTCTGGTCCTGGTTTGGCACAGCCATTGGTCTCGTCCTCGGAGCATGTTCCCGTTCCGTTGTCTATTACTAGATTTAAACATCCTTCGGTGGCTGTTTTAGTTGTGACCCCTCCCCAGCAAGTGGACGGAAAGGCCGGGTTTTATATCGAAGGGTGATAATGATCCTCCATGACTGATAGGCTACTCTCCCCACCTCCTAGGTTATTAGTGACCTCTCCCTCATCCAACATTTAACCATGGTAGCAACAGGCTACATTATTGGATATCATCATCGTCGTCATCATCATCATCCCTGGTCTAGATGGCATCGTTCTGAGCCTGTACAGGCCTCACCATCCTCCCTCCCAGTTGATATCCTTTAATGAACTTCTTAGTTTAGTGTTAATAAATGGTTTCAGGACAGATTCATGTAAGCCTTAACAGACAGACAGAGTGCAGCTTTGTGTGTGTGCGTGTGCGTGTGCGTGTGTGTGCGTGTGTGTGTGCGTGTGTATAGCAGCCCAGACGCTTCCTCAGCAGCCCCTTAGTGAGTGAGGAGGGTGGGATCCGAACTAGACATCCTGGCCCGTCAACTCCGATCATTGCACAAATTTCCTGTTGGGGAAAAAAAAGCATGCGAGACTTCCGTGAGTGTCGGAGGAAGCGGCACGGATGCAGAGTGAGGGTTCCACCCTGAGTGATGATTGTCAGGTGGTGAGAGGAACAGAATCATCATTGCCCTGTCCCTCTGCCCCTCGAAACTAAAACTCCTAGCTTTGTTGTAGCTGAGATTATTGTAATAGAACCCACTGTTGTCGTCACCATGATGATCATGTCCCTCAACTGTCGGCTTTAGAACCTCAACCTAAATGGTAATTGGGAGAAATACGTACCGTTGTAAATTGTGGGGGAAAAAGGTTTGATCCATACTGTTCCCTTCCCATCATGCACTGGTGCAGTCCCACCTCTCCCTCAGGTATCTGTCCAGGTGTGTATAAGGTGTAAATATATTCCAGAGCAAAAAGGACAAATGCTAGAGACTTTTAAAATGATTTAAAACATTTTTCTTACACTGGAGGTTTTTACTGGAACAAAAAAAATCCCACTGTAACTTATGATCTGATTTTGTTTTTCTGTTCAAAGTTCATGCAACTAAGAAGTTAATAAGTAACACTAGAAATTTGACACTGCAATCTGACCTTTTTTCGGCATAGAAGTAATTTCGCTTAAAGTGGCACCTCTTGACTCAACTTTTATTTATTTGTCTTTTTTCTAAGTCGATTTGTATCTGTTGTTTCTTCAATTAAACAATTAAGAATATTAAAGGATTTCATCACAACTGAATCTTTTTTTCTTTCAGTTTGTTTGAGTTTTGTCTGAATTCTCTACAATTCTCAAATGTGTACTTGTGTATCTGAACTTTGACCTCACAGGTAAACCTTTTTTTTATTATTCTTTTTTTACTGGAAGGAAATAGTTTGAAACTCTGTCCTTCACTTGCGTTCTTCTCATTGAAGGTCTCATACAGTAGCTCCTCCCCTTAGATATTCTCCTCCAATGCTTTTTGAGAAGGAAGTGCTCGGAGGACTGAGGAGAGTACGCAAGAAATAGAGTTTCTAACTTAATTGAGGAAGGCAGAAGAGGCCCTTTGTATGACATCATGCTTCCATCCAACATGTCATCTACTAACCAGACACATACGACATCAATGCTATATCCACAGGGCCATATCAGTATCAGTCCCCATCTGTCCTACACCCATCCTACATCTGTCACAAAAACCCAGTGGTGGAAATCACAGAAACCAGGTTCTGGGATTGAGCTTGTTATCGGTGTTGAAATACTTCAGCGTTCAGCACTGGCGGACTCAAGGGGGGGGCAGGGGCCGTGCCCCCACAGTTGAAAAACGTCTCTCTTAAGTGCCCTTTTGAGTGGCAAAAATGAGAGGACGTGCCCTATTGGTGCCCCTCCAATGGTCTAAACTTGACCATGTGCCCCACAGTTGAAAAATGTCGCACTAAAGTGCCCTTTTGAGTGGCAAAATGAGAGGATGTGCCCTATTGGCTGCCCTTCCAATGGTCTAAACTTAACCATGTGCACTGATGGGGTCCCATGTTGTGCAGTAGGTGCCCTTTTTTTCTTTTCGCCCCTGCCCTTCAAACAGCCTGAGTCCGCCAGTGGCGTTCAGTTTCCCCGTTTCCATCACTGCTGATCCCAATGGACTACTGTAGGCCCTGCCTTACTGTATTCTTGGGATGTCTAGGCTCTTCATGAGTGCGAAAGTCTGAGAGGCTGTATACAATATACATGTACATAATGATAAATATTAATTATGTTGCATTGACCACATGTAGAAATTATCGAAATGTATTTAGCGGGTTGTTTTGATGACGGGCATTTTGAGTGACAGGCCACCTCGTCCTGAGAGATTCACCTGATGTGTATAACCGATGATGTGTGTGTGTTCACTGAAACAACTGCAGCAGTTGAAAGACCTGGTGCACAAGTAGACTTTGATTTGACTGAAGGGAATTGACTGAAACTGTTTTTGCGTGAAATACACTGGACAGCTTATTCAGCCTTCCACTATTTGAGGTATAAAGGCCTTCCAAGTCTCAACTCTTGCATAATAACACTCCGTAGATTAACAACACTGAGGAAAAACTGCTTGTGAAGCATTTTTGTTTTCAACCAAGACGTTGTAATTAATCATGACTCCTTATCAATTGTAGACCTTATTACTTTATGCATGGTGTGCATTCTTGCCACACACACATACACACGCACTGAATCAAGTTAATTCTGACTCAGGGATTCTTTTACAGATTGGTGATGGAACAGCTATTGCATTCACTCTGAATTTGAATCTGAATAAAAAGAGGCTTTCTGTAGAAGAAGCTGAAATATGTTCCATGACTCTTGTTTCATTTTTTATGTATGCTCCTTAAGACAAAATGTAGTTGGAGACTGCAGTTCTGAAATTTATCTCAGAAAAATTGTATTATGTTCGTCCCACTTTGGATTTTATTTTATTTTATTTATTAGGATCCCATTAGCTGATGCAAAATATCACCTACTATTCCAGGGGTCCACACAAAACATATAGAAACCATCACCAAACATAACAAAGAAGAACAAATGACAAACAATAAAAGCTAAATAAAAGTTTTGAGCATCACAAAAACACATAACAACATTCACACATAAAACAATAAAAGTCAATAGAAGTTTTTAGGGGACACAGTTACGGTGGCCGACAAGGGCAAACGCGCTGCAAAGACCGAAAGCATTTCCATTAGGAGAATCACGCTGCATATAGAGAAACGACACAAACTCAAAAACACATACAAATGCAACAACGGAAACGTGCTGCAGGAAGCCAAAACAAAACATTAACAGCAAACGCGCTGCAAATACAGAAACGATACAAAGTCAAAAACACGTACAACCCCCGACAACACATGCAACAAGAAAAACGCTGCAAATTCACTTCACAACACAACGGAAGTGTTCTGGGGGGGAACGATAAGTGGAACGGACCGGAGACGTATTTGAACCATTATTATGATTATGTCATGTCATGGTGAAATAACTTTACTTATTGTAAAGTTAATGGTCCACTATGTAGATTGTATCTTTAAACTAGTGCTAATGGCCATGATAAATCGGTAACCATCAAGGAATGAGATCACATGATGAAGAATGGTACATGAAGAGTGCTTTATTGGTCCAAACAAAGTGTTTTCTAAAATCTGCTGTAGGGAAGGACACTGGCCTTTGTGTGTATTTTATGTTTGGTTTGTTTATAAGGACATGCACTTTGAACTGCATTTCATTGTCCTGTACTTGTACTCTGAGTCTGCAATGACAATAAAGTTGAATCTAATCTTATATGATCATGTCATATGCCCCCTTATTCAGGTGACTTGAAGCTACCAGAATAATATAGCCAAAAATGTATCACTATTACTATTGTGTCAATGAAAGCTATTTAAAATAGACACAATACATGAAAAGTCATGAACATGAAATATTACTTCCAAGGCATCTCATACAGCTGTCTATACAGTCGGGGGTCAGGGGTCAGGGGTTTTCAGAACATTCTTTTTTCTTTTTTTTACAAACAAAAGAAGTGATGCTTTTAACCTCTCATTGTGCACTGCAGATTGTAGATTGTAGACACCGGGCAGTAATCTAATTGTGTTTGCAGGACATGTTTGGTCAGATGTGGTGTTAAAAAAGAAAAACATCTCTTGACTACAAATATGTTTCCACAAGTGAATCTATTTTTCCACAAGTGAATCTAAAATATAGATTATATTATTATTACGAGTTATAGATATGAATAAAGGCAGAAGAAGCGTGAGAGAGAGAAAGAGAGAAAGGGATGACTGTTCATTCTTCTCCGGGGGATAGTCATGAAAATGTGTTACTTTTGCTCCATAGAGATAAGTTATCATTAGTGGACACATTCCCTGGATATCCCACCTGTCCTGTGTTGGTGGAGTTCCACTGCTGTCATAGGTAAAGTGGACTTTGGCTGTCAGGTGAGGGAGTCAAAATATAAGTCCACAGTGACACTGAAGAGTGGAGAGAGAGATTCAGTCCTTTACGGCTTCAAGGAAATCAAAACAAAGGGGAAAGAGAAAGTTTCAATGGCTTGGAGACAGAGTGGTCAGTAACAATTCATTATTTACCTCACCTACTGTATATCATACCTGTAAGCATGTTTTGTTGGTTACAGATTCATCACTGTATACTGTATTTAAATATCGTTTTCAATTTGAAGTCATAGCAAATTACACTAATGATGCTTGAAAAAAAAAAATCTATTCTGACATCTTCAATGCAAGTTCCAATCCTGTATTGTAAATGTTGAGATAATGTGTGACTATACGTTCTTCACACACTTTGTCTTGGTAACAAGTTAACAAATCGATCGATCTATCTATCTATCTATCTATCTATCTATCTATCTATCTATCTATCTCTCTCTCTCTCTCCATCCATCCATCCATCCATCCATCCATCCATCCATCCATCCATCCAGCCATCCATCCATCCATCCATCCATCCATCCATCCATCCATCTATCTATCTATCTATCTATCTATCTATCTATCTATCTATCTATCTATCTATCTATCTATCTATCTATCTATCTATGTATCTATCTATAATCAACGATCATAAAACACCCACCCCACCCACCCCCAGTGTCTAAAGCACTGCTCTGTCTGATAGGGGACCAACGCCCTCTCCAAAAGCTGAGGATTGTGCTCCTGGGGAGGGAATGTCTGGAGAAGAGTCTGGTGGGAAACGCCATCCTGGGCAGGCAGCTGTTTGACCCCAGAAGGGACATCAACATGTGTGTGAGGAGACAGGGGGCAACGGTGGACGGCCGCCAGGTCACGGTGGTCAACACACCTGAGAGGTGGATACAATACTGTGTACAGGACCCTGACACTGTAGACCGGAACATTCAAGACAGTGTGTCCATGTGTCTGCCGGGACCACACACATTCCTCATAGTTATCCCAGTTAACCTCCGCAAAGGCAGGGAGTGGACTGTAGAGGGCCCCCTCGAGCTGCTAAACAACACGCTCTGGAGGAACGTGATTGTGGTGTTCACAAGAAGTGAAACACTCAGGGGAGCTTCGATAGAGGAGCACATAGCAGGGCGTGGTTATCTCAGGGAGATTGTGGAGAAGTGCGGCCGTAGGTTCCATGTTTTAAACACCAGGGCCACCACCACGTGGGATGATGATGTCATAGAGCAGGTCACAGAACTGCTGAGGGAAATCGACTCCATGGTGGCAGTGAATAGTCGAGGAGGAGGTGGAGCTGGTTATGTCGTCATCGACGAGAGGTTTTCAACTGGGACTGAGGCGAAGAAGAGAGCAGAGGAGGAGAGGGCGAGTGTGAGACAGATGACGGCGCAGAGACAGAGAGACACACTCAGGTCTCTACTGAAGGGTGAGGATCTTTCACAGCCAGATTTCAAAGGCAAAATATTTTTACGACAAATATTTCCTTTTGGGTTATAAATGTAAAACATGCAAGTAGTTCAAAATCAAGTAAAATCAATGTCTTCTATTCAGGTAAGTCACGACACCACCTATCTGAGCTGAGAGTTGTGATGGTGGGGCCTAGACGGGTAGGGAAGAGCTCAGCAGGAAACACCATCCTCGGAGTGGCTGAGGAGGCTGGACACATGACCTCTCTGTGTGAGACGAGGCAGGGTGACGTCATCGGACACACAACCTCTCTGTGTGAGACGAGACAGGGTGACGTCGTCGGACGGCGGGTCAAAGTGGTGGACACCCCAGGGTGGCATGGGAGGTACTGCGCACTAGAAACTCCACAGGAAGTCAAACATCAGATTACCCACGGTGCATCATTGTGTATCCCCGAGCCGCCTCACGCTTTCCTCGTGGTCGTACGCAGTGACGAGACATTCACCGAAGCGGACAGGATGAGAGCGGAGGAACACCTGAATCTGATTGGTTGCTCGGTCTGGAGTCGAGCTGTGGTGCTGTTCACCTGGGGAGACAGACTCGGGGAGACGACCGTCGAGCAGCATATCGAGAGATGGCCGGCCCTTCGATGGCTAGTGGATCGATGTGCGAACAGATACCATGTCTTTGATAACACAAGCAAGGCTGGAGGAGGTAGCCCCGAAGTCACAGAGCTGCTGGAGAAGATAGAGGAAACAGATATGGGAAACGATGGCGGACAGTTGGTTGAGATGTACCGGGTGCTGGAAGAGCGCAACAGGATGCTGACACAAACCTCTGAGGAGACTGGCCGAAGACTAGAAGAGATAGAAGGGAAGAATGAAAAGCTTAAACATATCATGGAGGAGAAAGACAGGATAGTGGAGGTTGTGAAAAAGAGACGTGAGGAGAAAGATGGAGTGATGAAAGAAACCCAGCAGAGACGTGCAAGGAGAGAGAGAGAGTTAGAGGAGAGAAAGTTAGAGTATGAGCGAGAGATAGAAGCTCTCACACAATTGTGTGAGGAGAAAAACACGACATTAGCACAGACGGAGAGACAGCATACACAAGAAGTAAACAAACTGACAGATAAAATGAAACACCTAAAGAAGCAAAACAAAGAGAGGAAAACAGAGTTGACTGCCACGATAGTTGAGATGCAGAAGCGATTAATCAGAATCAGAATCAGCATCGCTTCTATTACATCTCACTGTACAAGTGCACAAAAGTAAAATACTTTGGCTTTGGACCCTCAACATTTTTGTAGTGTGCGTGGGGTTGGTTTGGGGGTGACAGTCTTTAGTTTTTTTCCCAGTGTGTTTCTCCTGGAGCCTGATTTCTTGGGGGAAATATCTGTTTGACAACCTCTGGGTTTTAGCCCCGAGGCTTCGGTACCGTTTCCCTGATGGCAATAGCTCGGACAGTTTCTGATTGGGGTGGCTGGGGTCCTTAATAATCCTGAGGGCCTTTCTGACATACCAGTCCTTGTAGGTGTCTGGGATGGAGGGAAGCTCACATTGGTTGATCTTCTCAGCTGTCCGCACTACCCTTTGCAGCGTTTTGTGATTTTGGCCAGTTTAGTTGTTCCCATACCAGGCAGTGATGCATCCCGTTAGGATACTCTCAGTTGGGCCTCTGAAGAAGGCCCCTAGGATCTTAGGCCCTAAGCTGCCTAAGATGAAAGAGACAAGGTTTATTCACCACCTAGTTGGTATGTTCATCACAGGTGAGGTCGTTGGTGATGTGAACCCCCAGGAACTTGATGCTGTTGACCCTCTCCACAGCAGATGCATTGATGGGGTCTTGTGCCTGCTCTTCTTCCTGAAGACCACCACCAGCTCCTTGGTCTTGTCAGTGTTGAGAGCGCGGTTATTGTCCTTGCTATCCTGGGTCAGACGGTCGACCTCACTCCTGTAGGCAGTCTCGTCGCCGTCGGTGATCAGGCCAATCACTGTCGTGTTGTCGGCGAACTTGATCACCGTGTTGGAGCTGTGAGTGGCCACACAGTCGTGGGCAGTGGCGGACTGGCCATCGGGCAAGCCTGGCAAATGCCAGGAGGGCCGCGAGACTCTGGGCCGCTCAGAATGTACTGTATTATATAAAAAATAAATGAATAACATATTTGTAATTTTGTCTCTGGTGATTTTCATTGAAAATAACTTATTTCAGCAGACCGCGGCCCAAAACATGTTATATCGGCCCGGGCCGGCCGTGCAGTTCTGCGCATATGCCCAGGGCCTAACGGATTTTCTCATGATCAACTCGTTGCTACGCAAAGCTAGATAACTCGAGTAGAAGAAGAATATAATATAAGAACGAAATCTGTTTGCGAAGCAAGCAGGTGCCAGCAACACTCCTCAACTAGACTAGGACTAACATTGAACTTGTGAGGGAGACGACGAGGGAGAGAATGATTGACAGGGTTGTAGAGAAAAACAAACTACTTAGTAGTCTGCTAATTACATGAAGGTAAGACACATTTATTATTATATACACTGTGGCTGTGCAGTGCTCTTTTTCTGCTTTGGTGAAGCTAAATGTAATATGCACTGTGGCTGGTGTATTGTTTAGGCTCATACATGTGATGGTTCATGTAACTGTAGCTTTTTTTTGCTAACGTTATTGTATTCCGTGTCAGAGCAGCTTCATTCAGCTACACCGAGTCTATATTAACGTAAGCTATTAGGCTTAACTGGACCTCAAGGTCCTTTTGGCTAAGATAGATGCCACAGTTCAGGTTAAGTCAGTCACTGTGGATTGTTGTCGGCACTCTGAATTCATCAGTGATTGTAGTGTGTGTCAGTTGCGTGTGTTATGTATTCCAAATGTCTACATTGGATTCTAGTCAGTCTGGTTATCTCAAGCTTTTTATGTTAACAATCCGTGTTGCGTGTTGGGTTTGGAAATAGGGCTGTTGTGTCGCAAATGCCAGGGCTGTTTTTTGATCCCAGTCCGCCCCTGGTCGTGGGTGTACAGGGAGTAGGGGTCTACAGTCCATCTGACGTGCGGTCAGAGCGTGGGGGTCCTCCGCTGGGTAGACTGTGTGGAGAGCACCCCTTCGGTCCATTCAGCATTGCGGAGGCGCTCGCCAAGGGATTGGGGCGTAGCGAGGCGAACATGCTGGTGTAACTGCTCCGGTGTGAGCCTTCACAGTAAGGCATGTATGGCCAGCTCCTCTTGGGTGGTGGCTAGGAACTGTGGGTAGCGCTGGCGGACTCAGGGGGGGGGGGCATGGGGGGCGACCGCCCCTCCTGGTGCCCCCACGGTTGAAAAAACGTCTCGCTTAAGTGCCCTTTTGAGTGGCGAAAATGAGAGGACGTGCCCTATTGGTGCCCCTCCAATGGTCTAAACTTGACCATGTTTTTCCACAGTTGAAAAACGTCGCACTAAAAAAAAAACGTCTCGCTTAAGTGCCCTTTTGAGTGGCGAAAATTAGAGGATGTGCCCTATTGGCTGCCCTTCCAATGGTCTAAACTTGACCATGTGCACTGATGGGGTCCCATGTTGTGCAGTAGGTGCCATTTTTTCCTTTTCGCCCCCCCTGCCCTTCAAACAGCCTGAGTCCGCCACTGGTGGGTAGCCATGTCGGGCATGCAGCCACACGTCTGCAGCGAAGGTGCTCAGGTTATCTCCTTCCTGGCGGTGGTGACAACTGGCCAACGCTACAATAATATATTTTGTAATAAGAATTACCAATGAATATGTTTATAATGTATATAATGTTAAAGCTGTGTTCTTGCCAATTTCAAACCACTGACACTGGTTTTGCATCTTGTTGTGTATTATGGATAAAATAAGATTGAAGAGAATTAAAGTCTTCTTTATATTTTTTTGAAAAGCGTGTTTTTTTTAACAGACACTAAAAAGTCTAAAGTCGTTGCTTAATACTATGGTATGTGAATGCTGGTGAATGTAGTATCTTGGAGTGAAGGGCGTGTGAGCTGCAGCCTCGCAGAACAGCTCTAGGACGGAAAGGAATGTGCCTTCCAGGACGGAAAGGAATGTGCAGTTAGCGCCACCGAGTGATAAATTGGAGTATTGCAGCGGAGAACAGTTTCCAGTAGTGATAAATTGGAGTATTGCAGCGGAGAACAGTTTCCAGTAGTGTGCTATACAAATACAATGTATTACTATTATTATTATTATTATATTATTAAAGTGTGCTATACAAATACCATTTATTATTATTATTATATTATCATTGAGACAAAGTTACTAAAGTACATGGTTACAATAGCAGATGCTAGGAGTTCTATGGTACCTTGGTTATGATTTCAGCAGAAAGATACTGTACAATACTGTACATAATGGGATCCCTGAGGGGAAATTAATGCGTTACAGCAGCTCACTTAAGAAACAACAACAAAATAAAGTGATAATATACTATAATATATAGACAGATATTAAAAAAAAAAAAAATTTTAGCTGTTTACCCAAACATATTCAGGTTACAGCTATATAATCAATATGGGCTTAACGTGTAGACTCTCAGCTTTAATTTGAGGCTTTTCATATCATGTCTCTGCTCCCTCATTAACGAACGTTAGTGCTTAGTTTAGTCCCGAGGACCTTCCCTTGTGTAACAAAAGGTGTCGTTGTTCTGCAGTGAATTCACCAATTTAGCCGCAGCCATTCGGGCTGAGATCCCTTTATGCCACGTATGTTTACAAAGTGGGAGCTATAACTAATAAAGCACATCACACTCACTCACACTTAAAATATCTTGCAAGTCCCATCAGATAATGCCAATGTTGTTTTATTTTAGATGACTGTCCCAGGATTAACTCAATAAAATGCTATAATCTACTGGAATTGGACGAGTCTTGAGACAATTGTAGCCAATTGAATGCTGAACAGGTGGGCACTGGGACTAACTCTCTTCAGCATAGGCTTATACTGACTATAGGCTACAGTCATTTTGCACAAATACCTGACTGTTACTGTTCAGACTTCTGCTATTCAAAATAAATAACTGTCCATTTGTAGAATGTGCCTACAGCTCTGATTGGACTCAGGTAAAGTCAATTGAAATCAATTCAAGTTAATATGATCAAAAGACACCCAGACACTGTCAAACTGGTTGAGGGACATCATAATCCCTTTCACAACAGGTGGAACTATTGACATTGTGTAATAAACACATAGAGTAGATTATAATGATTTAAATGATCATTTACTAATGACAGCAAAAGAGGGAGAGAGGAGGATAGAGAGGGAGAGAAGGAGAGAGAGCAGGATGGTGTCGGCACACCAGAGAGAGAGAGCAAGAACCAGGTGAGAAAGTGGACAGGTAGTCAAGACCACAAAAGTAGCCTTGTGAACCGATGGTTCTCGAGCCTAATGGCCCATAGGGCAGGATTCTCCTGTTTCTGTAGCGTGAGGCGGCTTGATGTACAAGTACACCCCCTGGACATGACGCTGGTATGTCGCAGGGTCTTACCCCCAACCAACCCTTAATGCTGAGTTATCATCACCGAGGGGGGGGGGGGTTCCATGCCACAGTCCATGCCACCCCCCCAAGGCAGCAAACCTAGGGGAAACACTGAGAGCAGATAGATGAACTGTTCAGTGTCAATCTTGTAGAGATGGAGATGGAGGTTAAATCTCCAGAATAATGTCCAGCTACAATCCCAACAACATTCACAACATTTCTGGAGCCTGGTAGACCCAGACAACTATAAGAATATTCACCAAGCAGCCCTGAAAGTATTTGCTTTATTTGTCTACATAACCTTTGCGAATCAGCTTTTTCTGATATGAATGTAATGAAATCTACATTCTGAACAAGACTGACAGATGACCAATTAAATGACTCTATAAGAGTGAACCTAAGTGGATACACTCCAGCATACACAACTGTAGTAGACTCCATGCAGTGACAGTCATCTCACTAAGTGTAGGAACGAGTCAACACACTTATTACACACATGCACAATATTTTTTGAAAGAGACAAAAAGACAAAATAATTCGTTATGTGAATGAATGTAAGTAATAAGATATGAGTAGCTCTCGGCCACTTACATTTTTTCAAAGTAGCTCTCAGATGAAAAAAGGTTGTAGACCCCTGCTTTATGCTGATACATGCCTGCCATCTAGTGGACATTTAAGGGTACGACCAGGTAGGGGGAAACATGCTTAGCTACTATATTTGTTTCTGTAATCGCAGTTGCTTCTAGCTATGATATTTAAGATCACTTATCTAGTTACACAATCTTCAGCATAACAAGTTCATAAGATATGAAAAATGCACAAGAAAAAGGAATGGAATCCAAATAATTTTTATTCACAGTGGACAGCAGCTCCGGCCAAGGCTGTTTGCAGTTGTGAGCGTCCTCTGGAGGAGTCGGGCGCTAGAGACAGGAGAGAGAGTTCATATGAGCTTCACCAGGCCTATAGCTACAGAATAGAATACTTTATTAGTTTAGTTAGTATGTACTTGGTCTATGTGTTCTATGTGTTGACTTACCTCTGCTGTGTCCATCGTCGTGAAGACGGTTACTGGGGGGACGGAGGCCGTCTGCCTGAATAGCAGCTCAGCAGCCCAAGGCTCTTCACAGATGTGAGCATCCTCTGGAGGCGGGAACGCTTCTGTTTCTTTGAAGCTCCGCTCTCCTCACAAGGCGTCGTCTCAGCTGTCACTGGGCTGGCCGCTAGAGAGAGGAGAGAGAGTTCATATGAGCTTCACCAGGCCTTTTTCTTCTCATCAAACAAGTCTTCAAATAATCAACATTCTACAGGGAGAAGTCAACAGAAAACCCTCTCACCTGCATCAGTGTTGGAGCTCTTCTTAAGGTCCTTGGCGCTCTTCCTAGCGCTCTTGGCGCACTTCTTAGTGCTCTTGGAGGCCTTGGTGGCCTTCTCTGAGCTCTTGGCACTCTTCATGCCACTACTTGTTCCGTTCATCTGCAACACAACAGAGTTCAGTCTACTTTTCTCCACCTCCCTGTCAAGCACCAGAGCCTTGTCAGCTGCTGCCAGCTTGTCCTCCAGGGCCTCACTCTGCAGGGCCTTGATGTGGTCCTCTGCCTCCCTGGTGGCTTTGACGGTCTCCAGGAGGGTCGCCTTGACCTCGGCCAGGCCCCCCTCAGTCTCTCGCTGGGCAGCGAGGGCCTGGCTCCTCTCCTTCTCCAGGTCGGAGTTGTCACAGACGAGGCTCCTCTTTTCTTTCTCCATATCGTGGAGCTTTTGGAGGAGGCCTTTCTCTCTCTGTCGGCCCTCCTCCACCTCCTCCCTCGCTCTCTCCAACTCCGCCTTTGCCAGAGCGCTGCTGGCCTTCTCCGCCTCCAGCTCAGAGTCCTTGGCCTCCAGCTCAGAGTCCTTGGCCACGGCCCTCCACTTGGCCTCCACCACAGCCCTCCATTTCTTCTTGTCCTCCTCCAGCTTCCTCTGAGCGATCCTGCTCATGACTACGAACCCTAAGAAACGGAAGGAAGAGAATATGAAATTACGTATTTTATATTTATATATTATTATTATAGAATGACTTGTCCCCTATGAGTTCATGGATGACTGTGAGGCTGTTTGAACTTCAAAAGTGACTGACGTATAGATATTGCGTGACATTGTGATCGAAGCATCAGTTGTAAGTAAGTAAGTAACGTGCCAACGTGCCAAAAATCTGTATCCTTGTTGTATTTCTACCTTCCTAAATGATGGCTAGGACGTCGGGTTATAAAGCAAAAGCTTCTTTATATTAAAAAATCTGTTGGCATACACTTTTGAGCACTTTCAAACAATAAACGAGTTATTGGATGTTCACTTTAATTCTGGACGTTACAATTTGCATTTCTCAAAAACAGTTACAGAGTTACCGATTGTCGATCCAAACAGAATTATATGGTGCCTATCTTTTCCATTAATTTGGAGTTGAAGCATGTACAGCAGGGTTCGAGTTATGTGGGAGCCAATGGGAGCTGAGCTCCCATAAGGAAGGTCTGAGCTCCCATGAAAGCAGTAAAATCATACATCTGTGGGGGTCGCTAATAATACATTACCACAACCATTATTTGATCAAAAATGTCAATGTAATGAGTATTATTTATATTTATTTATATGAGAAATATTCTAAAATAAACACGTTTTCCAAAAGAACTACGCTCACCAGCATTAATCTCCTGTGAATGACAGTATGCCTTTGACTGCCTGCACTTTACCGCCAAGACACTATGGGGCGCAGTAGAATATTGTGCAACAGCAGAATATGATCGTTGAGCGCTTGCGAACGTGAAAACACGATTATTGAGAAGAAAACATTCAGTAGCTAGCTATCATGCCGCCCCAAAAAAGGCCACTGCTTCCGACCGAGTCGACAAGCCTGGAAAGTTTCGTGTTTTCATCCAAGAAACCAAACTTGAATTCAGCTGCCCTGTTATGACACCTAACGTTGAAACTGTTGAAATAGCAGAGCTCAAACAAAACCAGGTGCTTCCGAAGAAAGTAGCAGAACTCACCTCCAGTATGTATAAGGAGACAGCTAGTTCGTTCAGAGCAGCTTATACTGTCGCTAAAGAAAGGATGCCTTATACAAAACTGAATCCAATTATGAAACTTAATGAGATGAATGGCACGACAGTTGGCCCCTGCTCACCGATCCGATCATTCATGTGCCCAGATTGTAGAGCACATTGCACAAGAGATGAAACAAATTCATTTCTAATGTCAAATCACTTGATTCCCGTAGTAGCATAACATTAGATGAAAGCACAATTCATGGACGAGCATACATGATTATTTATGTCAGGTGCGATGTCACTGGAAATGGAGATGTGGACAATATGTCGTGCTAACAGGGAAAGTGAATGGACTGTATAGCAAAAACAACAAAATTATTGGCAGAGATACCCGTGACTATCACTTATAGCTGTTGTTTCATATGGTGCTGTTGATGTGGTGAAATGAGTAGCCTATGGCTAATTAAAACTTTTAAGTCCCAACGCTGTGTGGGCATGATTCGCGCGCGTGCATGAGAACATTTCGCACTGTTATTTTGGAGACCCCCTTAAAGCTCAGTTTATAACTCGAACCTTGGTAGAGGCTCCTCTTTTCTAGCTCCATATCGTGGAGCTTTTGGAGGAGGCCTTTCTCTCTCTGTCGGCTCTCCTCCACCTCCTCCCTCGCTCTCTCCAACTCCGCCTTTGCCAGAGCGCTGCTGGCCTTCTCCGCCTCCAGCTCAGAGTCCTTGGACTCCACCACGGCCCTCCACTTGGCCTCCAGCTCAGAGTCCTTGGCCTCCAGCTCAGAGTCCTTGGCCTCCACCACGGCCCTCGACTTGGCCTCCACCACGGCCCTCCACTTGGCCTCCAGCTCAGAGTCCTTGGCCTCCACCACGGCCCTCCACTTGGCCTCCAGCTCAGAGTCCTTGGCCTCCAGCTCAGAGTCCTTGGCCTCCACCACGGCCCTCCACTTGGCCTCCACCACGGCCCTCCATTTCTCCTTCTCCTCCTCCAGCTTCCTCTGAGCGCTCCTGCTCATGACTACGATATAAGAAACGGAAGGAAGAGAATATGAAATTACGTATTTTATATTTATATATTATTATTATAGAATTACTTGTCCCCTATGAGTTCATGGATGACTGTGAGGCTGTTTGAACTTCAAAAGTGACTGACGTATAGATATTGCGCGACATTGTGATCGAAGCATCAGTTGTAAGTAAGTAAGTAAGTAAGTAAGTAAGTAAGTAACGTGCCAACGTGCCAAAAATCTGTATCCTTGTTGTATTTCTACCTTCCTAAATGATGGCTAGGACGTCGGGTTATAAAGCAAAAGCTTCTTTATATTAAAAAAATCTGTTGGCATACACTTTTGAGCACTTTCAAACAATAAACGAGTTATTGGATGTTCACTTTAATTCTGGACGTTACAATTAGCATTTCTCAAAAACCAACAAACTAAACTGTCAACTTCTATGACGTCTTGCCGCAAGGCCTTCTGGGACCAATTAAAGTGAATAATTTAACCTAAAAAGTTAAAACACTCTATTAATACAGGCGGGCCGTCAAGCCCGTAGACTTTTACTTGTCAAGGCACATTTTTAAAGCGCAAATCTGTAATTCAAGACTCTCCGGTAATTTACACACAAGACTCACGTTGATCTCTACTCAGCGCACACACACACACACACACACACACACACACACACACACACACGCACACACACACACACACACACACACACACACCTCCGGGTTGGTCCTCCGGGCTGGCTGCTCTATGGGCCTTGTTGTCGTCCCCGGGGGCCCT
>NC_137677.1:59937378-59947378 GCF_963989245.1 Nansenia antarctica | reverse complement strand
ACCTCATTTTTCTGGTTTTCTGCTCGAAATGACATGCCCACAGTGAATATAGAATATCTCCACAATCACAAGGGCCTTCATAATGATCTTGTTATCAAATGAAAGCTAACACCTGTGGGGTGGCTGTAGAAGTGTCAGAATCAAAATCTATGTTACTGTGTCAGAGCAAATAGAGCTAGAACATTATAAAACATCTCAAATTCAGTCTCCGCCTAAAAAAACAACAGCTTTTACAGTGAATATCACCTTGGAAACCTGATAACGAAGCCCAAATCATCTAGGAATCAGTACTCCAGGGTCTTATTAGTACTTGTGCCAAAATCGATGCTAGTAATGTGAGCAAATGCAACTTTGTACCTGTTTTAGTACAGGTATGTTTAGGCGGACACCTATATGTTTAGGCCATTTGGAGATATTTTGGCACCATCTTTGACCTTTGACCTTTCTCATGTATCAGATTTCTTTTTTTGGGGGGGGGGGGATTTTTTTGGGTTGGCCGACCAATGGTATGGAAATTCGGCGTTGAAACCGGACATGACACATTCTCCAGTTGGAGAAAACTGGATGTGACTTAGGCAGTGTTTACCGTCTCGGGAAAAAAATGGAGGCATCGTATAGCATGCAAAATTGTGAAAAAAATGTGATATTGATGAAGAGAATTGATCGAGGTAAACTCTTTATATCACTTCGGATCCCCATCGGGGTCCGTTGGCTCCTATGAGGTACCGCCTCCACCAGAGGTAATATCATAGGAAAAGAACAGTTAGATTGACACTGAGTTCACTACTTACTGTAAATAAGTACATAAAATCAATCAATAAATAAATAAATCTACAATATAAATTGGGATTTATTTAAAGACAAACATGGAGTAGACTTCATCACATGTAGTCAGAACTGAGTCATCATAAAGGCTGTCATCTCTCCTTTCATAACCACTGCATTCATCTAAACAAATTGTTATCAATAAACATCAGTGTGATTATTCAAAGAATTATGTGTCATTTAAAAATGACACAAAACTATTTTATTGTTACTTCACATAAAAGTTATCTCCGCTTCCTCCTCCTCCTCAAACTCCCCCTCCTCCTCGGCCGTGGCGTCCTGGTACTGCTGGTACTCTGACACCAGGTCGTTCATGTTGCTCTCCGCCTCGGTGAACTCCATCTCGTCCATGCCCTCGCCCGTGTACCAGTGGAGGAAAGCCTTGCGGCGGAACATGGCGGTGAACTGCTCGGAGATGCGCTTGAACAGCTCCTGGATGGCCGTGCTGTTGCCGATGAAGGTGGCGGCCATCTTAAGGCCGCGGGGCGGGATGTCGCACACGGCCGTCTTGACGTTGTTGGGGATCCACTCCACGAAGTAGCTGCTGTTCTTGTTCTGCACGTTCAGCATCTGCTCATCCACCTCCTTCATGGACATGCGGCCGCGGAAGATGGCCGCCACCGTCAGGTAGCGCCCGTGCCGCGGGTCGCACGCCGCCATCATGTTCTTGGCGTCGAACATCTGCTGCGTGAGCTCGGGGACGGTGAGGGCGCGGTACTGCTGACTTCCCCTGCTGGTGAGAGGGGCGAAGCCCGGCATGAAGAAGTGCAGGCGGGGGAAGGGCACCATGTTGACGGCCAGCTTGCGCAGGTCGGCGTTCAGCTGGCCGGGGAAGCGCAGGCAGGTGGTGACGCCGCTCATGGTGGCCGAGACCAGGTGGTTCAGGTCTCCGTACGCGGGGGTCGTGAGCTTCAGCGTGCGGAAGCAGATGTCGTACAGGGCCTCGTTGTCGATGCAGTAGGTCTCGTCCGTGTTCTCTACGAGTTGGTGCACTGACAGGGTGGCGTTGTACGGCTCCACCACAGTGTCTGACACTTTAGGAGAGGGCACCACGCTGAAGGTGCACATGATCCTGTCTGGGTATTCTTCACGGATCTTACTGATCAGCAGAGTTCCCATGCCGGACCCCGTGCCCCCACCCAGGGAGTGAGTCAGCTGGAACCCCTGAAGACAGTCGCAGCTCTCCGCCTCCTTCCGCACCACGTCCAGGACCGAGTCCACCAGCTCTGCTCCCTCTGTGTAATGGCCTTTGGCCCAGTTGTTGCCAGCACCACTCTGTCCTGTGAACAGGAAGCACACAAGACATTTTAAGAAATTAGGTAGAAGACAGCATTATCTGTTATTATTATTATTAGTCCTACAGATGTTATTTTATATTATTATATTACATGTTAAAAACATTGAACAATTTCTCCAGCTCAGCCTTTGTTTTCAACACAAACACTTGAAATGTAATATTTGTTTAGCTACATCAAATGCAGATCGAAAACCTATGAAATCTTCTTACCGAATACAAAATTATCTGGTCTAAATATCTGTCCAAAGGGACCTGAGCGAACAGAGTCCATAGTGCCCGGTTCCAGATCCACCAAGATGGCTCTGGGGACATATTTTCCTCCTGTTGGAACACAAATGTAATAGAATGAATGTCATAACTTTACTTATGACTGTCACTAGTAACAGCACATTACAGCTATATAATAATAACAACCTTTATTTGTATAGCACATTTCCTGCAAACGTTGCAGCTCAAAGTGCTTTAACATATCCACACAGCATAAAAATAACAATAGAACAATAGTAATCAATAAAACACACAAAAGCAATCATATAAACCATACAATCCAAGGGGCATATAACAAAGATAAACAAAATAATAAAATAATTAGCCTACTATAAGATTCAAACAAGTCAATACAAATATATAGATTCATCTAACTAACATTAAAAGACGCATTTAGAAAATAATAGTCATTTAAAGGCAATAACATAAAAAACAACAACTAGTTTTTAGTATTTTTTCCACAGATCCCTGTGGATGTTACCCACCTGTCGCCTCATTGTAATAGACGTTGATCCTCTCGAGCTGCAGGTCGCTGTCCCCGTGGTAGGTCCCTGTGGGGTCGATGCCGTGTTCATCACTGATCACCTCCCAGAACTGCAGCAGGTGAAGGAAGGGTTCATGTTGTTTAAATTATTATTATTACTGAACCCCAAATTGCTCCCAGTGAGCGGGCCGGCGCCTTGCATGGTAGCTTGCCGCCATAATAAAAACATTTGATTTTTTCTTCTTCATTTAATTAGGCGGGATATGACTTGCAAATGAACTAACAAATAATGCGCAACCTGATGTTGCTCTTTAGTAAACACATAGGTGTATATTGGCTAGCAACCCAGCTAATGTTTCCTGTCCGCAGTTAGTGGCTGAAGAAGCTTCAGACCGCTAGATGGTTAGACAGACAGACAGACAGACAGCTAGCTAGCATTATTCAACTAGCTGATTATGGCCTCTAACAAAACCCACCTTTGCGCCGATCTGATTTCCACATTGACCCACTTGTAAATGAACTAATTCCCTCATTTTACGATAAACAGTATGGTATTATTTTAAAAAGAATATACAACTCTTGATGTAAGCTCTGTCGAGGCTTGCTGTAGCTATTCTGAACGATGCTGTCCCGGTGTAGCGGTGGACGATTCTGACACTAACGGTTGTTCAGCCCGCTGCTCAGTCTGAACACATTTCTAGCGATTCTATTGGTTACACGAACAGTGCGATTCTATTGGTTACACGAACAGTGCAATTCTATTGGCTACACGAACAGCGCGTCATGGTGAATTAGATTGTACGATTGGTTGTTTCAAGAGATGCACTTGATTCTGATCTGGTGCTTACGGTTTGATATTCAAATAAAGCTCGTGTTCGTGACCAGCCGCGTGCGTGTGCTGTCAATCAATCACTGAATCACGTGTATTTGTAGAGCACATTTTATATTTTTAAATAATTAGCCTTCATTTGCAAAGCACATTTTACATAATAATAATAATAATCTTTATTTGTATAGCACATTTTACACAGACAAATGTCACACACAGTTCTTCACAAACAATCTTCACAAAACAATAAATACATAGCTATTCACCAGACAAATGTAGCTTTTCTCTAGACAAACCTGGTTATAGCTAGCTCGCCAAAGGCGACATTATAAAGTAATAAGAAGTTAGACGCAGACAAAAAATAAGCTATTGTATTGAAGCTAAGAATGAGCTATTGTTGCTAGGTAGCTGGCTTCAGCAGGTTGGAGGAAAATGCTTGCTAGCTCGCTAACTGGCTAAGCTATCTACAAGCTAGCTAGCTTCAGTTCTCGACTCTAGACTTCCAATATCAGACAGAGGCTATTACACTGCCACAGAGTCAACATGTCTGTGTATCGCCAACCTCATATTGAATGAATGAATAATATTATTGTGAAGACTGCAACGGGGCCGAAAGAAGGGGTTTGCGATGCTCATGTCCCACCCATCCCTAGAATCCCCACACTTTAAGAATCGTCCTCCTGTGGCCTGGGGTGGTCCAGTGGTCTAGCACAGTGGTCTACAGTGCACACATATGCCCATGTCGGCATGGGTTCGAATCCGGCCTATGCCCTGTTGACATGCCCTCTCTCCCTTCTTCTCCTTACTTTCCTGTCTGTCTTCATCACTATCTGAAAAATATGAGTGGGACTGCCCCACTCTGAAAAAATACATAAAAAATAAATAAAAATAAAAAGAATGGTGCTCCACCCCTGATGTAAGCGCATTATGAACAGTCAAAGAAGTGCAAGTCGTTTTTAATGTGAACACAATGGGCATTATAAAAATCCTGCATATTGATCTATGTCATGTTCAAAGTTGTGCGTGTGGCAGTTGACAATTTGTTGAGACTATATCAATCTCTTTGTGATATACTGTATACAATGATCCTGGCATAATATCAGAGAACACTCTAGACAGACCTCTCCTTTTTTTTAAATGAAAGCAGCTCAAGTTCAAATGGGAGTTGGTGATGACAGTTGAATGCTTGGACCTAGTAGAGTGTGAGGAGAGAGCGGTCTCAGAGGACTATTCTCGGAGCCCAAATTACCTCATTTTTCACAGAGACGGGAGAACATTGATCCCCTAACCTCGGGAATCAAAGCTACAAAGTGGGGAAAGTACATAGCGTAGCACTTTCTGTTTCTAATGGTGTTCTTTCATGGCTAAAAGGCAATTACTCTCTCAGGCCTGGGCTTTTATCATGTTTGTGCGTGAGTGTGTCTGTAGTGTGTATGTGTGTGTCTGTGGTGTGGAGTAGGCCCAATTAGTAGCACAATAACAGTCTTGTCTTCATGTGTGTATGTGGCAAAAAAAATATGTTTCATACATACGTATTCATCCGTCTAGTAATTCTCCAGACAGATTACGTGCCTGCATTATAATGATGACGGAATGGTGCCATTCTATGTATGACCACTAGAGGTCAGTGTTTCATCGGATTACTCTCTATTTACGTGTCCTGTCCAGATAATGTTTTTCCCTTGACTTCTGAAGATTATATTCTGATGACTCTATGTTCTGTACGTTCCACCAGGCACAACAACAATTATTCTGAAATGGTGTGGTGTCAGATGATGATATCATTTGCAGAGAGGTCGATTCTTGGCCCAAGGAAATGGTAGGCTATACTTTGAGTTAATCTATCATGATTAAAAAAAGTGTCAGCTTCCCAGATGCCAGAGGAGTTAGTAATGCTTAGTCTCTGGGTACTACTATTGGCACAAGGTACACAAACAATACATCCCTGCCATAACAAAAGATACCGTAGGCCACAGCATATCTTGTGCTGACACCCGAAACTGCCTTGATAAAAACACACAGTTTGTAGAAGGTTCGTGTCATTTCAGACACTCTCTTGCCACTTTCCCCAGGCCAAATCTGCAGCACAAAAGCTTATTCTTTTTGAG
Source organism: Nansenia antarctica (assembly GCF_963989245.1). NCBI lineage: Eukaryota > Metazoa > Chordata > Actinopteri > Argentiniformes > Microstomatidae > Nansenia > Nansenia antarctica. The sequence continues at coordinate 59,941,568 of NC_137677.1, read as the reverse complement.
TGTCTCGTAAAAGTTTGTAACAGAGCACCCGTTGCTATGACCCTATACAGTAGGGACTCGGCCCAACATTCTTTCAGTGCCCCCCCAGGGGCGTAAGCATGTGTTTACATCTTCCATTACTGATGTTCATGTATTGTACTGTTTGTGCATATTGCAGGGGAAAAGTAACCATAGTCTCCTCAGACTGGAGTTTTTGGACACCAAATAGATTCTCTGAAGTGTCGACCAGGGAAGGCTGGTGGAGGTAGAAATTGGAGGATAGCATTCTGTATTCCGTTCCATGCATTACAATGAGCCTGTCCTCTAAATCTGTCGATTTCCACCTCCACTAGCCTCCAGTGGTTTAGACCCTCTGAAGTAATTTCTCTGTGAGGAAAGACACACACACACACACACACACACACACACACACACACACACACACACACACACACACAGACAGAGAAGCAGGCTTGGCCTCCCTGTTGTTGTGTATTTACACAGGTTTCATTTTATTTCTTCCTTCTCCGACAAGGGAGGTAATCCACTGAGGCCATCCCAATGAAGGCAGGATGTATCAGACACTGCGGACATGATTAGATCTCGATCAGGGATACATTTGCACTCTGTAAACGGCTTATGCTGATGTACAGTTCTCCACTCTGATAACAAATGATCTCATCCTTCTGAGTGTTTCAGCCATGTTGTGTTCTGACCTTCGATGACACCGTCTCTGCTGTAGGGGTTGACCCGGCCCAGATGACCCATGGTGAATCAGACCACACCACTCTCTGGTGTTTATCTACTGGGTCATGGCAATCCTCCAGGCCTTTGGCCAACCCTGCTCCTTGTGGACACGTGGGCCCAGTCCCCATCTGGTCACCAGATGACAGGAAGATGCCACTCTGCAAAGGGCACTACCCCACCCCAGTGGAAACCTAGAGCCTTATAGGATATAGGGGCTTTATCAGAATCAGAATCAGAATTATTTGTTATTGCCAAGTATATACGTATATGCACATACAGGAAATTGACTTGGTGAGGTTGGTGCATAGGACATAAAAAACAACAATATATAAGCGATGACCTTCTCGCCTGACCGAATAATCAGTCGTAGGCTGCCTCTGACACTACAGGGCCAACCTGAACCATAATGCTGGCTTGGACTGTTGCAACTATGGAGAATACATAACCAGACCAGCATACTGTAGTACAGTTCAGCTCAGTTCCGCTCAACTCCGATCCGCTCAGTTCAGCTCAGCTCAGCTCTGTATAGCGTAATTAGGGTATTGATGTGCTGTAGCAGGTCTGCCATCTCCTTCATGCACTAGTAGGATATCCCTCCGATTTTTGGGCTCATCCAGTATCCAATTCAGATGGCCAGTATTCTATTCCAGATGACCAGTAATCTACGTCATATGTTCATGATTCTATTCTAGATGTTCAGAATCAGTATTCTACTCCAGATGTCCAGTATTCTACTCCAGATGTTCAGTATTCTACTCCAGTATTCTACTCCAGTATTCTACTCCCTCTCCCCTTCTGGTATAATACCATGTGGTTGTTCTCCTCGACTCTTCTCTAGGACTATATTGCTGTCTCATGTCTCCACATGGAAGTGTCATTGATACTCAATTCAGGTGATGACCACTTGACTTGAGAAGTCCATGTGAAGTCCTACCGTCAAGCCCTCTCCCAGGCCAAGGTGCAGTACTACTCAACTCTCATCGGCTCCCAGCAAAACCATCCCAGGTTACTGTTCACCACCATCAACCGCCTCCACCGCCCCACTGACATCTCCCAACCTGCAGGTGCCTCTAACCTCTGCTCTGAGTTCCTGGACTTTTTTTCTGAGTTAAGTGGACTCTATCCATCAGCAGTTCCTGGCACCTGCACCTGACCCTCCCCCCCCCAATCTCAGTTCACCTCAAGAACATCTCCAGACTCCGGCCATCTCTGTCAGACCCCGTCACAAAGACCCTCATCCATGCCTTCATCTCCTACCGCCTGGACTATTGTAATGGAGTCCTGTCCGGGTTACCAGACACTGCCCTCCAGTACGGGCAGAACTCCGCTGCCAGGGTTCACACCTGCACCAATGAAAGCAGGATGTATCAGACACTGCAGACATGATTAGATCTCGATCAGGGATACATTTTCACTCTGTAAATGGCTTACGCTGATATATATCTGCAATGGCTCCCGGTCAAACACCGCATCACATTTAAACTCCTCCTGCTCACCTACAAATCCCTCCACGGCCTGGCCCCCCAGTACCTCTCCCATCTCCTCTACCACTACACCCCATCCAGAACTCTGAGGTCCTCTAACACGGGCCTCCTCATCCAAACCAGCGCCAAAACCCTGGACCTTCGGGTACAGAGCCTTTAGTGGAGAAGCCCCCACCCTCTGGAACTCTCTACCCAAGGATACCCGCGACTCTCCAACCCTGGACATATTCAAAGCTGGACCTTAAAACCCACCTATTCACCATTGCATTCAACCTATAGTCTGCATGTCAGCTTATTAATTCATTCTGCTGTTTTACTGTTTCTTGTTTTGTGTGTTTGTCTCTCTGGCTCTGTTCTGTTTGTCCCATTCCCTTGTAAAGTGACCTTGGGTTTGTGAAAGGAGCTCTATAAATGTATTCTTATTTATTATTGAGCTTTTGTACAGAGCTGGAAGGCATGCAAATATCTTGCAGTAAACTAACAGTCGATATGGCTTTTTTGACATTGGAAAATAAATCAAAATTTCAAGGTACCTGACCTTATCTCCTCGCCTTCTGCTTTGGCCTCCAGGACCCTGGTGTCGATGTGGCGAGAGAAAGCGAGAGAGAGACAAAGCGAGAGAGAGAGAGAGAGAGAGACAGAGAGAGAGTGAGAGAAAGCGAGAGAGAGAGAGAGAGAGAGAGAGAGAGAGAGAGAGAGAGAGAGAGAGAGAGAGAGAGAGAGAGAGAGAGACAGAGAGAGATTTCTGTTGGTTTTCATTTATAACAGGAAATTTGAAATTTGCTCCGTAGACTGGAGGGCTTGTTTCTAATCTAACACAGGTGAAATTCAGATTGGAGTATAAATAATTAATCCCGTCTGAAAATAGGTTTTCAGGGCCAGCATGCTTTCACAATGCTCTTAAATGTTATCTAAATGGCAGGCCATTTCTCAGACAAAAGTGTTTCCAATTGAAGGCTAGAGAGTTTTCTATTGTTAAACCCTGAAGCCAGAATACATGAATACACTCCTGACCATTTTGATCATACAGTATAGTACAGTTGTAGAAGAGTTACATGGTTGTGATGCCAGTCCCAAATACTCTTTGCCTTATGTTATTCTTTCTTATGAGATGAAAGCAATACTCATGTGATGCTGCAGAGATTTCATTTGCTTGTCTCTTTTATTATTATTATTATTTTTAAAACCTTTTTATTCAAAGAGCATATGTTATGGTACATGTGGGAATACGGTACATGTAGGAAAACTAGGGTTAGGGTTAGGTGCTAGGGTGCTACGGTTAGGGTTAGGATTAGGGTTAGGGTTAGACATGCCAGCATGTACCAAGTCAACGTAGCACCTAACCCTAACCCTAGTTTTCCCACATGTACCGTAACACATATACACAATAATACATTAAGTAGCATACAAAAATATCACAGATTACTCTTTCTTTAGTTTTTTTTTTTTCTAAACATGAACATCAAATAACCCTCTCCTTCCCCCCTCTCTTAATTACATTTACATTGTCTCTTTTATTAATTCCAGTGGAACTCTCTCGGAGGATCATCTTCCTCAACTCCTTGCCGTTGTCTCTCGTTGTCTTTCTTTATCAAAACATTATTTTATTGCCACATTTCTTTCATCCTTTGAGCTGTTATCACTACATTACCATTGGAGGCATGTCTGTTGCCAATATGTGGCAATGTTCTCCATACAAAGCAGGTGTACTGTATGATTGCTTTGCTCGTGATGAAGGAAACTCAGTGTGTGTGTGTGTGTGTGTGTGTGTGTGTGTGTGAGTGACATACTGTAATTACCTCCATCTGTGTGAGCAATTACAGAGGACATAACACAATTATGCTGCCCAAGAACATAATGCCTCTCCATAACACTTGAGTCCATAACAATGCATTTTATGAAACACAGCCATCCACAAATGTAAGTGGTTCCACTCCAAAGCCACATCAGCAGCTCTCACAACAGTGAGCATGATTCAGT
>NC_137677.1:59929878-59932378 GCF_963989245.1 Nansenia antarctica | reverse complement strand
CAGTAGTCTCCTCCAGGCAGTGCTGTGAATAGGAGAACCAGAGAGAACTTAAAGGAAACCTTTAGCTAATTAAGCCCCGAGCCCTGCATCCTTGCTGGCATCCTGGCATCTCTCAACGCCAAACGGATTGTAATTAGTTCCGCTAATCAATGGCAACTACTTATTATTTCCTCTGAATTAGCCTAGCTGTTGTTAGTCTACAAGCCCTGATCAAAGACAGAATCGGCTAGGGGAGACAATGCCTCCCTTCACCTTCCTCTAACCAGACGATGTTCTCTGAAAAGCAGCATGACCTCTAACCTCATTAGTGGTCTTGTGAGGCAGCGGTAGAGTATGGCGCTCTAGCAATGTGTCGGTTGTGGAGAAGAAGAATCCCACTAGGACCGTACAACAAGATGTACTGTATGTTAATTGTAGCCTGCTGGAAGTTGCGTTTGGATGAAAGCTTCTTGTAAATCGTGTCTGCGGAGGGCGCCAGGCATCACTGAAGACACCTCTCACCCCAGTCACAGACTGTTTGCCCTCCTCCCACACGGGAGGCTGTACTGGAGTCTAGTCTCCCGCATCAGCAGGCTTGCAAACGGCTTCTTCCCTGCAACTGTCAAGCTGCTGAACTCAAAATCCCGGCGGTAGCCTTGCCCCCTAACCCCCCCCCCCCCCCTCTAATACCTCTATACCCCCCCCCCCCCCCCCCCCCCCCCCACCCAGCCCCCTCCACCCCCCAACAGGAGGAACATTGCACACACACCCCTATACCACTCAGGACTTCAACTTAGCTTTTGCACCACTGGTGTTTTGCACACTGTACCCTTACTGTACATAATATTGTATTGGTATCCAATGCCGTTGTTCTGTACCTATCATACTGCACATATCTTAACTGTACATATCTTCGCCCTTGTCTGTATATCACACTGCATAGGCTATATCTGTCCATACTTTTATGGCTTTTGCACGATGCATTATAGCACAGACGAGGGAGTCAAACGAGGGAGTCAAACGAGGGAGTCAAACGAGGGAGTCAAACTAGGGAGTCAAACTAGGGAGTCAAACTAGGGAGTCAGACTAGGGAATCAAACTAGGGAGTCAAACTAGGGAGTCAAACTAGGGAGTCAAACTAGGGAGTCAAACTAGGCAGTCAAACTAGGGAGTCAAACTAGGGAGTCAAACTAGGGAGTCAAACTAGGGAGTCAGACTAGGGAATCAAACTAGGGAGTCAAACTAGGGAGTCAAACTAGGGAGTCAAACTAGGGAGTCAAACTAGGGAGTCAAACTAGGGAGTCAAACCAGGGAGTCAAACTAGGGAGTCAATCTGGTCAGATGCCAAACTGCATTTCGTTGTCTTTGTTTGTACTTGTACTCTGTCAATGGCAATTAAATGTAATGTGATAAATAGCAGCTGTATTCTAGTCCGGTGGCTGTGTCGGTCAGTGGGAAAGAAACCCTGAGTTTTGATTCCAGGCTTCGGGGTCAACAGAAGGTCAGAACGTTTAAAGGGCTATTTTGCAGGGCCACTATATATAGGCTTTGGTGTTTACAGTTGCATGAAAAAGTCATTAGGTCATCCTATCATCATGACTGGTCTCAGGGGTGATACTACTGTGACTCTTTAGACTGTATACTGTATGCAGAGCCACTGCTGTTGCCTTTGTTGTGTTGCTGCTCTCAGCAAGTTGACTGTGGAGTAATGAGGTGCATCCTGGGATACTGGAAGAGACAGGACAGGAGGGGTCCTACAGTACAACCAATGGCCCAGTTCCACAGAGCCTGCCCTAGGGATAGTAGGCCATTTATTGGTGTGTGTCTGTGTGTCTGTGTGTGTGTGTGTGTGTCTGTGTGTCTCACTTTTTCCCACAGGATTTTGCGAGACTGTGGTGGGTGGATTTTGGACCTTCTTAAGTCTTTTGTCAACGGAGGTGGGGAGGGGGGGTGCTGGCGGACAATATTTTTGTCGATGGGGGGGGGGGGATTATTAAATCATACGCCGATTATTGATAGCCCTACATCGTACGGACCTACAGTAGATGCAGTGCGAATCCCAAAGATCGCGTCGCTCACGTGAAAAAATCGCGCCACTCGTGTCTCAAAATATTTGGCGGGACAAATTAGACTATGGCGGGCCGTCGAAGTCCCATTAATAGCTGTGTGTGTGTGTGTTTTTGTGTGTGTGTGTGTGTGTGTGTGTGTGTGTGTGTGTGTGAGGGGGTGGGTTCTTTCTTGTGTCTGGACATGTCATTAGTTGTGCCGTGTAAACATATAGTATGTCATTTCTGTCATCTAGCCTAATGCGTAACGTCCACTGATGCTGTGTGCTGTGTGGGTGTGTTCCAGGAGAGAGAGCGTCGGGCAGCCATGCTGACGTTGGCCAGTAAGCTGAAGAGGGATGAAGGGGTGAAGGCTGGCAGGGCCCCTGGGGTCTCCTCAGACTCCTCTCATAGAGTCTCTGTCAGGGACAAGCTTCTCACCAAAGGTACATCACACTCACTCACACACACACCCA
>NC_137677.1:59919878-59927378 GCF_963989245.1 Nansenia antarctica | reverse complement strand
GTGTGCGCGTATGTGTGTGTGTGTGTGTGTGTGTGTGTGTGTGTGTGTGTGTTGTTTCACTTAATATATATATCACTTGACTTCCCCATCCTGTCACTGATTTACAGTGAGCTTGTTGTGCTCAACTTCCTGTTCCTTGGATTTGCGTTCGGTCTGTCTGCTCCGACTCCCTAGTTTGACTCCCTAGTTTGACTGCGTAGTTTGACCCCCTAGTTTGACTCCATAGTTTGACTCCATAGTTTGACTCCCTAGTTTGACCGTCTAGTTTGACTGTCTAGTTTGACTGTCTAGTTTGACTCCCTAGTTTGACTCCATAGTTTGACTCCATAGTTTGACTCCCTAGTTTGACCGTCTAGTTTGACTGTCTAGTTTGACTGTCTAGTTTGACTGTCTAGTTTGACTCCCTAGTTTGACTCCCTAGTTTGACTCCATAGTTTGACTCCCTAGTTTGACTGTCTAGTTTGACTGTCTAGTTTGACTCCCTAGTTTGACTCCCTAGTTTGACTCCCTGGTTTGACTCCCTAGTTTGACTCCCTAGTTTGACTCCCCAGTTTGACTCCCTAGTTTGACTCCCTAGTTTGACTCCCCAGTTTGACTCCCCAGTTTGACTCCCTAGTTTGACTCCTTAGTTTGACTCCCTAGTTTGACTCCTTAGTTTGACTCCATAGTTTGACTCCCTAGTTTGACTCCCTAGTTTGACTCCATAGTTTGACTCCCTAGTTTGACTCCCCAGTTTGACTCCCTAGTTTGACTCCCTTGTTTGACCCCCTAGTTTGACTCCCTAGTTTGACTCCCTAGTTTGACTCCCTAGTTTGACTCCCTAGTTTGACTCCCCAGTTTGACTCCCTAGTTTGACTCCCTAGTTTGACTCCCTAGTTTGACTCCCTAGTTTGACTCCCCAGTTTGACTCCCTAGTTTGACTCCCTAGTTTGACTCCCTAGTTTGACTCCCTGGTTTGACTCCCTAGTTTGACTCCCTAGTTTGACTCCCTAGTTTGACTCCCCAGTTTGACTCCCTAGTTTGACTCCCTAGTTTGACTCCCTAGTTTGACTCCCTTGTTTGACCCCCTAGTTTGACTCCCTAGTTTGACTCCCTAGTTTGACTCCCTAGTTTGACTCCCTAGTTTGACTCCCCAGTTTGACTCCCTAGTTTGACTCCCTAGTTTGACTCCCTAGTTTGACTCCCTAGTTTGACTCCCCAGTTTGACTCCCTAGTTTGACTCCCTAGTTTGACTCCCTAGTTTGACTCCCTGGTTTGACTCCCTAGTTTGACTCCCCAGTTTGACTCCCTAGTTTGACTCCCTAGTTTGACTCCCTAGTTTGACTCCCTAGTTTGACCCCCTAGTTTGACTCCCTAGTTTGACTCCCTAGTTTGACTCCCTAGTTTGACTCCCTAGTTTGACTCCCTAGTTTGACTCCCTAGTTTGACTCCCTAGTTTGACTGTCTAGTTTGACTCCCTAGTTTGACTCCCTAGTCAGTAAGCCTATTTGTCTGATTAGCTGACTGGTAACCTTGTTGGTATCCTAGTTCAGAAAGCCTGGAGATGTCCTTTGAAGAAAGTAGCTGCAAAGGGGAGGAAACGCGTTTGAACCCGTTTTTTTTTCTGCACATGCACACTGCCTTTCTAGTTTGTTTCTCTGATGTCTCTCTCTCTCTCTCCCTCCCCCCTCCTTCTCCCCCCCCCTCTCTCTCTCTCTCTCTCTGCAGAAGTTGCAGAACTTGAAGCCCACCTTCCTTGTAAGTATCATATGCTACTTTACCGGTTCTGTCATAATAAAGCTGATTCATTGTCCCATACGTCATCAGTCTTCCTACAGCAAGTGTTAGTGAGAGAGGGTGTTTCCCTCTACTGAATCACATCCCAAGAGGCAGGTGCAGAAGTCTCATCTGCAATGCCCCAGGCTGGCCACTAGGGGGAGATTCTGAGCCACTGACACATGCACATACTGCAAATGTCCTATAGTTAGACACTCTACCTCCCACCTCCCCTAGAAATGCACTATCACCATGAACATATCAACTTACCACAGATTAAGATACATAGATACTACTGTAATGGACAGAAAGATCAATAGTAACAGTATCAGTTAGTTAGTCTAACAAATGAGATAAGTGTCCTAATCTCTCTCTCTCTCTCTCTCTCTCTCTCTCTCTCTGTCTCTCTCTCTCTCTCTCTCTCTCTCTCTCTTTCCATCTCTCCTCTCTCTCTCTCTCTCTCTCTGTCTCTCTCGCTCTCTGTCTCTCTGTCTCTCTCTCTCTCTCTCCTTCTGTCTCTCTCCTCTCTCTCTCTCTGTCTCTCTCTCTGTCCTCTCTCTCTCTCTCTCTCTCTCTCTATCTCTCCTCCTCCCCTCTCCTCCCTCTCTCCCAGGTACGTGTAAAGCCAGCTTTCCTGACGAGAACAAGCTGCATCACTTTCATCTGGCCGTCTCTCCAGGTAACCCCCATCCAGCCTCCTCGCCTTCCTCTCTCCTCAACATCAGAATCAGAACCAGTTGGTTTTCAAGTTGGTTTTCACATGCAAGAAACTGGCTTTGGTGTGGTGGTGCACACCAAGAATAAACAAAGTGAAAATAAATAATAATAGAGGTGAAAAGTATTTACAAGAATAGTACATAAGAATAGTACAGTGTGACTGTTTTCTGTCAGTGGGGGTCAAGAGAACAGCCAGTGTCAGTGGGGGTCAAGTGGGGGCGTCGTTAATGAGGCCAACTGCAGTCGGGAAGAAACTGTTTTCAAAGAGCTTGTGTCCAGGGTGGGAGGGGTCAGGTCCAGGGTGGGAGGGGTCGGCCACAATCTTTCCTGCCCACCCCAGGGCCCTGGAGGCATGCAGGTCCTGGAGGGATGGCAGGTTGCAGCCAATCACCCTCTCAGCAGAGCGAACGATAGGCTGCAGTCTGTCCTTGTCCTTGGCAGTGGCAACAGTGTCAGACTGGTTCACTCCTATCATACTCCTGTAAAGATGCAACGTACTGTTCTATCATCATCACTTACTGTCTGTACACCAGTGCAACATGTGTGTTATTCCCAATCTCTCTCTCTCTCTCTCTCTCTCTCTCTCTCTCTCTCTCTCTCTCTCTCTCTCTCTCTCTCTCTCTCTCAAGCTCGTTAAATGGAGAGCGAGTGTCTCTCCAGGCAGAGTTGCTCGTCCTCTCAGAGAGGTAAATGAGGTAAATGAGGATGTGGCCAGTCTCAGTTTAGATCTCGACACCAGCATCATTATTCTCCTCATTCTCCTCATCTGCACTCTCAGCAGTGCTCTCACAGCACCCACACCTGTCGTCTGAAGACGTACTATAGACAGGCGGTCTGGAATTGTTAATTCCTTTGAAGACTTTGCTCTCTCTCTCTCTCTCTCTCTCTCATTTTTGGTGTCTTACTCTCTCTTTCTCTCTCACTTTCTCTATCTTACTGTCTCTCTCTTTCACTGTTTTTTTAAAGTCACTCTCGCTTTCTTTCTCTTGTCTCTCTCTCAACCCTTTCTTTCTCCAGCTCCAGCCTTTGTGAAGTGCAGATTCTCTCCCTCTCTTCGTTCAAGGTGTTTGTTTAACGCATCTTTAAGCAGTGTAGCATCAGAGCATCACAAGTCGGACTTTAAAGGTAGACTCTTCACACCCATGAAAACAGAGCAACTTTCAGCGTTACTGCATATACGTATGAAATCGCTGTCCAATTCGTCATCTCGTTGTCCGTCAACAGATTTTGTTATTACCCTGTGTCAGTCGGGGCTGCAGTAAGGGTCATCACCAGTGGAGAGAGTACATTATTAACACCAGGACATCCCATTTTACCACCTGAAGGATTCCACAATAGAGCTTCGTAATCTTCCCTCTGTCCATGTATCACTCCGTGTTCCATAGTGAGCTGAGAGGTCAACGACCCCCCCCCCCCACCTGCTGAACTTCGGCTTCCACCACACCTGACATTCCTCCCCCCCAGCGGGTCAAGGGGGTGTTTAATAGCTTTAAAAGATTGAAAAACCCGGGCCCCACCTGACCCTAGAGTGCTAACTTACTTCCTTCACACTCCCTGCCAAATGCACGACTCCTTACATTCAGAGTGGGGGTTGGGGGGGCGGTGGATAATTTATTGCAGAAAGACCCGTAGAGACATTATCTAGAGAGTTCGGCGGCGGTGTTGAAAACCCCCCCAGAGGTTTCTCCCACGAAATTGAAATTGTAAAAGGCAATCTCATGTATATCGCTGTGGGGTAACAGAGGAGCGTCTCTGAGCCGCTGCAGGGCTGCCGTCTGCCTTTTAAAGGGGGGAGAGGCTTGTTGTGTTTGCTGCGCTGTGTCATTGTCATGCAGACGTTTCACTCACATTGAGAGAGTTGTAGAGGTTTGTTGTTGGCTATAGCACTCTGAAGCAGTTTGTTTGTTTGTTTGTTTATTTGGATCCACCATTAGATACAGCAAATGATGCAGTAGTTATTCTTCCTGGGGTCCTCATACCATACTTTCAAACAATTTTTCATCTTAAACACTTAAATACAGACAATACACTTCCATAACATTCATACATACATACATACATTAGCCCTGTTATTTACATTTACTTTTTTAGTTGAAGACAACTTAATAACAAATAAAGAAAAATAATACAGAAAGAAAAGTGGAGAGACAAAAACATAACTCTCCTTACCCTTGGGATCACAAGATAGCTCAATTCATCATTGAGAAACACGTCATTGTTTGGTACCAATTACAAGCAGTAATTGGTACCAAAAAAGATCCATCATTTTTTTTAAATTTAAAAAAAAAAAGCCAACAAAGTGAGTGCATATGTTGACATGCAATAACATAGCTGTCGATGGTCCAGGCAGAGAATAGGTTAGGAGAGGTTAGTGGTGTGGCCTAGTGGATAGTAAGTTGGACTGGTGATCAGAAGGTCATGAGTTCAAATCCCATCTGGGAACACATTGAGTAAGGCACTTAGCCCTAAGTTACTTCAGGGAGACTGTGAAGAGTAAAAAAGTTTCCATTGTCCGGTCTCCAACTGTCCCTGTAATCTCTAATTGTAAGTCGCTTTGGATAAAAGCGCCCGCTAAATGGTTAAAATGGAAATGGAGGAGAGCATGGCATGGTATATATCTTTGACCTGTTCACTGTGACAGCCGTGGCTGTCTGGCTATCTCAGGTGGTGAATTATTGAGAGGCACTTTGAGAGGAGCTATTACTGTCTCAACTTTCAACAGGGTTCGTCATTATGGACAATTAATGATGAGTATACTGTACAGGCTTGGTCATTTCAACACCATTATCTTCCATTTTCCATGATTATTTTTACCATTTACATTTGAACATTTAGCAGACGCTTTTATCCAAAGCGACTTACAATTACAGATTACAGGAACAGTCTCCCTGGAGTAACTTAGGGCTAAGTGCCTTACTTGACTCTAACTCAATTATCAGTCATCAGTATCACAAATCATATTTTCTTGACAGTTATTATCAACTGTAATTTACATCATCATCATCATCATCATCTTCTTCATGAAGGTTATTCATCGCGATCGTATCATATTGATCGATATTATCTCTCTCATCCCTGTCTGTCTTGGCTCATCCTTTCCCCTAACACCCTCTCCTCTCCTCTCCTCTAGCTGGTTCACTCTCTCCTCTCCTCTAGCTGGTTCACTCTCTCCTCTCCTCTAGCTGGTTCACTCTCTCCTCTCCTCTAGCTGGTTCACTCTCTCCTCTCCTCTAGCTGGTTCACTCTCTCCTCTCCTCTAGCTGGTTCACTCTCTCCTCTCCTCTAGCTGGTTCACTCTCTCCTCTCCTCTAGCTGGTTCACTCTCTCCTCTCCTCTAGCTGGTTCACTCTCTCCTCTCCTCTAGCTGGTTCACTCTCTCCTCTCCTCTAGCTGGTTCACTCTCTCCTCTCAGGCTGCGGGTGGATGATGTGAAGTCTTCACATCTTCACTGCTACTGTCTGTTAATCATTCTGGGGGAGAGGCAGATGTGGAGGCAGGCAGTAGAGGGCTGTACTGAATCTGTGCTGTTTGATGATTGTTGATTGGAGGAAAGCTGCCTGTCACACTGTTATACAGTCTGTGTCCAGCACCTCACTGGGGGGTAGATAAGCAGGAAGTGTGTTGAACCAAGATGGGTTCAAATCCAAATACAAACAAAAGACCCAAATCATAACATTTATTTCCAGAGAACATTCCTCAGAGTGACCAAGGGGCTATTCCATCAACGCCACTAAAGGATAATCCAGGCTTATTTGGTAAATTGCGCAAAAAAATAAGCCTGGATTTTACTTTAGCGACGTTGATGGAATACCCCCCTGGGCTGTGAGGACGATTCACTGGGACCGGACATGATTAAATATAAACTAGCTTTTTAAACAGACTTAGGCTAACAGTAGTTTTTACTTTCTGCAATCAGTATCCTGATCCACACCAAGCGTCCTTGGGCTCTTTGAAAGGCGCTATATGAATTAAAGTTATTATTATTATTATTACCAGGTTAGAGGCAATGTGTTCTGTCTGGTGTCCAAGATAGATGTATTCTCTCTCTGCAGTGTCACTGTCAATTCCATATGTTGTGTTTAGAAATTGGAAGCTGTGTGTGTGTCTGTTTCTGTGTCTGTGTCTGTGTGTGTGTGTGTGTGTGTGTGTGTGTGTGTGTGTGTGAGAGAGAGAGAGAGAGAGTGAGAGAGAGAGAGATGAAGGCGGAGGCGTCTGCTTAGTAAACACAGCCTTATTGGAATCTCCTGCGCCCACAGACAGGCCTGGTAGAGGGGGGAGACGCGGGTATGTAGCAGACCGCGGGGGCACACAGAGGTGTACCTACCTACCTGTAATTATATCCGACAGCAGCGTCAGCAGATGAGAGGCTAAAACTCAATATGCTCTCTCTGTAGGAAGTGGTGACAGTAATCATCAGAGACCCAAGACCGGTAAACAGGAAATAAGAGAAATGCCTTGGGATGTGTTTTTTGTTTTTTTTCCATCTGTTTACTGAGTCCCATGTTCACATGCAGCTTCAGGCCCACAGATAAATAACAGTTTAGATTCGGAATCTTGAAGTTAGCTTGGTTTCTGATTCTGATTAAATTATAGCTAAACAGTAGGTGACGTTAGAATTATAAGGTTCTATCTCAATTTTTGTCAAAATTGAGTTTTTTACATAATCTGATCCATTAGGTGTTTATTAATGCCTGTGTGGTGTTATTTTTAAAATGTTGACATTTTTTAGTTAGTAATTCATAAAATACAAAGGTCCCATCTCACAAAACATAATGGAATGAAAAAACTTTGACGCTCAATATCTCTGAACTGCCCTAAACGGAGATAGAACCTTATAATTCTAAGCTCACGAGAGTGGAGGGTGAGCATCAACACTGCTGTGTGGGAGGTATCAGCGTAGCATAATGTTGGACCGCTCCCCTGTCACAGTGTAAACACAGCGGCCGTGTGAGAACACAATGGGGGTGGGGGGAGGAGGAGTTGGAATAATATTTGCAAGCATAAGACCGAAGAGGATAGGCGATTTAC
>NC_137677.1:59904878-59909878 GCF_963989245.1 Nansenia antarctica | reverse complement strand
GATAGATGGTTCCCCGACTTAGACAAATGTATTTGTTATAAGTCGCTTTGGATAAAGAAGTCTGCTAAATGCCCAAAATGTAAAAGTAAATGTTCTACACGATGGACCACAGGTGCCATGTAGGCTAGTTGGCTGGAGATTCAGACAGTTATTTTCTTCCCATACCAGTAGGCACAGAATAAGTAAGCTAGTGTAAACGTCTTTAAGTAAAAAATAATTCATAGGATGTTTCAGATTCATATTTGATCAAAAGGCGCAATTTGGGGAATCGGAAGGGGAGCGAGGCGCCAAGGATTGATGTGAACCATTTTGAAGAATTTCCAATTTGCATACCGCCAAGTAAATTCCCTGGGTCTTGTTCCTCTACTCCTCTTTGATCAGCAACAGCACTTTTCTCTCGCTCCATGTTCAGGCTTTTCATATCTTTCCCTAAGAAGATGCCACAGATTCTTTTTCTTAAGATGACTTTAGACAAATTACTTACTTGTTGTAAGTCGCTTCGGATAAATGTAAGAATGTGAAAATCGATGTAAATGTAAATGTAGAAAATGTCAGATAAAACTATTAAAAGAAGAGACTTAATCTTTTGTTGGGGTGGGTGGGAGGTTTTCTTGTTTTGTTTTTATTTGGGTTTTTGGTTTTGTGTCTGGAGGGGATTCGGTGCTCTGAGTACTGTGAAAATATGTCTCCTCCCCTGAGTCGTGTTTTGGTTTTACAGTCAGTGTCTTTGTTCATGGAGGTTGCTGCCTCAGGTCACCTTATGTGTTTTTGTCTGTTGCTTCACAAACCTGCCAGCCGTGTTGTGCCTCACAGGTTCCTCTCCTATGTGTTTTTCTCCCCCAGCCTCCCAAAGTGAAATGCCTGACCAGAATATGGCACCCCAACATCGCTGAGACAGGAGAGATCTGTTTGAGGTAATGACTTCCCTCATACATCACCTACGTCTTTTCGACGATTCACACCTACGAGCTCTATTCTGTGTGCGTGCCTGCCTGCCTGCGTGCATGTGCATGCGCATGCGTTCAAGCCTGTCTATGCAGCAATGTACCATATGGACAAGGTTCCAGATGGTGGTTAGTCAGTGGACACAGAAGTCGCTGAGGCCTAGAGAGAGAGAGAGAGACACTAAGAGATGAGTTAATGTAGAGGGAGGGAGGGGAGAGAGAGAGAGGCTGAGAGAGACTGAGTGGATTTAGAGGGATGGAGGGAGGGAGGGGAGAGAGAGAGAGAGAGAGAGAATGTTAATCGTTTCACAAATTACATTTAAATCATGGACCGTCCCTGCAGCATGAGCTCTCCACATGGTCATGGGAGAGAGGAGGAGACCTGGAGAGAGAGAGAGAGAGAGGAGGAGACCTGGAGAGAGAGAGAGAGAGGCAGAGGCTGAGACCTGTAGAGAGAGAGAGAGAGAGAGAGAGAGAGAGAGAGAGGATGAGAGAGAGAGAGAGGCTGAGACCCTGAGAGAGAGGCTGAGTGAATGTAGAGGGAGGGAGGGTGAGAGGGAGAGAGAGAGTGTTAATCGTTTCACAAATTGCATTTAAATCATGGAGCGTCCCAGCAGCATGAGCTCTTCACATGGTCATGGAGAGAGAGAGAGAGAGAGAGAGAGAGAGAGAGAGAGAGAGAGAGAGAGAGAGGAGAGGCTGAGATCTGGAAAGTGAGAGAGAGAGAGGGGGGGAGAGAGAGAGAGAAAGAGACACAGAGAGAGAGGCTGAGGCTTGGAAAGCTTCCACTTCAGGAAGCTGTGTCAATGCTATCAGGGAGAGTTGTATAGGTCTGCTGCTCCCTCACTCACATTCATGTCTGTCTGTCTGTCTGTCTGTCTGGCTGGCTGGCTGGCTGGCTGGCTTGCTTGCTTACTTACTGGAGGGTATTCCATCAACGTCTCTAAAGGAAAATCCAGGCTTATTTTTGATAAGTCTCGCTTATCAACATAAGCCTAGATTTTTTTTATTCATCTTGCGCGACTTAACTGAATAAACCTGTCTCACTCCATTGACTTTACTCTTTTTTTTTACTTTTTAAAAAATGTATGAACATTTTCACTTTATGTTTAAGAAACTCTCAAACAGATAGATCTTCCTTACAAACATAACACAATAGTATAAAAAGAAAAAAGAAACACAAAGCAAAAGTGAGGTCGTGGGATGGTCAAATTAAATCAATATAGAGTTTATCCAATCTAACATACATTGTTACATGTTGTACACACATAGTCATGGTGGCATCAGACATATTGGCTAGATATACAGTATATGTTACGGTACATGTGGGAAAACTAGGGTTAGGGTTAGGTGCTACGTCGATTTGGTACATGCTGGCATGTCTAACCCTAACCCTAATCCTATCCCTAACCCTAACCCTAACCCTAACCTTAACCGTAGCACCCTAGCACCTAACCCTAACCCTAGTTTTCCCACATGTACCGTGTTCCCACATGTACCGTAACATATACACCATTTCCCCCAACATTTTCCCCCCCAGTTCTTTTTGGAGCCTTACATTGTGAGTCATTTTGTTCTAGGAGGTGATGCAGTTGGTTCACAATATTGACAAAGAGGTCAGCAGTTGGACAGTTTTTCTGGAGCCAGTTACTCCATTGACTTTTTTAATACATCTCCCATAATACTACTCCATATGTTATTGCTTTAGTTACACATCAATCTTTTTCTACTTTAGATGGCAACTGGAATCCCCAGAGTCCCCAGTAGGAGTATTTGCTCTCCCTGTTCATGTGTGTGAAACGTCGGATGTTTCCTCTCTCACAGACGAGCGTAGCTGAAGTTGATTCCACCTGACAATAGAGGAAAGAGAGAAAGAGGATTTGATGTCTAATAAATGTCTCTAGTTATTCTCCGTGAGCGTCTCGGATGGCAGCTATTGATCCGTTCCCTCGCTGCAACAAAACATGACACAGCAGGGAAAGGGTGTTTGATTTTGACGTTCGCAAACTGACAGGGAGATATGGGGTATATATGAGAGAAGATATGTTGATATATGATTGTGAAGACTCACTGTATTTTGTGGATCGTAGCCCAGAAAAAAGATCACAGTGAAATCATAGTGAACGACAATGTCTTGAATATAGTAGATGAATTGTCTTCACTATTAAACTCACGAAAGAGCTCTTATTTCTCATAATATTTGTTTCCACAGTTTGTTGCGGGAGCACTCAATCGATGGCACTGGCTGGGCCCCTACTAGGACGTTAAAGGTAAGCCTGTAACACCAGAACCAGACCATCATCATCATCATCATAATCATCATCATTAGTTTTGATCCTTAAGAACCACACTAGTCCCAGTCTGACTACTCTGGCTGTCTATTCATAGTTTGCAGTCACGTGACTGGCGCAGAGCCCTGGCGGGCAAAACATAGTGGAAACTCCGTAGAACTGCAGCACCGACCTGTCATTTTCCCACCTGTTTTAAGCAACGACTATTTAGATCACCTCTCAAAAGAAGAAAAACAAAGATATGTGAACAAACTACACATTTTGGACACTTGCGATCCATATACAGCACCCCGCCGCAGTATTTCAATCACTACAAACAGCGAAGTTGCTGCCAGAGCTGCAGCGATGATGTCTACATATATCTTGTGGAGAATCCTTCCCCTCACACTGCCGCCAGGATGAAAGCGTACAAAAGTACAGACAGTTACCGTATCAGTTTTTTTCGATCTGGATGGGTCAATAATGCTAATGTTAGCTAGCTAGCTAAAGGACCTACACAACCAACTCCAAGCTGGTAGCGTCCACAAAAAGTCAGCTTTATTGTCAATCCAATATATACAGAGGGCTGAAATTGCGTTTCCCTCTCATCCACGGTGCATAGCAAACAAAAACAATAAATAACAATATGATACGACAAGATTACAAATAACTATATATACAAAAAATACTAGATAAAAGATTTGAAATGTGCGGTACAATGTACAGGGGTGGAACACAATATGAACAATGACAATAGTGCAATAGTGGTAATTGGCTCAGTCTAATAGAGTAAAGTGGCTACGTAAATAATTAAAATAATCAGTGTTTACTTGAGCTTATCTTTGAAATGTTCGCTGCAGAGACTTGTGTACTTTGATGGTTTGCCCTCCACAGGGACTGACACGTCTAATTGCACAAATCCACAATCTTCTCCTCTGGGTTTTCTTTTTCTGACGGAATTCTACAGAAGAAGTCTCCTTGTCGGTTAGTGCACCCGATTGCACAGCAACTATCCAGCATTTTGTCAAACAACTAATTACTTGGTAAAAACCTGATAAAATAGCTGGCAGGCAGCGGAAGAAAGAGCGGAAGAAAGACCTGCCAGGTGGGCGTTCCCATTATGCCGTGACGACACGTGCAAACTATGAATTGGGCGGCAGGTAGCCTAGGGGTTAGAGAGGCCGGACAGCAATCGGAAGGTTGCTGGTTCGATCCCCACCCCAGGAGATAGCTGGGTGTGAGCTGGCGACTGGAGGGATATGTATCTACGGTATCCTACCACCACTGCCGTTGTGCCCTTGAGCAAGACACTTAACCCCTAACTGCTCCAGGGGCAGCTGACGTGGGCTGACCCTGTGCCCAGACCTAAGAGTGTGCTGTGCTGCAGTGTTGTGCTGTACTGTGTGTTGGCTGTGTCTTCTGGGGGTGGGGGGTTTGCAAAAAGATAATTTCCTCTCAGGGATCAATAAAAGTATATCTTCTTCTTCTTCTTCCTCTCCTATGGCTCTTTGAAGCACCATATCACCCGCTGTGTGTGTGTGGGGGGGGTGTGTGGGGGTGTGTGTGTGGAAAACATGGGATCCACCGTGTGTGTCATAACATTAGCTTGACGAAGCAATGGTTGTGCAATATGACAACCCTAGTCGTCTATCTGTACAGTATAGTACAGTGGATAGTGTACATAGCCTTTATTTATGTAAACCAGCTCCTTCCCTTCTTGTGATTGTTTTTAAAAAGTGTTTTTTTTCCCCCCTTTCCTAACACCAGGGGAGCCACCCCTCCTAAA
>NC_137677.1:59882378-59897378 GCF_963989245.1 Nansenia antarctica | reverse complement strand
GAGTTGGACTTGTGATCGAAAGGTTGTGAGTTCCGCCTGCAACCACACCACTACTAGTGTGCCCTTGAGTAAGACACTTAGCCCTCAGTTACTCCAGGGGGAATGTCCCTGTAATTCGTAATTGTAAGTCGCTTTGGATTAAAAGCGTCTGCTAAATGGCAAAATTATTATTAATTATTATATATTCTATTGCAATGAACAGGTAGAAACCAGGCTGTTGCTGCTCAGCAGGGAAGGGAAGTGAAACAGCAACTGGATCTAAACAGATGATTAAACGCCGAGAGCAATTTGTTTCCTCAGGAGTTGTAGACCTCGGGCCAACACACACTCTCTGTGACAAGTGTATGCCCATGCGTGGGTGTGTGGTTTGAATGTATTCAATGGTTATGCATGTTTGACCCGCCGTGCACTTGTTTACTGTTTGTGGGTGTGTGTTTTTATGCAAGACTAGATGACTAGCTCTGAGTACAGTAGCCCTGTCATAATCACTTCAGTGAAGTGTGAAGTGTGTGTGTGTGTGTCTGTCCGTCCGTCCGTCCGTCTCTCTCTCTCTCTCTCTCTCTTTCTCTCTCTCTTTCTGTCTGTCTGTCTGTCTGTCTGTCTGTCTGTCTGTCTGTCTGTCTCCTGTAGTGTGTGGGGGTGTGCGTTGCGTGTGTGTGTGTGCACGTGCGTTTGTGGGTTGTTGCTTTTTTTCTGGAGGGTGACGCTGTCCCTCTTCACTGTCACCTCCCGTCACCTCTCTCCTGTGCAGCGTACAGCTCTGCCCACACAGCCGTCAGATGGCATCAGCTCTCATCAGTGGCCTCCTCTACCAGCCCACACAGCCACACACACACACACACACACGCACACACACGCACACACACACACGCACACACACACACACACACACACACACACACACAGCCATCTCTCTCACATATGTGTCAACAGATAAACAGACTCACATACAGTACTTATCCATGCTTGTTAACACACAGTAATGAGCATCCCCCACATACACTGCACACACACACACACACACACACACACACACACACACACACACACACAGACACAAATACTGACTGACAGAAGAGAAGAGGTCTAGCTGCTGGATACGTTCCTCAGCCCCCATGAGATATAGAATGATTTGGCCTATCAGTGGGTGTGTTTAACATTACATTTACATTTACATTTACATTTACATTTTAGACATTTAGCAGATGTCGTTATCCAAAGTGACTTACAACATGTAGCTACATTTGTCTAAAGTAAGTGAATCATCTATATATCACTCATGGTAAGAAAAACAAATCTATGCTAGGACCAGGGGCCATCGGCAGTCACAATGCTCGAGGAAAGAAGAGTTACTTTTTTTATTTTTTTACAGTAGAGAAACTGTATAGGGGGGTCGTGGGGATGAAGAGGTCTTTAGGAGGGGACAGTCAAGATGTAGCCTGAGGAGATGGGTCTTCAATCTACTGCGGGAGATTGGTAGTGACTGCAGTCCTGACAGCAGTGGGAAGCTCGTTCCACCACCGGGGAGAGCCCAGGGTCATGTTAGGGACAGGGAGAGCCCAGGGTCATGTTAGGGACAGGGAGAGCCCAGGGTCATGTTAGGGACAGGGAGAGCCCAGGGTCATGTTAGGGACAGGGAGAGCCCAGGGTCATGTTAGGGACAGGGAGAGCCCAGATTAACATTGGTCATGTTAGGGACAGGGAGAGCCCAGGTTCATGTTAGGGACGGGGAGAGCCCAGGGTCATGTTAGGGACAGGGAGAGCCCAGACTTGGCTGTGTTGCGTTCCTTTGTTTGTGGTTCCTTATTATTCAATAGTGTACAGTGTTCAATACAATACCATGTTTCATGGACGGTCAGAGGATTCAGAGTTCCTCTGGAGAATATCTCCTGAGGATTATTGTTGTTGATCAAACGCCGCGCCTGCATTTAAATCAGTCAGTCTGCCTTCCTTGACAGGAAAAGGCATTTGTTAATTATGAATATTTTGTGTATTCAAGGTGAAGAGCTCTACCGTGCTAGTGGAGATATGGTGAATGGACAACCAAGACAACCAATTAGAGTAGTGGACGTGTCTTAACGAATGGAGGGGGTTGCCTCTGTTTAATTTAAATGCAAATCCCAGCTGTCATTCTTTGCGCGTGTGACAGTTATTTCCAGAGCCTGGGACAATATTCTTTGTTTTGTTGTTTGATGTGGGCTCTTTCTCTCTCTTCAAGCTTTCTCTTGTATCTCCGTCTCATTTGATGTCATCACACTGTTTTCTGCTAAAGGAAAAAAGAAAAAAAAGTGATAAGAGCTAAATGAGACCATTGCCATGGCTGGTGCCCCATGAGTCTAGTGCACACTAACGTTAATGTCTTCTGCTGTAATGAGGCTCTGGTCTTCCTCTGCAATGACTGACTGTTTTATTCAAGCCTGTGACTCCCTGAGCAGGATATTATAATCTAGTATAATCTAGGATATCATAATCTAGTATAATCTAGGAGGGTATCATAATCTAGTATGATCTAGGAGGGTATCATAATCTAGTATAATCTAGGAGGGTATCATAATCTAGTATGATCTAGGAGGGTATCATAATCTAGTATGATCTAGGAGGGTATCATAATCTAGTATAATCTAGGAGGGTATCATAATCTAGTATGATCTAGGAGGGTATCATAATCTAGTATGATCTAGGAGGGTATCATAATCTAGTATAATCTAGGAGGGTATCATAATCTAGTATGATCTAGGAGGGTATCATAATCTAGTATAATCTAGGAGGGTATCATAATCTAGTATAATCTAGGAGGGTATCATAATCTAGTATGATCTAGGAGGGTATCATAATCTAGTATAATCTAGGAGGGTATCATAATCTAGTATGATCTAGGAGGGTATCATAATCTAGTATAATCTAGGAGGGTATCATAATCTAGTATAATCTAGGAGGGTATCATAATCTAGTATGATCTAGGAGGGTATCATAATCTAGTATGATCTAGGAGGGTATCATAATCTAGTATGATCTAGGAGGGTATCATAATCTAGTATGATCTAGGAGGGTATCATAATCTAGTATAATCTAGGAGGGTATCATAATCTAGTATAAACAAGTGTATCATAATCTAGTATAATCTAGGGTATCATAATCTACTACAATCTAGTATAATCTAGTTCCCTCCACTGGACCACTGGTGGGGTAATAGGCCAGGCTCCATCTTTCTCACCTCAACAACGACTGAGAGCAGATTAGAATATATACACACACACACACACACACACACACACACACACACACACACACACACACACACACACACACACACACACACACACACTCTCTGTCTGTATTGTCATTGTATTCGTGTCCCTCTGCAGCTGTTCTGTTCAGTAATGCAGCACGTCACAGTGTTGAAGGTGGTCCACAGTGTGGGCTGAAACTGGTCTTGGCACCAGAACAGAATGGTGTGTCCACTGAGATGCAGCCAGTGCATTAGCATGGTTTGTGTCAGGGTAATTGTTTCCATAAGCCTGTTGGTTTTCCATAAGTATATTGTCTATGTTTCATGAGTTATCACGCTCTCCCACTGTGTCTTTGCCGAGGCGCTCAATTAAAGCTTGTATCTCAATCCAATGTCCTCAAAATAGATATGCTAATTAGATATGGTAATTAGATATGCTAATTTAGTTGCCTCATCATAATCACTCCTGCACGGTTTTCATCATCTATTAAGTTAGTCTCTCACTCTCATAAGTTAAAGGACTTTCCCTCCACTCTTTATTAGATACACTGCTGCTAGATTTAAACGTGGCTGTATAAATGGGATGATTCGCTATGTTTGGTTTGGTCTGTCCAGGTATGAATGTCAAAAGTACCAGGATGGAAACACTGTTATCTAATGGCATACAGATCAGTGATAACACTGTTTATTACAGTTACATTTCAGTTTTATGTAAAAAATAAATAAAAAGTTAGAATGTGCTATGATGTGCTATCAATGTGCTATGATAATGTTCTCTGGAATCTCTCTGATGTTGTGTTTGTGTCTTTCTGTCTTTCAGGACGTGGTCTGGGGATTGAACTCCTTATTTACTGTAAGTTCCTCCAATTAAAATAACCATTTATCTTTTTACTACCTTTAACACTAGAACAGCCATGTGTGGGGTCATTTGACCATGTAAGTAAAAAAAAAAAAAAAAGACCTTTGCACTCGATCACATTCATTTTCAGGACCCTCCTTTCATGACTTTTCCTAGTATGTGCTACCACCCAGTATCCTTACATTTTCTAAATCACATCAGGCAGGCTAATTTACAAGAGGCACCAACTAGTGGTCTTTGCGTGTAAGTAGCAGCTTACAATTGTCTAGACTAAGCTCTAAGAGTAGGTGAAATAGGCATGGCTGTCCTAGTGTTAACTGAACATGGATTTCAACTTGGTGGTAGCATGAGTGATATTGCAACCGTACTGTAACCAAGTAAAACCAGCATACCACCCTCCACACCGTAATTTGGAGTATAATTAAAGTTCAACGCGCATCACACGCCTGGGGGCACCTGGTGCCTGGAGGGGGGCTCCAAAACAGCCTAATTATCATCGTAATAATCATAATGATGAATTATTTAAATTCAAGATGAAGCACAACTACAATAAGCACCATTAGTGCTAGCTCTATCCATAATATTAAGACTAGCAAGACACCCCCGCACCCCCCCCCCCCCACCCCTCTACTCCCGGTCGATGAAAAAATTTTCTACACTTAGAGCACCCAAATGGCCTGTCTCCATTGCTACTTCTTGATAGAGCTATGTCCATACGCTGGTGATGAGGTTTGAGGCTTCGTCATGCCCTGAAGCTCGGCTCTTTAATCAGGAAGTAAGGCCTGGCTATCTGCCATTTTTTATCTCCCTAATAACACTCCCGTAACTGGCTCTCCACGCCTGCCGTCTCTACGGCAACAGGGTAATTATACTACTTTGTTTGTGTAAAACAGACAGATCAGGGTGAAATTGCATACTGCCGATCGCTATGGGTATCAGACGTCAGACAGCCGCTGGAACAACAAATGGTTATAGTCTGTAATGTTTTATCTGGGGAAGGGTAGAATGTTTGTTTTTCTACTAAGCTGTTTCTCTCTCTCTCTCTCTTTTTCTCTCTCTCTCTTTCTTTCTTTCTCTTTCTCTTTCTCTCTCTCTCTTTCTCTCTCTCTCTCTCTCTCTCTCTTTCTCTCTCTCTCTCTCTCTCTCTCTCTCTTTCTCTCTCTCTCTCTTTCTCTCTCTTCTCTCTCTCTCTCTCTCTCTCTCTCTCTCTCTCTCTCTCTCTCTCTCTCTCTCTCTCTCTCTCTCTCTCTCTCCCTTCTCTCCTCCTCCTACCTACAGGATCTACTGAACTTCGACGACCCGTTGAACATTGACGCGGCTGAGCATCACCTGCGTGATAAGGTAATAGCCACAAAGAGAGTCTGTTCAGTCTGTTCTGCCCTACGTGGACAGGAGAAAAAGTGCCAGAACATCCGGAAGGTTCTAGAAGCGGAATGTTGAAGTTCTCACTGCTGCTGCTTGAACCTGACTGGGTCCAACAGACCAGAACCCTGGGGTCCAGGGGGTCATGGGTGCTGGAGATGCGTGTGTCAGCTAGGACACAATGAGCTTGTCTGAGATGAGAGGAGACATTTACAGGGGAGGGGCATGGAGGGAGGGACGGAGGAAGGTGGGGAGGGAGGGAGGGAGGGAGAGAGAGAGAGAAAGAGGGGAAGAGAGAGGGGAAGAGAGAGAGGAAGAGAGAAAGAAAGAGAGAGAAATTGAGGGTGAGAGAGAGGGGAAGAGAGAGAGGAAGAGAGAGAGGAAGAGAGAAAGAAAGAGAGAGAAATAGAGGGTGAGAGAGAGGGGAAGAGAGAGAGAGAGAGAGAGAGATATTCAGCATCCTCCCACAGGCTGAACAGATGTATCCAGTACACACTGAGATGATGAGCGAGAGAGAAGCTTCGTGTTTCAACAGCAGGACAGCAGTGTATCTGGACACTTCACTGCAGGTGGCTCTCTGTGGGTTGGCACTTCAACAGTAAAAGGTCATATCCTGGTTGCTTAGGATCGATTGGACCCGTCCAATCAATTAAGAGCACCGACGTCCCTCTTCTCCTCCCCTCCTCCTGTCAGGGGCCGCCATCACACGTCTCTCTCATCCAGCCGGCCTGTCCTTAACCCGCCCCCGGGTTAGTAGGAACCCCTCCGAAATGCCCCCCCTCCTGTCTGAAAGATGTGGCAGGACGGGTTCTACTGATGACACTATGAACGGTTGTTTCTCCCTGTCAGTCCTGAGGAGTGTCGGTGCTGCTGTCTGTTCTCCTCTCATCACCCGTGTCTGTCTGAGACGTGGGAACCCCTCTGGGCCCCCTGATGAGGTCCAGACTGTGTGAGCCTACTGGGTCTCTCCTGTCCTGTCAACAGTAGGTCCAGGTTCATGGAGAGTTTAGGCTGTGTGAACCAGTACGCACCCCCCCCCCCAGGGGGTGTAGTACTGTATTCATGATGGATCGATGATGATGACCTCCATCATAATAGAGTTCAACAACATGCAAATGCGTCTGATGTTTTAGAGGGGGTTTTAGCACAAAGAGTGTGTGGAGGGAACGGCTTCATGTCGTTATGAATGCCTCTTCTTCAAAGTGTTTCCTCCCAAAGCTTTTCCAATATTTAGATCATAATTTGCATAATATGAGTCATCCAGCCCCTTCATCTCGGGTATTTGTGCGGCAATGTACGTTATTATTACTGTGTCGACTTGTTCATTCACAGACGTAGATGAACTGTGTACCCATCATCCCTAGCTGTATTACCCTGCGGGCACCGGGGCCCCCACTGCGAGTTGCTGCGGCAGCCATTTGGCCACATTAACAGGACAGGACTGGATAATGGTGTGGCGGGGTGGCGTGCTGCGCTGTCTGAATGGTGCCTTTCTATAAAGGAGTGAGAGAGAGGCCTCCATTGGCAGGATGACTCAACGTTTTCCACCACAGCGGACTAAAGCACTTATGCGGCTATTCAGAGTGATCACAGAGAGGGTCGAGGACTGCCTTATTCTCCCCATCTGCCAATCGGCAAACCAGTCACGACCTTGGAGAGGGTTCCAGGCAGGTCGGTTCTCACAACAAGGGAGACAATGAAGGAGAATCAAGACGGCGTGCCCTTCGGTGTCAGAACGATCTTGGTTAAAGCAGCCTGAGGTTCCCCCCCCCTTTGCCAATCTCATCCCGCTATTTGTTCGTCGCAAATCCCAATTGAGCAGAGTGGAATGTGATTCAGGGTCTGCGGGTGAAGCAGGCGAAAGAACATAATTAGAAGGATATTGAAAGAGGTCGGGAAGGCTGATGTTGCTCCTTTGCCAATCTCGTCCCACAAATCCCAACTGAGCAGAGTGGAATGTGTTTCAGGGAGTCTGGAAGCGGGAGAAAGAGAGTAAGCAGAAGGGTTATTGAAAAAGACGGAAGGTGAAAGGCTTGAGTGATGATTCTCCCGGTGGATGTGTTAATTGGCTTGGTTACACTGGCAGGGGAGAGCGGTCAGAGGGGGATGGCGCTAGTCAGGTCTGCTGGTGTTGAAAGAAAAGCAGAAAGCACAGGGCTGTTTTACTTATTAAAGGCACCTAATAGGTGGTATTTGCCAATGAGGGACAGGCAGGCAGGCAGGCAGGCAGACAGGCAGGCAGGCAGGCAGGCAGACATGCAGGCAGGCAGGCAGGCAGGCAGGCAGGCAGGCAGACAGGCAGGCAGGCAGGCAGGCAGACATGCAGGCAGACAGGCAGGCAGGCAGACATGCAGGCAGACAGGCAGGCAGACAGGCAGGCAGACAGGCAGGCAGACAGGCAGACAGACAGGCAGACAAACAGACAGACAAACAGGCATGGCTAGCCAGCTAATACAGCGTCCTCATCCCTCAGCAGACCCACTCAGACAACACTCATCCTCTCTAAGGCCTCTGGGTTTAGTACACTGTTCAGCACCACTCCTTAAGACAAACAACTGAACTCCTTATATGAACAGATGAGCGAAAAAGAGGATAAGAGAGAGAGTCAGACAGACAGACAGAGACTGAGACAGAGAGACAGAGAGAGAGAGATTCAGCATCCTCCCACAGGCTGAACCACACTGCAGCAGTCGTCTCCCACTCACTTCCTGGTTCGACTTCCACAGTCTATCCCACTCTACGACTGTGGTGACGTGGCGTAGCCTACGTGAGGAGCCACCAACCCCGGGGTCTCCCCCCCTGACCTGCCCGGGGTCCCCCCTGACTCTGGGCCGTGCCGACTGAACATGGCCCGGTGCACGTGGAACTGGGGGGGGTGTGTATGCTTGACGTGTCCCTGACCACGTCTCACACATCCTCCACATAGCTGCACACACACACTCTCTCTCTCTGTCTTTCTCTTCTTGCTCTCTTCCCCCATCCTTTTCTCTCTCTCTCTCTCTAGCTCCCTCCCACCCACCCCTACCCCCCCTTTCTCTCTCTCTCTCTCTCTCTCTCTCTCGCTCTCTCTCTTTCTCTCTCTCTCTCTCTCTCTCCCTCTCTCTCTTTCTCTCTCTCTCTCCTTCTCTCTCTCCCTCCCTCCCCCTGAGAGGAAACTTAGGCTTTTAATAGCAACACATGCGGTAATGTCATGCAGCAAAAACGCCCCCCAGCCAGAGAAACACAGCCATTAAGTCAATGGTCTCTGACCTCCTCCCACCGAGGGCCCAGTGTGCCGTAGCTCTCCAGCATTACCTCCACAGCAGCTAGGCTGCAGGCCTGACCCTAGGACCTTTGTGGCCCTAAGCAAGGTTTTTTGTCTGGGCCTCCCCCTCCACGTTTTGTTGACGAGGGTGGTGGTAGCAGAGTTTTTCAGTGACGGGTGGTAGCTTGCGGGGGAGGACAGTGGGGGGACGGGGGGACCGGGGGGGTGCCAGAATAGAACAGGGAGGTAAGAGGGACCAACAGGTGCTGCCAGTTGGCCCCGGTGCTCAAAAAGCTCCTAAAGAGAGACAGGTAATTAGCAAGCCATGATGCGTTTCTTGACCCACTTGAGTCTTTTTTTTCCACAAACCTCAAGGCCCCTTGGAACCTTGAGGAATTGTGTTGAGAACGCACACCGCAGCTAGCTCCCGCAAGGGACCGCGGAAATAACAGTAGGATCAACTTCACTGGAATCGCCCACGCAGCAGTTCCAGTGACCGTCCCCCTGCTAAGTGTAGTTATTTAAGGTAGCATTGGTTAGCCACACAACACCACCCATAGTCCCGGTCTGAAAGGGTAGCTTATCCTAGCTTTGCCAGAGGCTTTAGGGGGCTCACCCCTCGTCTGCATCCTAATGGAGACCGGCAGTATGGATCCTCCCTGTCCCCAGAGGCCCGCTGTCAGTTCGATCCAGAGAGTGGTTCACCTCCCAGGATCGATAGCCAATCACCTGTCTGCTCTCTCCGTATACGTGGGTCCGTGACCACGGTGGTCATTACCGCCATGTCCCATTGTCAGTCTTGCACCAGAGGCCCTAATTAAAAAGAGATGATGTGGAGAATCTGACGGCCGATAATCACTAACAGACAGCAAGATTCACTATCGTATCTCCTGTTCACCCCTGTGCTGCCCTGCCAGGCCGTCCAGTGTTTCCCCCTGGCTGCAGGTCAGCGGACCCTGAGATGGACATCAAAGGGTGGCGGGCTCGTTACCGTACGATTTAGCGCTACAGTCGACGAAAACATTCTCCGCTAGGTCCATCCACCACAGTCTCGCAAAATCCTGTGGAAAACACTGTAATGCATGATACCGTACCTCATTTCCGTTCCATGCATGACTATGAGCCCGTCCTCCCATTCTCTACCTCCGCGGGCCTCCGCCGCTGCTGCTGCTGCTAGCCGTCTCTTTATCCTGGCTTCTTTACCTGACGTGATCTGACCTGATTCACTCCCCTCTCATTACCAGGTGAGCCAGCCAGCCCAGCCAGCGGAAGAACTCTGGAATGTTCTCCCACTACACTAAACACCCCCACTGTACCAAGCCAGCTGTACACTCTGGGGGAGAGGGGGATTGGAAGTGATGGAGAGAGAGAGAGAGAGAGAAATGAGTACCTCAGGAGGGGCTTGTTTTCTCTTACCTCTCCATCTGCCTCCTCTCCCCACCACCTCACCCCCCCCACCTCTCTGCTGCCTGGCAGCTTCTGTAGCGTTGAAGTGGTGGTGGTGGTGGTGGTGGTAGTAGTAGTAGTGGTGGTGGTGGGGGGGGGTGGTGGTGGTGGTGGTGGTGGTGGTGGTGGTGGTGGTGGTGGCGGTGATGTGATTACCTTTTCTATAATGGGACTCTTCCTCCTCCCTGCAGTGGCGGTGGGTGCGTGGGCGACGGGCGTACAGCTGCCTGGCACTGCAGGTACCCAGGCCTCAGAGGTGCCGAGGAGGCGGCAGGCAACACAGTGTGTGGTTCCTCGCCACGGCGCTGCTGGGCCTCAGAGCTGATATGATGAGTGTTGTTTTCTTGCCCGTGGCGTTGGCAGTAGGGAACGAGGGGCCTATATACAGTAACACACCAGCTGAGTCACATCATCGCTGTGTGTCGGGCTGTCTGTTCCTATCTGGATGGCGAGATGAGGGATGAGGTTCAGATTCAGGCTAGTTTATTCGTACCCGTAGGTACAGTAAACGAGTCATCCATGTTGACCCACATTTTAGGTAAAAGAAGAAGAAACATAAATAAAAGTACTTGATGTTCCAATCCTCACTAAAAACAAAACGACCTCTAACCCCTAACCCCAACCCATAACCTCTAACCCTAACCCTAATCCTAAATAATACAATTACTGTATGATGATTTTTATGATACTTTATGAGGATGAGAGATGAGGGAACGGTGTCTCCCTCTGTTACCTTTACCTCAGAGAGAGGAGCAACAGCTTCAATGAAGCCATCTTTTAGGCCTTACATTACATTTGAGCCTTTATCCAAAGTGACTTACAACAAATACATTTGTCTCAAGTAATTGAATCATCTATCCATCAGTCATCATAAGAAAACTATTCTATGCTATGACCAGGGGCTATTGGCAGTTGCAATGCTAGTAGAATTGAATGTATAGTAGGGAAACTGTAAAGGGGGGTAATGGAGATGGTGAGGTCTTTGGGGGGGACAGTTAAGTTGTAGGAAGATAAGTAGTGACTCTGCAGTCCTGACAGCAGTCCTTAATAGACTGGTTTTACATAAGGTCATTGGAGATCACAGGGCCAACAGAGGCCAGCGATTGGCCATTTAGCCGACCTGCTGGTTCTAGAGTGCACCAGAGATCACCTCTTCATTGCTCCCCAGGGAGTCTCCGGGACAGCTCACTCCATCACTACCAGGGGGGCGGAGGAGAGACTGACGTTGATGAGCTTGCCAGGAGATTCACGTCACCTGGTTTCCCCTTTGTCCTATTTCATGCTGCTTGTTAGTGTGCCGTGCACGTAAGATAGCAAGGTACTGGCTCGGTAACAGTTGCTACAGAGATAGAATATATATACAGACAATGTTGCAGTTGCCTAGATTGTGGGTAGATGAATTGAACTTGTGTGCGCGATGACTGTTACTTGGTGTCATTGTTACTTGGTGTCATTAAGAGTGCCATCATAGCTGTTATTATAATGAGTTGTCTCCTGGGTGTAGATGAATCTTTCTCCCCCATTCTTCTCTCTTTCTTCGCCCTGCAGAGGTGTATCAGAAAGCCATTAGGGAGGTCAGAAAGGAGGGTGCAATCGGCTTATGCACGCCACCACAGACGCCCGCCATATTTATAATAGGAGCGATTAATTAGCAGAACTGCGGGGGCTATTTAAAGACCCGCTCTGCTGCCTCCATCTGCCAAATATTAAGCAGGGCTGAAGAGTTATCTAAGAGGGGGGGGGGTGTGTGTGTGTGTGTGTGTGTGTGTGTGTGTGTGTGTGTGTGTGTACACTCTCTCTCACTGTCTCTCTGTCCTCCCGTCCCTGGTCATTACCAGGGATAGGGGGGGGAGTGTGTGTGTGTGTGTGTGTGTGTGTGTGTGTGAGTGTGAGTGTGAGTGTGAGTGTGAGTGTGAGTGTGAGTGTGAGTGTGAGTGTGAGTGTGTGTGTGTGTGTGACCTTTAACCTGACTGTTATTTGCATTTATTTGCATTTATTTGACCTCTTTGACGGCAGGTGTTGTGTGTTATGAAAACATGTTTGTGTACATCTGGGGCCCAGGAGAGATAATTACAGAGGATAGGTGAAATGCGTTTGCAGAGTCTTAGTTGCCATCGTCAGTTTAGCGAGTGGCTGTTTCTGTGACGTTTCCCTCTGGAACAGTCTGCCAGAGCGACCTCCATGTTTCATACATGAGGTACTGTACCTCCCCGTTCCTCCCTGTGTCCTTGACTTCTACTTCTTCTCTTCAACTCGTTATTATCTCACAGTAGAACGCAAACGCGTGTGTGCCCACGCATGCACGTATGCTCGCTCACACGCACACACACACACACGCACACGCACACACACGCAAACACATAGCTATATAAGCATTAGTTGAGAAATAGAGCTTATCTCACAACAGTGTGTATTAGCTGGGTGTACAGAGGTGGGAGGTGGTCACAGACAGACAGACAGACAGACAGGTACAGAGGTGGGAGGTGGTCACAGACAGACAGGTACAGAGGTGGGAGGTGGTCACAGACAGACAGGTACAGAGGTGGGAGGTGGTCACAGACAGACAGACAGACAGGTACAGAGGTGGGAGGTGGTCACAGACAGACAGGTACAGAGGTGGGAGGTGGTCACAGACAGACAGGTACAGAGGTGGGAGGTGGTCACAGACAGACAGGTACAGAGGTGGGAGGTGGTCACAGACAGACAGGTACAGAGGTGGGAGGTGGTCACAGACAGACAGGTACAGAGTTGGGAGGTGGTCACAGGCAGACAGACAGGTGGTCACAGACAGACAGACAGACAGGCAGACAGACAGGTGGTCACAGACAGACAGGTACAGAGTTGGGAGGTGGTCACAGGCAGACAGACAGGTGGTCACAGACAGACAGACAGGCAGACAGACAGGTGGTCACAGACAGACAGGTACAGAGTTGGGAGGTGGTCACAGGCAGACAGACAGGTGGTCACAGACAGACAGGCAGACAGACAGGTGGTCACAGACAGACAGGTACAGAGTTGGGAGGTGGTCACAGGCAGACAGACAGGTGGTCACAGACAGACAGACAGGTGGTCACAGACAGACAGGTACAGAGGTGGGAGGTGGTCACAGACAGACAGGTACAGAGGTGGGAGGTGGTCACAGACAGACAGGTACAGAGTTGGGAGGTGGTCACAGGCAGACAGACAGGTGGTCACAGACAGACAGGCAGACAGACAGGTGGTCACAGACAGACAGGTACAGAGTTGGGAGGTGGTCACAGGCAGACAGACAGGTGGTCACAGACAGACAGACAGACAGACAGGTGGTCACAGACAGACAGGTACAGAGTTGGGAGGTGGTCACAGGCAGACAGACAGGTGGTCACAGACAGACAGGCAGACAGACAGGTGGTCACAGACAGACAGGTACAGAGGTGGGAGGTGGTCACAGACAGACAGGTACAGAGGTGGGAGGTGGTCACAGACAGACAGGTACAGAGGTGGGAGGTGGTCACAGACAGACAGGTACAGAGGTGGGAGGGGGTCACAGACAGACAGGTACAGAGGTGGGAGGTGGTCACAGACAGACAGGTACAGAGGTGGGAGGTGGTCACAGACAGACAGGTACAGAGGTGGGAGGTGGTCACAGACAGACAGGTACAGAGGTGGGAGGTGGTCACAGACAGGCAGACAGACAGGTGGTCACAGACAGACAGGCAGACAGACAGGTGGTCACAGACAGACAGGTGGTCACAGACAGACAGGCAGACAGGAGAGATAATTACAGAGGATAGGTGAAATGCGTTTGCAGAGTCTTAGTTGCCATCGTCAGTTTAGCGAGTGGCTGTTTCTGTGACGTTTCCCTCTGGAACAGTCTGCCAGAGCGACCTCCATGTTTCATACATGAGGTACTGTACCTCCCCGTTCCTCCCTGTGTCCTTGACTTCTACTTCTTCTCTTCAACTCGTTATTATCTCACAGTAGAACGCAAACGCGTGTGTGCCCACGCATGCACGTATGCTCGCTCACACGCACACACACACACACGCACACGCACACACACGCAAACACATAGCTATATAAGCATTAGTTGAGAAATAGAGCTTATCTCACAACAGTGTGTATTAGCTGGGTGTACAGAGGTGGGAGGTGGTCACAGACAGACAGACAGACAGACAGGTACAGAGGTGGGAGGTGGTCACAGACAGACAGGTACAGAGGTGGGAGGTGGTCACAGACAGACAGGTACAGAGGTGGGAGGTGGTCACAGACAGACAGGTACAGAGGTGGGAGGTGGTCACAGACAGACAGGTACAGAGGTGGGAGGTGGTCACAGACAGACAGGTACAGAGGTGGGAGGTGGTCACAGACAGACAGGTACAGAGTTGGGAGGTGGTCACAGGCAGACAGACAGGTGGTCACAGACAGACAGACAGACAGGCAGACAGACAGGTGGTCACAGACAGACAGGTACAGAGTTGGGAGGTGGTCACAGGCAGACAGACAGGTGGTCACAGACAGACAGACAGGCAGACAGACAGGTGGTCACAGACAGACAGGTACAGAGTTGGGAGGTGGTCACAGGCAGACAGACAGGTGGTCACAGACAGGCAGACAGACAGGTGGTCACAGACAGACAGGTACAGAGGTGGGAGGTGGTCACAGACAGACAGGTACAGAGGTGGGAGGTGGTCACAGACAGACAGGTACAGAGTTGGGAGGTGGTCACAGGCAGACAGACAGGTGGTCACAGACAGACAGGCAGACAGACAGGTGGTCACAGACAGACAGGTACAGAGTTGGGAGGTGGTCACAGGCAGACAGACAGGT
This sequence comes from Nansenia antarctica, assembly GCF_963989245.1. Lineage (NCBI taxonomy): Eukaryota > Metazoa > Chordata > Actinopteri > Argentiniformes > Microstomatidae > Nansenia > Nansenia antarctica. Next base: position 59,882,429 of record NC_137677.1, on the reverse strand, counting down.
GGTCACAGACAGACAGACAGACAGACAGGTGGTCACAGACAGACAGGTACA
>NC_137677.1:59869878-59872378 GCF_963989245.1 Nansenia antarctica | reverse complement strand
CGTGTGCGTGTGTGTGTGTGTGCGTGTGTGCGCGCGGCGCGCGCGTAAGTGTGTGTGTGAGAGAGTCCTCTGTTTTAGATGCGAGTGAGTGTTCAGGGGCCTTTGCTCTTGCTCCTTTCTTGACGGTCTTCGTCTTTGTGTGTGTGTCTGTCTGTGTGTGTGTGTGTGTGTGTGTGCGTGTGTGTGTGTGTGTTTGTGTGTGTGTGTGTGCGCGCGCGTGTGTGCGTGTCTGCCTGTCTGTCTGTCTGTGTGGTGTGCGTGTGTGAGAGAGAGAGAGAGAGAGAGAGAGTGCACACACTGTCTGTGTGCGTGCGCGTGCGTGTGCGTGTGTGCGTGTGCGTGTGCGTGTGTTGGTTTCTTGCTTTGCTTCTCCTGGGCTGGCTTGGTGCCTATGGTATGTGTGCATATTAAAACATTAAACTCAGTGTCATCACTGTATGAAACATTTTATTCACATGTTTGCATGAGGCAAAGTGTATGTGACTAAGGAGATGGTGTGTTTTACAGTCAGTGTGTGAGAATTGTGTGTTGAAGTTGAAGTTAAGCTTGTACTGTATGTTGCGCGGCGCATCGGTTTGTGTTGTGTGGCTGCGTGTTCTGTGTGTATGCGTGTGTGCCTGCGTGCGCGTGTGCGTGTGTGCCTGCGTGCGCGTGTGCGTGTGTGCCTGCGTGCGCGTGTGCGTGTGTGCCTGCGTGCGCGTGTGCGTGTGTGCCTGCGTGCGCGTGTGCGTGTATGCGTGTATGTGTGTATGCGTGTGTGCCTGCGCGGCGTGTACATTTGCAGACAGACAGGTGTTCAGATGTGACTTGTGGTTAGCATGCTCTGGTCCCCCAGCCCCACACTCCTTGTCTTTTGGCCCAGTTAGCCTCGGTCAGTGGGGCTCGGGAGGGTCTACCCTTCAGTTCTGAATCCTCCTTTTCTTTCTCAGATTGTATATCCATTTTTTAAGATATATTAAAGAGGATATAATAAGGAAAATAATCCTAGTGTGTTTGTCTTTCATTTGACGGTCAGTGTGACTTTTACATGAACTGTAATAGGCGTTTCTGAGAATTTAATTACAATTTAATTATTTATTTATTGAAAATGTCAAAAAAGAGATTTGAAATCATGAAGTCATGTTCATTCAAATATTCATTTGTTAGCCAATTTATTAGACATTTTAAACTCTTGTGATACTGTCGGGGGTGCAAACTTGTAACCTTTCGGCGAAATTCACTGTGAATCGTTTAGATCAGAAAAAAAATAAAATTGGGGGAGCTCAATGTCAAATGATGCGCGTGCTAACATCTTCCTGTCTGCTAAACTCTGCCGATGTTGAAATAAGTTCTAGCTTCAGGCAGTGAGCTACACTTCCAGACAGTGTGGAGAACACAGTCACAGTAAGCAACCTGTTTTCAAAGTCATTATGAAGGTGTTAAGGTCAGGGTCGCCGCTACTTACACGTGCATCGTTGTTAAACCACCATTATTGCTATTTGATTGATTGATTGAAAACTTTATTAGAAGATTTGCAGAAGTAGGTACATGAAAGTACATATTACATACAAGGTCAACTAACAGGATAAAAACCCAAGAAAGCCACTGGCTTATTTCAATTGGGGTCCTTGATTCTCAATTCATCGTTACATGTAAGACAGCATGTAGACTAGCTCTATCGTGCTAGCGCTATCCATTTAGCACTGTTAATGCTATAGCGCTATCCATATAGCACCGTTAGTGCAAACACTATCCATTTAGCACCGTAAATGCTAACACTATCCATTTAGCACCGTTAGTGCTAACACTATCCATTTAGCACCATTAATGCTAACACTAGCCATTTAGCACCGTTAATGCTAACACTATCCATTTAGCACCGTTAATGCTAACACTATCCATTTAGCACAGCTTTGATCATTTTCTTTGCTCTCAGGCAGAAAAAATGTTGCCACCTTTTTGGGCCATCACCAGTTTGCACCACTGACTGTACAGCACTGGTCCTTCTGACTGAACTGATGACGGCAGCATCAGCTGAGAAAAGCTGAGCCAGGCTGCTTCTCCCCCGGGAAGGCAAACGGATTGTCAGCATCCTGCTGTGGCCTCCCATCCTCTGGATAATCTGTCTCTCTCTCTCTCTCACACACACACACACACACACACACACACACACACACACACACACTGTTGCACAGTTTAATCGGGAATCATATTTAATTGGATCTGTAATTATTTATACAACACTTGCATGTTGTGAAATTTGAACTGTCAGACAAATTACGTTTAAACTGATGCCGTTTCCGATGCCTCAGTCAGGCAGATACGAGTGCACAGTTTCATATATTGTTATCATATGTTCTTTGCGCAGAGCTGTTGCGCAGAATTTCACTCGGTGAAATTTCTTTTTTTTTAAGCCTTTCTGTCGGTATTTGCCTTTGTTGTTGTCATGCAGTCAGTATGGATGAATATTAATTAGCGTTTCACTGAACATTTATAGGCAACGATGGACGTTAAAGGGTGG
>NC_137677.1:59824878-59862378 GCF_963989245.1 Nansenia antarctica | reverse complement strand
GTTAGTTTAATTAATTATCTTTCATCACAGCAGGCTTTGACTTTCCAATTGCCATTTAAGCGGTCCGAGATAATTAATCAAACACGAGGGGCATTTATTACAATGAAAATCGAGCGAAGGGTCACCTTCGACCGTTTGATATTTCAGATTTGATGTTTTCTGGCAACAACAGCATGTTTCCTGTGAAGAATGCGAACAATAGGTGCCACATCGGATCAGATGTTGAGTCAAACCTTTGAGCCTGTAATTACCAGTCTGATTACACCGAATGAATCCCTCCATTACCCCTCTGGAATGAAACAACTTGTTCTAACAACATCACATGTGATGTTTCTTCTCTCAGCTCAGCTCAGGTCAGTTCTGGGATCAGTTCTCAGTGCTGTCTAATGGATCAACGTGATTAATTACACTCCAATTAGAAAGAGCTTGGCTCCCACTAGCCAGCCGTTCCTCTGTCCTTACTGGTCCCTGTGTGGGACACACAGAGCCGTTGGTAATTAGTGGGTTTGCTGTCCCCCACCACAGCTGCTCTCCTGTTGTCCCCAATATAACCTTCATTTGATTGCAATTAGGCCACAGATGTGGGACTCTGTTGTTGTTGGTTTAACAGGGAGATTATTCATTTCTGTCTCGTTAATTCCTGTCTGTCTCTGGCATCTTGGAGACGTGTCTGTCTGTGTGGTTTATGTATTTCCTGTTCAACATGTTTATATCACCTCGGGCAAGTAAAGGATCACCCTCGGGGTGTGTGTGTGTGTGTGCGTGCGTGCGAGCGAGTGGGTGAGTGTGTGCATGCGTGAGAATGTACCCTTTGTCAGGAGGCAAACAACCTTCATAACAAGGCATGATAGTTCAGGAGACTCCAGCAGCACACGATGCCTTTCTCAGACCTTCCAACAGCGAGGTCTGCCTGTGGCCTACGCCCCTGGGAATACAAGTGGCAGAACAAGTTAGTCTGATGGACCATAGACCATAGATTGACCATAGACCATAGATTGACCATAGACCATAGACTGACCATAGACCATAGATTGACCATAGACCATAGATTGACCATAGACCATAGACTGACCATAGATTGACCATAGACCATAGATTGATCATAGACTGACCATAGACCATAGATTGACCATAGACTGACCATAGACCGCAGATTGACCATAGACCAAATTGACCATAGACCATAGATTGACCATAGACCAAATTGACCATAGACCATAGATTGACCATAGACCAAATTGACCATAGACCATAGATTGACCATAGACCGTAGATTGACCATAGACCATAGATTGACCATAGACCATAGATCGACCAGATATCATCTGACCTGACATGCGTCCACTAGGGGTTAAATTACCCAGTAGGCAATCTGATGGAGAGCATGTTGAGGCCTGCATGGTCAAATACTGTGTGTATTGATTATAAAAGCGTGTGTTGTGTATTGAGTCGAAACATTTGTGTGTTGTATATTGAGTAGAGAAGTGTGTGTGTATTGAATAGAAAAGTGCTTGTATTGACAAAATGGTGCTGTTGTGATTAGGACTGTTGAGAGGACACTGTGAAGTGATCAGGCATGGTGATTTTCCTTTTCAAACACAGGCATGTTGACAATAATGTGTCGGTGGTAACAGGTGAAAATACCACTGCACTGTGGAGCTGTCTCGTCTGCGCTCAGGTAGGTGGAATGCCGTATTAATGATGTGAGATTTTGCGAATTCTAACAATGAGCACAGGGCTCCTTTTGAAGTAAATCCACTCCAGTGTGGCAGCCTAATACTTTGAGTCTCACGTGAGTCTCATCAGCAGTCACACAGCCCTGTTTCTGGGCCAGTAAGACCCAGCCACCAGGCACGAGAGAAATGGAAAATAGTGGTGTGTTCATGATGATAACCCCGGCCTCAACGCCACTGCCAGCACCCACACCAACGCCTGTGTACTGTTTTTTTACACCATTCAAATATAACAGCATCACATGCTCTACGGCTTCCAATTATTTCATAATGGCCATGCCAGTTAGTGTGAGAGATCGATGTAGTAGCTGTTAATAATGACGATTTAATGAGGTACTGTGAGAAATGTCCCTCAAGCTACCGTAAAACGCAATCTGTTCAGTTGTGACATAGATATGGGCCGTGTGGGAATGGAACAATTGTCTGTACCGTAATGTAATTTCCAGATGTCTTTCATGCCATTATCTCAGTTTCTTCCCAGTATTCAGTCTGTGTCGCAGAATATTCTGAGTTGCCACCGGTTCCCCCGGGGCCTTGTAATCCAATCCTGAGGAAACTTTCCCAGAGCTCCTCCATCTCCTCAGCCAGACGCTGCTCCTATAAGGCAATACAGCAATGTCATCCACGTATCCCCAACCATAGATCAAAACTAAAAAGCTAAATAGTTTCCTTAGTGATAGTGTATGGGTGTGTGTGTGTGTGTGTGTGTGTGTGTGTGTGTCTGTCTGTCTGTCTGTCTGTACCGGTGTGTGTGTCGGTTTCGATATGTGTGTTCCTCTCTGTGTGTGTTCCTGCATGTACTGTATGTGTTTCTGCTCCTGTGTGTGTGCGTGTGTGTGTTCCTGATCCTGTGTGTGTGTCTGTGTCTGTGTGTGTCTGTGTGTCTCAAGGTCTCCATGACTGTGTGTTTGTTTGTTTGTTTGTGTGTGTGTGTGTGTGTGTGTGTGTCTGTGTGTGTGTGTGTGTCTGTGTGTCTGTGTGTCTCACGGTCTCTGTGACTGTGTGTGTGTATGTGTGTGTGTGTGTGTGTGTGTGGGTTTGTGTGTGTGTGTGTCTCACGGCCTCCGTGACTACCCTGTGGGTCCCCTAGTGCCCTGTCTCCAGGGGCAGAGCCTGTTCCATGAACAGTCTATCAGTCCCTCCCTAATCAAACTCTGAGACATGAGGGAGAGGGAAAGAGAGAGGGAAAGGGGGAGGGGGGGAGAGCGGGTGGGGAAGAGAGATGCCCCTAGCTGCAGAATGGCTACAGAGAGAGAAGGAGATAGAAAGAGAGAGAGGTGGAGAGAGAAGGAGCGATAAAGAGAGAGAGAGAGAGAGAGAGAGAGAGAGAGAGAGAGAGAGAGAGAGAGAGAGAGAGAGAGAGAGAGATACAATATGCCCCTGGCTGCAGAGTGACTGCGGGGAACCCAGGAACACGCCAGAGGCAGGGGAAATACACTTGATTTCCTCAACTCCTCTGTCACATCAGAAAGAGTCCTGTGTTTAACTCTGCCTCCTGTAACTATAACAATCTTTCTGACAATAATCTGTTTTCATTCACTGGTGATGGTAATATTCTCGGGTCATAATCACAGTTATCATAGTTAACTTTATATGCATGACATTGGACCAGAGAGGAGCCTGGAGTTTAAAGATGTCATTCTAAAAATGTGTGTCAGTCGTGTGCCCCAAACAAAAGCAATTGCAGAACCAGTTCTCAAATCAGTAAGCAGGTGTGTGTGTGTGTGTGTGTGTGTGTGTGTGTGTGTGTGTGTGTGTGTGCATGTGCATTGGCCTTTAGGGATGTGTTTTAGTTGAGTTTGCCAGACCTAGTGACCCTGTTAACAAAACAACTAGGTCGGTTGCCATGCCCACCACCCCATGTTGCAGTCTGAATTTACCTAGTCAGATCTGTGGTGTGGTGACTCACATCAACCCACCCCTGGATGTGTCTGTCACCTTCAGCAGGACAGAATCTGGACCGTGTTCAAACTCCTAATGAACACCAGGTTTAAAATTAGGAGAGCGAGAGGGCGAGAGAGCGAGAGTGAGACAGAGAGAGAAAGAGAGAGGGAGAAAGAGAGAGAGAGAGGGAGAGAGAGAGAGAGAGAGGGAGAAAGAGAGAGAGAGAGGGAGAGAGAGAGAGAGAAAGAGTGAGAGAGGAGGAGAGAGAGAGAGAGAGAGAGAGAGAGAGGGAGAGAGAGAGAGAGAGGGAGAAAGAGAGAGAGAGAGAGAGGGAGAGAGAGAGAGAAAGAGTGAGAGAGGAGGAGAGAGAGAGAGGGAGAAAGAGAGAGAGAGAGAGAGAGAGAGAGAGAGAGAGGGAGAGAGAGAGAGAGAGAGGGAGAAAGAGAGAGAGAGGGAGAGAGAGAGAGAAAGAGTGAGAGAGGAGGAGAGAGAGAGAGAGAGCGCACATGGCCTTGTTCTGGACATATACTGGAAATATCATATCATAACTGTACATATCATATTGATAATCATCTTATGTATATTTCATTTCATTAAAAAAATGTATATCCATTTATTTATACTCACTGTAGTATAAATCTGGTTAGATGCTATTTTGCTATCTGGTTAGATGCCAGACTACATTTTGTTGTCCCAGTAGGCTACTCTGTGCAATGACAACAAAGTTGAATCTAATTTTAATCTAATCTAATTTATCAGAGCAGAGCAGGTCATAACAGAACAGGTCAGGGCAGGTCAGAGCAGAGCAGAGCAGGTCATAACAGGTCATAACCGGTCATAACAGGTCAGAACAGGTCAGGGCAGGTCAGAGCAGAGCAGGTCATAACAGGTCATAACAGGTCAGAACAGGTCAGGGCAGGTCAGAGCAGAGCAGAGCAGAGCAGGTCATAACAGGTCAGAACAGGTCAGGGCAGGTCAGACCAGAGCAGAACAGGTCAGGGCAGGTCATAACCGGTCATAACAGAACAGAACAGGTCAGGGCAGGTCAGAGCAGAACAGGGCAGGTCAGAGCAGAGCAGGGTACAAACGAACAGCAAGGCCTGGACGGGGTGTCACTCACCAGCCTCCCCGGCCCCACGGATGGCGTGTTTCTCAGCGACAAACACAACAGACAAATCTGAGTTCTCCCATTGCGCCCGAGGGCCAGTCTGCTACTGCCAGCTGCTTCACCTGACCTCACCTGACCTGCTTCACCTGACCTGACCTGGTACTGCCAGGTACCCATCAACATTCTACTGCCAGGTACCATCAACATTCTACTGCCAGGTACCCATCAACATTCTACTGCCAGGTACCCACCAACATTCTACTGCCAGGTACCACCAACATTCTACTGCCAGGTACCATCAACATTCTACTGCCAGGTACCATCAACATTCTACTGCCAGGTACCCATCAACATTCTACTGCCAGGTACCATCAACATTCTACTGCCAGGTACCATCAACATTCTACTGCCAGGTACCATCAACATTCTACTGCCAGGTACCCATCAACATTCTACTGCCAGGTACCATCAACATTCTACTGCCATGTACCATCAACATTCTACTGCCAGGTACCATCAACATTCTACTGCCAGGTGCCCATCAACATTCTACTGCCAGGTACCATCAACATTCTACTGCCAGGTACCCATCAACATTCTACTGCCAGGTACCATCAACACTCTACTGCCAGGTACCACCAACATTCTACTGCCAGGTACCACCAACATTCTACTGACAGGTACCACCAACATTCTACTGCCAGGTACCACCAACATTCTACTGCCAGGTACCACCAACATTCTACTGCCAGGTACCATCAACATTCTACTGCCAGGTACCATCAACATTCTACTGCCAGGCACCCATCAACATTCTACTGCCAGGTGCCCATCAACATTCTACTGCCAGGCACCCATCAACATTCTACTGCCAGGTACACATCAACATTCTACTGCCAGGTGCCCATCAACATTCTACTGCCAGGTACCATCAACATTCTACTGCCAGGTGCCCATCAACATTCTACTGCCAGGTACCCATCAACATTCTACTGCCAGGTGCCATCAACATTCTACTGCCAGGTGCCCATCAACATTCTACTGCCAGGTGCCCATCAACATTCTACTGCCAGGTCCCCATCAACATTCTACTGTCTGAGGTACCCATCAACATTCTACTGCCAGGTGCCCATCAACATTCTACTGCCAGGTGCCCATCAACATTCTACTGCCAGGTGCCCATCAACATTCTACTGCCAGGTACCCCTCAACATTCTACTGCCAGGTACCATCAACATTCTACTGCCAGGTCCCCTTCAACATTCTACTGCCAGGTGCCCATCAACATTCTACTGCCAGGCACCATCAACATTCTACTGCCAGGTACCCATCAACATTCTACTGCCAGGTACCATCAACATTCTACTGCCAGGTGCCCACCAACATTCTACTGCCAGGTGCCCATCAACATTCTACTGCCAGGTACCATCAACATTCTACTGCCAGGTACCCATCAACATCCTACTGCCAGGTACCATCAACATTCTACTGCCAGGTACCCATCAACATCCTACTGCCAGGTACCATCAACATTCTACTGCCAGGTACCCATCAACATCCTACTGCCAGGTACCATCAACATTCTACTGCCAGGTACCATCAACATTCTACTGCCAGGCACCCATCAACATTCTACTGCCAAAGGTACCGATCAACATTCTACTGCCAGGTGCCCCCCAACATTCTACTGCCAGGTGCCCCCCAACATTCTACTGCCAGGTGCCCATCAACATTCTACTGCCAGGTGCCCATCAACATCCTACTGCCAGGTGCCCATCAACATTCTACTGCCAGGTACCATCAACATTCTACTGCCAGGTGCCCATCAACATTCTACTGCCAGGTACCATCAACATTCTACTGCCAGGTACCATCAACATTCTACTGCCAGGTGCCCATCAACATTCTACTGCCAGGTACCATCAACATGCTACTGCCAGGTACCATCAACATTCTACTGCCAGGCACCCATCAACATTCTACTGCCAGGTACCATCAACATTCTACTGCCAGGTACCATCAACATTCTACTGCCAGGTGCCCATCAACATTCTACTGCCAGGTGCCCATCAACATTCTACTGCCAGGTACCATCAACATTCTACTGCCAGGTACCATCAACATTCTACTGCCAGGTACCCTTCAACATTCTACTGCCAGGTACCATCAACATTCTACTCCCAGGTGCCCATCAACATCCTACTGCCAGGTACCCATCAACATTCTACTGCCAGGTGCCCATCAACATTCTACTGCCAGGTACCATCAACATTCTACTGCCAGGTACCATCAACATTCTACTGCCAGGTACCCTTCAACATTCTACTGCCAGGTACCATCAACATTCTACTCCCAGGTGCCCATCAACATCCTACTGCCAGGTACCCATCAACATTCTACTGCCAGGTACCATCAACATTCTACTGCCAGGTGCCATCAACATTCTACTGCCAGGTACCATCAACATTCTACTGCCAGGTACCATCAACATTCTACTGCCAGGTACCATCAACATTCTACTGCCAGGTACCATCAACATTCTACTGCCAGGTGCCCATCAACATTCTACTGCCAGGTACCATCAACATTCTACTGCCAGGTACCATTAACATTCTACTGCCAGGTGCCCATCAACATTCTACTGCCAGGTGCCCATCAACATCCTACTGCCAGGTGCCCATCAACATTCTACTGCCAAGGTACCATTAACATTCTACTGCCAGGTGCCCATCAACATTCTACTGCCAGGTGCCCATCAACATTCTACTGCCAGGTACCATCAACATTCTACTGCCAGGTGCCATCAACATTCTACTGCCAGGTGCCCCTCAACATTCTACTGCCAGGTACCATCAACATTCTACTGCCAGGTACCATCAACATTCTACTGCCAGGTGCCCATCAACATTCTACTGCCAGGTACCCCTCAACATTCTACTGCCAGGTGCCCATCAACATTCTACTGCCAGGTGCCCATCAACATTCTACTGCCAGGTGCCCATCAACATTCTACTGCCAGGTGCCCATCAACATTCTACTGCCAGGTACCATCAACATTCTACTGCCAGGTACCATCAACATTCTACTGCCAGGTGTCCGTCAACATTCTACTGCCAGGTGCCCATCAACATTCTACTGCCAGGTACCCCTCAACATCCTACTGCCAGGTACCCCTCAACATTCTACTGCCAGGTACCCATCAACATTCTACTGCCAGGTGCCCTCAACATTCTACTGCCAAGTACCCATCAACATTCTACTGCCAGGTGCCCCTCAACATTCTACTGCCAGGTACCCATCAACATTCTACTGCCAGGTGCCATCAACATTCTACTGCCAGGTACCATCAACATTCTACTGCCAGGTGCCCCTCAACATTCTACTGCCAGGTACCATCAACATTCTACTGCCAGGTGCCCATCAGCATTCTACTGCCAGGTACCCATCAACATTCTACTGCCAGGTGCCCATCAACATTCTACTGCCAAGTACCCATCAACATTCGTGTTCAGAACTGCAGCTGCTTCACCTGACCTGGTTTCAGAATGCCGTCATGGCTGAACCTCCACTGTACCGGAGGAGGGTCTGTCAAAATAATTACAAATCATCTAGGCCAGAATATATATATTTTACATTTTTAATCCATGTTTTGTTGTACACAAATTTACGTTTCAAAAACGTCAACAATATATGTAATGTAATCATTTGCACAGTGTTAAGTAGCTTTCACTCACACAAATCAGCTCTATTTTGTCTTTTTTGTTGTTGTTATTCATGTTTATTTTAATGATCGAATTCCGTCATTTTTGTTTTGATTTCCTACAGCATTTGGCACAATGCACAAAGTAAAATACTTGTAGTAATTTCAAGAAGCTGCGCCCAAGTCCATCACCCGATTGACCGACTGCACAGAAGATGACAACAATGAGTGCAGGAAAGTCCATTGACCAAACACCGTACTGAATATTTCCCTTCCAGGCAAGCGGCTGACAGTTATCCATATAGATGTCGTTGTGAGATAATGGGCAGTGGAAGCAGGCCTTTTAATTGGGTAGAAAGCAGTGTCCTGCAGCGTCCATATCAGAGTAGTTATGAGGATCTGTATCTGGGAGTCCGTTTACTGTCCTATCCTGTGGCTCCATCTCCTATCCAACAGCATCATAATACCGTCCTCCGAATCAGTCCCCCCCCAAAGATATCTGTTCTATCCCGTTCTCTAGTACTATAGTTGCCCACAGTGTATATCTCTGGTCCGGGTGGGTGAATGGACGGACAGGGGGCCTCCGTCCTGCTCTCCCCTCTCTTGTAGCCCTGAGTCGGGCTTGTCTGTTCTCCCAGCCCCAGCTACACCATGCCCTCACTGCGCTTGCTCCTCCACACCACCAGGGCGGTGATGAGCAGCGTGACCACCACGGGCACGGCGATGAAGGGCCCCAGGATGCTGTTGGGCGGGTCGTGCAGCAGCCGTCCTGACAGGGAACAGTCGTGGAAGTAGTGCTTGTGGATGCGGATGAAGAACTCGTCCACCAGCCGGTTGGGCCAGAAGCAGTCCATCTTCAGGGCCACCAGGTAGGTGCAGTTGGTGAGCTCTCCGTAAGGCCTGGAAGGACGAGGAGACACAAAGGAAACGAAAGGTCAAATCAATGAAAGAGGGACATTTTACATTTACATTTTTGGCATTTAGCAGACGCCTTATTCCAAAGCGACTTACAATCAATACATTTGAATGCTAAGCATGTGAATCATCAGTCCACCATTCGTGGCAGGAAGAGTAATCTAGCTCAGGCCCGGGGCCATTGACAGAAGGAAAATGAATGAATGAATGAATGGTCTTTATTGTCATTGATATAGTACAGGTACCAAACAACGAAATTTGGGGAATTTGGGAAATACCTTCTTGTATCACCTTCTTCTAAAACCTAGTTTTTTGTTTTGTTTTTTGTTTTATACTGGAGGAACAGAGAAACAGTACAAGGGGGGCAATAGAAGTTCTTAGGGACAGTTAGATTGGAAAGCGGGTGTCTTTAGGAGACGTAGTGCTGAGGGGCAGAAGATGTCTCAGGGACCTGGTTCTAACGTGACACTATTATGGATCATCTTTCAGTGGACATCTGGACCAATGCAGGCTACTGCATGAATAGTATGAATTTAAATGCTGTTGTACTGTATATAAGGATCCAAAATGGCGGCACGTATACATCGCAAAGCCCAGGGTCTGACCAGGTTGTGCAATTTACTGATTATTTGCCTAGTAGTCTACATGATCATGTTTTTTTGCACCTTGCTTGTGGTTAGATGCCAAATTACATCTCGTTGTCTAAGTACTTGTACTCAATGCAATGTGCAATGACAATACAGTTGAATCTAAATCGAAATAGTCAGTGTTGTTGATTAAAGTGGCTGTTGTGTGTTCTCTAATCAATAGTACACTCTCTCAAACATGACAGAGAAGGGGGCGCTTAGATGGCGTAGCGGGTTAAGCGCTGACCATGTAACCGCAGGGTAGCCCGGTTCGATTCCGGACGGGGACATATCCTGCATGTCATCCCTCCTCTCTCTCTCACCCATCCTTCCTGTCTAAATCTTCACTTCATCTGTCAAATAAAAAATGAAAAATATGAGTGGGACTGCCACTCAGAAAAAATAACATGACAGAGAGGAAGATACCCAGAGGCCCAGAATCGGCTGCTGTCACAGTCAGCTGGTGGAAGTGATTTCCAAGGGAGATTACATTACACACCTTGAAGCTACAAGAAAAGCCTTTTCAAACCACACTGTACTGAGTAATGAACCATAGGGTTCACATCAATCTCAGAGGTGTGTGTGTGTGTGTGCCCTGCCTTGCCTTTTTATCTAGCCTAAACAGCCCAGAGAGTAGACCCATGCTGTGGTCGAGAGTAATGATCCCTGGTAATGACCAGGGACGGGAGGACAGAGAGACAGTGAGAGAGAGTACACACACACACACACACACACACGCACACACACACGCAGACACACACACACACACACACACACACACACACCCTAATTGACAAGGCAGAGCCCAGCTCTTTCTTTCCCCTATGGAACATGCCCTTCACATGGCCTACTATATATAACCTCAGTGGATGTGTGTGTGTGTGTGTGTTGTGTGTTGTGGTATTATACGCCTTCTTGTTGTCTATGGGCCATCGGACTCATTCTCTTTCAGAGAATGGCTTCTTCCAAAGCAGGCACGTATTAATGCACAGCCTCAGGTGAACAGCTGGGGAGTGTATGACATCATCATTACTCTATTTAAGGAGGTTATCGAGAACACATGTTGCACGATAACGACCTGCTGGCAAAGACGTTATAGGCAATACGTTAGACCACAGCAGCAGAGAGAGAGAGACGAGAGACGCTTCAATTAAAAACGATACTAGACAGCATCAGTTTGATAGGGAGCCAGCGGTGAGACAGGGAGAGAAAGGAAAGACAGGACAGGGGGGAGGAGAGAAGAGATCTGGCGGAGCGTGGAAGAGAGCAGCGTGTTAGAAAATGAGATCAGCCAGCGGAACAGATAAACAGTATGAGGAACCTTCCTTTCCCCCGCTGACATACAATTCTACTCCAGCCGTGACCAATGTTATTACAGCAGATGAGTTATTATTATTTATTTATTTTTAAATTTGTTTTTCAGATTTTATCCCTTTTTTCACCCAATTTGGTAGCCAATTGAACCCAACCTAGCATCCAATTATCCCCTGCCTATTGCGAAGGATCTGCCACACGACCCCGTGGCCGGCAGTCCCAGAAGAGGCCGCCAGGCAGACTAGCTGACTGGCTCCTCGAGCCCAGCACCTGTTATTCCGGCACCCCGGGGGCGCTGTTGCGCGACGGATCCTTGTCCGGAAATACTCCTATACCGCCCTCGGGAGCGGCCGCCCAATATGCCGCTCCCCGTGTGCCTCGGCCATATCCGGATCTGGCGAGCTGGGATTCGAACCCAGTCCCCGGTGGGCAGCATGCACTAGTGGCCAGTGCTTAGACCGCTACACCACCGCGGGGCCACCCTAGATTAGTTATTATTGACATTACACGATTAATAAAACCTTTATATTACGGCTCCCTGTCTTGGGGACGGGCTCGGTCCCGACACGACATCACGCTTAACATTTCATCAATGAAGGTTTTGAACGTGTGTATTCCCTAAACAGTCCCTATTCCTGTATTTTTTCCGACGGAGGAAACGATCACAAAGGGTAGTTGTTATTCAAAGTACTGCATACTTATATATCTTCCTCTATCTCACTCTCTCTCCCTCTCTCTCTCTCTCTCTCTCTCTCTCTCTCTCTCTCTCTCTCCCCCTCTCTCTCTCACTCCCCCTCTCTCTTTCTCTCTCTCTCTCCCTCTCTCTCCCTCTCTCTCTCCCTCTCTCTTTCTCTCTCTCTCTCTCTCCCTCTCTCTCTCCCTCTCTCTTTCTCTCTCTCCCTCTCTCTCTCTCTCTCTCTCTCTTTCTCTCCCTCTCTCTCTCCCTCTCTCTCTCCCTCTCTCTCTCCCTCTCTCTCTCCCTCTCTCTCTCCCTCTCTCTCTCTCTCTCCCTCTCTCTCTCTCTCTTTCTCTCCCTCATGTATGTTTTTTTTCCTCCAAAAGATCCCCTAACGTCTCCCCCGGAGGCTGTCTGTCTCTCTGTCTGACTGGCCCCGGCGAGGCCAGGAGGACATCCCTGCTGGAACCTATTTAGTCCTGGGATGAGATTTATTATTAAAACCACGCCTTGGCCCTATCTCAACAGCACCATCTTATACAGCAGTATAACTTCACCAGTCTCCCCCACGGGGCAAACCTGCTTCCAATGTACAACGGTTAGTCATCCTGTCTTCTCTGTCATTTAGAGTATTACATTTAGAGTGTACGCACGCACGCACGCACGCACGCACGCACGCACGCACGCACGCACGCACGCACGCACGCACGCACGCACGCACGCACGCACGCACGCACGCACGCACGCACGCACGCACGCACGCACGCACGCACGCACGCACGCACGCACGCACGCACGCACGCACGCACGCACACACACACACACACACACACACACACACACACACACACACACACACACACACACACACACACACACACACACACACACACACACACACACACACACACACACACACACACACACACACACACACACACACACACACACACACACACACACACACACACACACACACACACACACACACACACACACACCTCTGGTCCTCTGTGGCTCAGCTGGTAGAGCATGGTGCTGACAACCCTTAGGTTGTGGGTTTGTTTCCTGCTGGGAACATCAAAATGTATGCACTCACTGAGGCTAACCAACAGCTACTTCCCCAGGCGATCAGGCTCATCATAAACAAGCCTACTGTTATATAATTGCTATTATCCCTAAGCACATCCCATGTGCTTAGGGACTACCTAACCTTAAGCAGTCACAGTCACTTTACCTAATACTCTCTTACACCCACTGCCACCGAGTGCAATAATCATGACATTTCTATTTGTACTATGTTATTTTTTACTATTCGTATTGCTAAATTGCCAAGATCTCCAGAGACCCATCCCACCCTGGGTACGAACACTTTGCCCGGCTGCCCTCGAACAGGCGGTACAGGACCATGGCCGCAAGGACAAACAGACTGAAGCTCAGCTTCTACCCCAGGGCCATCCAGGCCCTGAACACAGCAAAGACCTAGGTTCTGGGCCCTGGACAGTCTGGACGGATTGATGGCAGCTGCTGGATTGAAAAATCAGGTGTAGTGCTGAGGCACAAATATGTACATTTCAAGCCTGCAAACTGCGACACTTTAAATGAATGTGCAATAACACTATGTGCAATATGACAACCCTAGTCGTTTTATCTGTACAGTATAGTACAGTGGATAGTGTACATAGCCTTTATTTATGTAAACCAGCTCCTTTCCCTTCTTTTTTTTTTTGTGTTTTTCTTTCCTAGCACCAGGGGAGCCACCCCTCCCAAATGTCGTTGTTTGGTACCTGTACTATAGCAATGACAATAAAGACCATTCATTCATTCATTCATTCATTCATTCATTCAAATTGTATCCTGTCGTATTTGTCTCCCACAACTTGTCACTTGTCCAGTTGTCTCACTTATGTCTTGTACTATTGTCACTTTATTCATCTTGACTTATCTTGTCTCATTGTCTTTGTGTTGCAATGGCAGGACCTGAAGCCTAAGGATTTTACTCTCTTACACTTGTGTAATGTGACGTAACAATAACACTTGAAACTTTGGATAAAAGCCTCAGCTAAATGGCGTATATGATTATATTACGCAGTTCTCTGTGATGCAGGTGAGTAAATGTGACCTTTCAACCCTCTGATCTGTCTATGCGTAGGCGTGTGTAGGCTGATTGTATCCAGGTTTGCATGTATGCACACCGGGTGTGGTTGAGTTGTGGTCTGTTGAAAGCCAACGGATGTGT
This sequence comes from Nansenia antarctica, assembly GCF_963989245.1. Lineage (NCBI taxonomy): Eukaryota > Metazoa > Chordata > Actinopteri > Argentiniformes > Microstomatidae > Nansenia > Nansenia antarctica. The sequence goes on along the minus strand of NC_137677.1, from coordinate 59,848,183 downwards.
TCTTGGATCAGACGTGAACAGTGACAACTGTTATTCCCGTCTCTATGGATCCCCCCTGCTTTTCCAGGAAATGCACTGGTGTGACCCTCCAGCCTTCTCTCTCTCTCTCTATCACACACAAACACACACACACACACACACACACACACACACACGTTGTCCAAAGCAGTTCCTAGCATTTCTCTGCCTCTGTTCGCCCGGTTCCAATTCCCATCAGATGATGATGATATAAATAAATTCAAGTACCATGCCCTTTAAAACCAGTCAATCACAGGTCAAAGGTAATGTACAGAATGACATACAGGCCTTTCCTTCAGAGACCCTGTCACTTCAGCAGCCCACTGCTAGGATGACTTGACAGAACATTTACAGAAAGAGCAGGAGGTCAACCCTATGCTAGCCATATCAATGACCCAGTGACTCTGTGACATTTAGTGAGAACCCTGCTCTAGCTAGCTGCACTATGGCTGCACCCCCTCCTGAGGCCACCCTCCCCCCTTTATCTCTCCCTAACCTGGCTGTCCACTTTCCGAAACATGGATATGACAGATGAGAGCAGGTCTGGGTCTGAGATTCAATGGCATGATACTGGCTGTGATAGAAGCGGGGGGGGGGTAGTAGTTTATACAGAGCTAATGGATTTTTTTTTTTTTTTTTTTTTTTTTTCAGATTGTTATCCCTTTTTCACCCAATTTGGTAGCCAATTGAACCCAACCTAGCATCCAATTATCCCCTGCCTATTGCATAGGATCCGCCGCACGACCCCGTGGCCGGCAGTCCCAGAAGAGGCCGCCAGGCAGACTAGCTGACTGGCTCCTCGAGCCCAGCACCGTTATTCCGGCACCCAGGGGGCGGTGTTGCGCGACGGATCCTTGTCCAGAAATACTCCTATACCGCCCTCGGAAGCGGCCGCCCAATATGCCGCTTCCCGTGTGCCTCGGCCATATCTGGATCTGGCGAGCCGGGATACGAACCCCGGCCCCGGTGGGCAGCATGCACTAGTGGCCAGTGCGTAGACCGCTACACCACCGCGGGGCACAGAGCTAATGGACTTGTATCTGTTGTATCTCTAGGCAGAAGATTTTTTTCCAAACTGTTGCATATTGTGGCCTACACATTTGATAATGACTTTGCTCAGGCAAGAACGGAACTATAGACTCATAATCGTAATTGTAAAGAGTAATTTAGAAGCTGCAGATTGAACTGATGTGCAGTATAATGGTACACTGAGATTGAGTGAATCACGATAATCGTTCGGGGAAAGATATCAGGGAGAGTCAACAGTAGATACAATCTGGAGAGATTTCGAGTGGCATATCTAACCCCGCCTGTCGCTATTGTAAACAGACTACTGAACGATGAGACATTTCTTTTCGGTTAACAATCAACAATCGCTGTTCCCTTTCTCCTTTAATCTTCATGAATGATCCGAAGGGCTTTGAAAGCTTAGCTTCGATTAGCCAAGTTTGCGTGGGCTAATCTGGTCCGTTGCCTGGAAACAAATAATATGACTGAATAAAACTGATAGGGAAATCATAGCCAACAAAGCGGGAAATGAATTTAACAGAGCGATGACACAGACACAGATGGGTGCATTGTATTTACTAAACAATGAGAACTGTAATTGTTCTCTCTGTTTGTTTCATCTGCCTGGTTTGAAAATAAACTGCCACAAGCTGTTATTATTGCCTCAACGTAAGGATGAAAAAGTTCACTATAATTTCGAACCAGACTCAGTTATCGTTATACTGTGTATATATATATATATATATATATATATATATATATATATGTATACACACATACGCAACCGCCATCGTTTGTCTTTGTCATGGACATCTGTGTTAAATTAATTTGTGATATTAATATTTGGATTATAGATTACCTCCTGTAAGCCATTGTGCCGCCAGGCCGATCATGCAATAAGCCGAGTGGGATATTGAAGAACGTTGGCGTGTAGAGAAGCTTTGCTTCATGTAATCTCATGTTATCTGTTCTCCTCACACATCAGTAAACAAGACCGCTTTCATTATTTGGGCACGCTGGCTGAGACACCCCATACAAAGGTCAAAATAAGACATGACATTTTGGTGTCGGTTTAGTTTTTCCCAAAAATCTTTTGACATTTCCTTCCCTTTCATTTCACAGAGAGCAAGTCGAGCATCTTAGGGTGAAATCGAGTATTACCACAGAGATATGACTTGTTATGTGAAATACAGTGCCAACAAGTCTCAAGCTATCTGAATCAGCTAATGCTGCACGTCTAAAAAAAAAAGGCATCCAGCTTTTGAGAACCTTGAAAAGGGAGGGGGGGGGGGGAAATGAATCTACAAACATATCACGACATACAGTGTCACGAGTTTGGGTAGGTGGGGTTCAGACCGAAACAGATGGCCTCAGCGGAGGGGGGCTCAGAGGAATAAAGATAGCAGCTTTTCCTAGCGGTGCACATCCATCGTGTTCCATCCATAGGACTCCACTAGGAAGCCGCCAATCGTTGAGCAGGCAGCTGTTCTGGGGGCCTACATACGCACACGTACTGTACTCTCAACTGTGGGAGGCAACACATCTGCTGTGGCAGATTAAGTGCCAACTATCCTCATTTCATTCCGTCTACCAACATGCCACAGACAGTATTTCTGTCCATCAGCTGTTGGTTTCCTGTTGTAAACAGACAGATGCAACACAACAGACAGCACCGTTTTAGATTCCCCGGTATCTAAATCGGGCAGGTCCAGGAAAGAGCTGCTCTCTTCTTCAGCTTCCCCCCCGTGGTGGGAGAATCCTCCAGCACATTTCAGCACCACAAGTCCCCCCCCCGATTGAATTTCAGGAGGGTTTTAACACTCCTAAATATAACTCGGTGGGTGGGCAGGCAAGGGGGGGCCAGGACAAAACATCAACACCCAGAGGACTTGGCTTCAGCTCAGCCTCAGGAGACACAGTACCTCCATTGACTGACAGCTGGAGAGAGAGGGTAAAGCCGGACAGAGAGACCCTCAAAAAGAGACCCCCCCCCCTCCTGTGCCAATATCCTGGACCACTCTGGGCAGACTTTTCGTTGTCATTTTCAGGTTAACAGAGCAATATCATAGAATATACTATGTTAAGTATGTTGTATGTCATATAACATTTCTCTTATATCTCATTTTTACTCAAAGCTTTGGTTTCTGGTGGTTTCCTCCTTCACTGATAGTGTTCAACTTGCCAACTCAGATGAGACAGAGATTATCTAGGCTTGGTATTTGATATATATTTCCCATGCATATTGTTCTGATAATGAAAAGTGTTTACGCCATCACTGACATTTTATGAAGGTTTCCTACATATTTTAGCGTTGGAAGCATCTGTGCTCTTTAAGTATATTTTGTCTCTCAACTGTGTGATGGCAGTCTCTTTTGTCCTCCGCCTCCTCTTTGCAAACCTCTCCATGCCAAACTGGATGCTCTGTGAACACTCTTAAACATCAGACAAAGTGTTTCTTTTTTCATCATGTTGGCTGCCGGTGTCTGTGTCTGTTGATGAGAGAAATACGCTACCATGTAGTTCTCCAATAGGAAATCTTTACTCCAGTTCCAGTGTGCAGTTCTAAACGTCACACTGTTTGGTACAGTTTGTCACTTTGTCACTTTGTCACCTGTACTATTGACACTTTTGTATTGAATTATCCGTATTGCCTTATTGTCTTGTGCTGCAATATCAGGAACCGAATCCTAAGAATTTTACTCTCTTACACTTGTGTAATGTGGCGTAACAATAAACTTGAAACATGAAACTCAAAACTACATTCTGTACAACGCGGCAGGGTTCCACAGATAGCCTAGCTACTGCATACTGTACAGCTCTTTAGCTCATCTGCATAGCTGTACTAAAGCAGAAAACACCTCCTGCGGCTTTCTGCTTCCCAGCTTCACCAGCACATCATATTTACATTGATCAAGGGGATACTCTGCCAGGCAGCTCCTATGGACTCAGTGATTATTATACCGTAAACTGAATCATTCAGACACTGACATCTACGAGTCTGTTTTATTTTATGTTAAAAGAATGTTTCTTTTGACAACAGATATAGGCCTAGTGCATTATTCATCTTTAAGCGTAGGATAAGTATGCTTTATTTTTATTTTTATCCCAGCAGGCTAGGCTATTGCCTCGTCATTGCTGAGGTCTACTGGGGAAAATACAGCCGATCCTCTGTCGCTCTTTCATCTCTAAGTCACCACAACAATGGTTTCAACAATGTGATGCAGCACTCTTCTCTAAAGAGAGAGGTGCAGAGCCTTGCAACTGAAGAGGATGCATAGTGTTGAAATGTGCTCTTCATCTCTCTCTCTCTCTCTCTCTTTCTCTTTCTCTCTCTCTCTCTTTATCTCTTTATCTCTCTCTCTCTCTCTCTCTCTCTCTCTCTGGGTGACGTTGACGGAGGGGTAGCATATGTGTGTGTGTGTGTGTGTGTGTGTGTGTGTGTGTGTGCATGCCTGCCTGCCTGCCTGCATAGCTGCGTCTGTGTGTGTGTGTGTGTGTGTGTGTGTGTGTGTGTGTGTGTGTGTGTGTGTGTGTGTGTGCGCGTGTTTGTATATGTGCTTGTATTGGGGGAGGAGGGTGTTGTTATGTTTTTAGAAGCTCTCCACTTCGGAAGCGGAACACATGGAAACAATCCCACAAGCCCTCTGGCATTTCTGCACGCAGGCCAGTCAGGTGCCACCCTGCCACCATTCCCTCCGGGTGCAGAGGGGAGGGGGGAGGGACCTGGGGATCTTATACACTACAGGATATACAGTGACAGTCACCATGATTGACAGCTAGCTTTAGTCCCTCTATTGTAAAACACATTTTCATTAAGCAAATACCTTGGTTTATTTGAGTCCTATTATATCAAGCGCTATAATCTGACATTAATGAAAAGCTTTAACAGTGTTTGGGCTCCCATATTAAATCATAGCTTCAGGAAACAGCTGGGAACATTCATCTGTCAGAAGGTCAAATAAAAGTCATAGACTTTTGTTAGACTTTGATGTTAGAAGCAGAACAATTCAAAAGGTTTATGAATTGTTATTATTACTTTATCTTGGAAATGTCACCCATCTCAACCGTACTGCACTTGAGGACACAGACATGGTCAGCGCTTTTTTCCAGGATTTGCATCTAGGTCAGAAAATACTTTGGATGCCAGGAAATGACGGTTTGTATTGCTCCAAACCACGCCACTGAACCATACTGTTTGACTGAATTACTGTAAACAATATAAATATTTTTTTAAAATATTAATTTACTCATTCCATCACTTCTCCCTAGTTGTCTTTCTCTTTTGTTAATCAACTGCAGGATTGTATTAACTCTCCAACTAAACTCTCTATCTCCATGTGTCAGCCCTTAAAGCTGAGCGGTCCCTCACCATACTCTTTAGATCAGAGACACACACACACACCACACAGGCCTGTTCTGTTGCAGCACCAGATGGTGGGTGGACACACACACACACACACACACACACACACACACACACACACACACACACAGGACAGAAACAGAACACACTAACAGTAGCTGGGGACGAAGCTGAGACCCCAGAACCGCAGAACTGGACTGAGACAAACAAGCGGAACGTCCCTGAGCCCCAAACAAGCGGAACGTCCCTGAGGAGGAGGGTCAAGGGTCAAAGCCTCTGACACCCCTGGCAATCCCGTCAGGCGTTAGTGTCCCCCGATAAACAAAACCCAGGGGAAACATTAGGTCCTAAGGTGAACACTTCCGTTATTGATCGCTAGTTGAAAGGAAGAGCTGTTTTACCGCAACAAGATGGACTGTGGCCAGCTGGAGAGCTGTAAAAAAAAGTAATAATGTAACTCCTCAATACAGTGTAATTAATTGTGGTTCATTGTGGTTCAAGAACCTCAATCATTTCCAGACAACTGAGCTCCTAAGATTTGGCCTGGACGCAAAGCCCTCTGGCAAGGAAACTCATACAGACATTTCTGAATTCTGATTATTATTATTATTCAACAGTCAGATCAAATAGTAGATTTCACAGACATGGCTTAAGACTAAACCTAAACTAAAAAGCATCTTCAATGGAGATTTTACATTGAAAGTGTGATTCAGTCCAGGACGAGGCTTAAGCCTTGTCTGTGAAACTGGCCCCCAGTGTCCTATTTTGACGGCGTAAAAAACAGTTTTAGCACAAAGGGGTGCTAGGGGGTGTGACTGAAATGTGACTGCTATTTTCAAGGATGGGACTTTTCAGCGCAACTGATGGCACTTGACCTGCTCAATGTCGTGAACATGGCTCTTTAATGCCAAGGACGTGCCTGTGTTTGGACATGCATTCGTTTTGTAATACATGCCATTTAGCTGACGCTTTTATCCAAAGCAACTTACACTGCAGTGAGTGCAGACATTTTTCAGTATACTGTATACCGGTATATGGTCCCAGCTGGAATCGAACCCACAACCTAAGCATTGTTAGCACCATGTTCTACCACACTGAACCACAGTGAAGGTCACGATGAAGGTGACGAGGCTTACATGAGGTTCACACGCAGGGGGCCATCACAGTACTTAGCGCTGCCTGCCGCAAGACTGGACAACTCCTCCTCCGGCCGGCTCGATCGGGGTGATCAGAGTCACAGGCCGGGGAATGTTAAACCATATTGGACTGTTGTTACTGTATAATGTTTCAGATGTCTACTTATGTCTGTTTATGTTATTCCATTATTCAATTGCCACTTTATTATTATTATTATTATTATTATTATTATTATTATTTTGTTGTTGTTTGTAGTGTGAGCTGCTGTAACGCCTTAATTTCCCCTCGGGCAGATAATATAAAAGTGACATTTTTTGGCTGGTGTTAATTGTATTTGATTGTTGTCGTAATCGTATCAATAAAAAATAAAATAAAAATAATAATACACCCTCCCCCCTGCCCCCTCCCCCTTGCAAATGGTTTTGTCTCAATCAATCAATCAACTTATCTGTTGACAATCCGAATACAACTTCTTGTCATGAAAAGCACCGCGTCCCGAGCCCGGTTACGGTGAATGAGAATATCACTCAGGTAGGCACTGTTTTAATGATGAAACCACGATTAAACAACACTTACTTACTTTTTACGATATATTAATGTAAAAAAAAAAATATATAAAGCTCCGTAGGACTTGCCACCTTAACTCTGTAATTTCGTCATCACTAGCCTCGGTACTCGCGAGCAAGTAAGTTAGTGTAATTATCAGTCGACGTGCAATTAATTTCTGAAGCTGGTGTTGCATCGTTTTGGTAGGTTAGTGATTAGTCACTCCCTTTTCTTAATAGGCTGTTTTCTAAAAACGTGATGTTTAAAAGTGTATTACTGTTTGGCCATGTCGCGGTGTGTTTCCCCTGTTAAAATACAATATTGATTGGGAAATAACAAGCAGCATAAACACTGCTAGAAGAGGCAAATGTTTTCGTGCGTGCGTGCGTCCCCTGAGTCAGTGCCCCCCAAAATGTCTCTGCAAGGCCCTGCCCTCTGGGATCAATAAAGTGTCTATATCTGTTTATCTAGGCTAGGCTAGGACAGAGGAATCACAGCCCCAAAGGAGACTAGCTGTATCCTGGCAGGTGGACTCTGTGCAGAAGTCTGTGGCTAATAGGTTCTCTCTATAACAACAACAATTTGCAGCTTTATCACCACTTCATAGCACTGACAGTACAACTTTGACTGTAGACAGGTGTGACCGTAGACAGGTGTGACCGTAGACAGGTGTGACCGTGGACAGGTGTGACCGGCTGTGGCGCAGGAGGTAGAGCCGGCGTCTAATGATCGCAAAGGTCGGCAGATCGGCGGTTCAAGCCAGGTTGGCCACATGTCGAAGTGTCCTTGGGCAAGACACTGATCCTCAAATTGCTCCCAGTGAGTGGACCAGCAGGGCCTTGCATGGTAGCTTGCTGCCATTGGTGTGTGAATGGGTGAATGAGAGGCCGTTGTAAAGCGCTTTGGATAAAGGCGCTATATAAGCGCAGTCCATTGACCGTGGACAGGTTTGACTGGACTCGCCCTGCGTGGCAATCATGTCAGTGCTGTGTGTATTATTGAGGAGTGGAGCCTGAGCCTGTGACCTCACAAAGGGCCGACGAGGCGCTGGCGTCCATGCATACTTTAATGAGAACTTTCATGGCTAAGAGAGAGAGAGTGGGACAGATGCCCAAGTGCAAGCGTCTTTGTTGCCCCGAAGGACCGCTCTGACCTGACACGCAACACGCTTAGCCTACCCACCAATCGTTCTCACTGTCCTCCCGGTGTCATATTTCCCTCTAAAAGGTGCACTGAAAGGCAGATGGGTCCTGTTTTAAAAGGGGAAAGGAGGTTACAGGCAGCAAGGCTAATAAGCCTTGGTCTTCTTTAGCCCAGGGCCATTCAGTCGCTGGACATTGAGTAGAGCTTTGTAAGGTATTTGTGTGGTCAGTCTGCCAGTCAGATGTATTGAAGGTTTCTGAAGAACATTGTTCCAGAGAGTTTGTGAATTCAGAAAAATCTATAATTTATTTTTTATTTTATTTTGAAAATTATAAAGAAAATCCTAAAAGTCACTAGTCCTTTCAAGGGGATGCCATAAATATGACACAACTGTCCATGCATGTTAAAAAAAAAGGCCTTCATCAAGGAGTCTGATTCTGCTTTATTCGCCCTGGGATGCCTTGTTTGTTCTCCAGCGTTTGCAACATAAACACCTCCTTTTCACCAACGCGCACCTGGTTCTAGTTCTGGGCTGGTGCTAGTGCCGGTTTGCAGTTGGTTGCGAACCTTCTAAGAACCAGGCTTTCCGCGGGCTAGAGAGCCACGTCATTACGTCACTGTATACGTCTGTATATGTCACTGCTTTTGCAAACTTAAAGCACAACTACAATATAATAATACAACAATAACGTATTGTGCTGCTAGTCACGATTGCTATGGACAGACAGAATGAAGAAGAATTAGAATAGGTAATTTCCTAACACGTTTTGATTATTATTAACACTGAACGTAAGATGTTAATCTTAGCCTTTGTTGTAAGCTAGCTCGCTAGGTCGATATAGCAAGCTACCTAGCAGCATGGACTATGCTGTTATCGATCACATTGCAGTTAAACAAATTGATTAATGATACACTGATTTCTATTTTTGCTGCTCATGATAATCTCTGACTTAAGCAGTTCTTGGTTCGAGACCAGCCAAGTGTTGGTGCCACTCTGGAACCATTATGACACGTTCTAGTCTTTTGGTCCGCATATCGGCAACCAAATCAAAATGTTCAGACTTTTCTTTTGAAACATGGAATTACGTTTCAACGTTGTTGAGAATCACAACACAAACTCGCTAGTCAAGCCAAAATACTGCAATGCAATGGTTTCGGTGAGTAATCCCCACTGCTACCTAGTTAACTATCTATAACACTACTTGACATTGTTAGCAGGCTTACAATGCAAGCTGTGTTAGTTGACTAGCGATGTGTCATTGTTTTTCAACAACGCGGAAATGTATTACATTAGAAGAAAATTACATTAGATCCCGATATGCGGACCAGAGCATTAGAACGTAACACATTTTTCCTTTTGCTGTCGAAATGTGAAAAACTGGTTTGAGATTAGGCACTTGCTCTGAACTGGCCCTCAAACTGCCTTGGTGGAACAGACACAACACAACGAAGGCATGGCATTGGCCAAGGACAAGCATGATTGTCTATCAAAAGCACATACAGTATTACCCATGGGTAGAGAGAACTGTGAGTCACCAGAGGGAGCCAAACAAGCGGGCTGAACAATGCCTTTTTAATTGCAAGAAAAAATAATAATAACAGTAATTAGGGCCGCATGGAAGGACGGGTCAGGAAGTGTCGCGTGTTTGCTCCCAATCCCTTGAGACAGGGCGGAGATGGGGTGACAGGACGGGGGGGCTGTTGTTGTACTGTAGATGACGGGAGGGCTGAGAGTGCTGGCCTCGTTCTGACAGCTGGGACGGCGGTGTCACCCTCCACAACCATCCACTTGACATGTATTTCCGCCGTACAGCCGATGACGAAACAACCGCTGCTGTCAAAGCAGTCGATGCTAACGTCGACCCTGCCTAACCTCTCTCCCTAACCTATCTGGAGGAAGACTAGCAGACTGCACTGGACTACACTCTACTGGATTGAATTTGACTAGACTAGACTGGCCTAGACTGGACTGGACTGGACTGATGACCACAGTGGTAGTGGTGTGTTAAGTACAGTGGAGTGTTTCACCTACTGTGTTATTGTCCATACATGTCTGTCCAGGCTCTCTGGCAACAAAAACATGAATGGAAATTCAGCTAGGTGAGGGAGGGGAGGGGAGGGGAGGACCACCCCACTGATACAATGGTAAGGGGACACACTAGGACTGTGTGTGGAAGTGAAGCAGTCTTCTCTCCAGAGGATAAAACAATGTCAGCTGCTGCAATCACATTGAGCTATTTGAAGCATCCAGAACATCGCGCCCCCCCCTACACCCCCCCAATCTCGTTAAAAACAGATGGGAATTCATTCAAATCGTCCTGGGCCGTCCCAGGAATAACACATCCTTTCGGGGAAACCACTGTAAGAGGCAGTGCCCTCTGCTCCGATCTCTGCTGCTTAAGATGCTGCTGGAGTAGCTAACAGCCAAGCCTAGAGCAGAGCGGCTCTGCCTAAACCTTATAGAAGAATGGGGGGGGGCGGACTCGTTGCCCTTCCCAGACCTTGCCATTTGGTACTAAGTCATGTATGTCTGTTTAAACGTGAGATGGCTTTGTGGTGGAAACTTGAATGATTGATGATGATTGATGTGGGGATGGCTGTATCTTTATAGAGTCAGTTCTTATGTGGTATTGGCTCAATAGGTGTTATGTAATCCTGGCTGGGACACTTGGGTACTCTGGTCACTCTCAAAGAGCGTGTCACAGTAACGTGTGCAGAAAGGGAGAAGGCGAGTTGGAAAGGTGAAACCTGCTATGTGGTTGGCATGTTCACATCAGCCTTTTGTGCTATCTATTATATTGTACAGTAGGGTCAAATGTTAATACACACATTGATCGCTAGACCTCCACAGTACATTAACTGACCTCCCCTTCCAGGGACTGGAATGGTAATGTAATGTGGTCTGGTCAGGACAGTCATGTGTGAGGGGTGGTGGTCTGCTGTCATCTGTAATGTGTTAGACAAAGGTTGTGATCTGGTGTGTAATATTAATGAAATGTATGAGTTTTGTTGTGGTCAGTTTCAGTTTGTAGTATACGGTGTGTGTGTGTGTGTGTGTGTGTGTGTATATGTGTGTGTGTGTATGTGTGTGTCTGCATGTACAGTATGTGTGCGCTCACGTGTGCTTGTGTGTGTCTGCATGCATGTGTGCGCATGTCTGCATGCGTGGGTGTGTGCTTTGTGCGTGTCTGCATGCATGTATGTGCTTGTGTGTGTGTGTGTCTACATGCTTGTGTGTGTGTCTGCAATCTGCATGCGTGTGTGTGTGCTTGTGTACTCACTCCACTGTGTCCTCCCAGCTGCACCAGTGCTGCTGGTCTAGGGCCTCCATGTCCAGTCTGAACTTGGCCAGGCAGAACTCCTCGATGGCGTACTCATAGGGGCCTCCGCAGGCCATCACAGACACACTGTGACACACTGAGGGAGAACAGGGAGAACAGGGAGAGCAGAGAGTCAGAGAAGCAGAAGCATAGTCTCAGAGATTAATGGTGTCTAGTTTAGTTATGATGAGTAGGGGTTGTAGTGAGTAGGAGGAGTCGATCCTGTCTATTTTAAACAGAGGACACAGCTTTAGCATCATATCTCCTGAGATCCCTCAGAGGTCTGGAAAGCTATTTCATAGGTGGTGACAGGTGAAAGCCTACCGCTACAGTTCTGTTGCTGAGCTTCAGAGCGCTGGCTGGCTTTGAAGGGGCTTTGACAGGGCTTTGGAAGTGCTGTCTACACCTGTGGTGGCAGTTTCTCAGTGTGTGTGTGTGTGTGTGTGTGTGTGTGTGTGTGCGTGTGTGTGTGTGTGTGCGTGGGTGCGTGAGTGCGAGCGACCAGACTAGCTGTGAGATTCACTTTAATGCCTGGCAAAAAGATGGTCTCAGCTCAGAGTAACAGCCTTGCCTTGAGGCTCAGAGCAGAGGAGAGTGCTCTTGTTAAAAGGAAGGCGAGACTTTTAACAAAAGTAGCTAGAGGTTCTGGGTCACTGGAAATTAACACCCCGGAGTAGGAGTCATGAACATGTTTACAAAGAATATAGCCTAATGAGGGAGTTTGGAACATAACGCTATTGGCTGAATTGGCTCTGAACTGGGATTCCTGCGAGACATTTATCATGCTCTGGTTGAATTATTTTCTTTATATTATTTATTATTTCCTGGTTCAATTATTTTCTCTTTCATATTATTCCAAATAGAATATTTCAATAGAACCTTGTAAGACGTCTTCGGTAGTTAAACTTTGTCCGTTGTTTAATCTGAAAGTAGGCTAAACAAACCAAACTTCCTCAGACACAAACTTTCTCATTCATCTATTTCATGACCATTTCTGTGCATAAATGATATTTAAAGACTCAGTCAGTCCTGGTCTGGGAAACATTTGGTACCTTTCAATAAAACAGTACATTCCTTTGCCTTTTCCTGCCCGGTAATGGTGTGGAACAATGACAGAAGCTCTTGGTGAGGAGCGCTCCCACGGAACAAATGGTACAGACGAAAAGAAAGAGAGAAAAAAGAGAGGAGGGAGAGAATAATGAAGACTTCTTTCATTCGCTTTGACAGAATGGACACTTAACACGTTAAAAAAAAAGAAACAAAAAATAGTCTTTTTTCAAATGACTGGAAGCTAAACGTTATTTTATTCTGTCTGTCTATTTCTCTTGTGATTCTCGTCACGATGTCAGCCTATTATGGATGTCAAGGTGCCCTGCTGTATGGTAAACCGGGCCCCTGAGGCAGCCTGGAGAATGGGGACTGGACATCAATATGCACTAGCGCTGGGAAGATGTAATCTGAAGAGCCTCTCTCTCTCTCTGTATACATGTTTCTCTCTCTCTGCGTATCGGTCTACTACTTACATCTCTCCCCATCAATTTCTGTCAGCCACTGCGTGTGTCACAGGGGAAAGATTGGCCAATCGGCATGGGAAATCAGCCTCTTGGCTGAACTAACCTTTAGTTTCAATGGTGGGCAATTTCAGCATCGACCGTATTTTTTTTTTGAGAGGGCAGTCCCACTCGTTTGTTCAGTTTCTACTGAACAGAGACAGGAAAGTATGTGAGCATTGGATAGGCCGGATTCGAACGTATTCTAAAAGTTATAAGTGAGTTGATTATATGTTATTTTGTTATCACCAATCACTCCGGACCTCTGACCTTGAATACAAATCTGATGTGGATCTTTGAGGGGCGGCTGTGGCGCAGGAGGTAGAGCCGGCGTCTAATGATCAAAGTGTCCTTGGCCAAGACACTGAACCCCAAATTGCTCCCAGTGAGCGGGCCGGCGCCTTGCATGGTAGCTTGCCGTCATTGGTGTGTGAATGTTTGTGTGTGAATGGGTGAATGAGAGGCCGTTGTAAAGCGCTTTGGATAAAGGCGCTATATAAGTCAGTCCATTTACCATTAATACGTTTGAGAATCCCTGGTCTAGTTGAATGTGTCATTGAGATGACCCGGAGTGAAGCAGAGCGAGGAGAGGTGGAGGACAGATGAGGACAGATGTACATAGAAGAGATGGATGTTGACATGAGCAGGGGACGTGTTTACAGTCCAACATTCCAAGAAATGCAGTGCTTATAACCGACAGGAAGATTTGTCACACAACACTCAGGGAAGGTGTAAGTACAGATGTTAGATTACTACGATGATGGTCCCCATTGGTGCTGGCATTAGCTGGAGGGTGGAACTATCTTCCCAAATCCAAACACTACAAGACAACAAAAGTTTGTGAATGTCAAGTCAAGTCAAGTCATGTTAATTATATAGCACATTTACAACGACAAAACAGCCGCCCAAAGTGCTTAACAGATAAAACACTAGTAAAAGAAAACAACAAATAAAAATACACTAAAACAAAAACAAGGTGCAATACAGAATACAACAGGTGCAGAAATAAAAGTGCAGTTGTCGGGAAGCAGGCTCTATCCTCTCTGGTTTTTAGCCTGGTCCTAGGGACCTCCAGCAGCAGCTGGTCAGCTGACCTTAGGGCTCTGGATAGCGTATGGTGGTGCAGGACATCAGCTAAGTACAAAGGTGCCTGCCCGTTTAGTGATTTAAAAAGTTATTTTAAATCAATGCGGAAGCGGACGGGAAGCCAGTGGAGTGAGGCCAGGATTGGTGTAATGTGGTCATGCTTCTTGGTGCCGGTGAAGAGTCGAGCAGCCGCATTTTGGACAAGCTGCAGTCGGCGGAGCAGAGACTGGTTGATGCCAACATACAAGGAGTTGCAGTAATCCAGCCGGGTTGTTATGAAGGCATGGATCACCTTCTCTAGGTCCTTCTGCGGAAGGTAGGCCCTTGTTGTAGCGAGGAGTCTGAGGTGAAAAAAGCTATTTTTGACCACAGAGCAGACCTGCTTGGTGAATTTGAAGTCACTGTCAAAAATCACTCCAAGATCTCTGACTGAGGAGCGGATGTTTGAGCCAAGGGGACCTAGGGCATCAGCAGAAGGGGCTAGAGTAAAGTGTTGGCAAATAAAATGATCTTGGCCTTGCTTTCATTTAGATTGAGGAAGTTTGCACTCAACCATGCTTTGATGTCAGTCAGGCAGTTGAGCAATGGCAGAAGTGCAACCTTTCCTCTAGATTTTAGTGGCAGATAGACCTGGACGTCGTCAGCATAACAGTGGAAGGCCACGCCATGATTTGCCAGAATAGAGCCTAGGGGCAGCATAATAAAGGAGAAATAGAAGGGGGCCCAGTATCGACCCTTGAGGAACCTCACAGGTGAGAGGGGCCTCAGAGGAGAAAGATTCTCCTAACTGAACATAGGCCGGACAGGTAGGACTTGAACCAGCTTAAGGCGACACCAGTGATGCCCACATGCTGTTCAAGACGAGACCGTAGGATCGAATGATCCACTGTATCGAAGGCGGCTAAGAGATCTAGGAGCACCAAAATGGCGGGACAACCAGAATCTGCGGCTAAGAGCAGGTCCAATGTGGAGTGTAACCTACTGGTATCCATACTGACATTGATGTCTTAGTAGAATTGAGGCATTATACAAAAATTCAACAAATAACTAAATTTATCATTCCTGGGCTGTCACACTGGCCTGAGTGTGACAGATATTCGTAATATATATCATCTATATTATAGAAAATATAACCTGCTTTTTTCTTCAAATGGGTGGGCGCAATAAGGTGTGAAATGGAGGGGTAATGGACCTGGTAATTACACAAACGTCAGTATGAGAGACTAACCTTCAGCGGTATTGATTGGTTCTCTCTCTGAATAATAATGCCAAGTGTTTCTTCTCACTTCTTCACAGTGTGATCAGGGGACCGGCCTGATGGTTAAATTGAACTGTGTTGGGGTTGAACCCCCAGAATTAACATCTGATTCTGTGGCTCAGCTAGTACAGCATGGCGCTAACAACGCTTGGGTTGTGGGTTTCGACTCCCGCTGGTACCATTATATGCTGAAAAATGTATTACGCATTCACTGCAATCTAAGTTGCTTTGGATAAAAAACGTCAGCTAAACCGCATATATTGTAGTCCTAGGAAGTACTGTTGACATTGGGAGCAGGACTAAACATCATCTGTCTTTAACCTCTGACCTATCAGTCAATACGGCTGAAGCTGAAGTGTTCATTTATGTAAGCGGAGACCCTGCAGTGCAGAGATAGCCTACGCAGTTCTTTAAGGGTCACAGGGGCCATATCATATGAAAGAGTTAATCTCTATCTGGCTATAGATATAGGAAACTCCTCCGTTCTCTTCCTGTGACAGTCCTTTTGATTTCTTCAAAGCTTGTGCATATTCAAAAGCTTCGCCCACCTCTGCAGAGACAACTTCGACCCCAGGATTGATCTGTAAATGTTACATCACTGAGTGCTACAGTAACACTCCTCTGCCTTCTCTATCTGTCTCTTGTCGGTTTGCCAAGAATGAGAATATGTGACTATAAATACTGTCTGTCCTCTGTACAAAGCCGGAACTCTGTTGATTTTAATTCATCTTCTTTAGAGAGGATGCATACAGACATTTACAGCATATTATAGCAGATGCCTTTATCCAAAGCGATAAATATACTTTTGTCTAAGTGAATCATCTATCCATCAGTCATCGTAAGAAAAAGTAATCCATGCTATGACCAGGGGCCAATAAAATGTTATTATTAGCATTATATGTGTGTACACACACACACACACACATATAATGCTAATAATACAATTTTATTAGTTATTACACTATTAAACTCTTGATTCTTCCATCCAATAGCCTACAGCTTTATGACATTCCATAAGTAGAAGATGTTCCTTTGGAGAGAGGAGGTTGACAATGCCAAAACTAGTAAGATAGTAAGTGGCCAACACCACACCTGCTCTACATCACTGAAGTCACACTGCTATTACCCTGTCATTACCTGGTTAATACACTGCTATTATTAACCTGTTATACCACTGTTATAACCACCAAACGGCATTGTCGAACATAAGCAATTCATAATGGTATTCTGTGGGTTTTTTCCCCCCACAAGTCGAATAATCTCTCTTTCTGTCCTGTAATTCTTCATTCCACTAGCGTTGTGACTGCCAATAGCCCCTGGGTCCTAGCATCTAGATTTAGTTTTCTTATGATGACTGATGTATAGATGATTCACTTACTTAGATGTACTTGTTGTAAGTCGCTTTGGATAAAGGCCTCTGCTGAATGTCTCAAATCTAAGTGGATTCCGCTTCTTGAATTACATGAAGACACTCAGAACTAGCCCTGCAGAAGCAGGCCGAAGGCAGACGACTGTGAATTTTTCAGTGAACATCCTCTCAGGATGCAGTTTCTGGTGCCCACAGCTTTCTGAATGGAAGAGAGGGGAGGAGAGGAGAGGGGAGATCCTCTCTGGAGGAAACACGGTTCCAAAGCAGGCAGAGAGGGTTGATGTAGGCTAATGAACCATACTCTGCTATGTCTCCCTCCCTTAGGATGACAGGAACTGTCATGGTATTTGAGTAATAAAAGAAAGCACCTCTGTCTGTCTCTCGCTCTGTCTGTCTCTCGCCCTGTCTGTCTCTCGCGCTGTCTGTCTCTCGCCCTGTCTGTCTCTCGCCCTGCCTCTCTCTCGCCCTGCCTCTCTCTCGCTGTGTCTGTAGTTTGGCTGGTGACGTATTCTGCGGATGATATACGTATACTATAAATTATTTAAATAACTTGCATATAGGAAAAGATGACGCTGAAAGATGACGCACACACTGGTTGGGGTATAGAGCTAAAAGGAGACAAAATGCTTCTTCTTTCCAATATTTGGAGGGTATTGACTTTCCAATTCTTTCCTATACAGTGAAGGTATTCCCTCTTCTAACTCCCCTGCTGTGTAATTGTGTGAATTTGTGTGTTTAAAATTAAACAGCTCAGAGCAGACCCTGTGTCACAAGTCATCATTGTCATGCAATCAAAAAGCACAAGGGGCGCTTAGGTGGCGTAGTGGACTAAGCGCTGACCATGTAACCGCAGGGTTCCCGGTTCGATTCCGGCCGCTGACATATCCTGCATGTCATCCCTTCTCTCTCTCTCACCCATCCTTCCTGTCAAATCTCTACTGTCTCTGTCACAATAAAAATGAAAATATGAGTGTGACTGCCCCACTCAGAAAAAATAACTTAAAAAAAAGATTGGCAATTGAGATTCTCGGCCTGTATGTCAGCCTATCATGGATGTCAAGGTGCCCTGCTGTATGATTTGCATAAACCAGGTCCCTGAGGCAGCCTGGAGACTGGACATCAATGCACTAGCGCTGGGACTTGGGGTGCTGGTCCCATGTAATCTGAAGAGCCTCTCTCACTCTCCTTCTCTCTCTCTTTATCGCTCCTTCTCTCTCTACCTCTCTCTCTCTCTCTCTATCTCCTTCTCTCTCTGTAGCCTCTTCTCTGTCTCCTCTCTCCATTTCTCTCCTCTCTATCCTTCTCTGTCTCTCTTTCTCTCTCTCCTCTCTCTCTATCTCTCCTGTCTCTCCTTCTCTCTCTCACCTTCTCTCTCTCTCTCTCTCGCTCGCTCTCTGCCCTGTCCCCATCATGGCTGGGAGTTGGATGAATAATGGAGTGGAACGTGATGTTCCTAGGTCATTGGATGCGCTCCAGAAGAGACGTGCACGCCTGCAGCGGAGGCAGTTTTTACGGTGAAGAAGAGGGAGTGCCATGTGCCATGTTAGCCTGCGTTTCTTCTGAGCTTCCTGTAGCGCCCTGAGTCAGTACAGCGATGAGGACAGACAGCTGGCCAGTTGCATGGATGAATCACTAGTGCACAGATTAACTTAACTAACCACCAGTTAAGTTCGGCTCATTAGTAGTGCAGTACAGTGACGAAATAGCTAAAAACCCTTCTCACTCTTTTGAGACACTTGGCCTGCTCACTATCCCTAATCCTGTATAGTCACTCCATCGAGTACACTGCAAAAAGTCAGCTCTCAAAAACAAGAAAAAAAAAGCAATAAAATGGGGGAAATATTATCGGCCAGCAGAACAGGAACATTTTAATAAAACAAGATATGATAAGATAAAATATATCTTACAACTAGTGCAGTCAGACATAAAACAAGCATATATTGCTTTGATTTAAGATATTTAATCTTACTTTGATTTTTTTTGTTGCAGTGTATGTGCCCACCATGGAAACTATTTTGAAAGCAGTAATGCCATGTCTAACATTCCAGACATACTACCCTTAGTCCACCGGCAAGTTTATATTGGACACTCTCAGAATCCATTTACAAAAGGAGAAGTGCTGATGGCGGAGTACCAGGCAGTCTTCCCCACAAAGATCCCATTAGGAACTGCTTTACCTCAGACTCCACAGACTCCACAACCAGACAGCGGGATCTCTCTAGGGAATACAACCTATTATGATTTAAGCTGTCTTTTTAAATCCTCATTATTGCACACACAGCCAGAGATAGACAGTGAGGGAGACGGAGAGAGGGAGGGAGGGAGGGAGGGAGAGAGAGAGAGAGAGAGAGACCTCAGACTTGTTTAAAATAAACATTTGATCCCTATAATAAAACTAAAAATACCTTAGGCTGAGCTTATTGGGGATGTGTCAGCGTCCTTGAAGTGTTTTTGCATAAATCACACAAACAAACCAGCGAATTTAAATAAGGCAGAGAGCTCGTCAATACGCCACTTTAAACATCCAAAACAAAACATCTACTGGTGCAGAGCAAGAGTCTGTGGAGTCATTCTGTTGTACCAGACAGGTTTAGTAGATATTACAGAGCTTTGTGCAGAGGGCAGTATGCAGAGATAAAATGCTTGTTATGTGAATACTTGTCTTGCGTTTGTCTTGCGTTTCATACTGCTGTGCGTAGAAGCTATACTATATAAAGCTGAAAGATGACGCACACTGTTTTAGTCTATCTATGGATGGGCACTTCACATAGCCCAACAAACAAAAACCAGAACTGAACTTGACTAGGCACAGTGAGTACTATTATATATATATATCAGTGGAGGCTCCTCCATAGAGGTGGAGGAGGCCTGGCCTCCCCAATAATTTGAGAGAAGAGAGAGAGATTTAAAAAAGCAATAATTATATTTTTTATCAGACACACAACATACAATTCAGAACAATACTTCATCCATTTCTAATATTTATCCTGCAGAACAGCACTCATACACGCGTGTGGCGGAAAAAGGTACTACACGGAGGCCAGGCCTCCTGTCGGAAAGTGGTTTCTCATAGAAGTCAATGTAATGCAATTTTTTTCATGGCAATATGTGATTGGCCAAATCACTGAAAATGGGTGGGCACAGGAGGCCTGGCCTCCGTGTAGTACATTTTTCCGCCACACGCGTATGAGTGCTGTTCTGCAGGATAAATATTAGAAATGGATGAAGTATTGTTCTGAATTGTATGTTGTGTGTCTGATTGACATAGTGTTTGAGTGCTTTTGACATGTCATTGATTGTATGTAGTATGTTGTGGTGAATGTTGTGAGCCTGAGCAGAAGGGACAATAGCTGCTGCAGGCGGACCAGAGATTCATGCCAATTGTTTTGTTTATTTGATGACCCATTGTGCAGGCAATAAAAGCTGCTTCATCCACCATCCTGAGAGTGTCCCAATCCCTTCAGTACCGCCAAACACAAATTAATAATTTTTTAACAAAGACAGATAAGAAGAACAGGGAACATTCCATCGCGAGTGAAGCGAGCAAGCGGGAAAAAAATTGGCCTCCTCAATTCTGGAAGTCACCAGCCTCCACTGATATACTATATATATATATTATTACTTATTGAATACCTGCTGTTACCGTACTGGAGTAGAAATGTTGTTCTTCTCCTCATGTGTCCAAACTTAACACAGCTTTAAGAGAGATTCAAACAAATTCATGACGGCATCCCATTGAGTGGGTTGATTTCATACTGAAAATGACTACAGAGCATGTTAGATGGTAAGATGGGTTACTTGTGGGTTGAGAGTTTGAAAAAGAAAAAGCCTGCCAGCCTGAAGCAGTTGATAATAACATTAATAATAATAATGAATAATAGCATGCCCTACTTATTATCTTAATGTTATATTATCTTCACATGAATGGCTTGGCTCTTAAACTGGGTTAAAGATGTTTTAGCAATTATATTCAGTGACAAGCCAACATAATTGGTGTGTGGAGAATAGTCTTTGCATGTCAAAAAACCCCAAAACCCTCTGTTTCATCAAGATACAGAACCACCAAATGGGTTTTTGTCAACTTGACAAGCAATCTTGCACTGAGTAAAAGTAACCACCAAATAATCGGTTGAATAAGTCGGACAGTTGGAGGTCCCCGACCTGCACTCAGGAGCGAATAGAGTCAGTATGAGACCATCAGCCACACAGTTTCAGCCCAGCTCTGGTCACATACTGGACAGACTGAGTACAACAACTCAAATCCACTTTCACTGTAACAATACAAAATGCAGAGATGCAGAAAAGCTACGATGAGACAGAATCTAATCAAGTATTCTCAGGGAAATTGTAGAGTGTAACTGGACAAGAGAAAGCACTCACAATCTCAAATGGAATAGTTGAAGAGAGGTGGGAACTGTTACAGTAATCATAGTTGGTGGCGCCTGGGTGGCATAGCTCACTAAGGCACGTGTCACATAATCGCAGTCCCTGGTTCGATTCTGGCCATTTCTCACCCTGAAAACACCGTCGTGAAATAATTAGGACACCCCATGAAATATTTAGTTATTTTTATATATCAATATTTAATATTCTTTCAAACACTATCTATAAAAGTGATTTTGAAAGTGATTCTCTGACATAGACTGGGAGAATGTTTTTCCCACTGAATTATTTCATCTGTGTGATGTTTGAGGGGTGTCTTGCATCCACAACCTGTTTCAAATCACCAGACAGAATCTCAATAGGATTAAGATCCGGACTTTGGCCATTGCAGAACTCTTCCTTTCTTTCTTTTGAGCCATTCCTTGGTGCATTTACTGGAATGTTTTGGGTCATTGTCATGTTACATGGTCCACATCCGCTTCATCTTACATTTTTGGACAGATGGTCTCACATTTTCCTCAAGCATCCTCTGATGCAATAATGAATTCATAGTGGATTCTATGATGATGAGCTGGTCAGGCCCTGCTGCAGCAAAGCAGCCCTAAACCATGACATTTCCACCCCCATGTTTCACGTTGGTATGAGGTTCTTGTGCTCAAATGCGGTCTTTGGTTTGCGGCAAACATGTCTTCTGTTACTGTGCCCAAATAATTCAACTTTGGATTCATCTGCACATTGTTCTAGAAGTCCTGATGTTTGTCTAGGTGTTCTCTGGCAAACTTTAGTCTTGCCCTGATGGGTTTTATGGACAATCAGATTTGGCTTTTTTTCTCAGCTTTTTTGTCTTGTTCCAATGCAAACAAAAGAAATAAACATGTGAAAACCAAAGCATTTGTAATTGCAAACCTTTCCTGGGAGAACGTGTGCATTATCTGACAGAAGTGCAATGTTTTTGGCCATGACTGTATATAAAAATAAATAAATATATACAGTATATATAGTTCAGAGTATGTGGTTTGCACAGGAGAGGAAAAACAGGATAGGCCTATACACATTAAAACAATGAACGATGCATAACTTTTAGGACTGCTCGGACCAATGACAGTTCATCTTCCCTGTATGAGAGGTGTCATTAATACATGATGAAGTCAATCCTGTGTTCAGTCAATCAGTGTTAATTGCTTGC
Source organism: Nansenia antarctica (assembly GCF_963989245.1). Taxonomy (NCBI): domain Eukaryota; kingdom Metazoa; phylum Chordata; class Actinopteri; order Argentiniformes; family Microstomatidae; genus Nansenia; species Nansenia antarctica. The sequence continues at coordinate 59,825,816 of NC_137677.1, read as the reverse complement.
AGTTAAATATTATCTACCGTTATGAGAAGAGGTCGTAAAAATGGCATAATGACTGAATCAGTCACGTCGTCAATCAATTTAATCTCTTCCCTGTCTCGCATATTTTCTTTATTAACATACACTTCTGCAACGAGACACACACACACACACACACACACACACACACACACAATCTCTCTGGTGCGTACCCTTTATGATAAGGAATGACAGTGCTCTCTGTTGTGCTGGTGGCGATAGATCACAACCATTATTATATTTCCCACTATCCGTATTACCCAGCAGCGCCTATAGCTGCAGCGGAGGTGAAACAGCCTAGCTCTCTCCATGGTAATTGCTGACAATTAGTTGGGAAATGGACACACCACTACTCAAGCCTGCCTAAACCACACCGAGCCTCAGTGTCCATCCCAGAGAGAAGAAGAAGATGAATGTGTGACCACAGCTAGACCTACTTGTAACTGTGTACTTGGGGGGGTTAGGGGGCAAGGCTACCGCCGGGATTTTGAGTTCAGCAGCTTGACAGTTGCAGGGAAGAAGCTGTTTGTGAGCCTGCTGGTGCGGGAGCCTAGACTCCAGTACAGCCTCCCGTGTGGGAGGAGGGCAAACAGTATGTCACTGGGGTGTACATCCTGACATTTTTATGTACAAAACATGTATGCAGTTCACTGTACTGTAACTCGCTTTGGATAGAAACGTCTGTTAAAAGGCATATATTATAGATGTATTTATGGAAGACCATTTAAAGTGATTAAATTCATAACTCTTACAGTGCAATAAGAGTTTAATCGTTTCAGCCTGGCGGCGGTAGTTTGACAGGAACAATAGCCTGCAGCCACTTACTTTCTGGAGTACACAATAGATTCATAGTCGTAAAAGAAAACCCCAGAATAGACTATTATAGAGTTTGAGATTTCACTCCCTGTCTGCGTCAGCCCATT
>NC_137677.1:59812378-59819878 GCF_963989245.1 Nansenia antarctica | reverse complement strand
CTCGTCCTTCTTCTCTCCTCAATAAATGCATATAGTGCTGCAGCCAGAGCCTGGGCCGGAGCCTGGGCCAGTGAGCCCAGATTTGCATAATGAATAATTAGTTAATGCAGAGTAGCTGCTGCCATCAAGAACTGCTGAACTCAGCCCCCCCCGCCCCCCCATGCATAGTAACTCTGCCCCCGCCATGTGGCCCAGCCTCCCCCACCTCCTGTTGACACCCAGCTCGGTCAAGCATTAAATATTCACCACTTGCTAAGCTTCCCACCTGTCCCTTAATTCAGTAAACGGCGACAGTATGCTATCCTGGTCAGATCCCGCAGATGAATTTTTCACAAGAGCCAACAGGCCTTGAGGCGTGTTCTGGCCTTCTTCATTTTCTCCAAGGGAGGAGGAGGAGGAGGAGGAGGAGGAGGAGGATGATGATGATGATGATGATGAACATGAAGTGGAAGATTGGTAGTGGTGGCATAGTGGATAATAGTGAGTTGGACTGGTGATTGGAAGGTCATGAGATCAAATTCCACCTGGGAACACACGCCACTAGTGTGCCCTTGAGTCACTACGGCACTTAGCGCTATCTTAAAAAATTAAGATGGATCAATCTTCTTTTAGCCCGTTCAGAAAAAGCTGAGGCTGAAACTGAGAGAGCAGAGAGGAGAGATAATTGCTCTGATCCACTCAGCCCGGATCCAAGACCCCGGAGGGATGGGCCTAGAGGGGGATACTTTCAGGGCTGCTGCTCGGCACACGTGCATCATGCGCTGTACGTAGGGCCCAGAGGGGGATAATGCTCATCATCATAATCATAACGATGAATTATTTAAATGATCCATTTAGCGCTAGCATCCTCGCCCCCCCCCCCCCCCCCCATCCCCCTACCCGCTTTCCTCACCCAAATGACCTCCCAGGAGGCCCAGGCGGAGGGAGACATGGAGCGTACGAATGAGTGAGCAGCAGGGGATGGTAGAGAGAGAGAGGTAAACGGGAGGATGTAAAAAAAAAAAAAAAAAAAGGCCCCAAAAAAGAAAGTTGACAGAAATGCAATCATCATTACAATCATCCCATAAGAAGGTTGCAGAGGAACAAGAGAGAACTGCGATGACGAAGGACACTCAGATGGAGCACAATATTGCTGATCTTCTGCGTGTCCTAAGAAAGTCAGAGCTTGAGATAAGGATGGGTGAAACGGGGTGCTGAGTGGCGTGGCACACTAATGCGTATACCACATAATCGGGTGCTATCATAATAAAGGTTCCTGGTTCGATTCCGACCCTTGATATATCTTGCTTAGGTGACTCAGTTCTGTCAGGTGACTCTCTAGTGGGTGACGGATGGGTGTAAGGTGGGTGAGAGATGAACGGCAACGATTAAACATAGAGAGAGAAACTTCCGATCATGACCAATGCTTTGGTTGGAAGAGGGGTGTGATTAATAGGCTATTTTATAATAACTTACAGACCATATTTTTCTTTTCAAGGCAGTTTGAGTTCTTGGGTGGTTTAATTGCTAGTTTTATGAATATCAAAAGGCAATTACGTACTGTAAGACTTTCAGGAAATGATTAGAAAGAGAATAATATACAAGACAAGGCAGGAAAAGGGATCAGTGATGAAAAACGCCCCTGACTATAATGTGCGTGCGTGTCTGCATATGTATGCGTGGGTGCGTGTCTACTCAGACTTTTGTGAACAGTGTGGGTTGCCTTAATAGGCAGCACCCAGCTCATTTAGATTAGAACCATCGAACAGAACTGAGTCACAGTTGATTGCAGCAACAGCTTCAGTGAGGTGGACCAGTGGGTCCACAAAAACTCCTAATTACCGCATCATACACACAGTACAAGCCAAAGGTTTGGACACACTTTCCCATTCAATTGTCTCCAAACTTTTGACTGGTACTGTATGTGCCTGCCTGCTCACTGTGAAATAACGATAGCTGCTGAGTGCAATTGTCCTCACTCCTCAAACTAGTGTGGAGAGATGGTGGCTATATATGGAGGAGTTGATGGGGGGGGGGGGGGGGGGAGAAGTCTGTTTTAGTTATGTGTGCTCCTGTTGGGTTTTTGGGTCACTAATGAGAAGCACATCCGCAGCAGAGTCAGTGATGCCCTGTCACTGTTACATAAGGATGATGTGATTTATTAGGAGGAGCATCACGCAGTCAATGGGCTGTAAAAAAATCTACTCTGCTCCAACAGTGAAATCATGCCTGTGTGGTTCCAGGTTTTGGGAAGGTTCACGTACAGGACAGTTATGATGCAAAACACATTGACTCTCTAAAATGTGGCAGCAGTCCGCTCCCTGCGTACGCATTGGAAGACTGATGGTGAAGGTGGTTTTACTGTGGTTTTAAAGAGCGGGGTTTCGGTACTGTACCGCACGGGCATCCATCACGTTACACTTGGTTACGAATTTGATAAAAGAGAGCGAGTCTCCCCCCCCCCCCCCTCCTGGAAACCTCCACCTCGGTCACGCCAGATTAATTCAATCAGCCAATGACAAGTGGGCAGAAGCTGTCACACTAGTCAAACGGGCCTGCTGAGACAAAGCCAACCTGACAACTGAAAAGTCATAAACAACCAAAGCATCAATCTGGTACTTGTTCATCCTGACTGGCTCGGCCCCGCCTCCACCATTTCTTATTATCCTCCTCTCTCCGGGAGGAGGAATTCTGTTTGCCAACCCAAAGGGAGATTTAAACCGATTCCTGCATATCTTCTGATTGCTTCCTTCTCCCAGGAATGGGGTTGGTATGTGTGTAGGGGCGGCAGTGGGACGTCCACTTCACTCTCCTATGAGGGTAATGAATCAGGAAGGGGGCTCAGTGTTGTCGGCCACACAAAGCGCCGCTCTGAATGGAGGCAGAGGCTCCACTTGACATTTCTCTCCCTGCTGCCGTCATTGCAACATGCTATAGGTCAGCTTTTCTCTTGGACCGGCGGGAGGTCGTCGAGTCCGAGGTGCCGCAGGTGTGTCTACCTGCACCCAACTGCTGTGCTTGCTCCGATATATAGATTTCACATTCTACCTGTCCTGCACTGTTTCACCAACTATGGTGGTGGATGTGTAACCAGACCAGCACAGTATACATGAGCTTGGCTCGGGTCATGCCTGGTTCGGTTCAAGCTTGGCTCTGGAGTGTGGTTAGGGTACTGGTCCGTTTACGTTTTAGACATTTAGCAGACGCACTTTATCCAAAGGTACTTTCAACAAATACATTTGGCTAAGTAAGTGAATCATCAATCCAACAGTCGTAATAAGAAAAAGTAATCTATGCCAAAAACCAGGGGCCATTGGCAGCTACAGTGCTAGAAGGGAGAATTTCTTTTTTTTACATTTATAGTAGAGAAACTGTAGGTACAGTGGTTAGTGGGGTTGAGGAGGTCTTTAGGAGGGACAGTTAAGATGTAGCCTGAAGAGATGGGTCTTCAATCTAAGGCGGAAGATAGGTAGTGACTGCAGTCCTGACAGCAGTGGTCCACGTCTGCCTCCTGTGCTACAAAGCTCCTCTTCCTCACATCCTGATCCACATGCTCTGCTCTAAGCCAATACCACTGCCTGGTACATCTGAAATTGATCCAGGCCAATACCTCTGAAGAAACCCATGGATCAATTTCCGCTAAGTGATTGATGTTGTAGTAGTAATGAAACAAAAAGGGGTTTTAAATGAACAGAGAAACAACAGGAGACCAAGCTTTGCTATTAGCATACTTGTTATTGTGGGAAACCCCCCACTGCATTATAGTGGTGTTGTTGTTTAACATCATTCTCTGGTGCACCCCCCCCCCCTCCCCCTCACCCAGACACAACTAGGCCCTCTGTGTCCAGTCATTATTCAGGAGAAGGATCCAGCTGCTAAATATACATGTTTAATTAAAACCACACAGCAGCATGCCTGTCTGGCTGGATCAGCTTAGAGGAGCAGACAGTAATAGAACTAAAGAAAAGCATACGGCCAAGACTAGACTTTAGCCTTTTCATTGTGTTCAGCACTTTCAGTTTGTTTTTTAATTGCATGTTTTGTGATGTTGTGAACCATTAGCGTTTCGCAAGGTTATCGAAACATTTTTGATGATCGAGGCTTGATTGATTTGATTTGATATTAGCTAAAATAGTTTTCTGGGGATATTTTCCAATATCTTAACATTACGCACAATTAAACATTACATACCATTACATAGAAGGCATCCAGTGGTGTCTTTATGCATTTTCACTTGATAATAGTTATGTCATCAAACCAGATGATTACCCCCAACTGTTTCGATTAAAGGGAGCGGATGCTGCTGCGATGAGTCACTCAGTACTGTAGAAGCCCCACGTGGAATCTCGACAGGGACACACGGAGAGGAGAGGGGAACCTCACACCTCTGCAGTCTTGTTAAGATAAGAGTGAAATTATTTGCACTATTAACGAGTAAATTAGAATAAGAAGAAGAATTGACCCGTGTATTATGGAGGTCGAGTACTTTCAACTGGCTGCAAAAGTAAATTTGGTCCATTCGTCACTTGAGATTGGGTCTGATATTGAGACATATAATTATTATAATTATTATGCCTGATTTCAAATTTCCTCATGTTTTAATTTATTTTTTATGAATAATAATTGGACAGTTAACACATAACGTTATATGTATAACATATAGCGCTGATGTATGCATCATTAAATAACCATTAATTAAAATACATATGCCATATAAGTAGGCTAACCCACACATTTCCTCATGTTAATTTATTTTTATGAATAATAATTGGACAGTTAACACATAACGTTATATGTATAACATATAGCGCTGATGTATGCATCATTAAATAACCATATACCATTAATTAAAATACATATGCCATAGAAGTACTAGGCTAACCCACAGAGGGACAGGGGTCGTGCGTAAACGTACCTATGACCAGCCAAAGCAGCGCTTGTTTCGACAACACTTGCGCGCCGTCCCTTGCCATCTTCTTCCAAACTAAAGTCCTGTTGGAGAAGTTCTACAAACGTTCTTCAGATGTGTAAAACCGTGGATGGAGTCTCAGAAGTGTCCTCCCTGATGTATCCGACGTAAGGTTGAGGCTCTCCTGGGTTAGATAAAGTGGCACCGAAGACAAATCCATAAGCGAGCTCCTCCGCTGTCCTTCAGTCAATTATAACAGCAGCTCAACTATCGTCACGCCACCGTCAATATCACCTTGCGCAAAAAAAACAAAACTCGAGGGATGTGTCGGGAGTTCCACCTATGAATTCCCAGTCAGTTTTCTTTATATGAGAGATCCGTTTTCATTTAAGATACTTAATCTCCGACATTGCGCCTTGTCAAGTTAGAGCGGCAAAGGTGCATTGCAGGTGCAATTCCAAGTCCAAACGTTGTGCAATATTATGCGTAACACACAAGTCCTTCTGGCGACTCCAGTCGTGCGCGTATTGCGCGGAACAACGAGACGCACTGGACTCTCCTGTAATGACAAACACAGTGTGAGTGAAGCCCTGGGAGGCAAACCAACATGTAGGCTATTCTGAGGTTAGGGACAATCATCGGAGGAGGGACTACATACATACATACATACATACATACATACATACATACATACATGCCTATACATTTTTACTCTACCGCATTGCAGAAGCATCTACAGTATAGTACTGGCTGGACAATGCACTTTACGCTTTTAAAATTAATAAACAACGGCTATGTTTCAAACGAAATGAATCTGCAAGTGTTTTAAAATAAAACGAATAAAAAAGTTATACCCAATAAGACATTGTTCAACCGGATGGATATCAAATGGAAAGAATTAGCTCTCGCACTTATGAAGCTTTCAAAATATATGTATTATGAAATATAAAAGTTAAATCCCACGTGCGAAATGTAGCCTACTGAATCACAATGATAAAGCGATGAGCAAAACACCGCCTAATAGCGCCATCTAGTGTTAAAATATGGCAGTGCAGAATTGCAACTCATGTAGTCCTAGTACAGTAAATCTGTCAGGCATTTCTCAATAAGGCTTCTAGAAACGCGACTCCTCCTCCGTCCTCCTTTGATATTCTCCTCCAAATATTTTTGGAGAGGACATGAAAGGGCCACTGTGGTGCTCTGCTCATAACCAATGCCTGTTATAAGAGTAGATGCAAAGTGGGATCCTTGGGACGACCCTTGGGGAGTTTTTAAATCTTAACTTCAGGGGTGACGTCAGAGTTGGCTCGTCACAAGTACCCCATTTACCATCATGCTCATGATCAAGTTATTTATAATTAGTTTTCTGATTAAAGACTGGAACCTTCTTTCTAAATGGGCAGTGGGGTTATGTACGCAGCAGCAAAAGGAAATGGACAATCATGTGTTGTTGATGCAGCATTATAGGTCATGCAAGCCAAGATTTTATTTTATTAGTGACCGAATAGAATTCCCTGTAGAAATAAAATAAATCACGGAGATGCAAAGGTGACTTTCTTTCTTTTTATGACTTTTTATTTTAGAGAACCTACTACTACATTGTACAAAATTCCTACCGGCATCGACTACTACACATCCTTCAAAAGTAATGATCAATGTACATACATGATACAGATCTGTGTGGTGTGACGTCTAAAGCGGTCATTACATCTACAGTACACTTAAATATACAGTGTGGATAAGGGGTGCTCTTACAAAAAGAGGAATAAATTAACGTTTGAGAGCTACAGCAAAATTGCACTTACACGGTGAAGCATCATTCTACCGGCAGAGAAACGGATACATGTGTGTTATAGTTAACTAAAGAAACTCTCACCTCAGATATGGAAGTCTAGAAAGGTCTGAGTACGGTACATACTGTGGACCACTCGGGTCCTCTACCATGTCTGATGCAGATATAGTTAATTTCAATGACAGAGAAGTGTTCTTGCCAGGCAAATCAGTGTACACAATTCATTCATACAGCAAAATACAAAATACATGATATAGAATACTACAAAGCTTAGCTGAGTGGTTCCTTTAAGTATTCCAGAAACATAAAATCAATTATCATCATCAAAAGACCATCAAACATGTTATCTGAGACGAAACAAAAACAGAGAGAGCGTATCACCCATTTTTCTAAAGTCTCTCCAGCTTTCCGCAGCTGATCAGCTAAGCGCAATGACATGGTGAAGTTTCACAGCTCCATTTTTTAAAAAATCCGTAAAATTCAGGCTAAAACTCTGCATTTTATGCTACCTCAATGGCCCATAAGTCTGCCCGGAAAAATAATAGACTTCTGATGTACGTATAGCCTACAGAGGTGACATAACATAACTGATATTTAAAAATACATTTTCAATCACATCTTCTGTCAATCGACAGGAACACTGTCTGTCTGATCGGTACCAGAGATGACTGACGCACTGTGATTGACAGGAGTGTGGAGAAAGCAGGTGACATTTTCCTTTATTTCATATTATACAATCTAAGCAGCAGTGGAGGTAGAACATCAGAGGACGGGGCTCATTGTAAAGGCATGAGAATGGCATCAAACATGGACAAAAAAA
>NC_137677.1:59805774-59812178 GCF_963989245.1 Nansenia antarctica | reverse complement strand
AAAGAAACTCTCACCTCAGATATGGAAGTCTAGAAAGGTCGGAGTACGGTACATACTGTGGACCACTCGGGTCCTCTACCATGTCTGATGCAGATATAGTTAATTTCAATGACAGTGTGTTCTTGCCAGGCAAATCAGTGTACACAATTCATTCATACAGCAAAAATACAAAATAGATGATATAGAATACTACAAAGCTTAGCTGAGTGGTTCCTTTAAGTATTCCAGAAACATAAAATCAATTATCATCATCAAAACACCATCAAACATCTTATCTGAGACGAAACAAAACAGAGAGAGCGTATCACCCATTTTTTCTAAAAGTCTCTCCAGCTTTCCCAGCTGATCAGCTAAGCGCAATGACATGGTGAAGTTTCACAGCTCCATTTTTTTAAAAATCTGTAAAATTCAGGCTAAAACTCTGCATTTTATGCTACCTCAATGGCCCATAAGTCTGCCCGGAAAAAATAATAGACTTCTGATGTACGTATAGCCTACAGAGGTGACATAAACATAACTGATATTTAAAAATACATTTTCAATCACATCTTCTGTCAATCGACAGGAACACTGTCTGTCTGATCGGTACCAGAGATGACTGACGCACTGTGATTGACAGGAGTGTGGAGAAGCAGGTGACATTTTCCATTATTTCATATTATACAATCTAAGCAGTAGCGGGAGGTAGAAAATCAGAGGACGGGGCTCATTGTAAAGGCATGAGAAATGGCATCAAACATGGAATGGGGCAATGCGCATTTACTGGGTGTTTGATACCATTGCTCATTCCATTCCATGGACTTCAATTCTCCCGTCCTCCGATTTCGACCTCCACTGGTAATCAGCCAGAGCAACTGTATAAGCCAGTGTGTCCTAAACCTTTCAGTGATGCTGTAACTCAATCCGACAACAGTGTGTCAGAAACTACATGAAGACTACCATCAGATATGACGCTCCGCTCCTCTGCAGTGGAAACAACAATACGAACGACAGAGTAAGTCTATGCACAGTAGCAGTATTTCCACCTGGAGTACCAACAATTTCAGCACTCAGATGGTTAAAACATTCAACTAAATAAGGCAGGTAGTAAGCTACAGCACAGTGTTTGTTTTTTTATGGATACAGAATACATTTGAGATATGACTTGTTCGTGCTCAATTCATGCCTGCATGCTACATATCGCCGATGTCATTCTCTGATCGTGAGTCATAATCTACTGCCTGAAATCGTGACAGGTACTCACCAGAATAACAACACTGAATCGCTGGTGCTTGATCAATTAACTCTGCGTGAACTCTCCAAAACAAAAATCGAAAAATGGGAAAACAAAATAAAAAGGACAAAATCACAAAATAAAAAGTGTCAACCAAAATGTCAGTAGAAAGTCCTTCTCTAACCTACATAAAATGTCCAATTCCAGTGCTCCATGTCATCCAGTGGTTCTGAGGTAAAGAGATCAAGCTCTTTTATCTAGTGGCTCGACAGACGGACCCAGGAGGGCTCCAGAATCTTCCGTGTGGAGTCTGACGGTTGACTCCACAGAGGCGTGTACGTACACACAAAGGGCCTCAATGTCTGTAGAGTCCAGACATCAAGTCCTCTTAGCTGGTCCCTCCAAACCCCCCCCCCCCTCCCCTCTCTCTCTCTCTCTCTTTTCACTCATCACTCGTTTCTTAGTCCCATCCTTGTCTAAAACATCTTTAAAAGGAGCGCGTGCACTGTGTAGGAATGCTTTATAAGAGATCCAGTAACACACAACTGTGGTGAAATTAAAAACTAAAAACATTTAAAATACAAATTTAACATTCTCCAAAAACATTTCTCCAGACTGGAATGTATTGAGAGAGAGAGAGAGAGAGAGAGAGAGAGAGAGAGAGAGAGAGAGAGAGAGGAGGATATATCCAATCTCTTGCTTGCTGCTGGTTAGGGAACACCAGAGGAGATGTTTGTATGGTGAGCAGGCAGGGCAGGGTAGAGCTGGGCTGGGCAGGAGGCACAGTAGCCCCAGGCCCTCTCTCTTCAGAGCTCAGTGGTTAACAGACCCTTGGGCTTGCTGCCGTCTTCCTGGGCTGGGTGGTGGTGGGCCACAATGCTGGAGGAAGAAAGAAACAAACACTGATTTTGGACTGAGCTGAGGGAAGCATCATCTACTGACTTGTAAGTAAATGTAATCTTGCTTAAATCTGCTCTTGCTTAGTGGCTAAGTATCTTTTATTCCCATCTGATTATTTTCGACTGCTCTGAATGCATTGAACACTACCTACATCATGTACTGCCCATTAACCCTCTCTCTCTCTCTACCAGGAAATATCACAATGTGCTTTTCTCCCCATTCCTGTTATTTCGTCCCTCAGGAGGACAAATAGATGCTACATCACCGGTACTCTGGCAGCCCTTTCTGATGCCTACTCCTTTTCCCATTCCCCCTAGACTCTCTGGTCGAGGGGAAGGCACAGGACTCCTCATCCTACTTAAGTGGTCCTCCTTCGACGAATATCCTCCTTCGAATACCACGCTGTTTCAGTCACCGCCCCCGTTAAACTTCACATTGTTGTTATCTAATGTCCCCCAGGTCAGCCCACCACATCCTAGAAGAGACGGATGTCCTTCTCAGCTCCGTCCCTGAAGACGGCACACCTCTCGGACTACTGGGTGACTTCAACGTCTGTCTAGTCAGAGACGCTTCACACGTTTGGAGTACTTGACCTTCTCTCCTTTTTTTTATTTTATGACTCCAGCCATAAATAGCTGCAGAAAAGTTGAAACTCCTCCCAGTGCAAATTGACAGTAAAAGCCTACAAACAGAATTGCTTTCAATAGAAACTTACTTCCAGGCCACACAGCCTCAACAACCACCACCTCTTACTAGCATCACAGCTTCCAATAACACACTGATTTAAACAAGATGAAGTTGACTTACTCACGCTAGCAGAAAGATAGCTCCTCTTACTTAGTCCAAAATGTATTTGCCAAAGCTAGTACGCAATTAGTGAGTTAATGATTTACGAGTTATGATTAAATTAAAGGATGTTAATCACTACAGACTGAAATTAATTAGACACGGGGGAAATTGCAACGGTCTAATACAAAGCATACTAAACACAGCACAGCTTTATATTATGACACAGAGCCAAAAGACCCAAACAAGGCTTCTAACAGGACCAACATGTCACAAAAAACTAAAGAAAGGTGAAACGAGGCAGATGATGTGAAGGATTTACCTGGTGGTAAAGACTGACATTAATTAGAGGGAAGGGGAAATTATATGGTCTAAAAACACAGCATGGTTTGACATGATGACATGGCACACAGATACCTAAAGAACTGAAGAGGAATGGCAGTACCAGGTGAGGATGTCAGAGTGTGAAGGTTTTACCTGGTGGCTATCACATTGTGTGTTTGAGAGAGATGGGGGTGCGAGGCGGCGAGAGCGCCCCCTCCAGGATGGAGAGGAGGGGCCGCCTTTGCGGTGGGATCAAGGTCAAGAAGGCCATTAGTAAAGATGCTGGCGGGAGGCTGCATTAGAATGGGGAAGAAGGTGGGCTGGGTCAGTCTCTACGCAGCAACTACATGAGGGATGGACCATGGATGGGCAGACAGGCAGACAGACAGACAGAGGTAGGCAGACAGACAGACAGAGAGAGAGGCAGACAGACGGACAGATAGACTGACTGGCGGACAGATAGACTGACTGGCGGACAGAGAAGCAGGCAGGCAGACAGAGAGAGAGGCAGACAGACAGAGAGAGAGGCAGACTGGCAGAGAGAGGCAGAGAGACAGACAGAGAGAGAGAGAGACACAGACAGACAAAGAGAGAGGGTGACTGGCAGACAGACAGGCAGAGAGGCAGACTGACTGACAGTCAGAGAGAGAGAGGCAGACTGACAGACAGTCAGGGAGAGGGGCAGACAGAGCAGCTGTGTGAGGGTGAATACTCACTGCAGTCGTGGGGATGATCCAGCGAGGAGTTATGACAGGTTTGGGCTGCTGCACTGGTGGTAACTGGAAGAAGAGCCACGGTCAACAATCACACTACCATCTACAACCATCGCCCTGCTGCATGGACACTTCCCCTATTTAATGTGTCCAGTCAGATTAAGCCCAATTTATACTTCTGCGTCGAATTTACGCGCGGCTACGCCGTAGCCTACGCAAGGGCTCTCCCAATTTATACTTCTGCGTTGGTCGGTCTGCGTCGCGTTGGCCGGTGTACTCATAGCGGCATAATAGCGATTTTTTTTTATACTTGTTGTAAAGAAAACGTCTATAATGCATTGAAATTACATTAAACTAAGATAATAAGATGGTTTTTATCTTTATTAATAAGTAATTACAGAAAAAGTAAATGACATTTCTGTCATGGCTTCCGCATTTTGGCCTATGAGAGAGTCGGAATCATGTCGTCGTTATCATGTGCTACCAAGCGGACCAATCACAGTGCTTACGGTCTGCGTAGGCACTGCCGCGTAGTTACATTTTTGGAGAGGTGCGTGCGAGCCTAAGCCGTAGGCTCCGGGCCTACGCAGGCTATGGCGTAGATTTTACGCAGAAGTATAAATTGCGTAAAATAACTGACAGCTCGTTTCTCAGACCTAGAGTATGGAATATACGACGGTTTGATCAGAGCGATTGTGATTTATTCCCAGATAAAGTAACAGCTATGACGCGTTTGACGTGTTTACTGTGCGTTGCAGTAAACATCCCTGCGCAAAAACACTAGAATCAAGAAGATTTGTTTAACACGTTACCTTGACAACAACGGTCGTTATGAGAACTATTTCTGAACACAGGGCAGAAGCCACCACGATCTATCACGAAATAAAGACTTACGGCATTGTTTTCATCTGTTATAATTCTCTTGTCTTGTTGTTTTGTTTTGTAATGGTTGTAATTAACTGTGATAAGGCACTTGGGTCTGTGCTTTATGGTGAATGAAGTCACAAGCTGAGGGGGTTGACACATCGCTTCGTGCCGGACCTGACAACGCCCCTTCAGCTCTCCCCTCACGACGAAGCGCGGGCTGTCGTGCCTTACTGCTTAAGGGCTGTCGTGCCTCACTGACTCTCCTCGTGTTTTCAGAGGAGAGTCTTTCTAGTCCAGGAATAGGCTTTAATCTGTGTCCGGGAAAACCTTTCCTGAGGCGTGACTCCAGGTTTGTGCCGTAGCATCCAGCTGGCGATGCGGCTGAGGAGAGAGCAGCAGGCAGCAGAGGGGCTGATGGGGGCAGATGGGAGGGGAGGAGGGTCTATAGACTTACTACTGGGGTTGTGTCTGTGAAGTCTATCAGGTTATCACTCAGAGCAGCAGGGGCACTCGGCAGCTCCACATCCTCAGGTACGGCCTGCGTAGCGACAAGCCAGGGAGGGTCTTAGCAACACAACAGCAGCTCAGCCATAATGAAAAAGCAAACAATTCAATGCAGTCAAATAAATATCGCAATGCTGCTACAGTACAAGCCGTAACAAGGAGGGTTTATGACGTCAGCGATCACCTTTGTGGTCAGGCCCTCGTGGACTGGCTCAGTGGGCATCATGGGTAGAGGTGACATCACACCCTCACCCAACATTTCAACACTGAGGACAGAGGGGGGAGGGGGGGGGAAAGAGGTCACAGGTTAATTCGAGGTCAGATGGAAAAGTGGTTGCAAAGTGAGGATTCACGTACGCACACGAAACCCTCACAATCTGTTCTTTCATAATCTGTTTAACGTAGCCCTAAATAATGAAACTAAAACAATCAAAAGGATGACTCATGCTCCAGTTTAAAAGGACAAATGGAAGAACATTCAGAACACTGGAACAGCACAACATCTCCCTTCCTTAAGTGTTTTTTAATTTTATTTTTTTGATCAATAATTCAATGTGCTCTGAATGAATGAATACCTGATTACATTCATTACAGGTGACCTATAACAAATATCCACACTGTAATCAACTGAAACAATCTTCTCGGTAAGGAAAAACAATTATCTGTTTGCATCTGTGTCTCTAGAGCCCATAGACATTTAATCCAGCTAATTGAGAAGTCAAGCTGTTGTGTGCCATCATTTGCTTATGCACATTATGTACATGTATCCAGGCAGAATTGAGTCATGTGACACCAGATGGAATATGATTCCAATACACCACCAGGTGGCAGCAGAGCTGTGTGTAAAAACAACAGATTTTGTTTCCAACGTAAGAAGGCTGCAGCATACAGTATCCCACACTATTTCTTAATATCGCCACGACAACCTAAAACACAACTTCCTGTCATCCTCTAGTGACTTGTCTTTGACAAGAGGCCTGGTCCTGGGTGACTGAGGCTCCCTGGTGGTGCCCTGGGAGCAGGAGGAGGAGGAGGAGGAGGAGGAGGAGGAAGTGACAGGAGAGGGCAGGTGGCCCCCTCTAATGTGGGCGTGCCCC
>NC_137677.1:59788274-59803274 GCF_963989245.1 Nansenia antarctica | reverse complement strand
GCGGACACTAACCGCGAGGCCACTGAGCTGGTCAGAGAGTTAGGGGGTACGTTATCTGTCATTCACTTCCCGGAAAGGTTGTGGGCCCTCCGCTTAGAAGTGCTCCTTTGGCCTCGACCTCCTTTTGGTCAAATAAACACTGTCATCTTATGGAGGAGAGGTCAGAGGTCACGGCGCCTGAGGAGAGGTCAGGGCGGCTGAGGGGGCGGTTGGTTCTCATGTCTGGCCCTCGCACATTGGTGAGGCAGAATTAGCTATTTCAAGAATGCTCTTTTGTGATGCCAAGCGATCAGATTACACCCCTCCCTCCCGCATGCACAGAGTATTCCATCTGTCATATGTCATCTGTCATATGATTGTCTGAATCTGATTCTTTGTTTTGCTAAGTGGTCAGATGTGCATATACGAGATATATAAAGACCCCCCCGCACACACACTCTCTGTCCCCAGCCCCTCTTGAATTAAGTGGCATCCCTGTCTGCCATTGTTTCCTTACATTAGCCTGTCACAGTGACCTACTGTCTGTCTCAGCGTACAGTATGTAGACCCTCAGGGTCACTGTGAATAGCAGCTATGAGCAGCAGAGACAGGTCCTGCACAGTGAACACACCTCATACAGCCTCCAGTAAACTAGTCAAATGGAACCCGCAGAGATAGTGTTCTAGTTCTAGAGAGATAGTGTTCTAGTTCTATAGAGATAGTGTTCTAGTTCTATAGAGATAGTGTTCTAGTTATATAGAGATAGTGTTCTAATTCTATAGAGATAGTGTTCTAGTTCTATAGAGATAGTGTTCTAGTTCTATAGAGATAGTGTTCTAGTTCTATAGAGATAGTGTTCTAGTTCTATAGAGATAGTGTTCTAGTTCTATAGAGATAGTGTTCTAGTTCTATAGAGATAGTGTTCTAGGTCTATAGAGATAGTGTTCTAGTTCTATAGAGATAGTGTTCTAGTTCTATAGAGATAGTGTTCTAGTTCTATAGAGATAGTGTTCTAGTTCTAGCTCTATAGAGACAGTGTTCTAATTCTAGTTCTATAGAGATAGTGTTCTAGTTCTAGCTTTATAGAGAATGAGATAGTGTGATATTTGTACCTCTAGCTCTCTAGTGTTCTAACTCTAGGTGTATGGGTGAACCAGTCGTTGTTTTAAGCTGTGAGATCGTGGCGAGAACCACCAGGGACTCTGCACGCCTCTCTCTGCTTCTCTCTGCTTCTCTCTGCTTCTCTGTACGTTAAACAGCCGCTCGCGTGACTGATACTAACCAGGCTGTGTTCCCAGGAGAGATAGAGATAGAGAGAGAGACAGAGAGAGACAGAGAGACAGAGAGTGTGTGTGTGTGAGACAAAGCATGTGTGTGGAAGTCTGTGTGTGTGTGTGTACTGTAAGTGCATGTGCAACAGAGAACACACTCCTCCCTCCCTCCCTCCCTCCCTTCTCTCTCTCTCTCGTTCCCTCTCTTCCAGATGAGTGCACTGACCTGGTTGTTCATGTTCATGTTGACGTTGGGTCTGGAAGGGGTTGTGAGCGCTGCGTTCTCCAGCTCCAGCTGCTTCAGACGGGCCGCTGCCTCTGCAGGGGTGCACACGGGGCTTTACTCACAGTCAGTACACACACACAAACACGTCAACACCCATCTGATGTGAGGTGCCACTGAGGATACACGGCTGTCCTGTACTGTCATCCTGTAGCACTTTGTAAAGGATTTGGGTCAAAGAGATCCTCCCTCTGTTTTAGGTGAACTACGGTGCCTGCGCCGGAAAGTTTTCAGACCCCTTCGCTTGTTCGTTTTTAAGAGTTGTCATAGCAAAGGGTTTGAATGTGTATGTATTGATAGGCCTGTACTCTTCATATTAGTTATTTGTTCTGTTATTATTTTAAATCATGTTCGAAATAAAAGATTCATTCATTCATACGAGGTATTTCTGTATTTCAATTTTAATACATTTACTGGAATTTCAAAAAAGCGTGTTTTCACTTTGTCATTCTGGGGTATTGTGTGTGGATTGATGGCAAGCTCTTTTTAATTTAATCCATTTTAAATTGAGTCGATAACACAACATATGTGGAAAAAGTGAAGGGGTCTGAATACATCCTGAAGGGACTGTATACTTTTCCCATTACAACACCAAAAGGCCACGACAATCTGAAGGTGGTTTTACAACATTTACTTGGCCTTGGTTACCTCACACCATGTGTTGTCCCCCACAATGAAAAGGGGAACAATTATTACAAAACGTGGGTGAATGACTCGGCTGGCCATAGTGATCCAGCATTTACATAATGACACTGATTGGCCCCAGGGGGGTGCTATAGTAAACAACTGAAATTCCCAAATTGGCTGTGGGGGGACAAATAATGTTTACTGTAGATTTGCATATGTGTGTGTTTTAGTTTCTGTTTTAGTTTCTGTGTGGGTGTGTGTGCGTGCGTGCGTTGTTATTCTACATGGATCTCACCAGTGAACGAGACGTTGTCGTCCACGGCGACGCTGGAGGCGGAGTGAGCCACGCTGGGGCCCGCCTCCTCAGGCAGGGCTGCGGTCGCCATGGGAACAGGTGTCCGGATGACATCATCGATACAGGTCTCCAACAGATCGGCCACCAGGGGCGCGCTGTGGAGGAAGAGAAGGAGATGAGAAGGAGAGGGAGGGGGGGGGGAGTAAGGGGGGCGAGAGAAAGAGAGAAAGGGGGGGGGGGGGGGGAGGGGGGCGAAAGGGAGGGAGAGAAAGAGAGAAAATGTGAGCATAACATCACACGACAAGACACAGATTCATATCATGAGTCTGTCTATCTTACCTGAGGCCACTCTGGGTGAGAAAGGAGGATCCTTTACCCTGAGCTGGCAGCATCGGGGCAGTGCAGTGCTCCCCACCACACAGGAGGAACCTGCGCCCCATTCACAACAACTTCACACAATAACATCCTTCCTTACTGTACATCCACAACAACATCCTTCCTTACTCAGGGTTCCCACACCTTCTGAAACATCAAATTCAAGCACCTTTCGAGGACTTTCAAGACTCAATTCCCTCGATTTCAAGGACCCGACACATACGGCATAGTTTCAGACAGATCGAGATGAGAATTGATATAATAGGAACTATCCGCTCACAGACAACAATTAAAAAGAGAGGCTTGAATGTGTGAACACTAGATGGTCTTATGGTCCTTCTCTACTACAGCACAGCAGAACAATATATTGTGAAATATGTGTAAAGTTAAGCAAGACAGAGACTTATTTACTAGTTGACGAGCTAAGTAAAACAGAGAGAGGGAATTCAAGCACTTTCAATGACCCATGTCTATTTTCACAAACTTTTAAGGCCTTGATTTTTTTTTTCTCAAATTCACAAACTTTCAAGGATTTCAAGGACCCGTGGGAACCTTGCTTACTGTACATCCACAATAACATCCTTCCTTACTGTACATCCACAGTAACCATGGACTACCACAACCGCTGCAACAACACTGGGTGACCAGTCAGGCTGAAGGATGTTCAACTCAAAATGTCTAGCTATATATTTTTACATACATTTTATTTTAGTCTATTCTTCAATTGTCACTTTATTTTGTTGTTGTTGTTTGTGGTCTGAGCTGCTGTGATGCCTACATTTCCCCTCAGGGATCAATGAAGTATCTATCCATCTATCTATCTATCTATCTATCTATCTATCTATCTATCCATCTATCCATCTATCCATCTGCTCAATAAATCACCTAGCTATCCCAGACTGTATGGGAACGAGGGATTGACTTGCTTTTTTGATCAAAGAGGTCCTGAAGCGAGACATCTGAAACCCAACTTCAAAAGCCTTTCTAGTCCGGTGGGGTACGAACTACATTTTGCTATAGCCGGTGGTCATGGTGAAAGTTGAGAGGTAAAATTACCTCACACCGCCTTAAGACAGGTAGGTCAAACACAGGTCATAATGTTGACATAAAGAGAACAATGGTCTGAGGCATAACCCCCCCCCCCACACACACACACACACACACACACACACACACACACACACACACACACACACACACACACACACACACACACACACACCTTCTCTCTTTCTCAGCAGTTTGGGAGGGAAAGGCAGAGGTGGGGGGGGGGGGGAGGGAGGGAGGAGGAACGAGTCACATTCCATACATGACTGGAGGGAGATTACAGCAGCCTGTAAGAGGCTTTGAGACAACTGGTTTCAGTTTTCACACAGGAAACTCCCCGTCCCCGTAAAGACAGAACGTGCTGCTGGCCTCAATAATCACCCCCCAGGGGACAGCGCTGTGACATCACAATCACCCCCCAGGGGACAGCGCTGTGACATCACAATCACAGGCCTCTCCCGTCCCTTGTGGGAAAGACAGAAAGGCAGAAAACGTGCTGCAGGTCTCAATAAATCACCCCCCAAAGGGACAGCACTGGCATAATACAATAATAATAATAATAATAATAATATAAGCCATTTAGCTGAAGCTTTTATCCAAAGCAACTTACATTGCAGTGAGTGCATACGGTACATACATTTGTCAGTATATACGGTCCCAGCAGGAAACGACCCCACAACCTCAGGGTTGTCAGCACCATGCTGTACCAACTGAACCGTGCAGCCTATGGCTGATATAGAGGAGGATGGAAGGACATCAGGAGGATCCTGGGTGTCTCACAGACGTATATATAAAACAAGCACCACACAGAGGTGGATGGAGTTGGGCTCCTTTATTGCTGTCTGACCAGTTATCAAAAGGTCTCCAGTCATAGAAGATACACAGAAGATTCATCCTTTGGTCACAATGTCATAATGTAAACAATAAGCGACGGAATAAAATTAATTTTTCATTGGTAGAGATGTGCAAGTAACAGTTGTTGTGTCGACAAAGAAATAATAGATAACATTTAAATTAGAGAGTTTACAGGAGTTTAAACTTAGAACACCGTAAACTGTTTAAGATCGAGGCTAACTGAATTCATAGTGTACTTTGTGCATTAATTATTAATTCCACAAACAAGCTAGATTGAGACATTTTAAATATGTGCAGATCCACAAAACGTACCAAATAAGTACCATGAAAATAATAAAATAAAATAAAATCTTTTAAAACGTAGTTGAATCAAATCATTCAGTGATTGACATTAGACAAGACAGCGGTAATATGAAACGTAACAAACAAGAACAGCTTTCTTGGGGTAGTGGAGACGTGGACAGGGTCAGAGGGAGCTGTGATATCCTGGACATATAAAAGATAGAGTCATTTTTTCAGTGAGATGTACAGAGACCCGGTATCCAGGTTCATGTTCTCCTCTTGGCTTCAGTCAACAGGCTGCTTATTGTCCTTTCCCTCGATACCACCTCGACCCGGCCAGTATCACTCTGGGGGGGGGAAGGGGGGGTGTAGGGCCCGGGCAGTTTCAGTGTGAGACAGGTGGGGGGGTGGAGGAAGGGTGGGGTGGAGAGGGCCTGGGCAGTTTCACTGTGTGAGGCTGGGGGGTGGAGTAGGGTGGGGGGGGTGTTGGGCCTGGGCAGTTTCACTGTGTGAGGTGGGGGGTGGAGTAGGGTGGGGTGGGGGGGGGTGGTGTCGGGCCTGGGCAGTTTCACTGTGTGAGGCTGGGGGGTGGAGTAGGGTGGTGTCGGGCCTGGGCAGTTCCAGTGTGAGACAGGTGGGGGGGTGGAGTAGGGTGGGAGGGTGGTGTCAGGCCTGGGCAGTTCCAGTGTGTGAGGCAGGGGGGCGGAGGAGGGGTGGGGGGGGGTGGAGGAAACGTGTCCAGGTAGTTTAGCGTAGTTTCACTTCTGGTCTGGCCTCTCCGCTCTGAGCATTAGTGTCCGGGTGAGATAGCTGGGGTGAGAGGTCCGGTGGCATCCGACCCCAGGAGAGGGAGAGGGTCTGGTGGGGGGTCAGGAGTCACCAGTGAGATGTGTGTGGGGGGGGAGACGCCTACAGGAAGGGTGGAGGAGAGGGGGAGGAAGGGCGGAGGAGGAGGAGAGGGGGAGGGAGGCGGGATGGCAGGAGTTAACACAAGGTGGGAGGAGGAATGCGGGAGTCAGGAGGAGTGTGCTGACAGCAGGGAGTGGCAGAGCTGATAACCAGAAAGAAGAGGAAGGGAGAAAGAGAGAAAGAGAGAGAGACAGACAGACAGACAGGAAGAGAGCTGAAGAACAGGGCTAGATCTCCCTGGGTGTAATGTAATGCTGGGATATGTAATCCTTTTGCACCATAACGGCGTGTGCCTAAATGTCTTACTGGCTGAATATACTGTATGGAGGCAATGAATGAGCACACCCATCACCTGTTTCACCACAGACACACAGAGACACACAGACACACAGACACACAGACACAGACACAGACACACACAGACACACACGGTGTTGCTGTTGCTGTCTATGTTGTGACATACTCAGAGATAGTGAACAGTGTTCCATCTTCTGTGGTGACATCACGCTCCATTATGACCAAAGCAACACAGGAGTGATCGTCTCTAACATGGTCACTGGAGGGAGATGTATTGCACATCCAGTCCCAGCCACGGGCCTGGGAACATCTATCCTCCCCAGTGACGGGGTGGCTGACGGCTTCCCAAACTCAATGTGAGAGGAGGGAATGATTCCTATACTAACGCACTAGCAGGGGCACTTAATAGGCCCCTTCAGTCAGCCCCGAGTAGGGACACACTGAATAGTTAATAGCCGTAGATGTCCTACACTTACAGTAGGGGCTTGTGAAGACGCAGGGTTGTTGAAACTCTGGCGCCCCCAAACAAAGGCGCTCTCGTCTTAGAAATAAGTGGGGAGAATCAATTGTTAATATCGCTGGGGGTTTCTTTCCTGTCTAGCCTACAGAGTGGAGTTGCGGAGGAGGTTTGTGTGTGAAACTGAGGTCAAGAGAGCAGATGTGAGGAGACAGGTCAGACAGGAACATGGAGGACAGGCTGAAGAAAAATGACAACAAAGAGCAAAAACCAACGCGCGAGCGAACGCGTCGGTTATAAATATACATGTCGCAGAAGCCGTCTGTGTCACCGTTGCCATGCGTTAGTGAGCGGGGTGTTGCGGGCGGAAGATAAGGGTGTCTGCTAAATGTCTAAAATGTAAATGTAAATGTAACAATAAATGTGTGATGAAGGTTAATGGAGGTTGATTGAGGGTGAGAAGGGAGGAGAGGAGAGGAGGAGAGGAGGGGAGGGGGGGGAGGGAACTCATATGCTTCTATAAAGAAACTATAAAGAAGCCATTTGGTACCATCATATGAATCATTTCTACGAGTCTTGGCATGAAGAGAACAGTCAAACCGGAACTAACAGCTTTATCTTCCCCAAGAAAAGGGAGGCTGAGCCGTCCCTAGTGACTAGAACCCCCACAGAATGCATAGGTGCCATATCCTAGTAAACCAACAAAACTGAAATGATCTCATCGCCTTTCATTTCAACTGAGATCAACACTACAGATGATCTAATACGAGAACATAGAAACCCCCCCCCCCACCGGAAAAGGTAACAAACAGCCTATTCATTGTGACTCTTGAGTTCCCCCATCATCAGTGTAAACAATCCTAAGCCTGTGGCCCAGGCTGGGGTATGTCAGCACATAAATATGTCAGGAGCCAGAGGATTAGGAACAGTGTGGCCTCAGAGCTGGGCCAAATCCTGCACTAATTTATCAAGGCGAATTCCTCACCACTGGGCGATAAGCAGCAGGCACATCTGCTCGGCCAACTCCCCCCCCCCCCCCCCGCCAAAAAAAGGTGATGTTTAAACCTTACTATAAGTCATTTCGCCTGTAACAAACAGACATAAAAATCACTCTTCTGTGGGGCGAATAATGGCATAGCACACTAATGCAATGTACCTTATCATCGCAAGGTTCCTGATTCGATTCCGACCCTCGACCTATCTTGTGTGTCCTCCCTCCCTCTCTCCCACCCATTCTTCCTGTCAGTCAATCTCTACGGTCTCTCTATCCCAGTAAAAACAGAAATGCCTTAAAAATCTATATAGAAAAAATTACTTCAGTACCACTCACAATCAAGTATTAAACAATCAAATGGAAAAAAAAGTCTTTAACGAATCTCCTGAGCCTGGTAGTTCCCTGAAGCCTTTCCTTACAGCTTACAAATGGACTGAGTTAGCTGGATAACATCGTCATGCTAGAGCAACCGTCGACATGTGGCAACCGTTAAAATGTGACCGTCTAACTCTAAAAGATATTTGAGGTTCTCTGTCTGACTGTGTCTGACCGCAGCACAGCACACAGTTCCTGGGATCTCATAGAGGAGCAGCACGGTCGTGTATCTACCCCCTGGGCTCATCTACCCCCTGGTCTCATCTACCCCCTAGTCTCATCTACCCCTGGTCTCACCTACCCCCTGGTCTCATCTACTCTGGTCTCATCTACTCTGGTCTCATCTACCCCCTGGTCTCATCTACCCCTGGTCTCATCTACCCCCTAGTCTCATCTACCCCTGGTCTCATCTACCCCCTGGTCTCATCTGCCCCCTGGTCTCATCTACCCCCTGGTCTCATCTACCCCCTGGTCTCATCTACCCCCTGGTCTCATCTACCCCCTGGTCTCATCTACCCCCTGGTCTCATCTACCCCCTGGTCTCATCTACCCCCTGGTGTCATCCACCCTCTGGTCTCATCTACCCCTGGTCTCATCTACCCCTGGTCTCATCTACCCCCTGGTCTCATCTACCCTCTAGTCTCATCTACCCCCTAGTCTCATCTACCCCCTGGTCTCATCTACCCCCTGGTGTCATCTACCCCCTGGTCTCATCTACCCCCTGGTGTCATCTACCCCCTGGTGTCATCTACCCCCTCGTGTCATCTACCCCCTGGTCTCAGTCCCTGTTGTTCATGTCGTGGGTTAAAGTCGACAATCGTTAAATTGTTACCGCCGGTTGACGCAGAAAGCGTTTCAGGCTTTGTCGGGGACATCATGAAATATGCATAGTGTGAATTAAGCTTTCATAGGGGTGCAGTCTCCATCCCCCGGTACTTAAAATCTTAAGTCTGTGTCGCTCTGTTGTCTGGGAGTGTATTACACCGCAGGGGAGCATGGACTAAAACTGTCACCATTCAGGTAGCCTCTCTCTTCAGCCATATCGTCTAGATTCTAGAACAATCGCCTACTGAGGGTAATGAAACAATAAAACATGTGAATATAAAATGTCTGTTTTTTCAAATGCAAAAAGGGAGGATGAGGAGGAGGAGGAGGAGGGAGGGAAGGGTGGTAGCATTAGAAGATCACAATGAATGAATGAATGAGAATGAGGCTAGTCACCAAGCCGAGACACTGTAAAGCACCCGGCCACCTCCTCCACTGATTGGGTTGGTATTGAGAGAGAGAGAGAGAGAGAGAGAGAGAGAGAGAGAGAGAGAGAGAGAGAGAGAGAGAGAGAGAGAGAGAGAGAGAGAGAGAGAGAGAGAGAAAATCACTGCATAGAGCACAACCCTCGACCATAGAAGATGATTGGACTGCAGGACAGGCGACCCTTGGCCCACAATCAGGAAGCCCACCCATGAAAGTTGATTGGTTCAAGTCAAAAAAATCTACTCAGACCACGCGAGGCAGCAAAATAACTCAAGAGGGTACATACCTTGCCTTAAGACAAAGGCTGCTTTGGTTTCAGTACATCATACTAGAACAAAAGGCAGAATTGTAAATGGGGGGCACAAATTCTTCCAACACACACACACACACACGCGCACACACACACGCACACGCACGCACACACACACACACGCGCACACACACACACACACACACACACACACACACACACACACACACACACACACACACACACACACACACACACTCTCTTTTAATATCCCAGGAAGTTAGAGGCAGACCCCCTTCATTGCACAGTAAATCCTTGGGGATCTGGGTTGAGGAGGGGGGAGAGGGGGTCTGTTATGAGAGAGAGTTTGTTGTTGCCAACCCAACAAGGCCCACCACCACCACCACCACCACCACCACCACCCCCCCACCACCACCACCCACCCACCAACACCCCCCCACCACCACTACCACCACCACCACCACCACTACTACCACCACCACCACCACCACCACCACCACCACCACCACCACCACCACCACCACCACCACCCCCCCACCACCACCACCACCACCACCACCACCCCACCACCAGTGCAGCAGCAGCCCGCTCCCTGTCAGAGCAGGCAGCCAGACCAGACATGCACTCACACACTGTGGGAGGAGTACATTCCAGAAGCCCACACAGCTCAAATTTTAATCAATGTACCACACAAAGACACACACTTAAACACTCACACACACCACCACCACCACACCACTCACTCACCACCACAAAACATACACACACACACACCCCCACACACACACCCACACACCTCCTCAGCCGACAGTTGTCAATCAACGGCCACCCACCCCCCTAACCACCACCTCCCTCCCCCACCCCCCGCCCCAGAGCACTGGCAAGGTACAGTGTCCAGTGTCCCGTGTCCACGGCGCCCTCCCCTGGTCCTCCCAGTGACAGCAGGATGGCCGATGATTAAAGCGGCTTAACGCTCTTAAGGCATTAGAACAGCGAGCGGCTCACCTCCTCTTCTCTGATTGGCCACCGCCGGGACTCCTGGGGAGGGTTTCGATTTCCATGGGGCCGCTGGCCAACGGGGAGGAGGAGGCAGGGGTGGGCAGGGACCAGGGGCTTCTGGTGTAGGTGGGCTGAGGAGAGGGAGGAAGGGGTGGGGGGGGGGGGGGGTCACAGGGTTATGATAAGACTAAGACAATGGGTAAGATAAGAGGCCGTCCATCAATACCACACACTGTGTGTCAATGTAATGACACAACACAGGGCTGGCAGGGGGAAGGCCAGAGGTTCAACACAGACAGTCCTGGTGGTGTGACTTGTCTAAGGGTAGATGACATTAGCACCGTACCTTGTTGTTGGAGGCCACTCCATTGTTGTGTGCCCTAGAAGAGGGGAGGGGGGGGGGGGGAGAGGGAGAGGGAGAATTAATTCAACACACACAGACACAGACACACACACAGACACACACACACTATGCAGTGGGAAGTGAATGTCCAGGCACGCAGCACATTGTGGACTGGGAGACCAGTGTGTTGATGATAACCAGTACTCTCCTCCCCCAGCACACAGGACCGATAAAGAATGTGTTAGTGTGGGTGTGTGTGTGGTGTGTGTGTGTGTGTGTGTGTGTGTGTGTGTGTGTGTGTGTTAGTGTGTGTGTGTGTGGTGTGTTTATCTGACTGAGATGAGTAGGGTCTTACACGCCAACCTCCTCCACACAACAACAGAGAGATATTCACCAACAGCTAAAGGAAGTGATTATTTATTCTGTGACCTTCCTGGTGACAAAACATTCAGTTCAGAAGTGATTTGTACAGTACTTACTCCTGGGATCTGCTGGGTCCTGGAACATAGAAAGAAGAGTGAAAGCATTAATGGTGTCTAACGTTAAAGTATCAGAAATGTAGATGTGTGTATGTGTGTGTGTGTGCGTGTGTGTGTGTGCGTGTGTGCGTGTGTGCTCCACTCACCCCTGTTCTGCATAGTCCTTCTGGAGTAGCGGCGGCTGGGCCTCCTCTCAAACGAGGCGGACCTCCTGGCCTTGTTGGCCTTGGTGGTCTGGTACTCCGTCTTCCCGCTGGGACACACACACACACACACACACACACACACACACACACACACACGAGAGTGTTACTGTACTCACATTTACGTTTTTGCAGACGCCTTTATCCAAAGCGACTTACAACAAACACATTTGTCAAAAGTGAAATCATCTGTATCAGTCATTAAGAGCAAAAAATAAATAAATAAATAATAATTGTATTTGTATTATTATTTACTACTTCACTACAGAACGGCCAGCACTGGTCATGTTTTGACACCAGCCAGTCCACTTCACTGTGTGCCACTCTTTGTTCCCCTCTTTCTGCCACTAGCCATCACAAACTTTGTGGCCAAATGTTTAGTTTGAAAGTCTTGAGGGGAAAAGTGTTCAGGTTGGGGAATTGAAGACGCAAGCTTGAAAACAGACGGAGGGGTCCCAGGACAGGCAGATCAACAAGAGATCACATAATGACTTAGAATGTGCGGTGGAGGCTCAGTATGCACCAAGGCAAACAGGTTTGCAAACTTGCTTTTAAATAAATAAAATGTTGAGCAAGATCCAGCTCAAGGGAGGATTATGTCTAGACAGCAACACCCAGCGAAGCAGGACTTATGAAATATACAAGAGAGCGCAAAAGTGAGTTCTGGTTTTTAATGAGAGTGACAGGAGCGCTCTTCTAAATGGGGGTGGGACATGCCGCGCTCGGGGACCAGGGAGAGCAGTGTTGATGTCGTTGTTGTTGTAGACACTGCTGGGATGCGACACATGAAAAGGAAAACACAGTGCAGTGTCCCCGTTACGAGCCCCCCCCCCCCTTTCCTCCACGGCGCTCCCGGTCGCCCCCCCCAGGGCAGCTAGCTTATCCTCCGGAGCCCCAAGAGATGTTGTGGCACGGGACTGACCCCTGCTGAACTCCAGGGCCTGTCAACCGAACACAACCCGGCCCCAAAACCAACAGGGCTGGAGAGAGACCGTGCTAATGCTTGTTTAGCAGTCTGCAGTTGACACAGCTAGAGAAGCTACTTTATGCAATGGGGGGGAATAGAAAAAAGGAGATCCAGCTAGAGACACCGTTACTATGAAAAGATGCTGGGGTCCATATTAACAATATGAAAGAAACAAAAGAAAAAATAAGATGATGTGAAATTCCTCTTGCCTGTGCGCGAGTGAATAGTATGCGGGGTATGAGGGTATTGACTTCACAAAGATTAGATATCATGCTCCTACAAGCAGTACAGGGTGCAGAGTGTGTGTGTGTGTGCGCATGTAATATATGCCATTTAGCTGACGCTTTTATCCAAAGCAATTTACATTGCAGTGATTGCATACATTTTTCAGTATATTATGGTCCCAGTGGGGACCGAACCTACAACCTAAGTGTTGTTAGCGCCATGCTCTACCAAGTGAGCCACAGAGGACCGCGTTGTGTGTGTGTGTGTGTGTGTGTGTGTGTGTGTGTGTGTGTGTGTGTGTGTGCTCAGCGGTACCTGTAGCGGAAGCGTGAGCCCATGCGTATGAACGTGGAGCGCTGGTTGCCCTTCTGGACGGGGCCGCGGAGGCGGAAGAAGGCGTGGTGCTCCACGGCACACTTCCACAGGTGCTTGCAGGCCTTGGGGTGGTCCATCCTGAACACAAACGTGTGCTCCTGCTCCTTCCCCTGAGAGGTGGGGGGGGACGAGGTAGGGAGACAGAGAGAGAAGGGAGGGAGGGACACCGAGGTGTGGGGAGACAGAAGGGAGAGAGAGAATGCAGTGTCAGCAAAATGTACACTATTCTTTATAGCACCATGGGACAGGGAGAGGAGGGAGAAACACACATTCATGCAACAGTGATACAGAAGACAACACGACACACCGGCCAATTACATGTTACCAATGGGTATAGACATATACGGTCTGATCTTCATCCAAGTTACAATAATGAACAAACATAATGTGTTTTAACTAATAACACACACATTATTGTATTGTTCTTGTCCATTTTGAACACATCATTCAAACATTCACAGTGTAGGTTGGTATGTGAATTACGTGAAGGCTAATGACTAATTGGAGATTAGCAAACCTGGAGTCCAATCAATGAAACCAGATTGGAGGTGTGGGTTAGAGATACTTTGAAAACACTCAAACATTTTGAGTTTGCTATCCGCAAGAAGCATCTGCTGACGTGAGCCATGGTGCAAAAATGAGATCTCCGAAGACCTACGAACATGCATTGTTGATTTGCATAAAGCTGCATAGAGTTACAAAGTAATCTCAAAGAGTTAAGATATCAGTCCACAGACGATTTATTACTGTGGCTCCTCTCCCTAGAAGTGGGCACCCAGCCAAGAAGACTCAACACAGAATGCTCAATGAGGTAAAAAAAAAGAACCCTAGAGTAACAGCTAATGGCTTGAAGGAATCATTGGAACTGGCTAACATCTCTGTCTCCATGAGTCTACCATACGTAAAACATTGAACAGGCATGGTGTCCATGGCAGGACACCACGGAGGAAGCCACTGCTCTCCAAAAAAAAAAAGTTGCTGCACACCTCAAGTTTGCCAAAGAGCACCTTGACACACAACGCTGCTAGGAAAATGGACTGATGACACTAAGGTTGAATTGTTTGGGAAGAACACGCAGCACTACCTATGGTGTAAAAAGGGCACCGCATACCAACATGAAAACATCATCCCAACAGTGAAGTACGGTGGGAGCATCATGATTTGGGGCTGGTTGCTGCCTCGAGGCCTGGACAGCTTGCCATCATCGAGGGGAAAATGCATTCCCAAGTTTATTAAGGTATCCTACAGCATAACGTAAGGGTGGCTGTCTGCCAGCTGAAGCTCAGTAGCAGTTGGGTGATGCAGCAGGACAATGATCCTAAACATTGAAGTAAATCTAGTACATTTTAAATTTTACATTTTGCCATTTAGCAGACGCTTTTATCCAAAGCGACTTACAATTACGAATTACAGGGACATTCCCCCTGGAGTAACTGAGGGCTAAGTGCCTTACTCAAGGGCACACTAGTAGTGGTGTGGCTTCATGCGGGATTTGAACTCACAACCTTCCGATCACAAGTCCAACTCACTATCCACTAGACCACCACTATCCCTAGTACAGAACGGCTTCAAAAAAATTAAATCCACCTTTTGGAGTGGCCCAGTCAGAGCCCAGACCGTAACCCAATAGAGTTGACCTCAAGAGAGCTGTTTACACCAGACATCTTAAGAATATGGCTGAGCTAAAGCAGTTCTGTAAGGCAGAATGGTCCAACATTCCTCCTGAACGTGGTGCAGATCTGATCCGCGGCTACCAGAAGCACTTGCTTGAGGTTATTGCTGCCAAAGGAGGTTCGACCTGTTATTAAATCCAAGGGTTCACTTACTTTTTTCCACTAGCA
>NC_137677.1:59733274-59783274 GCF_963989245.1 Nansenia antarctica | reverse complement strand
CCTATGCGGATCGGCCGGTCTCGTTTGTCTGCTTGTGATGCGGTGGTAGTCTGCTCGCCTCGTCGGTATGCGAGGGACAGATCCATTTGTGTGTCTTCTAGTTAAGATTTTATTACTTTATGCTTATTGTGAGCATCAGTAAACTGGCAATAACACAGGTGGAAGTATCGTCTCTCCTTTCGCTCATGTGTGCGTGCGTTGCTTAACTGAGAATGAGACACGTTCAACGTGATGTTGTTTCGCTAGCAAACTACCCGCCACAAAAACATCAAAATAAGTACTTCCTCTTTTGTTTTCTTAAAATGTTTATTCACCATAATGTAGTATGGAGTTCAAAGTACTAGAATACCACATAATATCAAAATCGCCAAAATCGCGATTTCCATCTATATTTGCTCTTTGCCACGAACGAACGCCAGCGACATCCGACGGGTTTTCCCAGGCCACCACACATATGGTCCCAGCAAGAATCAAACGCACAACATAAGCGTTGTGCAGCTGAAGTCTTACCAGAAGAAGAGGCCAATCTTGGTTTCCCCCTCAAACACCAGGACTCCGGTCGGGGTCAGTCCTAGACTGTACTCGTTGCCATCTCGGGCCTGGAGACACATTCAGGGTGGATGAGGCAAAACATATTCAGTGAGTTACATTGTACTTCATCCCTCAAACATACCATAGCTTAACGTAACAGTTTTGTAATTTTATTTTATTCAATAGCACTGACATTTGACACCTGACAGGCCAGCCTCTCTGAAACAGAGACCTGGGGACGTGCAGCCGATAAGCCTCCAGTGTGAGGATAGCCCAGTTCAGATCTTTTTAAAATCTTTAAAAAAGATCAGTTTTATAAACGTTGCAGAGAAAAACTCGGCAACCACTTGCGACCACCGACGTTTTCTCTGCAACGTTTTGAAAAACTGACGCGTTGCGTCGCGGATCCTAGATCTGAACTGGGCTTTAGACAGCAGAGTCCGTGACGGGGACGGCAGAGAGACCCACGCTCACCTTGACCATGTGCATGTCCACCCCGTACATCTCCAGCCACTTGGCTTTGTTCAGGTAGTTGATCTCCGCCTGCGCCGGCATCTGACCTCTGGAGGGGTGAAGAGATACATACATTATACACACAGGATACGTACTGCTTCCCTCTGAAACTGTAAAGGACCGCCACAGGCTCAGTTTCTTCCCCTCAGCCGCCAGGCTGATAAATGACTCTGGCTTCCCCCTCCCCCCCACCCCCAAGTCTGCCCAGGACTGAATATGCACTGGACTCACTGTAAAAACTCTGCACTAAACTTTATATATGTTGCACTATCCAATGCACTGTTGTCTGTCCTGTGTTGTCCTGTTTTTTGCATTTGTTTTTGTATACACGTGAAAAAAAGTATAAACGCACTTACTGTAATGCCAAAGCAAATTCCTATATGTGTATGCATAATGGCAATAAACGTTATCTGAATCTGAATACACACAGGATAGATACATTATACACATAGGATACATACATTATACACATAGGATACATACATTATATTCTGCTAAATGCCAAAAATGTAATGTAACTGTAATGCAAGAGACCAGGACAATGCAGCAAACTGGGGGAGAAGGCTACCAGAGGCACTGTAGCTCACATACTGAATACATACTGAAGAATGTGCTGCTCTCTTATCACGACTGGTGGTTATGAATCATAATTTTGGGGTGAAGTAAAAAAAAAAAAAAAAAAAAAAAGACGTCCACCATGAGGGAATAATTGAGAAGATATGATATCAGTATGAGAGGTTGGCCTAGATAGAGTACATGTGGTCTACATTTAAAGCAGTGGAGGCTGGTGGAGGTAGACATCGGAGGACAGGGTCAATGTAGTGCACGGAATGGAATGAGGAATGGTATTCAACACATGTTTGATAGCATTCCCTAGTGCATTCCCTAGTGCATTCCCTAGTCCATTCCCTAGTCCATTCCCTAGTCCATTCCATGCATTACAATGAGCCTGTCCTCCGATGTCTACCTCCACTGATGTAAAAGACTAGACACTAAAATGATTGACCACCCTTAGGTCCATTATGCCTTTTGAAGCTAAAGTAGGCAGGCTAACCTCCCTGGTCAACCCTCGCTGGCCCACATACAACCTCCATTGATTTCACATATTGCTTTAATTTAACACATGCTGTATGTAGCCTACATCCATTTAACTACACCGATTTGCACTAAGTGCCACAATATTATAGGGACCATAACATATAGGTCAGCATAAGATTAACATGAATCTAATTAATTAAACTGTTAATTAACATTAACAGAAAACAGCATATAATGCTACATTATACAATAATAATAATATTCCATTTAACTGACATTTATCCAAAGCGACTTATATTGCAGTGAGTGCATACATTTTTCAGTATATACGGTCCCAGCAGGAATCGAACCCACAACCTAAGCGTTGTTAGCGCCATGCTGTAGCGACTGAGCCACAGACGACTGACCTGCATTCCTTCCAGGTGTTGAAGATGGCCAGCTCCATGGTCTCCGTCTGCTCCGGGATGAAGCGGAACTCTGACACCAGGTCCAGGGCGTGCTCCGCGGGGTCACAGTCGCCCAGCTCAGCTGGAAGGCACGACATTATTCAATACATGAGCCTCAGACCCACTAAAACACTATTTTTACCCGAGCACTGTAACAGATACAGGTCTCGACAGACCTGGCCTCAAACGCCACTCTGTACACAAAGAGGCCTGTCCTCCTCCTCCCAGAGCACCACGGAGATAACTCTGTCTGGAGGCAGACTCACACACACACACACTCTCTCTCTCACACACACACACACACACACACTCTTACACACTCACACACTCACTCACACACACACACACACACACACACACACACACACACACACACACACACACACACACACACACACACACACACACACACACATTTACATTTTTGGCATTTAGCAGACGCCTTATTCCAAAGCGACTTACAATCGATACATTTGACTAAGCAGGTGAATCATCAATCCACCAGTCGTATCAGGAAGAGTAATCTAGCTCAGGCCAGGGGCCATTGGCAGTCTCAGTGACACACGGAGGTGAGGACAGCTCCTGTGTTATCAGTGATGAGGTGCAGCTTGGTTGCAGGACAGAGCAGTGTGATGTGACACAGAGCTGAATGACACAGTGTGGAGCAGCACTGTAGGGGGGTAGTAGGTCAGGGGTCAGGGGTCAGGGAGATGGCAGGGATACAGTGCAGGTAGGGTTAGGACACAAGCGGTCAGGCTCACCTCCTCCAGGTCAACCAATCACACGCTGCCTGGGGATGACAGACATCCTGCCAAGACAACTGTCCTAACTGAGTACTAGAGAGAGCTACTGAGCACGCTCAGTCAGTGCAGTGCATTGGGACATTGAGTTGGACAATACATTCCAACCTGAGACCCTGTGATTTTGTGTGTGTGTGTGTGTGTGTGTGTGTGTGTGTGTGTGTGTGTGTGCGCGCGCCCGTGTGTTTGACAGCAGGGGGGGAGGTGGTTGAATGGACCACAGACTGCAGGACAAGAGCTACGATCCTGACGTCTATTCTACCTGAGAATGAAAACGACAAAGTGTGACCGTGATCCTTGTTGGGAAAAAAAAGCCTCTTCTCTCTGGTCTGACTGTTGAGGAAAATAACGGTTTTGCTGCGCGTAAACGTTGGGGGTTGCAGTAGGCTGTAGATGACCGAGTACTCAGAGGGGACAGAGAAAAGAAGACAGAGAGAGATTTGAGAGCGAGGGAGGGAGTGGGGAGGGAGGAAAATGAGAGAGAGAGGAGAGAGGGCCAGTGCTGGATTAGGGGGCCTTTGGCAAGGACTGGACTCTAATGAGTTGGCATTTACCCCACAGAGGAGCTGGGAGAGAGAGAGAGAGGGAGGGAGGTAGGGGGGGGGCAGGAGAGGAGAGGGGAATTCTGTTCCATTCAGAATAACCCTGGAGAGTGAATGTACAGTGTGAACAGTGGACAGGCTCTGCAGCCTCAGCGGTTTTCGGGTCCCCTGGGACAGACAGGCCACTGGCATTCTCCAAGAGAACACCGGGATAATACGCCACGAAAACCCACACGTCATGAACTGCAGAATGTAAACACAACTGGAGACACTAGTCATTTTTGGAGACAGTATATAATAATAATATAAGCCATTGAGCTGACCCTTTTATCCAAAGCAACTTACATTGCAGTGAGTGCATACATTTTTCAGTATACATGGTCCCAGCGGGAATCGAACCCCCATCCTAAGTGTTGTTAGCGCCATGCTAAGGTACATTTGTTGGCCGCCAGCGAAATTATGGTAATGTGATCTTTTGTTTAATTAGTTTGTAGACTTTTACTTGACTTGGCAGATTACTCAGAGCAGATTTCCAGAACGTATTTTACGAACGCACCCACTGTGTCTATGGGCTCCTACATGCACTCACCTTGCAGTGAGAAGGCTGCCAGCTCCACTGCTGTGTCGAAGGCGCATTCTAACCTGCGTTCACCAGAGAGAGACCAGGGTCAGTAACTCACACTGTTACGTTCAACATCCACACAAGCAGGCCATGGACATTTACAATGTGTACATCTTGCGGTGGCGTCATGCTGCGATGCTTAGCTAATAGCCATTAGGGGTGCAACGGTTCAGTTGGCCCACGGTTCGGTACGGTTCGGTATTTTGGGTCACGGTTTTCGGTACGGTTCGGTTCAGAAACAAATGCTACTATTTATTTACAAACTGTTACTTTACTTTATTTTGCTTATACATAATATGGAACTTTAACATACACATGTATATGTTATGTATATAATGTATATATAATTGTATATAAACAAAAAACACTTTCAAATGTCCAAAAATAAATAAACACTTTCGAAAGTAAAAGTGCACTTTAGCCTTGACAGCTGGTAGCCCGTATACAAACAGGAGGAAAACAAATTCACACTACAAAAGTAACACTTTCCACATAGCGTTCCAACATGTCATGTGTTGTATTCCAACGAGTTGCGACATCGTGGATTAATTTGTGTTTTGGTAAGTCTAACATATCTTGTTTAATTGTCAGAATATGGTGGGCTGTGGTGCTTTTGTTGAAGAAAGTGACTGCATGTCTGATCTTACCCAGGAGGCGGGACACCGGGGTTATTGCCACTGCCTTCTTGGCGGCGAGATTTACGACGTGCGCAAAGCAGCCGATCTGTGGCCCCAGTCCACCAGCTTCATGGATCGCATTTACGATATTTGCTGCGTTGTCTGTTGTTACGGGAATTGTTATGTTTGGCCTCTCCAACTTCCACTCAGTCACTGCATTTGTTAGTTCCTCTGCCAGGTGCGCACTGGTATGGCTTTCGTATAGTGGACGAGTTTGCAGTACTGCGCTCTGCATCTCCCAATCCGGTGACATGTAGTGGACCGTGACAGTGAGGTAACTCTCCGTTGCCCGGGAGGTCCAACCCTCCGTAGTCAGTGCAAAGCTCTGTGTTTTTGCCAAATCGTCTTCAATGCCTCTGCGCGTTGTTTGGTAAATACCGGGGATTATTTTGGTGCTGAATGATGTACGGGAGGGGACACTGTAACGGGGCTCGAGAGTTTTTATCAGATTTCGAAAACCCAAATCTCCAACCACCGAAAAGGGCTGCAAATCCTTTGCAATGAACATCCCCACTGCATTGGTTATTTTTTTGTGTTTCTCTGAAGTGGTAGTGTACGTCTGTCCGAACGCATCAGAGAGAGACTGCTGTCTGCTCACTGACGCTACCTGACTGGCTTTCCTGCTCCCAGTCAGTGTTATCGTTGAGTGGTAGCGGCGAATATGCTGGTTCATGTTAGAGGTGCAACCATTTGCATATGGCACACGCTTTAAGCAGAGCTTGCAGACAGTAATATTTCTGTCCACTGTTTTCCCCCCCTTATTGTCGTATTCAACGGGAAAAGCGAATTGACCCCACACCGCAGACTTGTAGGAATCCAGGGCTTCCTCAAACTGTTGCGGCGCTCTCAGAGCTAATTTACGAACGCAGCCAAATCGCAGCATAAACCGAAAACCGTCACGGTTCACTAGTGAATTGAGCCGTGGAACGCAAACCGTACCGTCCGTAAAAAAACCGAGAACCGTTGCACCCCTAATAGCCATAGTAATCAATTGCCTTTGATAGCGTTTTGAGGGCACATCACTTGCCATGTGTGTGAACAGAGTCAGCCTAGGACCCCCAAAACATGTCCACTGAACACTCAACCCCTCAGCAGGACATTGTACAGTGAGTCCTCCTGGTATTTTCCAATCCCCGTACTGTTACACTACCAAGCCCACAGTGAACAGGGATGTGTAGCAGGACATAACAGCCTCAGCCCATCCTCATTAGCACTAGTGTCAGGCTGGTAAGACAGCAATGAGGAGATCAGTCACAGCTGCTCCTGTGTTCAGAGACCCCTGTCAGCAGAAAGCACTGAGGGGGATTCACTCCAACTAACAACCATTTTCTCACACACGCACGTACACACACCCACACACACACACACACACACTGCACACACAGTGCACACACAGTGCGCACACACACACACACACACACACACACACACACACACGCACACACACGCACACACACACGCGCACACACACACGCCCACACACACACACATTATTGGATTGCCAGACAACACTAATCCCCCTGTAGTGAAAATTGACACTAATATTCAAAACCTACTTATGGGATGTTAATAATAATAATAATAATTCCATTCCTGACATAAAATGTAATCCGGTAGCTAAGCCTCGTAGCAGCATCTGTGTTATGATGCAACAGATGCACACATGTGATGATGCATTTGGCCTACAGACACCCAACACAGTCAACTAATTGCAGCAGTAGCAGCGCATGGGAGTTAGTAAACCTAATATGTGCAGAGGGAAATCTCAGAGGATTGGTTACTTACTTTCCACTGAGAATATCTTGCTTTAGTTGTAATACAAATAGATATCTGTGGGAAGGGGGGGGGGGGAGAAAGAGGAAATGTGTTCATATGCAAGCCAGATAAAATATCATAATCAATCTTGTCATACAGGTAGAAGCTTTAAACTGGGTTGCAAGAGTCCAAACAGGTGAGTCCTCACCTGGTCAGCTCCTCGTGCAGGTTGTTGGGTTCGGAGGAGTAGAACTTGACCCTCATGTGAAGGCAGTACGGGGGTCCAACTATAAAACAGAAGACGGACAGAAGGGAGGAGAGCAAGAGAGGGGTTATCACTAACGGGATAAAGGGGATGTGCCTGGCTGCTCGTCAAAGCACCAGTGGCAGTGATCGTCCTCAAATGGCTTCAGTCTCTGTGTGTCACCCTCCATCCCATTGCTCTGTCTTGATTGATCCAATAGGAGAATTAGGATAGGTGTCTGATAGCCTGTCAATCTTTTAAGCTGTATGGGGTAGAGGTTGAATACTTACTTTTGACTTGTTTTTTTATGCTTTTTGTGATGTCGAGCCAATGCTGCAAGGAGATGGAAGAAAAATAACAACCAATTTTCAATTAGACAGTAGAATGCTAAGTCAGGACAATGCAGTAGAACAGAAAACATCTAGAATGTTCTGGACACTTATAACCACACCATTTCGTCCAATATCTGAGGGCCGTTCACATGGGCAACGTCAGCACAATGACCCCCTGACCAGACAGAGTAGACGGTATGTCTAACACCAGGTCTGAGTGTGCCACTAGAAAGTTATTTTCTTAATGGTAACACTTGTCTGGGAGGCCTGAATCTGTGAGGCATGAACAATGTAGGAGAGGAGGGGTGGAGGCAGGGAGGGGGGGGCTGTTCACGCTGATGAGGGAATGGAAGGTCTCTGGCACAGCCTTCTCTCTCTCTCCTCTCCCCCACATTCCTCACTCCAGCCCTCCCTCTCTCCCTCCCTTCCTCCGTGCCCTTCACAGCACATCAGCCCTGACTGGGTCTTGCACATGAAGCCGACTTTAAGAACCGCACTTTAACTCCCTATAAGAAAACCCTTGGATCAATCATACACGTCATTTAAAGATTCGTTTTTGAACCAAACGACTGGGTGACAACCCTATATAGTTAACTTATAAGTAAATGGATGTCACAAGAATGGTTGACCAAACACCCCCCCCCCACTTAGCTTGATCTTACCTCATAAGGACAGACGAAGCCATGAAGTCAAGTTAATCATTATGGGAATTTGCTCTCACCGGCACTTGTGCTGAGTCCATGAAGCGCAGACCAAAGTAGTCCTTCTCTACGATGTCCAGATGGTACATGATCTGGTCAAACAGCTCCTCACCTTTGGCTTTTTTCTGTGAGGAGACAGAAAAGAGTGACATTAGAGTGATGGCAAGCGTCTTGCCCTCATCAATCTTTCATCATTTGGTTCCACTTTTCACTGTGTTCTCCTATGTTTTTTGATACTAATATCAATCATTAGATTAGATTCAAATGTATTGTCATTGTACAAGTACCAGACAAAGAAATGCAGTTTAGCATCCAACCAGAAGTGCAAATAGTTTTTAGGCTATATGTTTACTATATTTACTTCTTTCCATTCACACCAATGTTGTCAACAGTGCAAATATGTTGAACAAAGTCATGACTCAACTAGTGTTTGCTTGCTTGGGGGGAAATGCGGATGCATTTACGGGAATTTGCACAGACTCTAGGCAGTAAAAAGAAACAAAAGAAAAGAAAACGAAAAAACACCAAATTCTTCTGCCGACTTCACCAGGCACTCTGCCATATGTACGGACTTGGTCCGAATTCCAGCCTCTCTGGGGGGAAGGCTGAACTGAAGGCTGCTTTGATGCAGTGTCTCCTGGGTGCTGACAGGTCCGTACCAGTCTCTGCCCTGCTCAGGTTGGGCTGGGCCCGAGCTAGCCACTCCTGTGCTGCCTGTAGCCTTACGGTGCACCCACCACCACCACGCCAACTTCAAAACAGCGGGAACAGGACAGCACAGGGGGTCGCCATAGCAACTGAGAGAGAAGGCCCCGGCGACAAGGCTAGCTGGCTCACGTGACCTCTCTCTCTCTCTCCCCCCTCCTTCTCTCTCTCTCCCCTCCTTCTCTCTCTCTCCCCTCCTTCTCTCTCTCTCCCCTCCTTCTCTCTCTCTCCCCTCCTTCTCCCCCCCCCACTTCTTCTCTTCCTCCCCCCCCCCCCTCCCTCTCTCCCCCCCGACTGGAGTCTCTTCATGCTGCAGTCCTGCAAGGTCTCAGCTGAGCTAATGACTGATCCTCCTGACCTGCCTGTGAAAACAAACCCAGCCCCCCCCCCTACCTCCCTAACCCCCCCCCCCCAACACTGACCAAAGACATGGTGCAAACAAAATCTGCGGTTGGTCCTGCCGGGCACTCCACTGGACTGGCTGGCTGGCTGGCTGGCTGGCTGGCTGACTTTCACGCTTGTTTATGTTCAAGGTGACTGACTGAATGACCAAAGCTAAACTGAAGAGTAGAAAACGGCCCGGGAGTGGCTGTGGGCGCTTTACATTCTTTGGATCTGATCTTTAGTCTCGATCTAACGTCTTTACTGCAGAGCGCCCAGGCCAGAGAAACTCATGCCACTAAAAAACACTACAAAAGAAAAAGGCCCCCCGATCTTTTGTCTCCAACGCTAACGTGCATTGGTTCCCACTGTAGTGGCGTCCCATACAGTCCCTCTGTACAGCAGTGACAGAAACCTCTGAACAAATTAGCCCAGCAGCTGTGACGCTGCTGAATACATATATATACACAGCACTCACAACACCAAGACACAGAGACAAACCAACATTTACATTAGCAGCGACAACAGACAGTGATCACACAGGCCTACACTGCCCACCTATGGTTCAGGAGTTGTAAAGAGAGAGAGGGGGGATCCCTGTGGTTACTGAAGGGGAGAGGAGGAGGAGGAGGAGGAGGAGGAGGAGGAGGAGGTGTATGTATGCATGTTATGTATGCTATTCTGCCATTGCACTGGGCCAGGCCCCGGCCCCTAGTGTCAGCCCCCTCTGGCCGGACGCTCACGTAGGCCCAATGGAGTTGGCATAGTGCACAAAGCGCCCCTGCGGCCTGGAGAAAAGCACACAAAGGCCCCATTGTGCGCTCCAGTGAACCCCGGGCCTCGCTTGCCGCATTGTTCACCAGAGGTTTCCAGCCTGCCGGGCCAACAAGCTGCCTTTGGAGGCGCAGATACATTCCTAAGGCTACTTCCCCTCCCGCATGCAAGTGCACTAAGGGCCCGGGGAAGGAAGGGAGGGAGATATATGGCGCTCCCACCCTCCCTCCCTCCCTCCCTCCCTCCCGCCCTCCCCTCGGCAAACTATCCACCCTAGTCTTAAAGCTTGACGCTTCCCTCCGCTCATTCAGAGCTGAACACCCTGACCTGGAGAGAGGGAGAGATGGATGCAGCAGGGGGAGAGGGATGGAAGGGAGAGAGGGATGGATGGAGGGATGTGTCAGGCCTGAGGTGAATCATTGGCGGTTCTTTACTGTGCTTGCGTCGGACTCTGAAGGGCAGGGGGGATGTCTGGTGCTTTAGAGGGGTAACCCTAGGAAACCCTATTGAGTAAACCATACTGAACCATCTATCAACCATGTTGGTAAGGGCAATAAACAGGCTACGGCTCATTCTTTCATTGAATGTCAGTCTCTGGACTATTTATATGCACTTAAGGGTTCTAAGAAAAACAGACTTCGAGTCGAGTTGTTAAGCGAAATACAAAACGCGGCGTCAAACAAGTTTTTCTCCTTTCGACGGCCAGTTCCTCAACGGTTCGCTAGAAGAGGAAAAGGGCACTGTCCTAACCGACGGTTGTTCACAACGACAAGTTCTGCTAAAGTAGTTCCACTCCCAGACTATTTTGTCACCCAAAAACCAAAACAACCAATCATCTTTTCCTCCAATTTTAGCACCATGTTTATTCACTGTATAATGTATCCACAGCGTTTAGTCAGTCCCCCGGGTGCTTGTTCCAGCAGCTTGTTTGTCAGAGATCAGAAAGAATAGGAAAACAAACGGGAAGACCATTAGCTGAAAGCTGTCTTAGAAGAACACCAAGCAAACTAAAAATAAGGCCTTGATGATTAGGATCAGTCGCTGAATGATTGCACGGGGAGCCGACGAACACGGATATTACACAAGCCAACAGGAAAGGCGACATGACTTTAAAAACGGTCCAACCCGCCTCCCTACTTTGAAACACATATCAAAGCCAGTGGCAGCCCATGAGAAAGTCATCGTCGGGCTACGTTAATTAGAACTCTTACATAACGGCACTAGAGGTTCACAGAGAGGGCCCCATCTGACACTTTGAGAAGTTGGCTACCAGATTCCCATGACATTGAATACATACCCTATTCTAAAACCGACCCAAAGTTTTTCATTCAAACTCTGCTTCAGCAGAAAGCAGAGAGAAAACAGTGCTGATACAATTCCAGAACTGTACAACCGCCGGTCCATCTCAGCTTGGAAGTCTAGATTGGGCTCCACAAGAAAAGCTTGTCTTCCATACACAGTATCTTGTGATAACTGTCCAACAGCAAGACACACATATAAAACAAATAGACAAATCTTAAGGCGACAGCATGAGAGTAGTGGAAAGTCTCTGCTTTAGAATACTCTACACTCACATGCTGTAGTGGAATAACTGGAATGCAACTGGTTGGACAGCTGGAATGCCTTAGAAATTCTTAGGAACTAGAGGAATGAAAGAGAGCAGGGGGCATTATGAGGCATGAGGTTAGGGTTAGGTGAAGTCTTCCACTGTTGCCTCCGTTCACTTTGGCTACTGGCTAGGTGGATCACGTGATCAGGTGCGCTCAGCTGTAGCAGAGGGGATCAGGGTATTAACAGGTGATCAGCCCCACTCACCAGCACACACCTGCTTACAATACACACACACACACACACACACACACACACACACACACACACCCTGTCACGCAACTCTAATGTACTACTGTACACATCTCAGTGAATCAACACCTGAGAGTGAGGTCAAATTCACCCAGTCACTGATTAACCATACACACTGAGAACACTACCACCGCCCACCCCCTCAGACTTACAACAGCTAGGCCGACATAACATGATAACAATCTAAGAGCAAGGGGACAGATCATAGCACCAACAGGCAAAACAACCCCCTTTCCCTCAGGGCACCAACTTATACAATAGCATTCTGCTTCTTTTGGAATGCCATTATGTCACCCTACCAAACTTCCACCTGTTCCCTTCCCATTGTGTGTGTGTGTGTGTGTGTGTCTTGACAATCACTTGAATTAACAGGGACCACAGAGGAGCAAAGCTGGTGGGTTTTTGCCCCACTGTTTGCAGTGTGAGTGTCAGTGTCAGAGCCTCACCGGTAGGTCCACGCTGACGTCTGTGCCGTCCAGCAGGGACACCCGGCAGGTGATGACGGACTTGGCTTCCCCGGCAGCGGGGATGTGTGTGACGGCCCTCTGGGCCTCTCGCAGGCGGGTCTTCTCTGCATGCTTACGGATGGACCGCCGGCCCAGGGTCCGGCGGAGGAAACTCAGCATGGTGGGGGCGGGGCCTAGTGGATGCTACCTGAATCAGAATCAGAGTTTATTATTGACAAAGAGGTTTTTTTTCACATAGGGAACACAAGGAATTTGCTTTGGTCTGGTGGTGCATAAGAATAGACAAGGACAAGTGCGAGGACAACATGAAAATAATAGGGCCTATTAGAGGTGAAAAAGTGTGTGTATAAGAATAGTGCAAGGTGACATAACAGTGCAGTGTGACTGGGACTCACATCTGAGAATGCTACCATCAGCCAAAGCCCAGTAGCTATGGTTCTACTAGATATCGTGTAAAATGTATGTACAACTTTTTTTTTTGCCTAAGGACAATATAGGCTAGCTAGAGCACAAACTGAAAGTTGAGTTCATGATAACACCTGCAAGGTCTGTCATGTTTCTCCTGCATAGATTAAGATATTTAGATAAGCTTTCTTATGTAGGGGGCATCATTTTTACCAAATCAACTCAATGATGAGCTGTTTCTGTGATCATAAATGATCAGCCAGTGCCAGTGAAGAAGAACACAGACAGACAAAACAACATCAACAACAACAACAACAACCATCACTGCCTGACAACACTACATACATTGTGAGTTCTTTAGATAGTGCTGACACAGCTATCAAATATACGAAACCCAAGTAACTCAGTATCAAAGACAGACACAGATCATTTGCATGCTGCTACCAGCTGGTTAGCGCAGCTAGTAACAACTAGCTGGCTAGTTGCTAGCAAGCTTTGTTTGCCTAATACAATTGGTTTGCTAAAATACTATTATTATTAGCCTACACCTATTTATTTTTCATAATTACCCAAAAAACAAACGGTTGGAAATTCAATTAAATAAATATATCAATTGCAAATTATTGCAAGTTTAGCTGTTTAGCTACTTAGCAACGGACGGTTTGCTAAAATACTATTATTAGCCTACACCTATTTATTCATAATTACCCCAAAAAACAAACCGTTGGAAATTCAAATTCAATAAAATAAATATATCAATTGGAAAATA
Organism: Nansenia antarctica; assembly: GCF_963989245.1. Lineage (NCBI taxonomy): Eukaryota > Metazoa > Chordata > Actinopteri > Argentiniformes > Microstomatidae > Nansenia > Nansenia antarctica. The sequence continues at coordinate 59,769,712 of NC_137677.1, read as the reverse complement.
AATATTGCAAGTTTAGCTGTTTAGCTACTTAGCAACAGATGATGCTGAGCAACAGATGAGACACACAGACACACACTTGCTGTCTGTCTGTCTGGCCACTTGTTAGATCCTAAAGTTCCTATCTAAAAGCGATACTCACGACAGAAAAACGTGCTGGTATTCAAAACGAGAGATAGTCCGCTTGCATTGCCCACGTTTGTTTAATAAATAACCTATTGTTAAATTCCCATGGTTGGTGTGTCTAGTTTAGTGTGTTTGCCAACGGGATGATTTTCACAAGTCCCAAGAAAAGTGGGAGGCAAGATTCACCCCTGAACAGGATATGACGTCGAGATAATCCCTAACAAAAAGTGGATTTGCATTTAAAGGGACAATGATGATGGGGGTTTGAGTGGTAGTCTGTCTTGAAATGAAGTGAAAGTATTTTTCATTGAATTATTATTATTATTATTATTATTAAGAGAATTAACTCCCATAAACATAATGTTTTATTGTTTTATTGATTAAACGCTCTTCAAAAGTTAGCCTGTCATGTTTTATGCCCACCTCATTAGGGTTGCAATCATAACACAGGATTCTTTCGTGTGTGTTCAACAATATGATAATTACTAAATAATTGCACAAAACACACTCAAAAGTCATAATAAAATGTTTAGAATCAGATCAAATTGGGGGCTGTATGGGCTTTCATCTCCATTTAACAACAGCACCACCTACTGGTCATTGGGATAGCATGAGTGTGGGGCTTCTCTCCTTCAATGCTTTGGGGTCAGAAATAACTTCATGTTGACCTCCACGACCACTGATTCTATTACAGTCCACCTCAGACTGTACCTGAAGGTCCATTTAAAGTGACAGTTGCAAGTCTCACCAGTCATCACACGACAGTGGTGGTGAATATCTATGATAAATACTCTTTTCAAACTTCAATTCCTAGAGAAGATTAGGGAAAACAGTGACATCTTCTTACAGGTCGTGAGTTTAGAATTATAAGGTTCTATCTCCGTTTAGGGTAGTTCAGAGATATTGAGGGTCAAAGTTTTTACATTCCATTATGTTTTGTGAGATGGAATCTTTGTATTTTATGAATTACTAACTCAAAAATGTAAACATTTTTAAAAAATAACATTAATAAACACCTAATGGATCAGATTATGTAAAAAAACTCAATTTTGACAAAAATGAAGATAGAACCTTATAATTCTAACGGCACGAGGTGTTTAGGCAGAAATAAAATTGCTATTTTAAAATACTTTACTTGACAGTACTACCACTACTCTGACAACCTACTGCTGAGATGGTTTCTCTTTAACACCGTCCATCTCTTCACCACAGTGCCTGCCCTCACTTTTACAGTGTGGAAAAGCAACATCAGCCAAAGCCACTTTCTCATGCTTTATTAACAGACAATATTTAGTTGTTTGTAATTAGGCTTAGGAACATATTTAAAGCATTGTCAATAAACTGCCAGTAAACAATAAAGACAAATCTAAGAGCCATGGACATGAGGCACAAACATGTACATTTCAAGCCTGCAAACTGTGACACTTTAAATAACGTGAAAAAAATACTATTGTGCAATATGACAACCCTAGTTGACTATCTGAGCAGTATAGTACAGTGGATTGTGTACATAGCCTTTATTTATGTAAACCAGCTCCTTACCTTCTTGTGATTTTTTCTTTTTTCTAAAAGTTTTTTTTTTTTTTCTTTCCTAACACCAGGGGAGCCACCCCTCCTAAATGTCGTTGTTTGGTACCTGTACTGTAGCAATGACAATAAAGTCCATTCATTCATTCATTCATGGTGAATTAGTTCGGTTTAAAAATGTAAGAAATAATATCTTCTAAAAACACGACACGATCCAGGTCATTCTCAAAACAAAAGCAAACATTTGAACTCACAAATTATTTTCCCTTTTATTTTAAAGATTTTTTTCATATACAACATTGTATTTACATGGTCTAGTATATTTACACAAAATGAACAAGTGGCACTGTGTAGTTTGGAGTTTTTTGTTCCCTACAGGTGTCTTATAAACAAATAAAATGATAAATAAAAATCATAACATCACTTTATGTTTCTGACTTATTCAGCAGCGCTCACAGCTACCCAGTCATCTGCAAAGTGCGGTCCTTTCCCAAGAAGCAAGAACTGTTTCCTTTACAAAAATACAACTCAGCCAGCCACCCTTCCCCTCCATACTGCCTCCTCCATACAGTACCCCCCCCCTCCCCCCCCCCCATGATCGTTTGATGTTCCTGAAATCCCCTAGCCTGGTGTGGCGTTCTGTAACTGTACTGGAGTCCTGTTCTTATGATGCGTCATACACCTCTGAGGCATGCCATTAGTGAGTGGGTTCCATGGATGAAAAGAGTGGAAGATTTTTGGAAGGAAGAAAAAGAGGAGAATCGAATGACGTTTTGTGTGTATTGATAAAAGACTGAATCTGGTGGTTTCACAGAAGGCCTATATAATTGCCGACATAATCCCTCCTTTGCTTCTACCATAGACTCACCCCTAGTCACCTCAGGTCAGGAAGATGTAACTATGACAACTCATACCCATACTAGTTTACGAGCAGGCTTATTCCAGACAGATAACATTGAACAACGAAAGACTGACAGGCTATGTTGAAATGGGCAGTTAAAGCATGATGAGGGGTTACTGTACTGTAGGTTAGCTGAGGTTAGCTAATGGTTCTACGGACCATGGGACACCCGGCCACAGCAGCACCAGAGGCAGGACAAATATACACAACAGAAACTGCTGCATCACTCTCTTCCTCCCCCCCCCCCCCCCCCCTCTCGCTCTCTCTCTCTCTCTCTCACACACACACACACACACACACACACGTGTACACACACACACGTGTACACACACAAGCGCACGCACACACACACACACACAGCCACCCACACACACACACAGCCACCCCCACACACACACACACACAAACAAAAGCGCACACACACACAAGCGCACACACACACAAGCGCACGCACACACGCACACACACACACACACACACACGGCAGTTTGGTTGTGCAGTAGACGGCATCGGAGATGGGGTGGCACTATAACTACAGTGCCCAAATGGCGACATGGAATATTAAAAAAGCAGGAAAACAGCCTCTTTCATGAGTAGAAGAGTACCTACAACTATCAACAAGCCGCTCCATCTAAGGAGTTCATGATAATGACAATACAGTTGAACCAGTGTGAAAACAAGCACTCATGTTGCCTGACGGTTTGAATGAAATATGTCATCATGTCATTATTGTGTTGGTACAACAAATGCCCAGCAGTCTGTCTCTGTACCTAAAACATCCTAATCCATTATCATCATCATCATCATCATCATCTCCAATTGTTAAAAATGTGCCTTCGTTAAAACCTCTAGTACCATCTAGATATATCAAAAAGGGGGCAGGTGGGATAATTATTCGTTGAATGCTCTTAGTGTTGCTGGCTTGTGTTCTCTACATTCTTAAGAGACAGACACACAAACATAGACGGGGAGAAACAGAACTTAAAAAATCAAGTCTCCCATTTTGTTAGCATTATTTGTCTTGGTGGCAAAGGGACTTTGTGAAATAGCTTAGACCGCCTGGCCTGACCCAGTAAAAGCTCTGATGGGTAGTTTACCAACTGGACAGTTTTAACAGGCCAATAAAGGCCACTCAATTGGCTCCTGTTTGATCTATGCAAGCACAAAGGCATAGCAACACAACAGCCACAGGGTTAGCTGGGGTTAAACACAAAGTGCTCTGACGTGTCTGTCTAATTGTCTGCATTTCAACAAGATAGCAAAGAAAGAACAATAAATTAAACCACTTTTTTCACTAAAGTAAAAAAAAAGGGAAAAAAAGAATCACACTACTTTTTTTTTTTTTTTACTATCTATGATTTCATTTGGGAAGCATGAAGCTAGACTTGTACTAACATACACGTTTTTGTTCAGTGGACAGAGTTTGACAAACTAAAACACAATAAATACTCTTTAAAAAAAAAAAAAGATACGGTATTTCTCTCAATCAGCCAGGAGATGGACATCGAAGAAAAGGCATGTCCGTCTCGCAGATTCACTCAGAGGGGACGGGGGGCGACCTCACGTAAAAATACTCCCTCCCTCGCAGCCCTGGCCTTCGTACTTATGGCACTACAGCAATTTCACCATGTTTTATATTGACATATTCTTTTTTTTCTTTCTTTTTTTTTCTTTCTTTTTTTAACTTTATTACCCTGAACACACAATGTCCCTAATGGTACCTATTTAACATAGCTGGATTCTTTTGTCCATGATTTTCTCTGTTTGTCTGTTTATTTGTTTTTTTGTCGGCGTAAAGTGCAACAGTGCTTTGTTCTCTCCGCTGCCCCCCAGCCCCCAGGACTCCATCCCTGGCGTTGGGCGTGGTCCTGGGGACCAAGGTCAGCTCCAAGAGGTCAGGGGTCAGGGTTCAGGGGTCAAGCTGGTCTCGCTGGTCACACTTGTAACGCTGGTCACACTAGCAACGCTAGCCTCCTCTTCTTCCTCTTCCTCCTCCTCTTCTTCCTCCTCCTCCTCATCGTCCTCTTCTCCTAGATCTTCCTCTTCTCCTAGATCTTCCTCTTCTCCTAGATCTTCCTCGTCTACCATTTCTTCTTCTTCTCCTCCTTCTCCTCCTTCTTCCTCTTCTCCGACGTGTTCTTCTTCTCTCTGGTAAAGGGTAGACCTCAGGGGTTTGACCAGCCCCTCCTCGTACACCTTGAGGATGGCTTCACAGACAAACCTGTACTGGCTCTGAGGAGACATAAGAGGGAGGGGAGAAGAACAACAACAACGTAAGCTAATGGTAAGGATGCTAATGGTAAGGGTGCTAATGGTAAGGGTGCTAATGGTAAGGGTGCTAATGGTAAGGATGCTAATGGTAAGGCTGCTAATGGTAAGGGTGCTAATGGTAAGGCTGCTAATGGTAAGGGTGCTAATGATAAGGGTGCTAATGGTAAGGATGCTAATGGTAAGGGTGCTAATGGTAAGGCTGCTAATGGTAAGGGTGCTAATGGTAAGGGTGCTAATGGTAAGGCTGCTAATGGTAAGGGTGCTAATGGTAAGGCTGCTAATGGTAAGGGTGCTAATGATAAGGGTGCTAATGGTAAGGCTGCTAATGGTAAGGGTGCTAATGGTAAGGCTGCTAATGGTAAGGATGCTAATGGTAAGGGTGCTAATGGTAAGGATCAGGCAGGAGCACACAGGCAAGAACAGCCTGTGATGAGGAGGCAGAGACAGCCAGGCATGAATAAACATTCTGAACAGCTAACCTCCCTGAGGTTGGGTGCAGTGAGAGCGTGTATAACGTGTGTGTGTGTGCGCTTATGTGTGTGTGTGTGTGTGTGTGTGTGTGTGTGTGCGCGTGCGTGTTTGTAATCATATACATGTGTATGACTGGAGGAAAAGCATGGTAGACCTCTTTATTCCATCTAGTCTCATTAGCATTGCCTTTTACTTCCCCCTCCTCTCCCTCCTCCCTGGCCCCATCTCCTCCCTAAACCCTGGGGGTGTGCTAGCCTCATTAGGGCTCAGCATATCCTAATGAAATTACCGCTGCATCATCATCTCTACCTCCGCCACTGTGGCTCCCCGGCTCTGGCTCGGAGGATGGGGTTGGAGCTGAGGATGGGGTTGGAGCTGAGGATGGTTGGAGCTGAGGATGGGGTTGGAGCTGAGGATGGTTGGGGCTGAGGATGGGGTTGGAGCTGAGGATGGTTGGAGCTGAAGTTGGTTGGAGCTGAGGATGGGGTTGGAGCTGAGGATGGGGTTGGGGCTGAGGATGGGGTTGGGGCTGAGGATGGTTGGGACTGAGGATGGTTGGGACTGAAGTTGGTTGGGGCTGAGGTTGGTTGGGGCTGAGGTTGGTTGGGGCTGAGGATGGGGTTGGGGCCAAAATGGCGGTCATGTGGAGATCTCTAGAGGGACAGAGAGACTCTGGGTCCAGATGAGAAGCAGCTGAATGCAGGCTTGTTTTGTTCCTGTGGTTGGGATGGTGCAGGGAGGGACAGACTGGACTGACAGACAGTATTGGTGAGTCAATCTAACGCAGGCTCTGGTCTGGTGAGAATGCCACAGAGAGGGAATAGTGGTGTACATTCACATTGACTTTTTTGGCATTTAGCAGACGCCTTTATCCAAAGCGACTTACGACAAATACATGTCCAAGTAAGTGAATCATCTATCCATCAGTCATCGTAAGAAAAAGCAATCTATGCTATGGCCGGTGGCCATTGGCAGTTCCAATGCTAGAAAAAGGAACAATTACTTCTTTATTATTTATTATTTATTTCTAGTAGAGAAATTGTATAGGGGGGCTAGTGGGGATGAGGACGTCTTCAGGAGGGACAGTTAAAGACCTAGCCTGAAGGGATGAGTCTTCAATCTACGGCGGAAGATGGGTAGTGACTCTGCGGTCCTGTCAGAGGTATAAGTACCGTAGTATAAGCTGTGACAAGTATATCTCCATGCCCAGAGCCCAGTGAATGCAGGAGAATAGTCTTTACACCCAGCTAAAATGGGTGTATGAGTCTGGCGAGACAATGCCATTGTCACTGGCACAAAAGAATGTCACTGGTAGACGGCAACAATGGAACGTTTACCAAAGCCAAACACAATGGGGATGGAGAAAACAAGCATAATCAGCAGAGGATAAGCCTCTGCTTTTTTCTGGTGAAATCCGACAAGTGTGCTCGAATTGTTCTTATAAGGCACTCCTGAGACCGAGATCTATTTCGGTAACAATCGGGAGGCTAATGGGAGCCATCTTGGATGAGGCGAGCGAGTGTGCAGGAGGAGGGAGGAGGAGACGAGGAGGAGAAGAGAAAGTGAGGAGGAGGAGGAGGAGAGGAACAGAAGAGTAGGGGGAGAGAAAGACAGAAGGAGGAGAAGGAAGGGTGGAGGAGAGGAACAGGAGGAGGCGGAGAGAAAGAGAGGGGGAGGAGAGGAAGGGAGGGGAGAAGAGGAGGAGCAGGAGGAGAGGAGGAGGTCTTACGGGGGTTTGAATCATCATGGCCCTCTGGTCCCTCATGGTTCTGACGATGTCTAACGGATAAACAGGCTGGCTGCACTCCATCAGGCACAACGCTGTCTCCATGGTGATGAGAACTCCCGTTCGGCCAATCCCCGCGCTGCGTGTGACAGAGAGGAGGAGGAGGAGGAGAGAGGGTTAAAAAGAGGGGAGAGAGGGGTGGGGGGGGTGGAGGGTTAACTGAGGTTACAGTCTCTGGAGAATTCTCCTTTTCCAAGTGGGCGTTCTGCCTCCCTAAGCACTACGCTGTACATTTATCACATTGCGATCTAGATTTACATATAGATATGAAAGCATGAAAAAAAACATATCCCTAGGCGCTAGATACATTCAACGCAGTACATGCATTCCAGGGTGTTGTTGAGGCATGTCAGGAGTCCCATTAGCAGGTAACATGGGTTGGGTCTGTGCTCTGCTCATGGCTGCTATGTTGGGGGAATGGGAGTCAGTGGCGGCAGGGGGGAGGGGGGTTGGCAACCAGGGGGGGGGCTGGTGGATGTAGGAATCGGAGGACTTGCCATTGATACAATTCCACATTCTTACAGTAATTACATTGCTGCCTCCGCCAGCCTCCTCTGGTTGGCACAGACTGGGTAGTGGTTTCTAATGGGTAGGGTTTGCTACCTCAGAGTTGTGGGCTTAATACCTGCATAAATCTCATATAGGGCCTCTATGCTCTGGATAAACGCATGCGCTGAATGCCCATTTACATTGACATTTTTGGCATTTAACAGACGCCTTATTCCAAAGCGACTCACAACAAATACATTTGACTGAAGTAAGTGAATCATCTATCCATCAGTCATAGCAGGGAAAAGTAATCTATGCTCGGGCCAGGGGCCATTGGTTGTCATCGTGCTGGTAAAAGGATACAATCGTTTATTTTTCCTGACCACATATCATTACTTTGAAGTCAGAATGAGAGTGAGAGACCCTACAGTTCATCCCAGGGTAAAGCCCCCCCCCCCCTGCCCCGAGGGAGCCTGAGTACGTGACAGTTTCAGAACGGGCATTGCGTCGGCGGCTCGGCGAGACCCTCCGGTACGGTACCTGCAGTGGACCACCATGGGCTCATCCTTGCCGGCCCGTTTGCTCCGCACCAGGCTGACAAAGTCCAGGAAGTCTGTGGAGTCGTCAGGAACGCCGTGGTCCGGCCAGGCCACGTACTGGATCTGGGTCAGCTCCCGGCTCTCCTCGCTCTGTACCCACGGCAACACAGACAGACAGACAGTCAGGGGAGCATCGCTATGACAACAGGGGAAGACTGTTTGTCTGGGGCACTCTATTAATATTCACCACCACCACAGAGACACAGACACAAACACAGACACAGACACAGACACAGACACAAAGACACACAGACACACAGACACACAGATACACAGACACACAGACACACAGACACACAGACACACAGACACACAGACACACACACACACACACACACACACACACACACACAGGGGAGGGGAGCACAGCCAATGCAGTGGTCAATCACAGTCTGTGGGACGTGTTTGATGATGTATACGGTGGCCGAAATGTGTTTGTCCCATTTAACCTCAGCTATCAGTGTCGCCATAGTAACACAACTCAATATCACATTGCCTCATGGCTGTGAGGGCCGATCGCCATGGCAACATGATCCGTACGTGCTCCGCATGAGCCAGAAAAAGAACAGCCCACACAAGTCACCATGGTAACACTCCGCGCTCATCCCCTACCACTTAAAGAGGAAGTTCACCATATTTGCACATCTCATAATCCAAAGGAGAATTACCATTACCATATGAAGCAGTGCAACCCACATTTAGTTTTTCAAAGTTTACATGACAGTTTGCTTGACTCGCAAAAAAGGCCATTACATGGAGTAACGCCTCAGTAAGCGTTGTGATTCCAGGTGAGCGTACCTCTAGGTGTGTGAGAGTCATGTCTACAGGTGAGCGTACCTCTAGGTGTGTGAGAGTCATGTCTCGGACCAGGTGAGCGTACCTCTAGGTGTGTGAGAGTCATGTCTACAGGTGAGCGTACCTCTAGGTGTGTGAGAGTCATGTCTACAGTTGAGCGTACCTCTAGGTGTGTGAGGGTCATGTCTACAGGTGAACGTACCTCTAGGTGTGTGAGCGTCATGTCTCGGACCAGGTGAGCGTACCTCTAGGTGTGTGAGAGTCATGTCTACAGTTGAGCGTACCTCTAGGTGTGTGAGGGTCATGTCTACAGGTGAACGTACCTCTAGGTGTGTGAGCGTCATGTCTCGGACCAGGTGAGCCTACCTCTAGGTGTGTGAGCGTCATGTCTACAGGTGAACGTACCTCTAGGTGTGAGAGAGTCATGTCTCGGCCCAGGTGAGCGTACCTCTAGGTGTGTGAGAGTCATGTCTACAGGTGAGCGTACCTCTAGGTGTGTGAGAGTCATGTTTGGATGACAGGTGAGCGTACCTCTAGGTGTGTGAGAGTCATGTCTCGGACCAGGAAGGCAGAGTTGCCTTCCTCCGTCAGACAGGACACCTGGAAGGTTCCGTACGTAGCGCTGCTGTCTGGGTTGGGCCAGTACTGGTGACACTTCACCTGGAGGAGGAGGACCACAACATCACACGGTTTAGAATTAGGACCTCGTGACAGAGGGGAAAAGAGGACAAACCACTCCCATCTTTTCTATTCAACGTTTTAACCCCCCCCCCCAAAAAAAACCCGGTGTCAATAAAAAAAACTCTGCTGTGAAGACGTTAGTAGAGTCATTGACGATAGGTCATCAGCTCGGCCCTGACAAGAGAGGGGGGGGGGGGGGGGGCTGGGTCTGGGCACAGAGGTGGCACGTACCCGTCCTCTCTCCACCTGAGTGGTGAGCATGACCACCATGGAGGAGCCCTGCTCCCAGGTCATCTGCCAGAAGTCGGGGCACGTGTTGGGCAGAGGCCCCTGGCACGCGATGTAGCGGTTGATCAGGCTGGACGCGGGGATCTCCATCTGAGGGGAAGACCGGTGAACAATAAGACTGGTGTGTGAGTGTGTGTGCGTGTGTGTGTTTGCATGCGTGTGTGTGTGTGTGTGTGCGCGTGTGGGCATGGGTGTGTGGGCAGGTGAACAAATAAATGGTAAACGGACTGCACTTATATAGGTGAGCATGTGTCCGTTTCAAAAAGTAGAGAGGTCTTTATTCCAAATGACATTTCGTTGTCTCAGTACTTGACAATATGACAATAAAGTTGAATGTAATCTTGATCTAAGCTATACGGCTAAGCCTACAGAGAGCTGTTTCACATAGAGCTTCTGGACAAAGACGTGATGAGGGGTGTGGGAGGAGAGGAGGGAACAGGCATGTTTGATCATCAGGAGGAGGCAGAGAGCAGAGACACTCACGTTGATGTAATTTGCATTGATGTAGTCATCTGTGCTTTTCAGAATGACCCGCGTGGCATCGTCTAATAAAAGAGGGGAGGGGGACAAAGAAAGAGGAGATTATGTCAACAAAGTAAATGGGCTTGGACTGGGAGATTGGTTGAAGTGTGGTTCAGTACATAGATAGATAGGTACTTTATTGATTCATTGATTAAAATGAAGGTGTTACAGAAGCTTACATCCCAAACAGCAGTGACAAAATAAAGGGGCAATTGAATAATAACAAAACAATAAAATAAAATATATACAACAACAAAAATACCCCCAAAATACTATACAGTACTCACAGGGCGAGATGTCTCTGTATCGGTTTTTGGAAATGTTCTGAGGTAATTTGGCACACAACATCGTCATCCCAGGCCTCTTCCGATAAAGTTGCTGTACGGAGAGAATAAAGGTGGAACAAATTCAACTGCATGTTGACCGTCAATTACGAGATTTAAGAGCTTCACTACTTCACACAGATAACAGTTATTGTCCCCCCCCGCACGTTAAAGACACGTACAGGACTGAGCCCTGAGCAGAGCTTCATAACAGCTATGTTTACATAAATAAATGAAAGGGACTATGTCTGAGAATGTTTTGCTACATCTGAAAGGTCTCCCTGTCTTTGCATAAGCTGATTTGACCTGCTGTGTTAGGGATGTAGAAGATGCTGCTAATCTTTGGGACTACAGATAAAATGTGCATATATTTCATCTGATTTAATACACTAAACACAACATGCAGCATATCCCCAGCTCGTACTGTCTCTCTATCACGCACTCCTCTCAAATCTCTCTCTCATGCTTTCTCTCTCTCTCACTCTGTGTGTGTGTGTGTGTGTGTTTCCTTGAACCTCACTGTTTCACATTCTTTCTTCTCTAATAACACAACAGGGCAGTGCAACAGGAAACAGTTAAGGCAGCTTGATGAAAGACAGGAAGTCATCGGAATGTGAGAGAGGAAATAATAAGACCGTGGGTTTTCTCACCGCGAGGGCTGAGGGCCGCGTCAGCACATCACACACTACACTACCAGCGCCTTCGCCACTGTTCATCACAATAAAGCTTGTTGTGTAATAACCCAGAGGTGAAGGTTGTTTCTCTGAGGTAGCTACATTACTACCCTGCACTCAGAAGAACTGTGAGGAAAAAAAATAAAAAGCCAGTCACTTACACCTCTAAAGTGTGTTAACCACACATACTGTACAGTACCAGAAATGACATACTACGAAGTTGCCCCCCCATGTCCCCCATCACAGATTTGATGAACTATAAGCTATGAAGCTATATTTCTTGTGTCCAGTCCGGGGGAGGCTGGTGGAGGCAACATTATAATAATATACAGTATATCGAAGGATGGTCTCTTTGTGCTGCAAGGAATGGAATGAGGAATGGTATTAAAAGTGTACAACAGTATCCACCAATCAGGAGAGTGAACCAGAAAATGAGGAGGTGGGGGAGGGGGCAGCCCTGGTGTAACCTCTCTAAAAAGACACAGAAGACTCACATCAGCGCAGTATGCCATCGCAAAGGTCCCCGGTTCGATTCCAGCCATCGAAATATCCTGCATGTCATCCTCTCCTCTCTCTCACCACATCCTTCCTGTCAACCTCTACTAGTCTCTATCCCAATAAAGCAGAAATGCCCTAAAACACATATAACAAATAAAGAAAAAGAAGACTCACATCAAACTGAGCCAGAATGGCGCCGCCGGTGAGGCCCTCTTTAAGGACGGTCATGGAGTCCCTCCAGGCGTCCTGGTCCAGGTGGGACGGGTCTTGGGGAGACTTTTCGGGGATGTACTGGAAGTCCGGCTCCGCCTCCTGCTTCTCCTCCACCACCTCGTACATGGCTGGAGAGAAAGACACCGTCAGCGATGGTGGTTTGACTTCGATATCTCTTCTAATCTGCACTGCGCTGTTTTGGTATTGTTTGACTCTGTCCATGCTAATGTCTGTGTTGTTGTTCTACCTGCTGCCCTCCCCTGCCATGATGTTTCTGTTTTTTTGGGGGCATTTAGCAGACACATTTACATTAACATTTTGGGCATTTAGCAGACGCCTTATTCCAAAGCGACTTACAACAAATACATTGGACTAAGTCAGTGAATCATCTATCCATCAGTCATCGCAAGAACCAAGAAGGAAGAATTAGGAATTGGTCATTTCTTTTATTTACAGTAGAGAAACTGTACAGGGGGATTAGCGGGGATGAAGAGGTCCTAGGAGGGACAGGTAAGGTCCATGTCTACACACTGGCTTAGTCTGTAGGATGAAACTAGCTCTCTAACTACTGTAGATTCAGAACATCCTCACCATGACACATCTTTACAACAAAGCTAAGCGGGGAGCACCTCCCCTGAGCCATTAGGCCAGGCCAATACTGTAGCAGTAGACATTACATAGTAGACAATACATTATCTACCCTCCCTCCACCCCCACTCGGAGAGCTATGGACTGTCTTGACCTGAACACTTGATCTTTTGGCACTTTTGCACTTCTTATATTTATATTTATTTATTATTTTTTGATGTTGATGTTGGTTTGCACTGTCTTGTCCTGTCTTGCACCTGTCCCTGTTGTAAACACTCCACTGTACCATACCAAATTCCTAACATGTCATGGCAATAAAAGTCTTCTGATTCTGATATTATGTTATATTATTATTATATTAGAACATACAATTGTCTTCATAATGACTATAACCATGCAGGGGGTTTAGAGACCAGAGCCCCCTCCCCTAGGCTCTCACCGTTGGGCCGGACCAGTAGTATGAGCTCTCCTGAGTGGCTCTCACAGCTGGCCTTGATGAACATGACCACCTGGTCGTGGGTGTGCTCTGAGATGTCCCGACCGTTGATCAGCACCACTTGGTCGCCTTCGTTCAGCCGGGGAACACACAGGTCAGCCTGCAGGAGGGGATGAGAATGTGGTAAGAACTGTGGTCAAAATGTGGTCAAACGCAAGTCAGAAAGCAGTCAGAATGTGGTCAGAGTGCGGTCAGAGTGCTGTCAGAAAGCGGTCAGAACGCGGTCAGGTGGGGTGAATACAGAGGCACTAGGAGAGAGAAGGGACTGGGTAAGTGGCCGACTGCGGTCAGTAACGACACACAAGTGTCCTGCTGCTATTCATTCAAAACCTTTAACCTTCCAGGGTGGAAGTCTTGTGGCCGCGAGAGGTTGATGAAGTTAAGTCAGAGAGGTTGAGGAAGTTAAGTCAGAGAGGTTGATGTAGTTAAGTCAGAGAGGTTGATGTAGTTGATTTAGTTAAGTCAGAGAACATCATTCTGAGGCCTGGACAGTGTGCGAGTGTCTTCAGAATGACTGCTCTCTTTGAGTCTCTGTTCAAAACAATGGGCTATTTCATTCATCACGCATCTGTCTGAATGTGAGAGCGATAGCGAGAGAATGTGTGTGTGTGTGTGTATGTGTGTATGACAGAGAGAGAGAGAGCAGTGAGAGGAACAGTGTGAGTGAGAGAGGGTGAAAGCGATAGAGGGAGCGACAGCACGTTTGAGGTTGCCAAAGAGGGAAGTTTGAGTGTGTGAATGTGTGTGTGTGTGTGTGTGTGTGTGTGTGTGTGTGTGTGTGTGTGTGTGGCAGCGACTGTGTGTAGGCGTAGCAGGGTGTTGGTGTTGGGCGGTGGTTCTGTGGCGTACCGACGTTCCCGGGGCAACGCGAGACACAATGACAGGCATCTTCTGATCGGCACCGCCCTGGAAACAGACAGACAGACAGAGGGTCATGTATAAAATCATCATCATCACCATCATCACCATCACTTCCACCATCCCCTCCACCATCACCATCACCTCCACCTTCACCACCACCATCACCATCACCTCCACCACCACCACCACACCTCCACCACCACCTCCACCATCACCTCCACCATCACCTCCACCATCACCTCCACCATCACCTCTACCATCACCTCCACCTCCACCTCTTCCTCCACCATCACCACCACCACCTCCACCTCTTCCTCCACCATCACCACCACCACCTCCACCTCTTCCTCCACCATCACCTCCACCATCACCTTCACCTCTTCCTCCACCATCACCTCCACCTCCACCACCACACCTCCACCATCACCTCCACCATCACCTCCACCATCACCTCCACCATCACCTCCACCTTCACCTCCACCTTCACCTCCACCATCACCTCCATCATCACCTCCATCATCACCTTCACCTCCACCTCCACCATCACCTCCACCATCACCATTACCTCCACCTCCACCATCACCATGACCATGACCATGACCATCACCATCATCACCTCCACCTTCACCATCACCTCCACCATCACCTCCACCATCACCTCCACCTTCACCATCACCTCCACCTCCACCATCAGTAATAAGGTAGTGGTAGTGAGTAGTTCTAGTGAGTTCTCACCTTGACGTTGAAGCCAAATCGTCCACTTTCATCCGGCCTCATCTTGATCAGGACCAGATTGTCATGAGGGACGACACCGTTCAGCTGCAGACCAGGAGAAAAAGACGTCGTTACTACGGTTACCAGTTCTGTCAATCAAACAGTACAAAAAAGAGCATCGCCACTGTTTTAACAGTGGGCTACGTGGTCGTGAATGAGCCTTGAGGCAATTTCATCTCTCTGAAGTCCAACCGCAGTGGAACGTTGTGTAAACAAGCGTGGAGGCCGTGAAACGGGCCTGCGGCGGTGCAGTCAGTCAGGGTGGTCTTACCGTGGTCTTGTCTGTTGCCATGGGGACGTCGTACATCTCGTTGATGTGGTTATCGAGGAGGCTCTGCTGGGAGTGGGCCTGGATGATCTGGCTCAGGTTCTTCCTGGACTGTTTAGGGGGCAGGGCCGGGGGCAGGCCCTCTACTGACTCTGGGGATCTACACACACACACAGACACACACACACACACACACACACACACACACACACACACACACAGACACAGACACAGACACAGACACAGTTAGTTATCGTACTGTGTTTCAATAGCCAAAAGCTGTATGACTAATACTTTTTCAGTGATGCTTGTCTTTCCCTAAGTTCCAAAACAAAAGCGAACCCCATCTCCAATCCCAGTGTGTAATGACTCATGTTAAGACCCTTCATAACAGCACTGTGAGTCATCCAGGAGCCAGCCTTTGCATGGCTGCTTTTGGCTGTGCTTCTGTACATTTTACATTACATTGACATTTTTAGACATTTAGCAGACGTACAACAAATACATTTCAGCCATCATAATAGAAACAAATCTATGTTAGGACCAGGGTCCGTTGGCAGTCACAATGCTAGAAGAATCGTTTTGTAATTAGTAGTATTTAGTAATTAGTTGTTGTTTTTTTATAGTAGAGAAACTGACCCCTGTTATCTCTGTGGCCTACAGCACAAGTCCTAGTCCTATCATACCTTCTCCAACAGAGCAGCACAGCGTGTGTGTGTGTGTGTGTGTGTAAGTGTGTGTAAGTGTGTGTAAGTGTGTGTGTGTAAGTGTGTGTGTGTAAGTGTGTGTGTGTAAGTGTGTGTGTGTGTGTGTGTGTGTGTAAGTGTGTGTGTGAGAGAGAGAGAGAGAGAGAGAGAGAGAGAGAGAGAGAGAGAGAGAGAGAGAGAGAGAGAGAGAGAGAGAGAGAGAGAGAGAGAGAGAGAGAGAGAGAGAGAGAGAGAGAGAGAGAGAGAGAGAGAGAGAGAGTGAGTGCCCAGCTGAGTCACTCAGCCTGAGGGGTCTGGGGGGAGCAGGGAACAGTCACAGCACATCGGCTTTGTTTGGCTTCCTGTGACTGCAGTGGGTGTCGTTACCACGGGGACACATGAGCCATGAGGGCGACCTGGCAGGAGGGTCCAGGCCTCTCCAAAACAAACAGACAGCCGCTACAAAACCCGGTGGCGACACCACCAACCCAAGCCCTCGTCTCACAGGGACGCGCCACAGGGAAGTGCGACTTCCAGAGTATCCTGTACTTTTCAATGAAATCCTCGGCCTTATACATAGAGTACACCTCAAAACGAAAGGTGAAAAAGTAAACCCCACCGGTGTAGCGACAATGTTGTGTATTGTACACACAAAGGCAAAACACAACAAGGCCATATTTTTCCCAGAGCACGAGGACAATAGATGTAGTTGGGTCAATTCTTGTCCCCTTCCACGATGACTGGTGGTTAGTCAAAGTAGCCTTTGTTCTTCCCAGGTCAGGCCGGGGTCAGCCTTGAGGGGACAGGCCCCGGGAGGAATGTTGTCCTGGTTTAGGGATCATGTCGTTGAGGGTGGAGGGTGTCACGTGACTTCACACGGCTGTGCTTTGGTCCTCGTAGTAGAGAGGTCACTGCTACATGAAACCAGATACCCGCAGAGCTAGGGTAAAATGACAGTGAATATGGTTGTCTTTCTATTTATTTTCTGAGACAGAGCGAGGGAGAGCGAGGGAGAGCAACTGTGTGTGTGTGTGTGTGTGTGTGTGTGTGTGTGTGTGTGTGTGTGTGTGTGTGTTTGTCACTGGATATAGCAGTGATGCATGCGCTCTCAGGAAGAATGAGCAGGTGGTTATGTCATCTTCTGGATCAGTGACAGGCAAGATGAGCAAATGGTTTGGCACGGAATGTGAGCGTGTGTGTGAGTGCATGTGTGTGTGTCTGCATGTGTGTGTTGAGGGGGCCATGTGGGAGTGGAACCGCAGAGAAAAGGAAAGTGCATATGTTGTGTGAGTGTGTGTGTGTGTGTGTATGTTTGTATGAATGTTTGTGTGTGTGTGTGTGTGTGTGTGTGTGTGTGTGTGTGTGTGTTGAGGGGCCATGTGGGAGTGGAACAGCAGAGAAAAGGAAAGTGCATATGGTGTGTGTGTGTGTGTGTGTGTGTGTGTGTGTGGGCATGTGTACAGTATGTTTGGCTTAAATATGGAATTTGTAGGAGGTGGAACAGTCCCTGCTATGTGTTACCTAACGTTGTCATTTCTGGCACGTGCCTGCCGGGTATGCAGTCTTCAAACCTCAGGTGGTGGAGGAGAAATGCAGTGTCTGTACTGGTTCCTGTCTACGCACCTACAGTAAGAACGGAACAACCTAGTCCTAGACGGGATCACCCGTAGGTACAGTTGAACTGAACAAAGATGAAAGCATCCTTCCTGTTAATGATCACACAGGGAGCAGGGACATCTCCTTCCACCCAGTCCCAGTCTAATTATAAACAGGCCATTCTTAAAGGGCATCTCAGAGCAAACACTGGTAGAAAGAACCAAATGACACGGGGGGGTGGGGGTGGGGGTGAGAGGGGTTGGGGAGTGGCCTGTCTTGGTGTGGCCTGGCTTGGCCTGGCCCTGGTGGTTAACAAGCTGAGCTTAGCCCACCTCACAAAGGGCAACCCTACACTTATGACAGGGCCACTCTTTGCATATCAGCGGGTTCTATTCTGCGCTAGAGCGACCAGGGTAATTACTGCAGGCCTATGTTTATACGAGAGTTAAGTCAGTCACAAGCCAATAGCACCGAGTGTAAATGACTCCCAAAGATGGGCCAAAGGCCTCAACGTGTTTTACCCCCCCCACCCCCCCCACCTAAACCATGGCAGACCTGCTGTATCGCCTTCCATGGCCCAGGAGCTGTAAACACGTTTTACAACGTTTGCTACAAAGACTCTGTTTCCATTTAGGCCTATTTAAAATGACATTTGGAAAGAGTGTGAACTGTAATTGCAAGCCACAGACACACACAGGCTAACAATAAAAAAAAGTTGTTTAAAAAAAAAAAAAAAAAAGCAGCCGTTTCAGCAGTGAAAGCAGACAGCGTGGCGGGTGTATCGTCAAGCCAGATGACATGTGGTTTTCATTGATTTCTGTCACGGACTTTTAGTGGGCACTTTTAACAGTGGAATCTATGCAGTGTCACCAACTTTCACCCTCGTTAAAGAACAATAGCAGTGTTTTGCGGGAAGGCCATAGCTGTTAGCGGACAAATTCAATTAGTTTGTTTGTCAGCTTCGCACAGAGCTCTTACTGTGCCTTGTCTCCTACTGACGTTCAACTCTCATCTACTTTCAGATGGAGTCTGTCTCCGGACGGAAGGGGATTAGAAAGAATCAATATCGTTTTGTTTCTAGAAAAATTATGATCTCTTTGACCCCCTCTTGACACACATTCCTGGCAACTTTGTGGTGATACCATGGAGACACAGTGTCAAACATGTGGCTCTCTCTTATTGGTTCCTCCCTTAACCAATCGCACCACCGCAGGGGAGAGGCAGCTGACTGAATCGAATCCAACACACTAAGACCATCAGAGGGAAACCGCATTTGGAAAATTTGCAGTCAACCTATTCTGAACAGACTTTATTGAGTGACCGACCACCATCAACCCCCCCCCCTATGCAACGATCACCCTTCATAGTCGTGCCTCACTACCCTAGTATGTCCACCAGGGGTCAGACTTACGGGGTGGAGTCCAGGCTGATGCTGTTGGCCTGGGTGGAGGAGGCAGACTTGTGGTTGGAGAAGACGGGGAGGCTGGGCGAGGCGTGGATCACATGATCCACCAGGTGACCGACGGACGACGGCCGCAGCCGCGTTCCCTCCAGCACAAACAACGAGTTCCTGCTGCAAACACACAAACAAACACACAAACACACACACAAACAAGATGAACGTTACTATTAGGTGGAAACCAGAGTGCGGCTAATCCCATCTATCTGTCTGTCTGTCTGTCTGTCTGTCTATCTATCTATCTATCTTTCTATCTCTATCTATCTATCTATATCTATCTCTATCTATCTATCTATCTATATCTATCTATCTATCTATCTATCTATCTACAGTGCTTTCGGAAAGTATTCAGACCCCTTCACTTTTTCCACATTTTGTTTTATGACACTCTTAAAGCTAAAATGCAAACATGTCATCAACGAATCATTAGATAAGTTGAATTGGGACCATCTTAATGCAAGGATCAGTTCATGTCATTTTGGAATGAATATCATTGGTCTTTGTTTTGCATAGAAAGCCATTCCACCCTGTGTAGAAGGGGTCTGAATACTTTCCGAAAGGCACTGTATCTATCTAATGCATGTTGACGGTGTTTGAAGAAATGACATATTATTCTTTGAACTATAACACACTTTGTTAATCTTTTGAGATATGTGAGATATATGTACGTGCATAATTATATAGATACTATACGTTCATAATTCCATTTATCCACCAAATAGTGAGCAGCGGAATGTCTGTAGGGCAAAGGGAGAGTCAGGTGTGTATATATGTGTGTGTGTATATGTGTGTGTGTGTGTGTGTGTGTGTGTGTGTGTGAGAGAAAGAGAGTGAGTGTGCGCATGCATGTGTGTGTGTGTGTGTGTGTGTGTGTGAGAGAGAGAGAGAGTGAGTGTGCGCATGCATGTGTGTGTGTGTGTGTGTGTGTGTGTGTGTGTGTGTGTGTGTGTGTGTGATGTGTCTAGCATGCCTGAGTCTCTGGTGGCAGTGTTTTGGGGAGGTGTACAGAGGGAGTAATGTCTGTGCCTATCTGGGCGGGGGAGGGTGCAGGAGGACTCACTGGTTGGGGGTGCCGGGTGGGGAGCGTGTGGGCAGACTCTGGGTCTCCAGCCTCTCGTCTGAGAGGGAGTTCCTGCTCACCGCTTCCCAGTCCGTCCCGCCCATCAGCTTCCTGGCCAGAGGCTTACTGGGCGACCTAGAACCAGAAAAAAAACATCAAGTGAGCCACATGGCCGCCGCCACACCAAAAGGAGGAAGTGATACCAGTGACCACGGCGGCGGAGGAATCATGCGGTCGTGACGGAGAGATGAGACATGTGAGACTGTCACTACTACTCTGAACTACTCTGGGAACTGCTGAGAAACACATGCCCTAGACAAGGAGGGATGGTCACCTCCTCCCAGCAGTACAAGGCAGTACAAGGCAATAACCAATCCTAAATGAATGCTAATAACCAGCCTCCCTGGTTCGCCATCACATCCTTATAAGGGGCCTGTGTAGAGCCATTTGAACTAAATGGACTGCACTTGGGGCTCTTGGAATGTATTGGTCTGGAAAGATTAACCTACATTATTAAAGGCAAGCGGAAAGACTTTGACAAGCTGTGGGAACCATACATGAAGAACATGTAGGGTAGAATACTTTATACAAAGTGGAGGAAAGTTTTGTTTTTGTTTTGTTTTTTATTCAATCCAAAATTGATGCAGGTTGTGTGTGTCTATGTTTGTGATCTTTGTTATTGTATGTTTCTCTTTCTTTGTCATTTGTTGTTTTTTCTTTGATGTTGGTATATAAAAATGCAAATAAAAATATTGTGAAAACAACCCTAACCCGAAAGCGACAGACAGGGACACAGCTGGGTTGTAGAGGCGCTGTTCATTACCTGGACATGGATGGATGATCGCCCCCCCCCCACATCAACACCACTAACCCCCCCCCCCCCCCCATCTCATCTAAGAGCAATAACGAATAGATGAGACCTCCTCATTCCCACTACCCCCTTGTACAGTTTCTCTACTCCAAATTAAAAATAAATAAATAATACATCTTCCTTCTTCTAGGTAACTGCCAATGGCCCCTGGTCATAGCATAGACGACTTGTTCTTCCGATGACTGATGGATAGATGATTCACTCACTTAGACAAATGTATTTGTTGCCAGTCACTTTGGATAAAGGCGTCTGCTGCTAAATGTCTTAAATGTGAAATGTGATGTAATGCTGATAACCAGCCTCCCTGGAGAGAGAGCCAGGTGAAAGCAGGTGAAAGCAGGTGTGAGTGAGGAGGTGCTGTATGTTCCTTACCTGGCGAACACGCGGTCCTTGATGCCCTTGTCCTTGCCGTACTGCACAGACTGCACCTCTGTCCGCCCACTGCAGAAGCAACGTCGCAACAACATCCAAGGAACATTTTAGTAACGTTCCGCCCCGTCTCAGAAGCTCACGTCACAACATCACAACAGCGTCTTGAATTATGCATCAAAAAAAGGCTCTAAAAACAAACAAACTCCCATTTCATGTTTCACCCACATTCCTACTGGGGGCTTTCCTTCACAAATCATGTGATGTGTTATTTCTACACCACATAACAATACAGGAGGAGAGTTGTTTTCAGCCCGCCCCCCCGCCCCCCCGCCATCCCACCCCCCCGCCCCCCTCCCCCCTCCCCCAACTCCCCGTGGAAGCTCACCACAAACATTCAACCCATATCAACAATGGAAACAACAGTTTATATGTATTTATTGGTGGGGGCACTATTTCAGAACTACCGTATATCTTTAAAGTGAATCAAAATGAATAATTGAAAACATCTTTCCCCCCCGCTCCCCTCCCTCCAAAAGAACGACAACCAGAAAAAGCCCCTCCAAAAAAAGGGGTTTGAAGGGGGCCGGCAAAAACAAGCAGTGCTTTCTTGTGGAGCATTAATAATTCACACACTTTCCCCCTGGATGTGAGCCGTGATAGGCAACAGCATGACTCCCAACTCAACTGATGATTGATTCTACTTGTCATGACCTAGCAAACATTTGACCACTGCTGACTTTTCAGTGTGTGTTCATCTATGTATGTGTGTGTGTGTGTGTGAGAGAACTAGGGAGTTCTTTTACCAGTAGCGGAACTTGGAGCCCAGAGTGAAGTAGTGGGCGAAGAAGTTCTTCTGCGGGGGAACGGGCCGATCCAGGCGGAAGAAGGTGTGGTGTTCCACACAGGCCTTCCATAGGTTCTTACAGGCCCGGTAGTTCACCATGTTAAAACCCAGCAGAGTCTCTCGTGTCTCGTTCTGGGGTGAGGGACGGAGAGGGATCGAAAGAGAGAGAGAGACAGAGAGAGAGACAGAGAGAGAGAGAGAGAGAGAGGGAGAGAGAGAGAGGGAGAAAGAGAGAGAGGGAGAGAGAGAGAGAGAAGAAAGGAGAGAGAGGGAGAAAGAGAGAGAGAGGGAGAGAGAGAGAGAGAGAGAGAGAATGATTGAGTGAGAACAGTCATGATGAATGAGACAGGACATTATAATGAGGACACCACCATCTCTGGAGGTGTGTGTAGGGGTGTGTGTGTGTGTGTACTAGTGTGAGATACACTATAAGATACTCTGTGGTGTCCTACTGTAGGGCAAAGGGAGAGTCTGGTGTGTATATATGTGTGTGTGTGTGTGTGTGTGTGAGAGTGAGTGTGCGCATGCATGTGTGTGTGTGATGTGTCTAGCATGCCTGAGTCTCTGGTGGCAGTTTTTTGGGGAGGTGTAGAGAGGGAGTAAAGGGAGGAGTGTGTAGGATTAACAACCCCAAGATCTGTCAGGTTTGTCACGCGAGGACACATGCAGCAGGGGGTTAATCCCTGTCTGCCCCCCCACCCCACACACGCATGCACGCACGCACACACACACACTCACACACACGCACACACGCACACTTCTGAGAGGATATGCTGCTTGTTGTTTTTCCTGGGATTCCAGTGTGGGTGAAACGTTGGTGATGGGCGGAGGGGGGGCGGGGGGGCTGCTGGCCTGTTTGGGCTTTCTTCGATACGGTTTCAGATCACACTTCCCGGCCGCGGCCACACGCAAAATGCATTATCTGTTCTCCATAATTAATAGGCAGTTAAGAGGCTCACGCCTGACTCCTGTGACGGCGTGGCCTGGTGATTATGCTAGACCAGCTACTCAGATAAACAAATACCCAGCGCTCGGCGAGGGGGCTACACACTTGTTAATGTTGGAAGACGGTTATTTGGGATTGAGATTCATGGCCAGGGAGTAGGAGGAGGAAGTGACTGCAGCAGGAGTGGAGAGAGAGGACTATTAGGACTAGGAGAGGACCAGTCCCCTGAGGAGGGTGATTAGGAAACAGTGTTAGTGTGTTTTATACATGATCCCGGCAATTATCGGGTGAGTTTGTGAGCTGTGAGCTGGAAACAAAATCAACACTCACATACCCTTTGTATGGGCCGATATTATGGCTGTACGGAGCTGGATGAGTCCCAGATTCTCCGCAAGTCTATGCAAGACTATTATGACTCGAAAACATATCGCTGCAACAAAAAATAAATAAAAAATAAAGCTTGAATATACCCACCACTTCTCTCCTTAGCTGGACGAAAAACTGCTTGCACTTGAACGATATTTTCACAATCTTCAACCTGTTAAGAGAGGAGAAACACACACACACACACACACACACACACACACACACACAACTGCATCAGCGTCTGTGTCAGTGGCGAGGGGTTCCCTTCACGGCTCAAATCAGAGGCACTGCAGCTGACATCAAAATGTCTCCTGATCAAGCCTAATCCCCTCCCCCTCCCACTCCCCCCGCTCCCACTTAGCCATGACTCACAGCTCAGCTAAATATATTTTACATTCTTACTCATGCACACACAGTGTACACACACAGCGTACACACACACACACACATACATACACACTCTCCCTCTCTCTCACGCCCTTCCCTCCCTCCCTCCCGCTCTCTCTTTCTCTCTCTCTCTCCTCCTAGCTCCCTCCCTCCCTCCCTCCCCCCCTCTCTCTCCAAGGCAGTGCGTCATGCCCCATCTAAGCGATGCCGATTTGTCAGCCTTTTGCAGACATAAATAGGACCAAGGCAGAATCCACACAACTCAAGATATCAGTGTTTCCTTCTCTTTGTGAGAACACACACACACACACACACACACACACACACACACACACATACACACACACACACACACACACGCGCACATCGCCTTTCAATGGAAGGGATGAGGGAAAGAGAGGGAAGGAGAGAGTGGTCGATGAGAGCCATACTTCTCACGTGACGGTGGCGGACAGCTGTTGCAAAACGCGCCACCGTTAGGAGCCCTAAATTTAGCCTGACTGGAAGCATCTGAGCCAATACACTTAAAATAAGCTGCCTGAGCTACGGCAAGCAGCTGGCTTTACAGAATGGGGAGTGTGGGTACTGTGTGGAGCTGGTAGGGGGTTGGGATTGGGGTGTGTGTGCATGTGCGTGTGTTTGGGGTGCGTGTGTGTGTGTGTGAGAGAGAGAGAGAGATTGGGGTGTGTGTGTGTTTGGTGTGTGTGTGTGTGTGAGAGAGAGAGATTGGGATGTGTGTGTGTGTGTGTGTGCGTGTTGGGGGTGTGTGTGTGTGTGTGTGTGTTTGGGGTGTGTGTGTGAGAGAGAGAGAGAGATTGGGATGTGTGTGTGTGTGTGTGTGTGTGTGCGTGTGTGTTTGGGGTGTGTGTGTGTGTGTGTGTGTGTGCAGGGAGGGTGGTGTGGATTATCACTAGTCTTGTGGGGATTTGGGTTGCACCATCCCACCCCTGGCACACATTACAGTAGCTTCACCAACTCTGCTGAATATGAGAGATTTCTCAGAATTAAAGCTGTTGGCCTCAAAGATGACCAAGTAAAGCCTCCACCCCATGATGCCTGTTCTGAACGGAGGTTCTGGGAACGGTGATCTGAGGTTTGAAGATTAATATGAAATGGAAACAGTGAACGGGTGAGACACTAAGAAGAAGGAGATTGATATTTCACAGACACAGTCTTCTAAACAACTCAGCAAGTCAGCTTCCGAAAAATTATTAAATGATATATTCTGTAAAAATGAATAAACTGTCCTCTCCTTGGTAGCACACATACATGCGCGCCACACACACACACACACACACACACACACACACACACACACACACTCTCTCTCTCTCTCTCTCTCTCTCTCTCTCTCTTTTTAATATCCCACGGTGTATCCTCTTTGTGATTGCAAACAATTCCCTTGCCGCAGTAGTAATAAAATTCATCCTCCTAATTGAAACTCGAACCTCTGTTTGTTTGTCGTAAAAATGGGAATCTCCAGTTGGTCACTCACCATGGAAAGCAGTTGATTCGTACCCTGTTCTTGTAAACCACGATCCCTGCTGACATCACCCCAATTAAAATCTCTGTGTTGCTTTGATCCTGGAACACAGAGAGAGAGAGAGAGAGAGAGAGAGGGGGGGGGGGACGGGGGAGGAAAAGAGGGAGGAAGAGACAGAGGAAGGAAGGAAATAAGCAAATCAATGAGGGACTAGGATCAGGAGTCTAAGCCCCTTGACAGGGGCACAGCCTGGTGGGATCCCGGCTACCACCATCTTTCTCTCTCTGTGTCAGCAGGGGGGGGGGGGGGGGGCTGCTTTGGTCCCCAGCTTAAAACTGACACAATCACTGTGATAGTCAATGTGCGGTCGGTCAGCATCCTGGCGCGAAAATGGCCCTCCTCCAGTTGGGTTGGCTACTCCGGAGTGGGCACACACTACAGGCAGTGAATGAGGTGATTTACCCAGTACACAATACCAACCAAGCGCTCGGAGGTCCACGGAGAGGTGCTTCATAAACGCAGTCTGTTCACTCTGCCGTCTACAGCCACTGGCTGGACGGAGATAACAAACAAAAAAGAACAAAAAAAAAGAAAAAGGAGGCGACTAGACATTCAGAACAAAGAAATGTTGTTCCAGGCATTCCTATATGCCCCGAGTCCGACCTCGTCTTTGTAAGAACTGTTTATTCTTTCTAACAAACCCGTTTACCCTGAGAAGAATATCCAGACATCTGAAACTAGACAGGGAGTATAGAAGGACACACCTGAGTGCCGCCTCGCAAAAAACACACATACATCGTCCGGGGGCGGAAATAGTCTTGTCTCGTCGCACAAAGAGGAAACCTGTGTTGTTTACAGTCGGACTGGCCTTGTGATAATAATAACAATAATAATAATAATAACTTTATTTGTAGAGCACTTTACATCAAAGTGCTTTACAATAGGTAAGCCGCTTGTGATGCTGTAGAGCTCTACGGTCCTTGTCTCTCTTCCCGGGGGAGGCTGGTGGAGGGAGAAATCGGGAGGACGGACCTCGTTGTCGGACGTCGGGCTCACACGTGTGTTTGAAACTTCATTCCGTTCCGTTCCAATGAGCCCCGTCCTCTGATTTCGGCCTCCACCGGCCTCCCCTGGTCTCTCACACACGCTGGACTGTGGATGTCTGATGAGCTGAGTGGGTCTGTTCCTCCACTGTGGGGGAATCCAACATCGGCTTAACTCACCCCAACTGACAAAGCTTTCCGGAAACCCTCAGGAAACGGAAACCCCTAATTTACCTAGCAACAATACTTTGATTGGCTAAATGAGGAGCCAAGGAGGGTGACAATTCGGGTGATTTTATTCACCCTCGGCACTGAATGAGTTAAAGGCTCTCTGAGGCCTTGGTGGTGAGAGCAGGAGGAACAAGCTGTACTGTACATTAAAATGACATGCGTGGCGTCGCCACCCACCCCTGACCCAGTTCTACCTGCCTAGATGTAATCACAGCGTTCTCCAGATTGAGGGCACTGCTATGGAACACTGGTGTGTAATCAGGGTTGCCCTGGAAAGTGGCTCTACTGCGGTAGCTGTCACAGTGACGAGGGCGGGGGTGGCACCACTGTATCGAGGGCATAAATATACACATACAAACATACACACACCCCCCCACATACACACACGCACGCACCCCCACACTGATACACGCACGCACGCACACATACTGTATATACATCTACACACACGCACGCACATGCGCACACACAGACACACACACACGCAGACGCAGACGCACAGATACGCACGCACGCACGCACACACGCACGCACACACACACACACACACACACACACACACAAACAGGGGAGCAGCCTTACCCTTGCATAGTGCAATTCCACTCCGTAGAGTTCCAGCGTCCGTGCTGTGTTCAGGTAATTAAACTCTGACTGGGCAGGAGACAGACCGCTGGGAGGGACGGAGAGAGAGAACGTGAGAGAGGCGGCGATGAAGGAGAGAGACAGAGGAGGTGTAAATGAAGAGAAAGGAACACGAAATCAACACTCAGCACGACGCTCATTCACTGAAAACAGAAGAGCATTGTAGAGAGAGAGAGAGAGAGAGGGGGGGGGGGAGAGAGAGGGGGGGGAGAGAGAGAGAGAGAGAGGGGAGGGAGAGAGAGAGAGAGAGAGAAAGAGAGAGAGGGGGGGGGAGGGAGGGAGAGAGAATGAGAGAGAGAGAGAGAGGGAGAGAGAGAGGGGAGAGAGAATGAGAGAGAGAGAGAGAGGGAGAGAGAGAGAGAGAATGAGAGAGAGAGAGAGAATGAGAGAGAGAGAGAGAGAGAGAGAGGGAGGGAGGGAAAGAGAGAGAGAGAAGAGAGAGCGAGAAAGAGAGAGAGAGAGAGAGAGAGAGAGACACAGAGCTGCCGGTCAACTAGGGTGTGGTGGGGAGGTGTGTGTGTGTGTGTGGGGGGGGGGGGGGGGTCAAGGAGGGTCTGTTCTAGGGGGTGGGGTTTCTACCTGTGCTGCTGATGGTGTTTGGTGACCTCCTTGTGGAAACCTTGGGGCGGGTTGGGGAACAAGCAGAACTCTGAGAGGTAACCAGGAGCATGCTCCGAGTCACTGTAGTCCCCCAGCTCAGCTACACAGACGACAGAGAATGAGAGAGAGAGAGAGAGAGAGAGAGAGAGAGAGAGAGAGAGAGAGAGAGAGAGAGAGAGAGAGAGAGAGAGAGAGAGAGAGAGAGTGGGGGGACGGGGTTTAAGTTTAAGTGTGTGTGAGATGATGACGGGTTCTGGAATATCTGCTAATTTCCCCCTGGAGGGGATTAATGTAGTCGTACTGGATTGGACTGTGTTGATCTGGGAACAACTGGACCACAGTGGATGAATGAACGTCCCGCTTCACTTCAACGTGGGTATTAATAGAAGCGACGAAAGGGAAGTGAAACCCTGGGGTTTTGGTGTCTATTAATGAAGAGAGACGGGTGGTAAGAAGCGTTCCCTGGACACTCCTCCTCCAGCCGTACCAGCGCGTACACGCACGTGGCTGTGGGCTGTTGGGCTTGTGTTCGCGCGCGTGAAGTGGCCTCGCTTCATTTGAGTGCCTTGCATCACCACCGGCTAGTGACGCTATCGACAATCGGATCGATTCGAACGCGGTTATTGACGTCATCATCGCAGAGCAGACCCTCACGAATCCCGACGCTCGACCTAGAGTAAGTAAGCGGTCACCTGCCTTACGGATGTTTACATGTACAGTATAGAAGAGAAAGAAATTATGAAAGTAAAACGACAACATCCAGGACGCGATGGCTTTCAGTAAAAAAATAATAATAATGCGTTCCTCGACATGGTTTAATCCCATCAGCCGTACCACTTTAGCTAAAAACTAACCAAAATACTACTAGCTTCGCTGTTCCATTCTGTTCTTCCTCCCCATGGTACACATTAATCTTCATAATCGGGGGCAGACACTGAGCCTAGTGAAAAAGCTGGACATGGACACGGTTGTGTGTGTGTGGGTGTGTGTGGGTGGGTGTGTGTGTGTGTGTGTGATGTTGGAGGTCCACTGCCAGTTCCAATCCCTCTGACCTATATAGCGACGGCATTCCACACAGTTAAAAGCCCCGGAGAGTTGGGAGAGCGGTGTGGAGCGGAGTGGAGAGTTGGGAGAGCAGTGTCGAGCGGAGTGGAGCACTCCGGTGGGAACAGACAGACAGAATGAGCTCCGCTCGCTGCAGTCTGTCAGGAGGCATTATTCATTATTCAGGTCAATCTGGTGACAGAGGCTGGCTGGGGTTAGGACACGCCCCCCTGGCTGGGGTTAGGACACGCCCCCCCAGGCTGGGGTTAGGACACGCCCCCCTGGCTGGGGTTAGGACACGCCCCCCAGGCTGGGGTTAGGACACGCCCCCCAGGCTGGGGTTAGGACACGCCCCCCAGGCTGGGGTTAGGACACGCCCCCTGGTGACAGAGGCTGGCTGGGGTTAGGACACGCCCCCCAGGCTGGGGTTAGGACACGCCCCCTAGGCTGGGGTTAGGACACGCCCCCCAGGCTGGGGTTAGGACACGCCCCCCAGGCTGGAGGGCCACAGAGAGGAAGCCATGCTGTGCTAGGCTAGGCTCAGCTAGGCTAGGCTAGGCTATAATGAGCCAGGTTAGGGGCCACAACACAGGGAGTCAGAGTCACTCTGCTAGGCTAGGCTAGGTTAGGCTAGGCTATAATGAGCCAGGTTAGGGGCCACAACACAGGGAGTCAGAGTCACTCTGCTAGGCTAGGCTAGGCTAGGCTAGGTTATAATGAGCCAGGTTAGGGGCCACAATACAGGGAGTCAGAGTCACTCTGCTAGGCTAGGCTAGGCTATAATGAGCCAGGTTAGGGGCCACAATACAGGGAGTCAGAGTCACTCTTCTAGGCTAGGCTAGGCTAGGCTATAATGAGCCAGGTTAGGGGCCACAACACAGGGAGTCAGAGTCACTCTGCTAGGCTAGGCTAGGTTAGGCTAGGCTATAATGAGCCAGGTTAGGGGCCACAATACAGGGAGTCAGAGTCACTCTGCTAGGCTAGGCTAGGCTATAATGAGCTAGGTTAGGGGCCACAATACAGGCAGTCAGAGTCACTCTGCTAGGCTAGGCTAGGTTAGGCTAGGCTATAATGAGCCAGGCTAGGGGCCACAACACTGGGAGCCAGGGTCACTAGGCTAGGCTAGGTTAGTACATCCTACGCTAAGCCAGACTAGATTGGGATGACAAATTGTCTTAGCTAGCTTCCTCTGTGGCTCAGTTGGTAGAGCATGGCGCTAACAATGCTTAGATTGTGGGTTCGATTCCTGCCAGGGCCATACGTATGTACTGAAAAATGCACTCGCTGCAATGGAAGACGCTTTGGATATGCTATTATTCTTATATTGAATGGACTGAATGTGGTGGTTGTACACACACAGTGCTCTGCTATACATGATTGGCAGACGGCCAGTCAACCTCCAACAACAGAGTCACACACACAGATAAATCGAAGACAAAAAGACTGAGGGGGGAAAACGCACTAATTATAAATACATTACGGGTGTTGCCCTGAACTGCTTTCGAGTACCGGGTTTGGGGCATAAAGGGTGGATTATAGCTGATTTCAGGCTCCACTGAAAACTGCTTGTCTCGCGGAGAGAGGGGGATGAGAGAATAAATTGGATTTGACGTGGTAAATGTTATGCAACCGCCCGTAACAAAGAGTGACTATTGGCAGTCATGAGAAGCTCTGATGAGGACCGATGACCCTAATAGAAAAGGGTTCCACACAACTCGCCTTGATGTTACTCTCACAATAAAGGCAATTGAATAAACCCCCCGGTAATCGCCTGTGTGTAGTGTGCAGCAGCCGCTATGGGAAGATCATGTTCCTTATAATTAACATCCTTATCTTAAGAGTGCACGGGAGGTGGTGTAAGGATACTTACATTGAACAGCATAGGATGCCAGGAGCGCGGCAGTGTTGTGCGGACAGGGCAGTCTGAGGGGCACACATCACACACACACACACACACACTATTGATTCAGTTGGATCAATGAGGGAAATCGATAAAGCTTTTCTCGACGGCCGCCACTATTACTACTGGCCCACTGGCACTGTGATGACAGTAGGCTGGGACTGTAGTGCGGGGGAGGCTGGTGGAGGTAGACGTGGGGTCAGGCTCAGGCTAACGCATGGATTGAAATGCGGACTGGTATCTAACACACGTGTTTGACTGCATTCCATGTAGGACAATGAGCCCGTCGACTTCTACCTCCAGTAACCTCCACGGCTGTAATTATTATACTAATAAAAATGATTGTTTTATTGCCATTGGAATTTGGTATTTTAAGCTCTAGGCAAGGGGTCCGCCATAGACGGCGACCTTGGAGCAATTAGGGGTTCAGTGCCTTGCTCAAGGAGAACTTGACACGTGGCCAGCCGGGGTTCGGACAACCGAACTTGCGATTATTAGACGCAGGCTCTATCTCCTGCGCCACAGCCCCGGTAGCAGGTTTGTGGAAAGGCCGGAGCTAGCCCCCCCCCCCCCCATGGTCCATCCGCCACAGTCTCACTGGCATACACTGCTCATGTGTAAGGGTAAGGACAGTAGACTCACCTTCCAGTCAGGATGTCCTGCTTCAGCTGGAGGAAATACTGGTACCTGTCCGGACAAAAAACATACATTACAATCATGAAAAACCATTTTTTTCCCATGAAATATAGAAGCAATGGTCATGTCATTACAGTCTAAGATCAACTCTACACACAGAACCTTGCATTGGGATGGTTCCTATATTGAAATTCTGTTAGCAACAGTGAAACCCTCTGAAAACCAGCGAGTGTTCAACCGTGCACCGTAGTGAATCAATAGTGTGCATCCAAAAACGTAATTCTTCCTTCTTCTAGCATTTTGACAATGGCCTCTGGCCTGAGAATAGACTACTTTTCCTCGCGATGACTGATGGATAGATAATAAATAATAAATAATAAATTCACATACTTAGACAAATGTATTTGTTGTAAGTAAGTCGCTTTGGACAAAGGCGTCTGCTTATGCCAAAAATGTCAAACGTAAATGTAGTGTGTATGTACAAAAAACAACATCCACACGGCCGTTTGTATCTCAGTGACACAACGTGAACCTCGTCTCGATAAGGCTGGTTAAGCAAGGTCACGCCTGAGTGCATGGATTCCATAAACAACACCAGAGAAACGGCAGACTAGTTGCAACTCTGTCTCAATTGACCGTGAACTCCTCCTCCTCCTCCTCCTCCTCCTCCTCCTCCTCTGGCCAGGCTCGTCCAGACAGCTTCCTTGTTCCTCTCTGCTGGCTTCTCCTCGTCAGATAAAAAAGCAAGTCTACCAGCACGGCGGGGTGGTCATCGTTGGTCAGTCTCCATTGTGCATCTTGTCTAACGGATAGGAAGTTCTTAAACCCTACAGGGCCCTAAAGCAGTTTAGTCTATTCATCCTATTCAGAAGAATTAGAAGCTTTGATGGGGCTTTTGTAAAGTGTAATTGTTTAATACTCGTCGTTGGTTTAAAAGAGACCCTACAGCACATAATCTCCTTTTTTTTCCGATTGTTAGGAGAAACGACTCTTTCTCTTCACATCCTCTCATTCGTCCTCCACCCGCGTCCAACTGGAAACACATCGGAGGAGAAGATCGAAGCTCCTCCCCCTGACAAATTCTCTTCCCGTGTTTTTTGAGGACGAAGCGAGTGGAGGACGGTGGAGAAGGCGTGAGGAGGCGTGAGGAGTCATGAGGAGTCGCGAGGAGTCGTGAGGAGTCGTGCCACGCCGCGCGCTCACCTGGTGTACTCCTCCTGTAGTTTGTTAGGGTCCGTCACAAAGAACTTCACTCTGAAGCTCAGATTATGCGGCGATCCCCCTGAAACAAACAAACAATAATGATGAGATGATGAGAATAAATTAATAAATTAATATAATTCCATTAATATTGTGATTTCTTTTTCTGAGGAAAAGTTTCCAAGTGGACCAATACAATGTTCATTCATCCATCCATCCACCCATCCACCCATCCATCCACTCAATCATTCATTCCAAAAACAGTAATTGCTGGTCACTGTGACATAAGTGGAAATGCCACCTACTTTTCAGCTGCTTCCTGATGGGTTTGTTTGGATCCAGCCACCTCTGTAAAATATTGATGAAGAGAAACTCAATGACACGATACTCGTTCCTCAGCAACCCGACTGGCACTCAATAATTCACTACCACCCCCCCCCCCCCCCCTTTCCTTCCTTCCAGATGGGAAAAGTAGCCTGTTGATCTGTAGCTACCACAGTGCAAATTCACACACACACAGACACACAGACACACAGACACAGACACACACACACACACACAGATATACACACACACACACACAGATATACACACACACACACAGACACACACACACACACACCCAGACACACACACACACACACACACACAGACACAGACACAGACACAGACACAGACACAGACACAGACACAGACACAGACACAGACACAGACACAGACACACACACACACACACACACACAGACACACACACACAGACACACGTCACACACACACAGAGACACACACACACAGACACACACACACAGACACACACACACACACACACACACACACACACACAGTGCCACCTCTTAATTTGAACACTGGATCAGTGATTACAATGCTGTGGTCTAACTGGCTCACTATGTGTCCTCAAATTACCATTAACATGAATGGAGTCTTCTATCCAAAGATAGATGAATGGAAGTCAAGGGGTTGTATGAATTGAGGAACTTGACTCTTATCCTCCTCGCAGATACAAATATAGCACCAGTGGAAGGCGACATGGGAACATGTGAGAGTAGGGGACATGGGAACATGTAAGAGCAGGAATGACAGTATTGCCACATGACTAGCTCCTGCGGTGAATAGCGTACGCTACGGAGTGTCAATGGAGCTTTATCCTAGCGAAGGGCCGCTGACCTTTGCACTCACCAGACTGTCAGAGGAGTCGTCGGCCAGATGCAGGCCAAAGTAGTCCCTCTCTGTCAGCTCCAGGTGTTTGAACACTACGTCCAGCAGGACCTGACCATGGTCGTGCTTCTGCAGAGGGAGAGAGAGGGACAGGGGGGGGGGGAGGGAGAGAGAGAGAGAGAGGGGGGGGGGAGAGAGAGAGAGAGGCGGAAAAAAAAATAGACAAATTGTGAGGATCACCTGAGTGAAACATACAGTATACCAGTGGACAACCAGTGACGTTGTGAGTGAGAGCAGCCAGTCCTGTAGCTAGCTCCCCGTTCCCCAGTCTCAGTCGCTCCTGTGACGTCGCCATGGCAGCAGCCAACAGACATGGGTGGCTGCTCCCTATCACTGTCTCCCCAGGCTCCCAGGGGGGCGAGACGGTGACAGACACTCTCCTCCCCACAGCCCTATACCAACACCATCCTCTCTCTCTCCCTCTCTCCCTCTCTCCCTCCCTCCCTCCCTCTCTTCTCTCCCTCCCTCCCTCTCTCTCTCTCTCTCTCTCCCTCCCTCCCTCTCTCCCTCCTTCCCTCCCTCTCCCTCCCCCTCCCTCCCTCCCTCCCTCTCTCCCTCCCCTGGCGGTCCACTGTGACATGCCACCACAGCCGGTGTAAGGGACAGGGGACGGTTAGCGCTGACAGGGCGGTGGTCCGCTGGGAGAGGGGGGGGCCGTCTGGCAGCCCCGGGTCCCGTGTCATAGTGTCATCGCTCCCAGGCGGAGTCCAGGCAGCGGTCTGGCAGCTCTGTGCTTCTGTCAAACGTGCGCTGACAGCGTGAGGAAACACAGACCCCCCCTCCCCCCCCCATCTCTCCCCCCCCCACCTCTGCCTTGTGTCACTGCATTTATCGTCAACCCCCGGCTGGAGGACACTGACGTCCGGGGACTGGCTCTCTCGCTGGCACTGATGCCCCGCTGTCGAGAGCCTCTACTGGGCTAGCATAACCCCTGGACCCCTGGACCCCTGGCGAACAGGACCATGGGACCACAGCATACTGAGTGGCGTAGCTCACTAAGGCGCATGCCATGTCATCTAAGGGTCCCTGGTTAGATTCTGGCCCTCGACCTATCCTGCATGTCATCCCTCCTCTCTCTCACCACATCCTTCCTGTCAACCTCTACTGTCTCTATCTAAAGCAGAAATGCCCTAAACACACATATTTAAAAAAAGAAAAAAAGAAAGAAAAAAAGGTGATGAATAATACAGATGGGAGAAGAGGGGGAGAGAGAAGGGCTGATGGAGGAGAGGAGTGTGAACCTCATTGGGTCATGAACCCAGGGCTCTACGCTAACCTTTTTCACTAGGAGCACATGTGCTCCTAAATGAAAAATGTTAGGGGCACACAAAGAAATTTAGGAGCACAGTGAAAAATGTAATTATAACACATTTTTATTAGTGATTTTGCCATTTTTGCACCAAAATCACACATTGGCCCATGCCTACAGCCCTACTAGACGCAGAGTTGATGGCATTGTATTATGGTAACTAGCTGTGTCAAGTTCTCCTGGTTAGCAGCATGTTCATTCATTCATCCATGTCATGCCTGTCAGCTAGCAGCTAGCAGCCCAGCCAGGCTTTAGGGCTAGGTCTGTCAGCTAGCAGCCCAGCCAGGCCATGCAGAGGTCTGTCTCCATGCTGCCCACCTCCCTGCTGCTGGGTCAGGCTACATCAGTCACACACGGTGGCCAGACAACTCCACATCTAGGGGTATTAAACTACCCCACATCCAGATGACCAGTCCCCAGCCCCATGCTGCCCGGGGTGGTGACATGTGGAGGTGGCCAGCCCAGCACGGTGCCTCTGCGGCGGCTAGCTGTTAGCACACCACCATCCCCGGGGGTCCCACCTCTCTGCCACACTCAAGTACAACATGTTGCATTTTCATGCCATTAGGCAACTTGCTTCCTAGGGTTTCCTAGGATTAGAGATGCATTTGGACTTCTGGAGTACCTCCACTACTTTCAATGGGTTCTGAAGGTCTGAGAGCTTTCTACTTTCTACCCTGTGTAGTTAACCCTGGTTGTAACCTTGGGTTCAAATCTGGAGTGTGTGGGACCAAATCTGTAGATGTGGTGAGCTAATGAAGCTAATGAAGCTTGAGATGAGAAAAGGGCGCTTGTCTCTTTAAGGCCCAGGAGGCAGTTAGCGATTAGCGATGTTAGCTTAGCGCCAGTTTAACAGAAGTAACTTCACTTTTAACATGACTTCCCGTGGTCGTAGCGGGCTGGCTGACGGCTTAAAATGTGGCCACACGGTTCGCGCAGATTTATTTTTAGAATAAAAAAAAAAAAAAAAAAAAAAAAAAAAAAAACGGTACTCGCACGTGTGCTCGTGAATTTATTTCTCTAGTCGCACAGATGTATTTTTTGTCGCAAATGCGAGTGAAATGGTCGCACTGTAGAGCCCTGGAACCCTCTTAACCCTAGCTGACGCACCAATGAGATCGCTCCCTGCTGAGAGCACGGGCTTACTGATGTCAGACGTCAAAGGAGGGGACACACATCGTACACACACACTGTATATATAGATATATAGACTGAACACACACACACACACGCATACTGTACACACACCGTACACACATCATACACACACACACACACACACACACTGTATATATAGACTTCACACACACACACACACACACACACACACATACTGTACACACACCCTACACACACACACACACACACACACACTGTAC
>NC_137677.1:59580774-59728274 GCF_963989245.1 Nansenia antarctica | reverse complement strand
CAGATGTTGCTGTAGGGGGAGTCCAGCCCAATTCCATAGTGGACCACTGCAGACATGAGAAGTACAAAAGCACACAAACGAGCCTACCATGCAGCCCCTACTGCT
The DNA here is from genome assembly GCF_963989245.1 of Nansenia antarctica. Classification (NCBI taxonomy): domain Eukaryota; kingdom Metazoa; phylum Chordata; class Actinopteri; order Argentiniformes; family Microstomatidae; genus Nansenia; species Nansenia antarctica. Next base: position 59,728,169 of record NC_137677.1, on the reverse strand, counting down.
TCCTGAGTTTCCGGGAACACACAATCATCCATGGAGGGGGAGGTCTCATCACCAGCACACACCAGATCCACTCTACATGGTCTCTAACTCTTCCTCCAAGGCCATGGGTTAAGAGTGTCACCTGTTCAGCGCTAGCAGGCAGATAAACAAGTCTGTTAATTATAAAGTGTTTATTACAATGCGGCTGTGGCGCAGGAGGTAGAGTCGCCGTCTAATGATCACAAGGTTGGCAGATCAGCGGTTCGAGCCCCGGCTGGCCACATGTCGAAGTGTCCTTGGGTAAGACACTGAACCCCAAAATTGCTCCCAGTGAGCGGGCCAGCGCCTTGCATGGCAGCTTGCCGCCATTGGTGTGTGAATGTGTGTGTGAATGGGTGAATGTGAGGCCGTTGTAAAGCGCTTTGGAGCAGCTTTGGAGCAGCAAAAAAGGCGCTATATAAGTGCAGTGCATTTACCATTTACAATGTTCTAGGCACAGTGCATACTTGGAAAAGATGAGTGTTGCATTTTAAGAAGGTGCCAGCCACTAGGATTATTTAGGGTTATAAATGCATAAGGACGACTGCAAAAAAGAAAAGAAAGCTATGATCTATATCCGTGACGTGACCTGATCCAGTTTTAAGGTAAATAAAAAAAAAAGAAAGTCAAAAAAAAGAAAACTTGGCCATCTCTCTGGGTCAGGTCTAGTCACGTCAACTTAGCTGATGTCAAGCGAGTGGTTACGCCGTTGTGAAAGGGAGTCATCTGTAGGGGAGCGTCCGGCGGAGCAGAGAGTCTCTCTGTCTCTGTCAGGCCTGCAGCTCAGCGGCAGCCTGCTCACCCTCACCACCGTGGTGTCATCGCGTCAGACATGTTGGCCAGCGAATCGGCCGGATTGGCGAGCGGAGACGAGAGTGGGGGGGGGGGGGGGCGGGAAGTCATGTGGAAGCGTTCTCGCTGCTGCTGCGGCTGGCAGCTCTGTGACACACAGCTACGGGCTGTTTCTGTTCTCTTCAGCCTCTCAGCGTGAACGCCTGCCCCCGAGCCCCAGGACGACCAGGAGCCAGAACAGCTTTTCATTAGAATCCAGGCATGGGAGGCACCATCTAAACTACGCTTATGGAGCCGTAGCGACACTATCGTGAGGGGAGCTGTAGCGAGTGTACGAAACTTCCGACCGTAGACGATAGGAACTGCCTCCCCCCAAAATAAATCCCTGTACATTGGGGATGTACCCCTGTACACTGTCCCTCAAAGAGTGTGTGTCACAGAGCTGAATCCATCCCGATTCACTTCCTAATTTCGATGTTTATCTGATAAACAGAAATGAAGAAATGAAACCCCTTTGAGGGAATGTACACGGGACGCTCAACGTGAGAATCAACCAGAGGGGGGCGGCACCACAGCTGAGGCTTGTCCTGTCCCGCCACACATGACCAGGTCCCAGTGTGAACTCAGGACCCGGCAGAGAACTTCTCCGCCAGGCAGCAGCAGCAGCAGCACCGGTACAGGACAGGGCGGCCTCGCTGTCCCCTCCCGGGAGAGAACGTTCCGGAAGCGTGCTTCCATTATTGTTTCCTCCAGTCAGCAGAGCTTACAAACACACGGCGGGCCCCGGCTCTGAGCTCTGCATGTGTGTGTGGGGCCGGGCCTCTTGACCCTGGGGCTTCCCCCCGCCGGTGGGCTCCTCCGGTCCCCTCTGCTTATTACAAACACAGACGCCCAGCAGCCTTCCTGTCCCCCCCCGTCCCCCCGTCCCCCCCCACACACACACACCAACCCCCATCATCCCTCCCCTCCCCATAACCAGTATCAACAGGGACTGCGTCTTTTCAGAGAAAAGATGTGTGTCGTCGTCGTCGTCGTCCCCCATCCCCCCGCCCTCTCCCCCGTCACCCCCCCAGCCCCACCCCCCCTCCCCATAACTACTATCAACAGGGACAAACCTCTGCAGCGGAAAGATGTGTGTGTCCTCAAGACAAATACTTTTGTCGTTTATGACAGTACAGATTAGAGAACGCAGAGAAAAGCTCAAAGGAATCGCAGACCAACGCACGACACATCCCTCACAGTAGAGAGGTCGGACCTTAAAGACATTTGAAGAACAGCAAAAGCACTGTATCATTCAACACATGAGCTATAGAAGACCCGGCAGAGACACACCCCTGGAGACTTCCTGCCAAGATAACAAGGTCACCAGCTACAGTATGTGACAACAATTAAGAACAGAAAGGCTTGTTTAAGAAAGGGAGACCACCACTGCTTCAGTAGTATGAAAGAAACTAGGCTAAGGCTAGGCCTAGCTAGTAGTTGACATTTACATTTTTACCAAGACACTTTTATCCAAAGCGACTTACAATTAGAGATGGCAGTCTCCCTGGAGTAACTTAGGGCTTAAGTGCCCTTACTCAAGGGCACACTAGTCGTGGTGTTCCCAGGTGGGATTTGAACTCACGAGATAGTAGCTGTAGTCGGAGTAGACTACCGACTGGAGGACAGTGTAGGTAGGGGTTGGTAGTACTGGGCACACGCTGACAACATTGGGGCAGAATGCAGCATTTCCTGGCGGGGGTGGCCTCGGAATGTGGATAGCATTTGAACTCTGACCTTGGTAGACAGCCGGTCACCACCTATTGTGTGGTCTGCACGGCCTCTGTGTCATAAAACCAACTGTTCCGCTGTGTACGATCGATGTATAACTACGGTACATATGTATGCATGTTAATGCGATGTTGTTATTGGGGGGTGGGAGGGGGGTAATTACATGGACCTAGTTACTACCTAGATAACCAGCTGCACCATAAAACGTGAGCGATCGGTCAGAGCGCGTTAGCAGGACAGCGGAGAGACGGAGAGAGAGAGAGATGAGGAGGATGAGTGTACAAGACGAGGAATGCGGCGGAGAATGACTGCACTAAAACTCTCTTGTCACAGAGTAACTAGATTTATGACCAACGAAAGCAGTTTGTTTTCCCGTTCATTGGCGTTCATTGTTTTAAGGACATTGAACCACTGTTTTCGTTCGCCCTTGAGCAAATTGAGTGGGTGATCGGGCGGTGAGGACATTAACGAACGCAGATTACGAAACGTTTTCGCAGAGAAAACAAAAATATCTTGGCTGACATTTGCAACGGGACACCAGTGAGGGTTGTTCCCCACTGAAGAGTTGCCATCAAAACAGGGCCGGAGCAAAAGCTGTCTTTGACAGGCCACATTAGGCCACAATGAATACATTTATGACCAACTAAGAATGTTGTTGGTTCAACACAATAACTATATTTGTCACAGCTACACTGCTTCTTCTTAGACCATCAGAAAAACACATATATTATTTTTTGAATCCCCCCCAGATTTGAATGGGAATGCGTAGTGTAATTGTTACTTTACAAGCAAATGCTATATGTTAATTGGTTATGGGAACTTGGAAATCATGTAAATAATAGGCCAACTAGGGTCTCGATTGAAAACAGGGGCGCACCACTAAAAAGCAAGGGGCACTCTCGGTGACATGGAGCATAAAGCTAGAGTTACTCTAGTTAACAACCAGTAGCTAGGATCATGTTCCGGAATATTCCGGGGGCCCGGGGAGTAGACTTGTACCTCCTGGTCTCAGTGGGATTCCTCCCAGTCTCCGACTCCTCGTCCTCCTCCCCCCTGCCCCCCCCCGCGTGCGCTCCACCCCCCCCTTCTTCCTCCCATTCTGGGTAAATGTTTTGTTTGTGCTCCCCCTCCCCTCCCTCTCTTTCAACCCCAATTCTGCCTGTCACTCCACAGCAAGACCATTATGCAAATTACAATCATCAACTCCTCTGAGAAACCATTCAATCTTCTCAAGGCCATTCATACATAGAATAAATAGCTTGGGCTAAATAAATGTAGGGGGGGTGGGGGGGACTCTCTCCTCCAGTGTGTGTGTCTCTCAGCTGGGCTAGCGTATTTCAGATTGCCATCGTAGAAGTGACCTGAGGCTCCTAGTCCATGATGGAGGTCAAGGCTTGTTTTGGTTAAGTCTTTATTTACCATGTTTCTGATTGGAGTGACATCAGCTGGTGCCGTTCACTGGAACCTGTTGTTTTATATTTGACATGTTTGGCGTTCAACAGACGCCTTTATCCAAGGACACGTACTACACATACTAATACATTTGTCTAAGTAAGTGAATCATCTATCCATCAGTCATCGTAAGAAAAAGTAATCTATGCTAGGACCAGGGGCCATTGGCAGTCACAATGCTAGAAGAAGGAAGAATTAGGATTTTTTAAATGTATTTAAAAAAAATGTTTTATTTATTTAAAGTAGAGAAATTGTACTGGGGGGGGGGGGGTAGAAGGGATGAAGAAGTCTTAGGAGGGACAGCTGTTGTGTGAGAGAGAGTGGCTAGCTCACAGCTGAGTGGCCAGCAGGTCTATAGGGGGGTGAGACGAGGGGAGAGGCAGGGTTGAGGGACAGTTCACAACCCAGGGTGCAGTTCACACAAGCAGTCTCCTTTCAAAGAACCTCAGCTGTAATGTATTCTGAGTCACACAAACAAGTGCTCAAGGGTCAGCTAGCCGATCCGTGCGGAGTTAGCGTTAGCCGTTAGCCGCTAGCCGCTGTCCTGACCTTCACAGGGCCCTGCTTCCTGGGGTTGAGCTACCACCAAATGAATGCACACAGGTTTGTCATTTTTCTCCTTTGGGCCAAAACAACTTTTTTTTACCCCCTCCTGCTTAATTTCCGCTCCCGGATTCTAGGGCGCTGGTTGTGTGGTGGTTTTTAAGACCGGTGTGTTAAACGTGTGTATTTGCTTTACTGTGTCAGCTACCGACCAAGCCTTAATTGAAAGCATACTGTGCCTCTTGTAAAAGCTACTGTATGCATTTTGCAGATGTCAAAGCACACTAGATTTCCCAAGGTCTCTAAGCGATAATGTCTTGGGGAAGAGAGGGGTCAAGATGCATGCCAAACCGTTGCCACTTTAGATCAGTTTCTGGTGTGGTTTGGAGCCTCCGACATTGTCCCAGGTCTCAGAAGGCTGCTGAAGGGGGCGCTTAGGTGGCGTAGTGGGTTAAGCGCTGACCATGTAACCGCAGGGGACATATCCTGCATGTATCCGGCCGGGGACATATCCTGCATGTCATCCCTCCTCTCTCTCTCTCTCTCTCACACATCCTTCCTGTCATAATCTATACTGATCTGTCAATAAAAATGAAAAATATGAGTGGGACTGCCCCACTCAGAAAAAATAACTTCTGAAGAAATTGTAACCGTCCAAAGCCTCAGCTGAGACAATGGTGGCGTGGTTGACCCCTAGACTTCTCCCTTGATTAAAAGCATCGTGACATCTGTGTCCGTATGAGATCAGTGTCCTCTGCTCAGACAGGACTGTGACCTTTGACCCTGCCGTGACTCCGTATCACGCACATGTATTGACAGAGCAAACAAACAGCTGATCTATTTCTGTTCCTTTCTTTATTTAAACACCATAACAAACACAGGCGTATAATGGAGTACATCAATCTTCTAAAGGTTATTATACTTGTCTGAACTCGTAACACTATGTTGGCCCCACTATACCTACATGTACCTGTACTGTGGCTACCTACCAATGTTCCAAACAGCATGTTAATGCAATGTTGTTACTTACATTTACATTTTTGGCATTTAGCAGACGCCTTTATCCAAAGTGTCTTACAACAAATACATTTGTCTAAGTAAGTGAATCATCTATCCATCAGTCATCGCAAGAAAAGTAATCTCTGCTCTGGCCAGGGGCCATTGGCAGTCATAATGCAGCTATAAGAAGGAAGAAAAAAAATAAATAAAAAAAATAAAAAATAAAAGGTGACCTAACCTAAGTGCATTGTAACTAAAACTAGTCGGCTGGGGCGCTTAGGTGGCGTAGTGGATTAAGCACTGACCATGTACCGCAGGGCTCCCGGTTCGATTCCGGCCGCGGACATATCCTGCATGTCATCCCTTCTCTCTCTCTCACCCATCCTTCCTGTCATTATCTCTACTATATCTGTCATTAAAAAGAAAAATATGAGTGGGACTGCACTGAAACCCCCCCCCCAAAAAAAACTAGTCGGCTAACACATTTACAGTAGGGCCTGGGTTGTTAATATCACTTCTGGCCCAAACTCCCGACGTATTAAATCATGACCATACCAAACATAGATCAGCCTTCCTGTGCTGCGAGAGGTAGGCCTAAGTTACACAACATCACTCACAGGAGCTAGTGCAAAAACAAGGGACCCTCTCTTCCCCCCCCCCAATAGCAGACTCAGGCTTTTTCACTTCAGAAAGAGAAACAGAAACACATACATTTGATTAAAGCAGCACATTCCCTCTCTCCCCCCCCCCCCCCCCACACACACACACCATTTTTTTTTTCTGCTTACGGTAGCAGGTTTAAATGTTAGGAGGGGGGGGGGTCGTGTTCTGATCACGCTGCGAATTTCCACCCGCATCCACCTCGACCTTGCACATTCCTGCCTGGCAGCTGTCTCAGCGGGGGCGGCCAGGTGCGCCTGCGGACCCCCTGTCGCTCCTGCAACGCGCAGCGGCGGCTAGCTCCTGTTAGGGGTTGGAGAGAGAGAGCCCGGGCCAGCGTGCCTGCCTGCCTTCCTTCCAGTCTGACATGCTGGCTAGCTAGCTAGCTAACCGCCAGAACTACCTCGGAGGTGTGGTGTTCAGGGAGGGGGGAGGAGGCCAGCCAGGGACTTTTAGTGAGATCGATAGAGGCAGTAAGTGAATCAGCCTCTTCATTAGAAGCTGTAAAAGCCCCCAGTGCCCAGTCTTGCGCAGGCTAGAGGCAAAAAAGAGGAACGCGAGCCGTAGTCGAGAGAGGAAGTCGGCCCTTGTGAATTCTTTATGGATAATTTCCTGTGGCATCTCTCTGACGGGTTTTGGATACAAAATATCCCTCTGTAAGGGGACTTCCACCACAGGATTGAAGCTTAAATGCATCTTAAGTCAGGTTAGACAGTAGATGAAATTAATTCAGGCACCCTCAGTAGTTCAGGCTCCGATTCTGAGAAGACTGAAAGGCATGATTCAGACCAAAACTCAGATTTAGACCTCATATATTTAAAGAAATGGACTCTGTTAGTATTGACTTTCATTGAAACATTTACCAACTTGAAAGATACCAGGAAAAGGCTTTTAGCATCAGTAGTACATTATCTGCCCCAGAAGCCCAGCCCAGCACACACTGTACAATTCTGTAGAGAACACTTCCTAGAATCACAGATGACTCATTAAGAGCAATGGAAATGGGGAACTTCAAACGCAATCTGAGTTTTGGTGTACTCCTCTCCAGATTAAAGGCCTTTATCATCCCATTCAGATTTGGGCATTAGCTGTTACGGCCTAATTCCAGATTAACAACATTCTGGTCATACTGCTATCTGTGCTCTGACCCATGTGAGGAGAAAGAGGACGTTAAAAGGGTAACACGTGTCAGTCACCGTTCCAGGTTAATGGTGTCATAGTTTGGATCCCCCGCGCCCCCCCCCCCCCCCCCGACTCTGACAGGGGAGAACTCTGGTGACGGGCAAACAATCTAGCTGAAATAACACAGCCCAAATCCCTTTCCATTGAAAACCGGCATCAGCTGCAAGTTTCATTCTGCCTCACTACATCTAGAAGCTCCGACATTGGCTCAGTCACACACACACACACACACACACACACACAAACAGCTGCTCATGGAAGACATGAAAAATAATTGTGTTGTGCGCACATGTTCACCTCTGAGAGATGGACTGCCTTTAGCATGTTCTTATTGTAATCGTTCTGTAGGCAGCCGTGTGGTTTTCACAGGGTGTGTGTGTGTGCGTGTGTGTGTGTGTGTGGTTGGAATGTAACCTAATTGGCCCAACATATTTTTTTTGCTGATGACAGTGTTTCTCCCGATGCATAATGTAGGAATGGCAGATCCCCAAGCCCTTGCTAGCATGCCAGTCAGCTACTCATGTTAAGAGATTACAGTTTAATCTCATCATGAACATTCCACCCGATAAAACAGCATCCGCTCATGCACATTCGGAGGCTAGCAGATTAATCTTCTTTTTTCGTTGTTGTTGCATATTCACCCAACCTCTGTCTCTGTAGCTCAGTAGTTCTCAAACCTGGGACCTGGACCTGTTGTGTCTGGGGTCCCTTTTTAAAACTGGTGTCCCCTGAGGAAGGGGGGTTCAAATCCAACCAAATAGAGGCTCTTTTAGCCGATTACAATAGGCCTACACTTGGACGACATTATTATGTGTCGGCATAGCCCACGATCGAGTTGCTGGAGGGGGGAGGGGTCACAGGAAATGATTCATGTCCTTTTGGCTTCACAAGACAAACAAGTTTAGGAACTGTCGCTGGACGTCACAGGAAGATCCCACCGCACAGATGCCACTGCACAGGAAACCGGTCAGGTTCTGTGAGAAGAAAGGCAGTGAAGCAGAGGTGGAAAAAAAAAGAAGAAAAAAAAAAAGGTGTTGAGTCTTCAATTTGTGCCGTGAGAAGCCCATGGTGGTGGCGGTGGAGGTAGCGTTTGCTGTGGTGCTGCGGGTTACGCAGTAAACAGGATGTCATGAGCCTGAGAGAGTACGGTACTTTGACACAATTTCCCCCAGCCCCCACTGGCACAGGACTAATGCAGTATTCACTGCAAGTGTCACACTTGTACCTCTATCTCACACACACACACACACACACGAATCTCAGGTAAAGTGGTCCCTTTTTCCCTCAAAATAACTCAACTGGAAAGTTTCCCAATTTCGTCATAGTGAATGTAAACTAGGCTAAACCCCGAAGGAAATAAGGTAGAGTTAGTAGTCATTCATTCGTGTGTACTTGCATGCCTGCATGCCCGCACACGCGTGCACACACGCGCACACACACACGCGCACACACACACGCACACACACGCACACACGCACACACACATGCGCACACACACACGCGCACACACACACAGCCTGTTTTGGGTTGGGGAGATACCGTATTTTCCAGAATACAGTAACGTATTGTTTTTCTCTGCCTCAGCAGACATGACAGGGGAAGATTGAGCCCATTTAAACCTGCATCTAATACAGCATTTGATTGGCCGAGCTCAGTAACTCCAGATAATAGGCTGGATCCCCAGTGGTCGTTCAGTGGCACTAATGTATGGTTGGGGAAATAACCACCAAGCAGCAACAGCAGCAACTGTGATTGTGCAGCTACACAGGCAGCAGCATTCCTTTTATTCATTGGATGAGATTGACCCCCTCATCTGACCTCACAGTGGCTAGCTGAGAGCTCTGATTCCCCTGCCCTGCTCTGTCTCCAAAGAGATTGAGAATGAACATTTATGAAGCAGTTCGCTCTCTCTCCCTAACCCTAGCTTTTAACAGGCTTTTAGCATCAGATCTCACTCACTCTCTCTCTCTCGATCTCTATTCAGACAGAGGTTAGCGACCTCATTGAAAGAGATCTTAGGATACCCGAGAGTATGACCCCTTAAAACCATTGGTAATTACTAACCTAATGACAGTCTTTTTTTGGACTTAACTAGCTTTAGGCTTAGGCCCACCTGCCAAACCTTAGGCTAAATGTTACTCTCTTTGATACAAAATACTTTACGTGTCATATTCAGAATCCTCTCTCTCAATCACTCTTAACATTAATCTTGGTATGTTTTCAATAGTCATTCTTGGCCTCAACAAGGCCAGTTATTCATTCAAGAGAATCCTCACAAAGCCCTCACCCACATACACCTGCACACATGCCACAATTTTGTTGGGTTCTCTCGTTTCAAGACTATCCAGACAGAGGACAGACAGGGCCGAGTACACTAGGTAGGCCAGGAAGACAATGCTCAGCCAATAGGAAGGGAGAACCCTCTTACAGGACAAGCAAACTGTAGGCCTGTAGTAACTGAAAATCACCCTCTACTAACGTCATGTGAAAATAGTCACTTGTTTAAAAAAGTCACTTATAATCACTTATAATGATAGGGATGCTCCGATCTATCGGCCACCGATTTAAATCGGCCGATTTCACTCCAAATGACTCGATCGGTGATCGGCAAAAATGGCTGATCGCAAAAGCCGTTTTTTTTTTCTTCTTTTTTTTTCCTGGGGAAGACAGATAACTGAACAGAAAACATAGGAGGACGTAACAGTATGTAAACCATGAAGGCCACGTTTATGATGTCTTTTATACAGCCATATCGACTGACTTGGGCTTCAGGCCCTAACTGGGTGATAGGCCAGACCTTTACTATGCCATAAAAATGGGTCTGCGTTTGCTTGGTGCCTAATGGATCAAAACTTTTGTCTAAAAAGCAAAAAATATGTAGGCTATCCAGTCAGTAGGCCTACAGTTATGTATTCTAAAAAAAATCGGTATCGGTATCGGTTGATCTTGAGGAAAAAAATCGGTGATCGGTATCGGCCCCAAAAATCCAGATCGGAGCATCCCTACTAATGATCACAGCTTGTTGGCTCCTGGTTCCTCTAAACGCCAGGTCAGACAGACGCAGTTACCATGGTGCCAGGCTGTTTGACCTTTCCTGCTTGTCCGCCTCAGGAGGAGGGGGGGGGGGGGGGGTAAAGATAATAAGGTGGATACAAAACAAGCATTTCAGAGCTTCTCCCTGTAGACACTCAGAGCTGATTCGTCAGGAACTGTGCAACGCTTATGGTTTGTCACGGGGGATAATTATTCTGCTTTGACACAAAATGTAGCCTACAATGACAAATCGGCTTTAAATAGCCTACAGTTACAGATTGGGGGGGGGTTTTGGTTACTCGATAAAATGTTTCAAACAGCAAAATCTTCCCACTGTAACATGCTGGGGACTGCACTGAGCGAGTCAGACTTGGCCCGACGCTGAAATCAGAGTCACCGCAAGAATGTTACAGCTTCTGTTATTATGCCTGCAGGAGAAAATACCCGTTATTCCCTCTCTCGCTCTCTCACACACACACTACAGCCAGTAGCCTACATCATGTGAACACGACAAGCACAAGAGTTAGAAGCTGTGTAAGACACCAAAAGGAAGAGCTCTATTCTGGCCTCTGAACATAGAGAGAAGAGAGTAGAGAGAAGCTAAACTACATACCTTCTTTTTTTTAATAAATATGTTTTTAGGGCATTTATGCTTTATTGGGATAGAGACAATCGAGATTGACAGGAAGGATGGGTGAGAGAGAGGAGGGATGACATGCAGGATTAGTTTGATGGCTGGAATCGAACCAGGAACCCTGCGGTTACGTGGCATGCACCTTAGTGAGCTACGGCACTGAGGCATTCCCCCCTACATGTTCTAATAACAGAATGAGCCTATGGTTTACCTATATGGTTCTTTTCAGGGCCATAAAATGCACTCCTTTCCTTTCCTTCCTTTCCTCTTCTTTGTCTATGAGCTAAGGGCGGGTGATGCAAAGACAAGCCTGCATATTAAGAGTGTTGAGAGCAGAAAGCATGCTTGTGTGGGAGGTGGGGCAGAGGGCGTCGCTCAAGCCTTACGAGGAGCTCATGTGAACACACCCACTGGGGAACTATGTCCATCAGAGTTTGTAACCAGATCTCTTATGCACGCGCACCACACACGCACACGCACGGGCACCACACACGCACACGCACAACACGCACGTGCACCACACACACACGCGCACCACACACACACACACACACACCACACGCACACGCACACACACCACGCACGCACGCGCACCACACACACACACACACACACACACACACACACACACGCAGTTCCTGACAAGGCGTGACATTTTCACAGCCCCCGGCTACATTTGGCACCGATAGGCTACGTTGACTGAGGGAAGTTATAGAGGGGGAAAAAAATAGCACTTTTCAAACAACTCTGCCTCAAGAACAGGTTGAATGTGGACGGGAATGTAAGCAACGCAGTGGACGGGAGAACGAAAACAACTCTGACAGCAGGGAATTTCAGTGGAAAGAACTTAAGTGGGAATTAAAGCCCTTTTTTGGGGGAGGGTGGGGGGGGATCCTTATTTAATTTGGACATAGATTCAAGTTTCATTTCCTCTATCCGCGTCCAATTAAAACACACAGCGGAATAAAAACTAAAAACAGAGTTCTAAATTGTTAACATTCCAAAAATGATGCTATTTGTCAACTGTCACAACTGTGGCCTGTAAGACAGAGCTCCATGAATGGTGTAGTATTCTCTACCTTGACTCCCCCCCGAGACAACACCAGGCCTGGGCCTGGGCAGGTTTGGAAAGGCAGCCCTGAGGAGAGGAGTCTCACTGGGGTTTGAAGTAGTGCATCGATATGGTTAAGAGCTTGTCTTTGGAGGCTCCGGTTACCACGAGCAGCACTGATTGAGCAACAGGAGACACTCTGTTCAAAAGTCTCCATAACACCTTGGGGCTGAGGTGGGAGAGAGTAGCAGAGGAGAGGAGGGGAAGAGAGAGGAGGGCAAGTCTCAACAGGCGCAGCAAGTAGATGTCTGGGCAAAAACACAGCCCGATAGCAACATGTCAGAGATGTCAGGGGTTAGGGAGAACTTCATGTATAGGAGACTGCAGGCCTTTTGGAGGGGAGGGTGTGTGGTGGTGAAATAGACTGATGGGATCAAATCACTGATCAGTCCCTTAATTTCATTAGCTGGAAGTACAGTCACAGGTTTGCCATTAGAAGACCACAGGGCACAGGGTCCAGAGGGGGGGGGGGGAAGGAAGGGAAATTATTTGATCTCCGGTTTGTGAACATTGGTTGGTTACATGGTTATGATCTGTCTCTATGAATAAAGAGGTCTTGGCCTACCTACAACAAGGAGACCTTTCAACGTAGGCCTTAACCTTTAGAATCCTGGAGACTGTAATGTAATGTAGTCCACTTCAATCAGACCCTTATTGAGTCTTACACGGTACGTAATGCAAGTTGAGGATGTTTTCCTCTAAGCTACGCATCACATGAATACAAAGACTACATCTGTCCACCTCAGTACATTCTGGCGAGAGGACTCGTCTTAAAGAGAGTTCACCTGACTTCTGAGAATAGTTCTACATGCATAATCTACAGTAGTTACACATCACCTAATCTTCTTTTTTTTTGGGCACAAATGATTTTTTAAAAATGTTTAGCCAGCCTGCGTACACTCTGGCCCTTGTTCTAATGAGGTGCTGCCGTTTTTTTTCGCAGACATCTAACCTCTTGACATAGACATCACAAACATCCAGCTTAACAGGACAGACCTCGGGGAGGAGAGCCTTCAAGTATGCATGACATCAAAGCCATGACAGAGTACATCAAGCTCATTGGCCAGGCAGGCAGGCAGGCAGGCAGACAGCCTAAGGCAGCAGCTAGCCCTTATGTCCACAGATGAACATAGCCTGCTGTCCTCCATGTTGACAGACAGCACAAAGACCATTGAAGAAGGAACCACCCGTCTCTGATCATCCAACTGTGATCACAGTCACCTCTTTTAACGTGAAATCCTGTGACCCAGCTCCGACTTCGCTTTCTAAACACAACAACAGGGATGTAAGAAAGTTCCTGGGTGACGGTTTTCATACGTGTGGATGACATGTTCGCCTACTCTTCCTCCCACAGTTGGCAGTGTGATCCATCCATCCTTTCATCTATCCATCCAACCACCCTTTCATCCATCCATCCATCCATCCATCCCCATACAGTGATCACCACAGATCATGCTAATCCCTTAATGTTCTTACCTGTTCCATCTGATAAATCATAGCAACTTCAGTGATGACTGTTATGACAACCCCCCCCCCCAGGATCCATAATCTCTTTATCTAACCTGGGTTGACGTGAGGATGTAAAGGCTGATCTGAACCCTGCTTCCCAGCTGGACCACATCACATGACGTCCCTATGTGGCGGAGGGGGCAATGCTCAATAGACAGCTAGCTAAACCACTGGGTAGATGTAGAGTCTCAAAGCAAAGTTAGCCGACTCAAATAGTGCCTACAATGTAATTAGGCCTGCCAATGTTAGTACAATGTGGTAAAGCAGTTGCAGTGTTATTGTTCGGGTATTGGGCCAACTTAATGTTAAGTGTTAGGCTATGACATTTTGGAAATCCCATATTCCATTATCACACACACACACACACACACACACACACACACACACACACACACACACACACACACACACGAAGCACACTTCCTATCTATTCCTGAAATAAGCATATCACGACTAAACACAGATCCTGCCCTTCACCCATCCCTCATCCTCAAATCAATGTCTCACTCACACTCACACACACACACACACACACACACACACACACACACACACACACACACACACACACACTTCTCAGGGCCGGACTTTACCTAAGAAATGTGTCACAGTGGAATTACCCACAGCTGGAGAAGTGTCAGTCAGTCAGTCAGTCAGTCAGTCAGTCAGTCATGTGACAACCCGTTCTCTATCCTGCAGAGCTCCCTGATTAATCACAGGTTTGAAATAGATCAAAGTTGCGTGTCCAACTGTTTAATCACAATTTGTCAACCCAGTAGTTATGAGCAGGTTCATTTGCTTGACGGCAGGGGGTGTTTCGTTGTCTCTAACACTCAAATTAAATCCATACAAAAGGCCAGTAAACCAGGAACACTCGTGTTGCCGTGCTACAAAATGCAATTTCATCTGATTGGTTATGCCTCCACGCATCGTGCACAGAGACAACAAGCCTGAGCTCACATTCAGGTTGGGGAGAGACTGGTTGAACAGTGACACACACGCTCCCTCGCCGGTGTTCTAGAGCATGAAATAGAGTGACAGTATGCTCCATTTAGGACCTTCCATTAACGTCCATTCCATTGTTAGCCTATAACAAACTGTTCATTTCCATTGCTATCAAAAACCTTTAATGTAGCTTCTTCAACATTGTAATAATTACAGTTATTACTACACAAACATGGGCACAAATTCATGTAAATAATGAGGGGCCAGACATGGACACAATGGAGCTGATCCTTCATTTTGCTGGCGATACGAAGACAACCACACAATTAGGAAGTAAAGACACCAGCCAAAACACCTTTGGTTTGGAATGGAGAGGGCGAGAGTAAACACAGCTGTGTTTTGCCGTTTTTGGAGATTTGTTGAAATGGGTGCAATATCCGTCCTGGCGTCCGCCCGGTGCTCTGTTATGGATTGCCCCACACACACGCACACACACACACTACACACACACACACAAAGGCTGTCACGGCGAGGGTGCTGACAGGGGTGCCCTGCACACATGACAACACCGCTTAGCGCCCACTCTGAACGTGTGGGCCGGTTTCAGTGCGGAGGCTAACCAGAGGAAAACTGTCAGAGCAGCGTCTCCGGCTAGCGTGCCTCCTCTTGTCTCGGAAACGGACTGCGTGCGCGGCGCGTTTGTGCTCGCTGGCTCCTCCTGAGCCAAATCAACAGAGCTGTCAATCATCCAGAAACTGCACTCCGAAGCGAACGCGGGGCCTACCTGCCTGGGTGGAAATGTACGTTGTTGGCACAGTTCGTCCTGTTGAGGGAAACTGGTCTATACTGGCCTTCCTTTGCTTATGACCATTTTGAGTCACCTCATAAGCAATCTGTCACATCACTTTATCATAAGCTGGAATAAGGCTAGGGTGCACTGAGGGAGAAAAACACACAAAGAGAATCATGATAACTAGGCTAGGCACTCCTCCTTAAAAAAAAAATAGCCTCCCCAGGCTTTAGTCGATAGCTTAGTCGCTTCCTCATACCTCTCCCCCTGGGCTCACCAAACCTCAGGATAGCAGGTGCAGCCTGCAGTCCAATTATCCCGGCACCTGAGTCCCTCTCTGCCAGCCACAGTACCCCACAGTCTAGCTCAGACCCAGGGATGCCTGGTTCAGGTGCACAACCCATAAAGCCAGTGATCTCGGCCCAGGCTTTCCCCCCAGATGGGTCCCTTCAAAACGTAACATTAGACCCAGGTTTCATTCTAGAATGTGGAAATTAATAGTTATAATACAGTTTCTCTACTGTGTATATATATACATTTTTTTAAAGTAATTCTTCCTTTTTAGCATTGTGACTGCCAATAATAGCCCCTGGGTCTAACATAGATTTGTTTTTCTTAAGATGACTGATGGATAGATGATTCACTTACTTAGACAGATATACTTGTTGTAAGTCACTTTGGATAACGGCATCTGCTAAATGTCTAAAATGTAAATGTAAATGAAGACACTGGCTGCTGAGACAGTCAGCAGTATGTGTCTCTTAGCTAATCGTCATGTTTGACTTGTTCTAAGGAGAGTTTGCTGTCTCCTCCCTACAGGCTGGTTGCCGGGAAGCAAAGCTCTCCAGGGGGCATAGCCTGCTGTAGACGGTGAATGAAACAAGGACAGGTGAAAATGCAAAAGGTCCTCTTCAGTCTAATCATCATGTAATCCGATGTCTATGTGATTCAGCCACTAGTGTGGAGGAGTTTAGTGTGTTCAGATCAAGTTTAGCTCCATATTGCAGAATAGAAATGAACATACAGAATTCAAGTGTTTCACGTTCATAGTGAAGCCACTGCTGGCGCTTCTGAGGAGAAAGTGCTTGCTACAAGCAATATGTTCTGCGATATTCACAGCTTTATAAAACGAGTGTAAAAATACGTATTATCATGACAATGCCACACTAAGCCTACACATGATCATGTATTATCGGCCAGTAGGTTGAATGGTAGTCTTGTGACATCTGTGCATCAACAATAACAACAACAACAACAAGTTTGTCAATTTAAACAAAACTGCCTGCGCTTAATTTCAGCAGTGATGTCCGATATTCAGCACCAAGCGGTGGATAGCGACCAATAGGTGAGCACAGTGCAGTGCATGGCCTCTCCCCAAGGCCTACTTGGGAAACAGGTATCCTACTTCTTTTTTTTTTTTTGTTCCTTCCTTTTTTCTTTTTTTTTAAAAGGTGGGTGCCAGGGACTGGGCGAGGCCCCCTAAGCTCCGAGGGCCCCCGCGTCGCTGGGGGGGCTGCGGGGGCGTGTTCTGCGCCTCTTAGATTCATCCCTATATGAGAATTGGCAAACCTCCTTCCTGACAAAGAGATGATGCAAACGACAAGAAAAAAAAATGCAGTTGAAAAAAAAATGATGTATTGTTCAACCTAAACTCGTCAATAACAAAAAAAAGTCAAGATTGAACTGCCGTGGGTGGAAATCGATTTGCTTTAATGTAGTGTGACATGCTCGATTAAGATCTGGGGGTCCTACGCCTCTCTCTCTCTCTCTCTCTCTCTCTCTCTCTCTGGAAGCCGGCTCCAAAGATGTGGCACGTTAGACGGTTACGTCATCGGAAAAAAGAAGAATGAAGACATTTTCATTAGCTTACATCCAAATTGTGTTTTATACAGATTACACAGTTCACTTCGTTTGTAACAGCCTGCAGAAATGTGATCAATACGACCTCTAAATCAAGAGGGAATAGCCCACAAATGATAACGCTAATAGCAGATCAGCAGAAAGGTGACAGCCATGCTCACTTCTACGCAGCTGTCATTGAAGATGACAAAATAAAGCACAGCGACCAAACCCGTGGTGAATGATAGACCCCGACCGTGCAACTGGATATTCAGACGACGTATTTGAACATGCCACTGCCCGAATTAACTATGTTATACGGGGGGGGGGGGTTGCAGGCAGGGTCGCCAGATATGTAGCCTCCCACCTAATAAAGTCGTTTTATGTTTTGCAAGAATTGTCCATGCACGGAATGCATGTTTCACAGTCACACATTCAACGTTAAATGGAATACAAACAGATTATGCAGAAGAATAGCTTCATCTTTGATATGCCAAGACAGACCGCTCGAGCTACCACCACTCGCCAGCAAAGTGTAAGATGACGTCTTGAATATGAATACCGTTACATTTGAGGATCGTAATCAACAGGGAACATTTATAACGTTATCAATAAAGGTATTAACATGCATCTATTTTATGCATGTGTTACTATTATCAATGTTGCAACCTTACCATACCTGAATTACCTTAATTCATATGTTTTAAAGCGTCCAAAAAACATTGAAACGTATCATTTCAAGGTAGGGGAAAAGCTCAAAACGTAATATCAACCAGAACTGCAGCCACACACAGTAGCTTTGAGTGCTAGATACATTGTTGCAACATCGCAATAAGAGATCAGTGGAATGCAACTTTGTATCGAAGATCGAACGCCAAATAAAGCTAACGTTCTAAAGCTCCAACGTTCTAAAGCCATGTATCATGGGGTTATTACCACTGATTTATGGGTTATGATATGACGCTTAGCTACAGAGGCTAGCTCAGACAGCAAGCGACACTACTTTTTCCCAGCAATAGAATAGATAAGATAGCCATTTACTCTGATCTTACCGTCATAAACCGTCCCGGGGGTGTCCAGTTTTTAAGGAATATGAGTTAGCACAATACAATGAAACGAGTTGAGGAGAGGGTGAAAGGCTGAAAATCCCAAGTTCAGTTCACCCGTTTGGAACTCCGATAAAAAAACCTCATCTTTCTGCTCCCTCCTCCCAGCCTTCATACACACTCCACCGCGGGGCCTCCTGGCCCGGGTCTCTCCGCTAGAAGATCGGCGAGGAAATAATAATCCAACACGCAACAAAAACACCCGCAACCATCGGCTTACAGCGAATCAGCTAGTTATATAAAACCGAGAGAATGATATTAGCATCCCCCCTCTGGGATATATAAACGAGAAGGCTTATGAGCGACCCCAAAAAAATTATTGGAAAAAAAAATCGGTTCTCTTTCTCAACTCGGTTCGTTGTCAATGCTGGGCTGCAAGCTGCAGACAGCGCAGAGGCAACACGCATAGCAACGTAATGGCGCAATCTGCGCAGCGCCACCAGCGCACGGGGGTGGAGTCACAGGAGATGGGGGGCGTGGCATGCCGTGACGTTAGAATTATACGGTTCTATCTCAATTTTTGTCAAAATTGAGTTTTTTACATAATCTGATCCATTAGGTGTTTATTAATGCCTGTGTGGTGTTATTTTTTAAATGTTGACATTTTTGAGTTAGTAATTCATAAAATACAAAGGTTCCATCTCACAAAACACAATGGAATGTAAAAACTTTGACGCTCAATATCTCTGAACTACCCTAAACGGAGATAGAACCTTATCATTCTAAACTCACGATTTGCTGGCTGTCTCAATTGGGACTACGAGCACATCGTTGGTGTTTTTACGAGTGTCACTAGTTTGTCACACACTCGATTCGAAACGTCAGTGTGTCATTAAGCTCAATTAGATGATGTCTCATGGTCTGGGTACATCCCAATTCATCAGGTCATTCTAGTTGGTAATCATTAATGTTATTATTGCCATATCTCTCATCAGGTATATTTCCATTGATGGTCAGAAAACGATTGTTATTGTAAACGAGAACAAAGTAACAGTACACAAATACAGAATACAACACTAGGTTGGTTAGACAATAGGCTGTAAAGACAGGCTGCGGCGACATCTACTGGCGAAATAAAATAATAATATTCACCATTGTCACGTTATAATCATACTGTCATTTCAGCACTGTGGCAAAAATAATGACGGGAGATTAAAATAATTACTATTTCAAGACTGATGCTGGTGTATAAATACGAGGTGTATCGCAAGGAACACGTCTAAAAACATCAAAATCAGCTTCACAACAAATACGACATCTCCTCTAGCCTGTTATGGGAATTGTAGAGTGAGTCTATTGTTGTCACAAAGTAGGACCACATTTCATCCCACCCAATTTGTGGTCACCCAGTGCCGCACTGCAATTAGCTCAGACTTATTTCAGTACAGTGCAGACTGGCCCAATTATGCTTCCCATTAAAGTTGATGAAGAATTGTGTCATATTCCTCAACTCTTTATCCAGTAAATCTATAGATGTTATGTATTATTTAAAATCCATACAAATATGATACATTCAAATAATATCATAGATTTTATATTAGATAGACTAATTTAATAATACAATTACAGAAAGAAAGAATTCTGAAAAAAGCTACAGAAATCTAACAATGACATCGACGTTTTGCTCAGCAATTGAGTCTGATGGTGTTACCGTAATTACTTGTTTCTTTTTTTAGACCTCCCCTGGGGCTCAAAACTTGATTAAAATACTATATTAACTTTCCACTAATATGCAGACAACCTATGTGGCCACAAGTTACATGAGTTAAGATTCCATCAGCAGGATATTAAGCTCTTCATCACCAACCCAATAAGAATGGTTCTGTGTGGTCCTGTGTGGCTGTTTGTAGAGCATGGCTCTAGCAACGCTATGGTTGTGGGTTCGAATCCCATTGGGTCCATTCATGAGACTAATGTATCCACTCGTAATGTGAGTTACTCTGGATAACAGCTTCTGATAAACGGTATATTCATTATTATTATTATTACCGTATTGAATGAATGGACTTTATTGTCATTGCTACAGTACAGGTATTATTATTATTAATAATCAAAGATGGCTTTATAAGAGCCCTACTCATTCACACGCGCACGCACGCACACACACACACACACTCCTCATCCTCCTCTCTTTCTCTCATTCACAAATGCAGATGCATGCGCACACGTGCATGTTGTGCGTGTGCATTGAGGTCAAACATTTCATAACAGTTTCCTATTCCAATAGTCAGCCTTACATGTTTGTAGAGGTTTTGTTTTATTGTGTCTGACACCTACTGTATATATTTACACAGAAACACAAAAGTACAGGTATCTGTATAAGAAATGAAGACTACACATACAAATGCAACATATCAAAACCATTTCTCATACCAATTCAGGAACACACATTGAGGTCATTTATAGAGAAACACATTGAGCAAGGATAGTGTCATTATTTAGGCAAAGTTGCATGTGGTTGTGAGTTTTTGAGGTTTCCAATCCTTAACTTAAAATATCTGCGAAAAAGAACTAGTCAGCCGCTCCCAGATGTCCTTTTACGCCTTCTCTTCTTTGAGTAGGCTCAGAATCCCGTCCCTCCTAGCGGTGTAGGGGGCGTGTTTCATTCTCAGCAGGTGGGCGGGGAACAGGTTGCCGCTGGGCGCATACATCTCCTCCCCCTTCTGGCCCATGAGTGAGCGAAGGGTCTTGTTCCGCAAGAGGATCTTGTCGTAGAACTCCACCCCTCCCTTGGCGTAGTCACGGGACAGCACTGCGGCGCACCGGTCTGACCTGAAGTCCTGCCACTGGCTGACAGCGTCAGAGGTGAGGTAGTAACACACGGCGCCCATGCCCAGCGCCAACGCGTTCACTGCGCCCCTGACGAGGACGGGACCCGTGTGCAGGCCGAAGAGCTGCTTCAGGCCCACCACGTAGAACCACACCCCCGCTAGGCAGGCAGGGGCTATCGCCGCATTCAGCACCGGCCCGCCCGCCTCCAGGCGAGCCACCTCACGTGCCATGGCGAACTTCTGCGCCTCCGTGGAGAACACCAGCGAGTCCTTCAGGGCGCTGCCGACGTCGCTCTCCCACTCCACCTCCTGGCCGTTGATGAGGATGGTGCGGTTGGTGATGCCCGCCGAGTCGTCCAGCGTGCTGTTGAAGTTGGCAGGAATGCCTATCTGGGCGCCAGCGGGCAGCCAGGGCACGCCCGCCCCTACAGGGTGGAAGCCGAACGAGGCAAAGGCGCTGTAGCCGGAGGGAGAGCCGACACCAGAGTCCTTCAGCACCTGTTGGAAGACGCTCTCCAGCTTTTCAGAGAGGCTGGCGGGCATCCCTTTGTTCCAAGCCTGGTACAGCTTCTTGTAAGTGCTCTCTGGGAAGGCGTGGTAGAACATGTTGGCCGCGAACACCCCGCTGCACCCCGCGATGAGGAGCGGCGTCCGGTACTTCTGCACCATGGCGCCATACCTTAAAAATTGAGACGCCATGGCGATGGCATTCAGTCCTGATCTGTTAGTTACAGACTTACAGGGGGAAACATCTGTAGAGAAAAGCAGACATGATCAATCAATGACTTTATAACAAACACAGAAGAGTTTAGAACATGACCTATGGATTGACAAGACGATTGACAGCTTATCCAAAGACATAACACAACAAATATGATGTAGGCTAGTCCTTCCTGAACTTCAGTTATATGTGTACATGCTGTCCCTACAGTATCAGAAGCATTTCAGTGGGAAAGCTTTCCAATTTGAGTAGATAACCAATGCTCTGACTGCAAGTGAGTGGGCTGGGTGGCCAGAGTTCTGTAACAACAAGGGCAGGCTGTCATCCATGAACATTATAGGGACAGCAGAGGTTCGCACACGAAAAAAAGGTAGTTAAACGCTGCATTGTTGTTGCCGAGACATCAGAGAATCCACGAAATTGAACGAAATTCTAAACTAGGTCCTGGACAATCTAGACAATTTGATGGCAGCTACTAGATTGTAATCAAGTGCAATACTGAAACACAACTGTGAACATTTCAAACCTGCAAACTGCGACACTTTAAATGAATGTGCAATAACACTATGTGCAATATGACAACCCTAGGGTACATAAGGTTCAGAGATAGGAAATGTTAGAATAGGTATAGCATAGCATAGAGTACAGCACAGTGTTTTATTTGTATAGTATAGTATAGTGGATAGTGTACATAGCCTTTATTTATGTAAACCAGCTCTTTTCCCTTCTTGTTTTTAGTATTTTTTTCCTAGCACCAGGGGAGCCCCCCCTCCTAAATGTCGTTGTATGGTACCTGTACTGTATTAATGACAATAAAGACCATTCATTCATTCATTCATTCATTCATTCATTCATTCATTCATCCATCCATTCATTCATCAGAGAATCCACAAATTGAACGAAATTCAGTTTGATCAACTCGTTCGGGGCCCGACAAACTCATCAGCATAGATTCCATCCATGCTCATTGGCTGAATTGCTTCCGATCTAAGTGTATTTACTTTAAACTACTTGTCGGGATCACACAATTAACATGGAACATATGTTTAACAATGTGAAACGATAGTTATCATAATAATGATGGTATAATAATAATGACAACAATAATAATAATAATAATAATAATAATAATAATAATAGTAAGTTAAACTCACAGGCTACAGTATGTACATGCTCGGCAAGGACAGCCTGGACGGACCAATGTTATGGCAGCATCAGTCGTAAAGCAGTTTGCACGCTTTTGCACGACAGTCGTGTCAACGGTGTCAGTCTAGTTATACTGCAAGACTTCACCACAAGGGGGAGCACTTCAGCAGGAGCAAGGTATATCTTGCACTGGAAATAAAGAGCTAGACCTAAATTAGGGCCAATGTGGGGGTTGATGTAGTATTATTACATTGACAGTAAGTGTTAGCCACTGACTACCTAACTGATGATGTTAGGCCTAACTGTGTAATATTAAACTAAGATTATCTTAATTAAAGCCCTCCATTGCTCAGCTGTTTAATTTCCATGCTTCCATGCACCCTTGACAATAACCTGTGTGTATTGTTATATAGCTATCTAGGCTTGATAATACATGGAAGAAGAAGCTATTTACCACGTTCCTCTATAGATTCATCTGCAGAGGGGGCAAAAAAGGAATACAGTAACTCACAATGCCATCAAAGCATCTCTCTGAGCCTCTCATCTTGCCAGAGTCATTAATAGGCTTACATTACATTGGCTTCAACCTTACATGCCCCCCCCCCCCCCCCGGCTTTTTAGCTGAGCTGCCTCTGTAGGTGAGATGGATACTAAAGGCTTGGTGATGTTGTTTTCCCCCGTCTTGCTCGTATACGTTTCCTAGGTAATTACAGTGTATAGCACACACATCTCATGGGTTATTACTAACAGACACACATTTGATTAGAGAACGGCTGTTCAGGCTGAGCTGTAATGATGTGTGCCCCTTGGAAGAGCTCAATATGTGTCAAAATGCCTGCAAGCTGTTGTGAAATTTTAATGGTGTTAGAGAATGCAGAGGATGCAAATGCATTCAGTGAGGTGGCCTACACCGTAAGGCTCTTAAGCTACACTCAGTCACTATCTGGATGTAAACATGGCAATCGGTGTGTGTCACCTGCTGTGACCTGTAACACAATCTCAGGACACATTTGCCTTTGATTTCAGTGAATTCAGGGATTTCAAAATGTACTTTTTTTATGAATATACAAAAACAACGTACACTCACTGAACACTTTATTAGGAACACCTCCTCATTCATTCAGGTGGTGTAATGGTGTGGGGAATGTTTTCTTACGAATAGCGCGCTGGCTTTCATTTTAACTGGGTATACTGTATATACTGCATGGTAAATTTCAGTACACCAGCACAGCAGAGCTATGAGAGAATTATATAGTCTGCTCTACATAAAAAAGAGCAAGAGGCTATGATCTTCCCCAAGCGAGAAAGCTTCACTGTGCTATACCCTTCACAAGTCTCCATGGCAACTGGCAAAGGGAGCAATGTGGGAATCTCCAGGCTCTTGAATAGGGAACAGTCAAAATCAGGTTACCCATTTCTACGATGAAGCACACTGATACAGTAGAATGGGTTTTGTGTTCCTCAAACGGTATATGTCTGGCCTTGCTCCCTTGCAGTCCCACTGGGGAAACATGCTGTTTGTTGCAGCAAAATGTAGATACCTACATGTGTGTTACATGTAAACACAGTCTGCTTCAAGTGTCTGCTAACTAACTGATACCAAACCACCCAAATAAAGTATAAGAAACCCCTGTATTTCCGTCTCTCTTTCTGCACATCCCATGTTGTATTGTTGGTTAAAGGGTTTAAAATTGGGAACGATGTGTTGTATTTAGCATTTTGTTTAGTTGGTGGATAGTCGGTTGCCAGGAGCCCCTGGTCCTAGCATAGATTAGTTTTTTCTTATGATGACTGATGCATAGACGATTCACTTACTTTAGACAAAATGTACTTGTTGTAAGTTGCTTTGAATCCCATGAAAGGCATCTGCTAAATGTTTAAAATGTTACTCTCCCCCACATGAATATAGACACAAGTTCACCTTAATATCACCCCCCCCCCCCATCCATAATTCCCCTTTTTTCGTTCCTTTGGCAGGAGGTCACTAGGCAACAGGGAACACATGCTCGGGGGGCAAAGGAGTAAGATGTCTTTTAATGACCAGAGAGAGGAGTTCTGCCACAGTGACAAATGTAAAGGCTAGGTAGAGGTCACCGGCTAACGTCATAGGCCTTTAATTCAGACGTCACCGGGCCAAGCAATCCAGTTTGTTGAATGGAGATTAGAATCAGCAAAGGGAGGCTGATGCTAACCTTTGGATCTCTCCCATACTTTGTCTGTGCATTTTCAGTGTTGCCAATTGGATATTTCCATTGGCACTGCATATTAAAAGGTAAAATACCACTAGATGGAAAGGTTTAGATTTCTCTGGTTACCTTTAATGGTCTGAAAGTACCTGTGTTTGTGGAATGCATCTCGGTGCACTGTGAAAGTAACTGAACGTTAAATTAATGTAAGCTGTTAGAAACTTGCATGCAGTTATTATTGTTGCACACAGACTCCATCAGTTTGAGTGATGTTGTAATAATGTGTCTCTAGAAATAATATGGCAAGACAGACCTTTAAATCAATACCCAAATTAAGATCCCATCACCTCTTGCTTCATGACAAGAGCAACTAATCACTTAGAGTCAGCAATCAATCAATCTTGCACCCCTAGTTTGCCTTTCAGCAGTTTACCAAAGCAAAATCAATAGTGTACTCCTCAAGTCATTGACCAGAGGAATCTCTCTCTCATGTTTAAAAGACCAAATGAATTCCCTTCACATCACTGGGTTGTCAATACCTGGTACAGATAGATACTGTACAGTTTCCAGTGCATGACCTAAGAGATTGTTGTCTTTGAGGTCTTATCAAAGATAAGATGGGGGTATGGGGTAGTGGTAGCCTTAGCCTAGTGGATAGTGAGTTGGCCTCGTAATCAGAAGGTCATGACTTCAAATCCCACCTGAGAACACCACCAGTGCCCTTGAATAAGGCACTTAGCCCTAAGTTACTCCAGGGAGACTGTCCCTGTAATTTCTAATTGTAAATTGCTTTGGATAAGTGTCTGCTAAATGGTTAAAATGTTCTCTTAAAATTCCAGTACATTCTTATGATCAAAATCTTGTTTGAGAAAGGAGAACCTGACATCCTGTTATTATATCCACTCATTTAGTGTGTTGGAATCAAGGGCAAATCCCAGCTTACTGGAAAACAAAACGTGTGGAAAAGACGATAAGGTTCCAGAACGCCTCACAAACTCTAATGTGATTCTGTGGGGGGGGGGGGGGGGGGGGGGGGGCAGAGGGCGGGGGAGGAGGAGGAGGAGTGTGTGTGTGTGTGTGTGTGTGTGTGTGTGTGTGTGTGTGTGCGCGTGTGTGCGTGTGTGTGTGTGTGTGTGTGTGTGTGTGTGTGTGTGTGTGTGTGTGTGTGTGTGTGTGATTTGAGTGAGCCACCAGGACCCGTAATACTTAACTAAAGAACATCAATACAAAGTTCCTGGAACCACTGAGAGGAGAGAGAGAGAGAGAGAGAGAGAGAGAGAGAGAGAGAGAGAGAGAGAGAGAGAGAGAGAGAGAGAGAGAGAGAGAGAGAGAGAGAGAGAGAGAGAGAGAGAGAGAGAGAGAGAGAGAGAGAGAGAGAGAGAGCTGTCCATTTCATTTCATGCCCATTAGCCACTGTAATGAGTGTTGTAAAAAGCAGCAGCAGCAACATCTAGTGCATGACTTATTTATGAAGGCGCAGGCCTGATATCAAGCACCCTTCCCCCATCTCCATCTGATTACTCACATCGCGGCGCTCTCACTGCTACCTTCCCCACAGTCACACAGGTGTGTTCCTATCACCTTCTACCTCCATTAGCCACTTACTGGTAAACACTGTGTGTGTGTGTGTGTGTGTGTGTGTGTGTGTGTGTGCCATCACTGTTGCCAGAAAACACACATGCTGGTTATCCTGAAGAATACATTTAAAAAAACAAAACATGGTCGTATAGTATGTTTGATATGATGACTGAAAGTGTTCATTTTTGTTACTTTTTTGTTTTCCGGCCTGTTGGAATTGAGAGTTCACCCTTTCACCCAATGAATGCAACAATATCAGACCATAACACCTTGAAGTTACAATATTTCAATACAAGCTTCCACAACTGAAAGACAAACACAGTCTCATTATCACAATGTGAACCACGCTGACCATACCAGCATCTGATCTCCAATCAGCATTCCTGAGGTTTAGGGTGTTTGTGTTCCCACGTCTCGGGGCCGCCCCAGGCTGTGTTTGTTTTTCATGGAGCCGACACAATGGACAAGAATCCAGGGGGTGAAATTCTGATTGATCGGCGAGTCTTAGACACTTCCATCTTGTACACAAAGAACACAAAGGTACTGTGTCATTTTGGCAGGGAAAACTCATGTATCTGACCTCTTTCCCTTTCCCAAGAGAAGGAAAAGTCTGTGTATATGTATCTGATGCAGAAATCAACATAGCTGGTGAATTATGGAGGGGAAAGATCATGATAAATGTGATCTGTCCCCACCTCCCTAAACCAAGCCCCATCCTTTCACTCGATTGTTCTGATTCTATCTATTTCCTGACCTCTAGCTGCCTGAAACCCACGAAGGAGACCTGTGAGAATGTGTTTCGTCACTAAGCAACATTTAAGTGCACATACATCTAATAGCAGAAATGATACAAGCCTGTCCTTGGCTCACTGCCTCATACAGTGGGCCTGGCTATGTGTGATGATTTGACCTACAAAGTGCATTTTTCTACCTGTTGTGTTTTGCCACCTGAGGAAACACTTGTTTCCACTTTGATTCTCTGATTCCACATTTATAACATAGAGATATATTATATTGGTGTGCAATATTACATCAGTTCACATCCCAGAAGCACCAGCAGGTTCAGATAAGACTTAAACTGATTATATTCAACTGAATACGTGATTATACTATGACCATTGAACGAATCGAATAGTCGGTTGATATTAACTTTATAAAATCATCCAATCAGTGTAATGCGTTATGCCTAAGATACATAAGATAAATCAAGGACCCCAATTGAAATAAGCCAGTGGCTTTCTTGGGTTTTTATCCTGTTAGTTGACCTTGTATGTAATATGTACTTTCATGTACCTACTTCTGCAAATCTTCTAATAAAGTTTTCAATCAATCAATCAAAACATTTATGCCATGTGAAATAAGTTATTGAGTAACGAGCGCCATTAAAAATCAATAATATGGAAGTGATCAATCAATCTATGTTCGTACTCCGTAGATTAGAATAACGGTAAACGCCGTGTTTTGTGACAAAATGTGACAAATATCTGATAGACTTCCCTAGTAAAAAAGAAGCCGCCCTCAAGTTTGGCGAAGCTCTAATGTGACAGATCTTCCTCTTTGCGGGTCTGCGAAGCCTCGGCATAACGGAACAGTCCACTTTCTCGGAAAAAGGGGGTACACTACAGCCATTCCACGTGATTTCTACATGTTGTAGATATTTAAGTGTTCTTGTGGAAACATGAAGGAGTATATATATCAATAGCATATACAAAGCAGTTATTTTGTCGTGTAGAAGGCGACATTTGATCGTCTAATTCCTAAGCCAAACGAGAGTCCACCCCTGTGAGGCTATTCTATTTTTAGTATCAGCTGTTGCGATATAAAGATTTGCTACATAGCGTATTGCGTTGCGGGTGTGTGAGGCGCATTCCCGTCCCACGGAGTGAAGGGTGGCGGTGATTACATTATAACAGACAAGAGGGATGAGGAATATTTGTACGTGAAGGTTGCTGTGTTTCTACGACAACGAATCTCATTATTGGTAAGTTTGGGTTTTCCTGAAATTGTCGTCGTGAATAAATGCATCGTTAGCTCGATTTTTAAAATATACTTTGTTAATCCTGCTGATATTATTAAATATTTGTGTTGTGGAGGTAGCACTTATTCATTTGATTTGATGATGTATTCATGCACTGAGGGACTTGGATCATTTCATTTGCAACACTGAATGGCCTCTACTTCTCTGTGTGATCTGTGATTCAAGAAATGGACGCCCCAAATATTCCATTTACGGAAATTGTTATTGCACAGTGCTGCAAACTTCTGTAAAAAGATGTTTCTTCTCATGGGTGAAGCAACATAAATCATTTATTGATGCAAGTCAACCGCTGCCCCCATAGCTCAGTGCCGTTATGTTGATCACAACAGGCCCAGTGTGAGAGTGAGAGACGGAATGAACAACAGTAGTAGGCTTATCCCCCCCCCCCCCCCGTTCCTCCTGCTTAAATAACTTCTATTCTATTTATTACTTCACTTGTTCATTGTCCATTGACCTGGGCTTTAAAGGGGATACGATGTAAGCTTAATAGTCATGTGATGTGATGGAGAATAACATACGTTTGTTAATATTGACAGTCCTGGGGTTGAAATAGCCTACATTCACTGTAGCTGTTGCTTTGAAGACTTCCCTTTTTTGAGTGAATTTCTTTCAACCAGGCGTGATCATGAATAGATACATTTGTAGGCATTCTAGAGTCCTTTCTGAAGGATTCCTCTCGCACCAGATCATTGGATGAGGTCATCCAGCACTTAGCAGCTACAGTAGTCTACACATTCATCTCACTATTAATAGCCATGTGAAATCACCAGATAATTAAGCAACAACAGTGCCTTGCAATGGTGAACACTTTAAGGTTTTGATGCCAATTTGACTGACATATCTTTTTAAATAACTAAAAAAAGAGACAAAAGTTAGCAAAAGTATTGGATGTATGGTAACATGGATCTGCAGTTCATTGACTTGACCCTTAAAGTTATTCCTCTTGTGGCATTTTCCAGCAGTTCCAAACCTTTACCAAGTTGTGTACAGTTTAAGTCTTTCAGTCTTGTCTAGATGCATTTCACAAGCTATTATGTTCTGGAGTAAGCATACAGTCTTACTCAGCTGCTGTCCATTACGGACTGTGTACAATACATGATCACTAATATAAAAGTGGCATGATGCATTTTTCATGCCCATATCATATTTTTTGATAAGCATGTTGTTGCTGAGTCATCCGTGATGATCCATAATCTTGTGACCTCATTTGTATAGTCAACAGGAATTTGCACCATGGGGATTAACCGGTGAGGATGACGCACCCCATGTCAGGCATACTGTTCAGTGTAGGTATATGCTCTCCTTAACTGTCTATAGGGCACCAATGTATGAGTTCGTCAAACGACAGAATCGACTGCATTGGAGTGGTAGTGATACATGATTGATTGATTGATTGATTGATTGATTGTAGGGTACATGCTGTTTTGGGTGTTGGACTTGGGCTGTTTAAGGCATGCCGTTGTTCCCTTGTGAGGGAGAGCCGAGCCCATGTCCTTCTCCAGGGGTCCTGCTCTGTTGGGGGAAGGAAGCGGCTTCCTTCCCTCCATTGTGTGTAGCAGGAAGGGGCTGCTGTCTCCAGCTGACAGCTGTTTCCTGCTGCCCTGTGCCATGTCCCCTACCCACTCTGCCTGGGCTGGGCTGGGCTGTGCCCTCTCTAACTGTTGAGGTCAGTCAGACCTCTACCCACTCTGCCTGGGCTGGGCTGTGCCCTCTGTGCATGTCAAGGTCATGCAGAGGAAGAGCCTTTCCAGCATCTTCCCCCCAATCTCCATTTAGAAGCCATTAGAGAAAGAAGCGGCTTCTCTTTTGGTGGGCATTGAAAGCAGCGCTCAACTGGTAATGATAATAGCCTGGCTACTGCACGCTGATGATGCACTTTTTGAGTCTGTCTCTTTGTTGGCTAAGGACATTGGATATCTCAATGTTGTCTGGATGCGGTGTAGTACTCCACTTTAGGCCTCGCCATACAAATAATGTCTGAAATTATTTCATCTTCATTTTCGCAACCATTGCTAAAATGGTCAACGTATCAGACTGGTCAACTTCAGATTTATCCGTCCATACCTTTCAACTGAAGCAGCCTTGCTATATATGCACGCAATGATTTTTTTCCCCATCTGTCATACTGCATTACAAGCTGGTCCCAAGTAGGATCAACCACTTTATACCTGACTCCCTCTATAAACAAGTATTAAAGACCCTAGATAAAAAGCCTCTCAGGTATCACCACTGTCACATCACTCAAAAGTATAACTTACTCACCCTGGACAGACTGTATAGCGACTGTATAGCGACTGTATAGTGACTGTATAGCGATGCCTGCCTTGTCTTTAAAATCCTTCACGGCCTTGCCCCCCCACCGATGACCAGAAAGGACTGACAGAACACCAAGGTCCACATCTAGAGGGGACTGTGTGGTTCCATTTAGAAGGAGCACTCTCGGACGTTCAGCCTTCTCTGTCCGAGCCACGCAGCACTGGAACACTCTGCCCTCTAATGTAAGGACCTCCACTACCCTTGGGCTGTTAAAAAAAAATCAGAAAAACTGGCTTAAGGGAAACCAAATCTGCACCCATAGCATCATTTAACTGTGTATTTTTTAACTGCGTCTTTTATATGGTCTGTATGATGCTGTTTTAATGTTTGTCATCTTGTGTCATTTTAGGATGCCTTTTATTTATTTATTTTTTTACATCTTGGCCAGGGACCACAGATGAAAATTTGCCTCCTGGCTAAATCTGGCATATTTACACTTGTTGTTAATTGATGTGCATTGTCCCTTCTTAAATAAACTGAAATTGAAAACTCCATGATAGCAGGAGTGTGGTGATGAAAACCACAGAGAACTTGTGGTTCTCATTTGGCTGAACTAATGATCTTTTTGCTACGTTGTTCTCTTACAATGGCTTTTTGACGTGGTGAAAGCTGTAGACTTTAGCTACCATAACTCATACTGTTAAGCCTGGTACACACAAAGATTTTCTAAATCTTAACAGATTTTTTTATCTGAGAGACCCCACACATGAAGATAAAAAATCATGGATTGAACAGTTGATCGTATTGTGTGTGGTGTGCTCTCATATTCCCAATACAGCACACCACATACTTAAAAGATAAAGATCTGTCCTACGACAGTCTAGACTCAGAGTCTCGTCCCCCAAGCCAGAAATCTTGCGTGATCAGGGTAGTAGTACCCTGACTGACCTGTACGAGGCAGCCATTTGCGTCACAATCGGACTCGCTCAGTTTCGCCCACACACTAGAGAACTTTTGGCCCCAACCATTTTCCGAGCAGATTGTTGGGAGAAATTTGCTGTGTTCGAAATGGCATACTAGCATACTCAATGAGTATATACTGCCTACTAAATTCATAATAAGTATGCCAATACCAGCCGACCGTTTACACTGCAGTATGCATACTGCATCCCAGAATGCATTTCACACCGCTAGCTACGTTACCTTAGTTACCGTAGATACCCGGCGTAGATACTACTAGTACTCCTGCTTCACTCACCAACATCTTTTTATTAGTGATCATTTACTAATACAACTTTATCCAACCAACATGCCTCTTACCCACTGGTGTAGTCTAGTGTTTTCTAGTGGGTATACTGTGATTTTTCCCTCCCAGCCTCATATCGTTCATTTTGGAACGCCATAAAACTAAATCTGCGCTCCCTGTCTAACGTTATATATATATCTAACGCTACATGTTATATGGCTGATCTGTGCATGACAGTGCTGCATTTTGACATATTTCATGTCGCATCTCCCTCCGTTGATGGTATAATTATGAAGCTATTGTGTGTATACGGCGTAGTCCTGCGTATCACGTAGACTACATCAGCTCGTCGTATGCGGTACTTGATTCAGATGTACATTATTTTTCACCAATACTGGGACCATTCATGACTGGGCTACAGGCAGTCAAATACTAGCCGTATACTACTATACTACTATAAACAGGGGTGCACATAACTTTTTGGGGCCAGTGCTCAGAGGAGCACCTAGGGATGCTGCTTGGTGCTCCCCGAGCTCGCGAGTCACGACCCGTCCCACAGGATGGATGAAAAAGGGATACATGGATAACTTATATTAGCAAAACGACATTTATTCATAAATAAAGATGAACGAACAAATGATTGTGTGCAAAACAAAAGAAACAAATGCAAAATCAAATGACTGCTCTTTAAGCATGAAAGTCTGTCAGACTCCTTTAAACACAATGAAATCAACTGACATCTCTTTAAGCACTAACTGAACGTCTGTTCTTTAAACACAATGAAATAAACGGACATCTCTTAAAGCACTGCTCTGTTCTGTAAACACTGAAATCAACTTGTCAACAAAAAGTTACAGCCTAAGTATTTATTTACGCTACAAGCTTAATCATCATCATCACTGCTCTCTTGACTGCTGTTATCACTGTCCTCAATTTCAACCATGGTAGAGGATGTTGTAGGGCAGGCCATCACTTTAAATAGCTCGTTATTTTGATTGTGCAACAAAGTCTTTTTTTCATTTTTTCTAATATAATTCCCAACCATATTCCCTGGGTCCGGGGTCTAGGTGCGATAATGAAGCTGTAAAACAAACGTCTGAACGTTTGAAAGCTTCAGAGAAAAGAAACGTGAAGTCCCTTGGTGTTGTTTTTCCTTTTAGCGACGAGTCGTTCGGGACTGAATTTTCACGTGTCGGCGTGATAACCGTGATAACCGTGATAACCATGCGATACGCGATACGCGGAATGAAAGTACGAGTTACAATACTTTCCGAATGTTTTCGTGAGGGGAGTCGCCGTGGTCGTCGTGATGGATTACTTATTTGGGGACGGCAAATAGTTACTTACTTGGTGGGGCTTGCTTCTTGGACCCAGCTGTTGGTGCGCAAAAGCGCCTTCATGCCGCTGATCTGCCGCGCAGCATGCATTTTGGCGACGCATGCGCACTGGCGCACCAGTTATGTGCACCCCTGACTATAAACTTGGATTTCATGCATTTCAAGTGGCATCTTTGTAATCATGACGACGTAGTCATGTCTAAGAATAAATGTATTCATGTAAATTCCCAATATCATAATAATATTCTCATCCGTGATCAGACTTAGCTGGGGTGCTGCAGCTGAAGAGTATCAAATAGAGTGCAAATAAACAGTATCTGGACACTCAAATCTGTGCAAAAAAACGATGTTTATGCAAGCTTTCGGTCTCCAGGCTATCAGACAATGTAAACAACAGCTATATGACGAGTTTGTATGACGCAGTTTGACAAGACTGAAGAGACGCGCAATGCATTTTGGGGATTTAGTACCCCAGTACCCCTCCTAAATTTCGTTGTTTGGTACCTGTACTGTAGCAATGACAAATAAAGTCCATTCCATTCCATTCCAGTAGTGTCCAGTCATGGCGTACTCAAATATTTTCCAAAATCTGGTATACATACTAGATTTCTCGCATACTCAAATCTTGCATACTGTACAGTCTGAACGCTCTCGCATACTAAAATCTACGTCATATCTAGTATGAGTAGTATGCTAGTATGCCATTCCGAACACAGCCATTGACTCTTAACACACCTCACACCACAGGATAATCTTGTAGGATAATATTTAGAGCCATCCGATAATCGGACGTTTGCTGTCCTTGGTCGGAAGGGGGGAAATCGGGCCAAAATCGGCCAGATTATCTTTATGTGTGTACCAGGCTTTACAAAGCTGTTGCACTCTTCCTGTACGTGTTTTGATTACAATATTTGTCATGGGAAGTGCAAAAACAAATGTTGTCAAGCGACAGAAACAAGTAAACAGAACTACTTGTGTCAACCTTGGGATTTTGTGAGGATGCTGTGTTGTTCATTTGGGTGAAAATATACCCACAACTGCTGTCCTTTCTCAGTAATGTCAAGGTTTTATTTTCTCCCAAAGCCATAATTACAAAGTGCAGTAATCCATATGTCTAGACCCTATTTCCTTGCTCCCACTCTGGTCCTGGGGTAGTGGCTGCTCCGTGCTATTCTAGCAGTCACAAAGGAGGCAGAAAACAGAGTGCAAAATGGGGAAAAACCTCTGGATTACACAGTGCCACTGCCACTGGTTGGCTGTGCTGTGTTCACTTCCTTATTGAGACAGTCATTGTGGAGTGTTCTGAGACACAGCTCTTTTCAGCCCAGTTGCACACGTAATGCAGTAGCACGCTTGCACATTACAGACAGACATCTGTCCTTTCCCCTGCGGCTGCCGCTGCTGCAGCGTTTTCTCTCTGAGAGTCCCCATTAGGCAGGATGGACGGCGGTGTCGATATACTAGCTGATGTTCTCTGAGGCGCTGCTGCTGCTGTTGTGATGCATGACTCTCAGATGTGTATAGTCCCTCTCGTTTCCCCGGCGATGAATTAACAGCGACAGAGGGAAGCAGCAGTCTTCTTGACACCATCTCTCCTCCTCCTCCCCCCTCTCGCCGCGTTCCAGGTGTAGCCGCCCGTCGCCATGGCAACCAGCGCCGTCCCCAGTGACAACCTTCCCACGTACAAGCTCGTGGTGGTGGGGGACGGGGGGGTGGGGAAGAGCGCTCTCACCATCCAGTTCTTCCAGAAGATCTTTGTGCCCGACTATGACCCCACCATCGAGGACTCGTACCTGAAACACACCGAGATCGACGGCCAGTGGGCCATCCTGGATGGTAGACATCTTTCCTTTCTCCTGTTTTTTTTCATTTGCCTCCCTCGGGATAAGGGGCTGTAGCCTTCTTGAATCTGTTATATACGTTGGACGTAATGATAACAAGTATTGCTATACTGTACTTACAATAGTAATTACACAGTAATATGAACACTTTAATGTAAAGTAACTGATTGACAAAAATGCGGTGCTGAGATTTAGACTTTGTTTATTTCACCATGTTTTTAACCATAAACAAGCAAGAAGATACTTCTCATGGCATATCCAGCGTTTCCAGTAGTAGTAGGAATAGCAGTATTAGTGGTAGTGCAGTAGTAATAGTATTACAGTGGTGGTAGTAGTGGTAGTAGTAGTAACAGTGGTGGTAGTAGTAGTAGCAGTGGTAGTAGTAGTAGTAGTAGTAGTAGTAGTACAGTAGTAATACTACTACTAAGTAGTAAGTAGTAGACTAATGTAGCTGTGTAATTGTTGTGCAGTAGTAGTGATAGTAGTAGTAGTAGGTGGCTAATGTAACTGTCTTGTTGTTGATGTGCAGACGTAGTAGCAGCAGTGGTAGTAGTAGTGGTAGTCGGTGTCTAATGTAGCCGTGTTGTTGATGTGTAGTAGTAATACTAGTAGTAGGTGGCTAATGTAGCTGTGTTGTTGTTGTGCAGTGGTAGTAGTAGTAGTAGGCTAATGTAGCTGTGTTGTTGTTGATGTGCTAGTAGTAGTAGTAGTAGTAGCAGTGGTAGTACAGTAGTACTACTACTACTAACAGTAGTAGTAGTAGTAGTAGTAGCGAGTGATGGTGATGGTAGTAATAGTAGTAGTAGGTGGCTAATGTAGCTGTGTTGTTGATGCACAGTGGTAGTAGTAGGCTAATGTAGCTGTGTTGTTGTTGATGCACAGTGCTAGTAGTAGTAGTAGTAGTAGTAGTAGTAGTAGTAGTAGTAGTAGTAGTAGTAGTAGTAGTAGTAGTAGTAGTAGTAGTAGTAGTAGTAGTAGTAGTAGTAGTAGTAGTAGTAGTAGTAGTAGTAGTAGTAGTAGTAGTAGTAGTAGTAGTAGTAGTAGTAGTAGTAGTAGTAGTAGTAGTAGTAGTAGTAGTAGTAGTAGTAGTAGTAGTAGTGGTAGTAGTAGTAGTCTAATGTAGCTGTGTTGTTGTTGATGTGCAGTGCTAGTAGTAGTATCAGTGGTAGTAGTAGTAGGCCTAATAGTAGTAGTAATACTAGTAGTAGGTGGCTAATGTAGCTGTGTTGTTGTTGATGCACAGTGGTAGTAGTAATAGTAGTAGTAGGTGGCTAATGTCTGTGTTGTTGTTGATGTGCAGTGCTGGACACAGCGGGCCAGGAGGAGTTCAGTGCCATGAGAGAACAGTACATGAGGACAGGGGACGGTTTCCTCATCGTGTTCTCTGTGACGGACAAGGCCAGCTTTGAACACGTGGATCGCTTCCACCAACTCATCCTCAGGGTCAAAGACAGGTGAGACACATATTTCCATGCATGTCTGATACTCTGGACTGAGTAGTAAAGGGTTTATCACCAGGGCCCAGTTGTTCAAAACGTTTAATCTGGATCAGAATGATCCTGATTCTTTTTTGCTATCGATCGAGCTGGCTGATTTCCCCTCCTATACGACTCAAAATCAGCCAGATAGATCTGATCCTGGATAGCAAAAAAAGAATCAGGATAATTCTGATCCAGATGAAATGTTTTGAACAACTGGGCCCAGAGCACATGTACTCCATTCTGTGTCTTGTCCATGACCAACAACAAGTACACAAAATCCAGCTTCAAGGTTACCCTTTTCTGTTAGGTCATTGGTCATTTCTGTTTGTTCTGTGGTGTGTGACACACAATAAAAGAGATGCCTGTATGTTGGCTTAAATTCTATTCTTCCCTCTCGTCTCTCTCAGGGAATCCTTCCCTATGGTCCTGGTGGCCAACAAAGTGGACCTGGTTCATCTGCGGAAAATCACCAGTGACCAAGGACAGGAAATGGCTGCCAAACACAGCGTGAGTGACTCCTCCGTCAGACAATCAGACTGAAACGTAAACGGGAGGGGTTTTGGTGGGCTGTATACCCCCGACAAATCTGTTTGGTGGGCTGAAGACCAGCTAGCTAGCGGCATCCAATCTCATTTGTTTTGCTTTGATTATTATTTATTCTTGACGAATGGAATCTATGCCCCCCTTTAGCATTGGTCCAAATGTCCTAAAGACCTCTTCATCCCCCCCATTACCCTTCTGTACAGGTTCTCTATCTTCACCTCCACTACCCCTCTGTACAGCTCCTCAATCTTCACCTCCACTACCCCTCTGTACAGTCCCTCTACTCTTACATACATTTACATTTTTGGCATTTAGCAGACGTCTTTATCCAAAGCGACTTTGGATTTCCAAAGCGAATCATCTATCCATCAGTCATAGCAAGAGAAAGTAATCTATGCTTGGGCCGGGATTCATTGGCAGTCATAATGTTTGAAGGAGGAAGAATTATTTTGTCACACCCCACTACACCTCTATACAGTCCCTTTACTCTTAAAACAAATATAGTAAATCCTTCCTTCCTCTAGCATAGTGACTGTCAATGGAACCTGATCCTAGCATAGATCTATTCTTATGACTGGCTGTATAGATGACAAATGTAACATGTTATAAGTCGCTTTGGATAAAAGCGTCAGCTAAAATGTCAACAATGTAAATGTCCTCCTATGCACTTCTTCCCGCCTGACACGCAGAAAGCAAACTGAGCACCAACTGCTGTTGTGTCGCAACTGAAGAATGTTGAATGTTGAAACTGCCTGTGATAGGAGTCTCTGTCTGGGCTGTGTGTTGGACGTGTGCCTCAGAGAGGTTGTTGGGTGCAGTCTGGAGCGCTGACTCAGCGTTCACTCCAGGGTGTGAGTTAGCTAGGCCCACCAGGACCACAACACACTTGAGGCGCTGTGACAGGGAAAACACAAATATTGCCAAGTGTGGCTTCGCTATTTTAAAGTGCACTATTTAAGAGTGTACGAAATGATTATGATAAAAAAGATATAAATAAATGAAATACAAATTATAGTTTGAAAGCCTAATGTACTTGTTTGATCTTGCTTTTCACACAGGGATTTAAGCAGTCATCGTTGTTGTGTCATTGTGCTGTTTATGAAGCATTATTAATCCAAATACACAACATTATTGATCGATATTTGTTGTGTACATACTGTAGGGGGAATTCTGGTAATTTGAGACATTGGGTAATGTGGGACACCTAAACTCTGTGTGTTTATTTCCTGTTCTAACAAAATCAGCATAACATTTTCAGTCACATGACATTCATGCAACACCTATAGTAAAAGTCCTGCTGACTAGATTTTGTTAGAATAAGAAATAAACACACTGGAGCTTAGGTGTTCCACATGACCTAATGTCCCAGATTACTGAATTCACCCTATATTGTGTGGCACTTCTTCAGCCTATTGGAGTAATGTTTGGTCTCTGTGTCTCTCTCTTCACAGATAACCTATATTGAGACAAGTGCCAAGGACCCTCCTATGAATGTGGACAAGGCATTCCATGAACTTGTACGAGTTATAAGGTAGGTCGCTTTCTTGGATGCAGGCTTGTTTTCGTTTCTTTCTGGGGGATTTCTTGTGATTGAGGATAGTACCTTTTCCCTTACCAGAAACCGGGCTGGTTCAAGATTGGTTTTTTACTCCGATTCGAATTATAGATAACCCGTCACTCTGCTTTCTCTGCGTCATCTGCCAACCAGGCTCCTCCTCCCATGCAATCAGTTCACACTGAAACTAAATATGATTATGTCATTGGATTATATCTAATTACCAACGGCTTGAACAAGACAGCCCCATTACTTTGGGTTCTGTGTTAACATTGTATACAATAGACATGGCATGCCAGTGAAAGTCTGTTAAAAGGATGAGAGAAAAAAAAAGCTATTTCCTGACTGAACAGACGGTAACTTCATAGGAATCTAGTATGTGTTGATGTTCAATGAGGTCATATCCTGTTTGAGGGCCCACTCAACTGTTTGTGAAGTGTTAAGGGGAGTTTCTTAGAGAGCTTATGAGGCCCTCGTAGCTGCTCATGTAACTTGCCTGATGTACTTTTTTAACCCTCAACCTTCCACCCCCTACTTCTACTGCTTATTTAACCTCCATCACCAACAATTCTCAGTTCTTGCGAATTTTCTAATATGTTCTCTCTCTCTCCGCTACTCACAGGCAACAGGTCCCAGAGAGGAGTCTGAAGAAGAAGAAGAAGATGAAGTGGCGCGGGGAGCGCTCCACAGGTTCTCACAAACTCCACTGCGTCATCTTGTGACCACCATCCGACCATGGTCCTCCTCCATGCTGCCTAGCCATGGCAGAATGAACTGCAGACCAAGAACTGGAGTAAAAAAACAAAACAAAGGGTGCAGAAGTGATGGACTATTATATTGATATTCATTAGAAACCCCACACACTTGGGAAGGGGGGGGGGGGGGGGCAGATCTAACAGAGGCCCATGTTAGGGTCTAACAGAGGATATCGTGCACCCCACCCCCCCTACCCAGCTCCACTCCTCCCTCCCACCCTCATTCCCAAAGTGGTCTGATAAAAAAGCACTCCATTGAGACATGTTCCTGGAATGACTTTGATAGATACAAGATCCTTTTATTGCTACACAACCGAGGTTTGGTGGTATCGGTTTCAAGCATTGTGGGGGGAGCACTCTCCATGGATGGAGGCGCCCCCTTGTAAGATGGACATTTAAGGCAGTCTCAAGGGTGGGGGGGGATGTGACATGTTTTGGGGACCTGTTATTTGAGTGTTTGTGTTGTTGGGACCCGATTATTTGAGTGTACATTGTGGTCGTGGTTGGTTCTTCATAGTGTTGAAAAGTTATTCTGAAACGATACTGTAGTGAGGATAAACTTCAATTTGCACTAGCCGTTAGCGGAAGGTTCCGGGGTCTTGAAGGGGCTTTATACACTACGGGGCTATGCATACCGCGCTGGCTCGGATGTTTCTTCAACTGTGGTGGACGCCTAACCAGGCCAGACCAGGCCAGCCCAGTTCAGCTCAGTTTGGCTCTGTAGTGTGATCAGGATAGAAGAGAAGAATGAGAAGTATTTGTGTGTGTGTGTTTGCACTGGGATCAACGGGGGAATCTGGCCTGTACGGTGTAAGGGGACCACTCCAAGCAACGAGACAATATATGTTTTTGTCCGAATGGAAAATATTTAATAACCTATGAAATGGCTTGTACTGTTAAGCACTAAAAAAACAACAAGAAGGTGTTGGGCTTTTTTTGTCTAGATAAAAAAAAATTGGCTCTTGAAGGAAGTACCTTTGCACTTTTAATATATTTCAGACTTTCATATCTGCATGTTTTTCAGATCTGCAAATGATGAATGGGGATGGCGTAATAAAAATGGACTGAATGTAAAAACGGAGTTTATCTGTCAACCCATGTAGCCTAACCTGCCTGCTTGTGCCTGTTGCACAGGTAGAGATCATAGATGTATGTATCATGTCTGGATCTGAGCGTCTGCTTACGCCTGCCAAGAGTGCCAGATGGGCAGGGTTTGCACTTTTGGGACTATTCCATTGGTTCCACTGTTTCAGGCAAACTCAATCAAGCACAGATAATACTATTTCAACCCAGGTTTGGTATGTACATGCATACATCTCCAGCCTGGGGTGACCTCACTGGTGTTCTCTGAGAGGCCGAGTGGAAACCTCCTCCTTGGGTGACAAAGCAACAACACATAGTTACTATGGGCAGTATTTTTTAGAAAAGAGAATACAAAGTAGTATGTTTGTCTGAAGAAATGTTATCATATCAAGTATGTTTGATACTTTTGTATTATTGATATGAATTTCTTGCAAGTGTTTTTATATGATGAATAATTTATTACTGTCACTGTTACCTCAATGTGTTATAGCTGGCTGTGTCTGACTGAAGAGCTAGACAAGGCATGATAACAATGGCCTTTCTATCTAGCCTCAGGGTTTCAATATTTGAATAAAGAAATAAAGTATTGTGAGTTCAAAGATTCCAACTGTGTCTGTGTGTGGTGGTCCGTTCCTCTTGTGTATTCATAGGCCGAAATGTTCTGTTCTATGTTATTTATTTACGTCATCCATGTTTGCCTGTAAATGATGAGCACAGCAAATGCAAGCAGTTTGAGAGTTGCCCGTTCAGCAAAACCTACTGTTGTTAACCAGTCATGGCTGACTGGAGTCAGTAGATGGCGTAAGCTCTTTTTCAAAATATTGATCTTCACTCTTTGTGGAATAAATTATGGCCTGCAGAGATGAAACAGATATAGTACAATGGGTTGATATTCATGTCCTTGTCATCATGACACTTGTCCATCTGCCTCTATTCAATCCATGTTGATTAAGTGTCACTTCATGTTGCAATTGAGTCTGTCTACAGAGCGTGGGACAGCAAGGGGTTTTGAGGCACAACAGTGCTGATGCAAACCATACTGTGGTGTCTCTGATATGTTCCTTTCACATTGTCCTTTTACAGCACTGTTTCTGCAACTATGGTGGATGCGTAACCAGGCCAGACCAGTACAGTTCAGCTCGGCTCTGTGATGTGTATTACCCCTGGGCCACACTGGATACCTCTACCTCAGCAGCGAGTGTGCGTTCGTTTCGACGGCCATGTTAACAGGTTAGAGAGCAGCCACACAACCCGCTTGAGTCGCATGTCTCACGCTGTGTGGCTGCTCTAACCTGTTAACATGGGCGCCGAAACGAACGCACACTCGCTGCTGGGTTTAGGGTTGAGTGTGTCCAGGGCCCAGGCCTAGAAACAAAGCCTAGGTCCCACTCCTTAGACACTTGTGTAATAAGGCTGGATAGGTTTAAGCAGGAAGGTTGACAGTTCTACCTAGCTGGCCAGAGGGCAAGTTGGAGAGGCTACCATTATGCTTAGCTACCCCTATCCAACTCAAACAATCAATCAATCAATCACATGTATTTGCTGTTTTGAAAAGGCAATTGTTTTACAACAAGAAGAATCCAAACAATAGACTAATACCCAATTAGTCCAAAAAGCAAGCCAAAGAAAAACTCTCCAGTGGGGAGAAAAGCATAGGGCACAGTGGCAAGGATAAACCCTGTAGTAGGCTAGATCTTCATCTCATGTCCAGGGCCAAAGGGATCTTTTCTGGACAGAGCCATGTCTCTCTGCCCCCCCACACACACACCTCACTTTAATGTCTCAGTGCTTTCCGCATCACCGACCGACTTCTCCTACTGCAGCTCTGTAGTGGAGATTTAAATGACATGCAAATGATGCGCGCCTTGCGGCGAGGCATCGCTCCTTTTCCACAGCTAATGAATAAGTCATGTACAGATGAAAGCTGCTGCCAGCACTGCACTGCATGGAGGTTGAGCTGATCTAACTTGAAATACTTATGCTGTTTCAGAGTGGCACAGGCACAGAAATGTCATACAGAAGAAGCCGTTAGTAACATTTCTGTTTTCACCTCACACAGAGCTGTTTGCTTGTGTATTTTGTTTGTCT
This sequence comes from Nansenia antarctica, assembly GCF_963989245.1. Taxonomy (NCBI): domain Eukaryota; kingdom Metazoa; phylum Chordata; class Actinopteri; order Argentiniformes; family Microstomatidae; genus Nansenia; species Nansenia antarctica. The sequence goes on along the minus strand of NC_137677.1, from coordinate 59,685,161 downwards.
AATGGGATGACAGATGAAGTGATAATGCAGAGTAACTAGAGGTTCTGCTCTAAAGGCATCATCAGTGAAGAGGAACAGAAACCAATCAAAGAGAAAGGAACCTTGCAGTCTAGGCTGAAGTTAAGCAGTTAGATTAGATTAATTAGATACTTTATTATCAATGCACAATACAAGTACTGAGACAATGAAATGTAGTGCAGATAGTGGCGTAGTGCCACTAGAAGACATGATAATGTAGACGTGCATGGTATTACTAAGGTATTACAGTGAGTATAAATAAAATAAAAAATAAGTGAATATAAAAGTGAACATGAGATGAATGTCAGTACAGTTATGATATGTTATAATAATCATTTAAGGGGATTTTTTTATTTATTTCAAAACACACAGTATTCATACCACCAGGAAAGGGTTTTGTATATCAATCTGTGGAGTGAAGCTATGGAACAGTTTGAATGTGGAGTTAAAGCAATGTCCAAACATAATCCAGTTTAAAATAAGGTATAAAAACATGGTCTTCATAATGTACAGGGATGATGGGGGGATTGATAATCACAAGGTGTTTACAGGGGTTATTGTTTATTTATGATACTTTATCCTTTGGGTTCCTAAATATGTATTCTTTATTTTCTTTTTTTATGTAATTAAGTATTTAAATACGATATTTGACTTTTGGGTGTGCAGTAATTGTATATATTATGAGATTGTATTAATTTGAGCATTTGAACAGGAAGCATCTTTATGATTTATGGAGAGGGGGTGGGATTGAATACGTTTGTACTTTGTACAAAAAACAAAAACAAACAAAACAAAACAAAAACATATATATACACGGTATATACTGTATATAACCGCAAGCGGCAATGGGCCGTGTTCCTACAGATATGCCCCCATAACCATAAATGGGGTGAGATTGACAGACACGGGGTAGACCTACAGACAGGTTGTAGATTGACAGATAGGGGGTAGACCTACAGACAGGGGGGTAGACCACTCACCTAATATGGGCCAAGTTGAACTCATGATATACTTATCTATTATGAAGTACCCTAGGACCACGGGCCTGTAAGGTACCAGTCACCTAATTATGGCCTGATATACATAGGATACTATACTATGATGAAAGAGCGTGGGAAGGGCATCTGCTTATCCAAATAGATTATAGAATAGGTTATAGAAAAAGGTAGGCGTTTGTCTATTAATTACAGCTGTGCTTTGTGCTTATCGTTTGGTTTGAGGCAAGGCAGTGCTGTGTCACTCAGTGTGGGCAGGCCTAGAGATCAGGGTGCCGTGCTAACTGGCTACGTTAGCTTGTCTGTCAGAGAGACGTGCTGGGCTGTCAGTGTCACAGTGTCAGGATTTGCCATCATGATTTCAGATCATTGGCTGGCCAACTATATGGCTATTATTTGCCTTTGTTAATTGTTTTACAATTCTGATCGCATCTGGGAGCAGTTCTGCTGTCAAGATTGCTGTTCGTAATCACTTGCTTGCTTGTTTTAAGTGTTCCAAACCAAAGGCAGAGTACAGTAACTTTGCAGTTCGCTACAGTAACTCCAGTTCAGCGCAGCGAGACAAAGTCAGAATACCGCAACTCAAGTTGCTGTGGTTTGCCTTGGTTTCTCTAGGTTTTTTTGAAGTTACTGTAAATACGACCCCTATTTTCTTGAAAATACAACACAGTATGCCTTTTGCCTTTGTACGGCAGATTGGGTTCTTGAGGCAAATATATTTTCCCAATGAGGAAAGACACACAAGTTTCATACCTTTTCATCCAACAGAGTGGAAATGCCAACATTCTGAAGTTAATTATTTACTTTTGGTTATTATAGCGCCACCTATGGTCTAATCATGGTCATTCTTTCTGCCATAGTTACTGATGCTCTCTAGTTGTGGCATGCAGATTCATAGCATTTTTGGTCAGGGACTTTTGGAGCTATTTGACCAAAGCCAGGAAAATAATAATAATAAGTAAACCACCAATAACAATACTGTTCCTACTAGGAACACAACCATTAAAAAAAAAAAAAAAAGTTTAATGTGCAATTATTTCTTTTGCTTTATGCTTTTTAATTCTATTAGTTTTGTTTTTTTTGTTTTCCGTTATATTAATTATTGTTGCTGTACCCAAAAAAACTATTTGTTATTGTACCTAAAAACAGATATGAATAGAATTCAAAATAAATAATACTTTTAATTAGGTGAAAATGCCTAATTGTTTAAACAGAATCTATTGTTATTGTTAATTAACCAAAACCTAACTACTATGCTTAAATAATAACAAACTGTGTGGGGGCTTGGCTGTGAGTGGGCTTGGCTATTGCTACCCTCTAGTGGTTGTTTAATGTCATTATACAATTATATAATAATATTATAACAGTAATAATACAGTTTATTTTCCCTTATATGAATACCACAGACTCATTTAGCTATTATCTTCATTCATGTTTAACAATAATATTGTCAGCTGCCAAGAAAATATGGAATAAAATACTTTGAGATAATGATTAAAAACTGAAATGGGAATTTTGGTCCATTACACAATCTAATAAACAGTGTGACTTTTTAAACCAATGATAGGCCTATCTGTAGTAGGCTATTACCTTCAATTTGTGAGAAAGCAGAGATTAGGCCTATACATACATATATATAGCCATAGACAGGGGGGTATTCCATGTACGTTGATTAGTATATTCGCGATTAAAAGGAAAACCACGGCAAATCAAATGAAGAACTACAAATCCCTGATGACAGGGAGATGACGTATGACTGATCTGATTAATCAACCCCTATTTCATTAATTTTCTCTATATAACGACGTCGATCATTGATCGGCAATGACACTATATAATAGTTTGCCTAACTGGCCATCGGATTTGTGCTCCTAATATCTAAAAAGCACTACGGTTTTCTTATTTTATCGGATTAAAGTAGCAAAGACCAGAAATTCCCATTGAAACTTCTACTCTTCTATCACCCAAAAAGGGGCGTGGACATGACGGGAGGGGAAAGTACCCGGATGCGTTGCTCTGATTTTGCGCTCCTTTTAAGGAATAAGAGGGTGTGCTCATGACGTCACGTATACTATATAAACCTTATCTCGGAGTTTTTTTTTTTTAACCAGAGTGTCTCATCTAACCCTAAGGTCGGGACAGCTGCTTCCTGTACTTCACCGTTCACTGTTTTTCCTCTATAGCTTTCAGTAAACGACAGGAAGTTTTCGAATGGCGGTAGGCATGGCAAACAAAAAAGCATAGAGCTTCACTCTGGTCTGAAACTCACTTTTCCAGGTAGAAACACCATGAACACGCCGTGGTCAGCATGGCTGCCGCGAAGAGCTCGTCTCTGCTGCTCTGGTGATTTTCTGCCGGAATAATGATTGTTGTTGAGTAGATCAAACTGAGCCGGGCGCACTCTGGCGGATCCTTCTATGATCCTGTTAGAAACCCCGCGCGCAAACATTTCCTCTTATCTAAATTCGTGACGTTAGAATTACAAGGTTCTACCTTCATTTTTGTCAAAATTGAGTTTTTTACATAATCTGATCCATGAGGTGTTTATTAATGCCTGTGTGGTGTTGTTTTTAAAAATGTTGACATTTTTGAGTTCGTAATTCATAAAATACAAAGGTTCCATCTCACCAAACATAATGGACGCTCAATATCTCTGAACTACCCTAAACGGAGATAGAACCTTATCATTCTGCTCACGATATGTCATTCATGGATAACGTGATCTTGAGATAAAACCGTTCTTGATAGTCTTTTAACCCTTAACCGACAGAACACGTGGTTGTCATTAACGTAATTCCTAGACTATAATTATTATGTGCTATCGAAAACATGTCAACGGTTCCTAAAAGCAGAGAAGCTGTGCTTTCTATAGGTTATTACGGTAACTCAAAGCAAGCGCTCCTACTTGTTGATCTTTATGAAGACGGAAAATAAGATGTAAAAAAAGTGCAATACTGCCGCAATTAACAAGGCAAGGGAAATGGTTTTGCAAGAAGTTGCTGACAGATTAAATGCATAGGTCATACAAACCCCTACTTATTGTTTTATGTTCATTTAGTAATAAATTAACATTCACTACTGTGGTGATATCAGCAGGCTATACATTATTAGTCACTAGGATGGCAGAGTGGTATCAGCTGTTGCCATTATCACCAAGCCTTATTATTAAGACGGGTGTTCGAATCCCGCTTCTGACATACACTTTTTACTGCATTTTGTTGTCTGATGCTTGTACTCTGCAATTTGAATCTAGTTTAATCTAATCTAAAAATGTATGTTTAAAATGATGGTGTAGGCTAATTTATTAGAGAACTGACATAACTACAAAGGTGTTTGAAGCCTTTCTGACTTGTAAATGATGTTCTTCTAGCATTGTAACTGGACCCTGGATTTGGCATAGATTGTTATTTCTTATGATTACTGATGGATAGATGATTCACTTATTTAGACAGATGTATTTATTGTAAATCCATTTGCATGAAGGTGTCTATTAAATGTCAAGAAGATAAACATACAATTAAAATCAAACCCTCACCTGAGGCAAGGATCAAACCAGCAACTTTCTGATTGCAAGCTGGCTGTCTTGACCCCTGTGCCAAACAGACAGTGCTGCTTCTCCAGATGCAAGCTGATACACATACCTATCTTTTTACACCATTTTATTTATCTATCTATCTAGCACACTATCAAACTATATCAAAATATCAAATTATCTATCTACAGTATCTCGTAAAAGGTGGGAACTAATATTTCCAAAAAGACACTTGATGGGAACTGTCGTTCAGGATTTAGTTTTCGCCTGTGAGACATTTTTGACACACTTCTTACTTTAACCAGACCGCAAACCTGGTCGCTACCACGTTTGTTCTGAAGGATTGGTTGGGAATTATTTGAGCCACATTCATGGAACAGAACTGAAATTATTGCGAATTATCAAAAATAGTCTTGATTATCTCTAATTGCCCTTCGTGGAATAGGGCCCAGGTCTAGTTCTATAGATCATGTCGATACATAGACAAGTCTAGTTTCTATAACCAAATTTGACCAAGTGATGGCGCCATTGTTTCATCCCTGGGATCATTGCCGCCACCACCACCAAGTTTATGACGGGGCCTCAGCTCATACTGTAGGGCTGCTATAGAAAACTGTGTTCTGTGAATGACAATAGTGGAACTCCTGTGTGTTTTTACTGTGTATGTAAATAGGCCACATTAAGCTTGTTTAAGCATTTAAAAAACGTAAATATGGAACAACACATTAGGCCTACCGGTATATGTAACTATATCCTGAAATAATGGATACATAATAAATAATGTATCGTTTGACTGCTGTACTTCACATGGGACACATAATGGACTGTACACAAAATATTCTTTTGTTTTCCACTCTACTCAGCAGCACTTACATAGCAAGTGAGTTTCAACCATGAGAGGTGTCATACAGAGAGTAGTTGGCCTTTTACTGTGGCCCAACAATTCAAAGTGTCTCCTACACTGTATAGGTAATTAACTGTACACAGATGATGTTTACATATGCTGTAATAAGGTAGCCTACTTCATACCTTATGTTCGCTACTTCGTTAATATGCTATTACTGCTTTAGTCATCTTCGATCAGGATACAAACTAGATGACTCGGCAGTACCCCAAGGAGAAATCAATAAAACAATAGCAGCAATAAAAAACTTCTGTATGTATTCTGTATGACATCGGCCATGGTCGAAACTCACTTGATATATTCATATTCTAGAAGTACTGCAGAGGAGAGCGATAGTAAGAAATTAATGTTTAGTCTTGAAGTATTTGTGTACGGTCAATTATGTGATTCGGAAGGCCTAATCTCGTTCCCAAACACTTTCGCCAATGCAATAGCCTGAGCCCAGTATTTAAAAACCTTTCATCTGGATTAGAGTGAGGTACCTTTACTGAGGCATCCTCCACGATCAAAGCAATAGAAGAGCTGAGTCTGGAGCCCCAGGCTGAACTTACCACCATGGACCTCCTTAAAGAGGAGCCTTCTACAATGGTTAAAGTTTAACTACATAAAAATACAAAATAATATAGGCATATAACTCATCAAACCCCTGTGCAGTAGATAGGTTAAATACAGAGCGATGAGCAGGTGGAAGCTTCAACCAAATACGTATCATCCATTGAATTTGGTGCGTTTCTCATCATTATCCCCAGAGATACATGTGATAAAGCAGATGCCGTCCCTTTTGTAGAAAATATTCACTATTTTCGGTTTTGTACTTTTGTAGTAAAATATTTTTATACAAGCATCCATTTAATAAAAAAGATACATCAAAGATACAGTGGCGGGCGGTGCATTTCACACCTAGGCCTTCAGTGATGTCCGACACATTCCTACCTGAATTATTCTACCTCTTAATACCATCGTTATGACGCCATGGCTCTAGAAACTAGACAGAAACACAGTATAACCGGGCGTTGCATCACCTTAACATAGTCAGACAAGTACAACAGAGTTATATTAATATTTCCGAAGCATTTTTAATCAATAAATCCGCATTTACAATGAAGAGTGTTAAACTAACATCTTTAAGATCGCTACATTACCCACGTCTCTCGTCTCGTCCACCATAATAGCGACAAAGGGTGCCTTTTTAATCTCCATTTTGATCTCTTCTTCCATCACTTCAGCAATAGCAAAAATCAGGTCGTTTTGTATTTTGCCTGACGTCCCAGTAAACACTTTGTTTGTGGACAGGTGGTAATGTAAATCTGGGTTGTTTTCAGCCAGAAAAGAAAGAAGCTCAACGTAGTTTCCTCTGTTTGTGGACTTGGCGCTTTCATTGTGTCCCCTAAATGAAAGTTATTGTTTACCCAAAAACAGGACACAATCGATCAGTATTATCGATCAGTCAACGAAAGCTTTCGTTGTGAGGCTCCGTTTCCCTGCGCACTTTCAAAAGTTTCACATCTACCGGCATAGTTCCGCATCTCAATAGTGAATATCAATAGTGCGTATCAATAGTGCGTAGCAATAGTGCGTATCCAATCAAAAGACGTGCTGGGTGCTGACATCATTGAGCCTTACAGCAGGCGCCGTTGTTGCTTTTGCTCGCATCTACGTAGGTTTACTAGGTACGCCACAGGTTTTCTCGTTCCAATGTTAAGTTACAGGTCGAATCCGCAGCACCGTTTAATGTGAAGGCGGGCAGATTTTTGAGCCCCCTAGCAACACATTTTGATTGGATAAAAGCTCTAACATAAAGGCCAGCCCTCCAAATCTCAATCGGAGACTGGAAGCAGCGCAACCAAGAGGAAAGCTATGAAATGAAGAGAATAGACTATGGGGAATCATTAATACATATTTGTGGAAAATATATATTAAAATAAAATGTATATTCTGATGATGTTTAGGCCAGCAGAGAAGGCCTTGCTGGCCCTGACGGCACACCACTGCAAAGATATGAAAAAAACATGGTTGTGCTTTGTTATAACTCGGGTGGAGGCATCTAAAAAAAATAAAAAGGTCCTTTGAAGGCTTTAGTTCCTCTATTATTAGTAACTGTACAGCAATTTCATTGAAATCTCTATGCAGGCTTTGACATAATAACAAGTAAAGGAATTCTCTTGAAGAGAGAATACTTGGGATTCTATATTAATTCTGTTTGCAAACATGTACAGTAACCTTTTGACTCCTTAACTTTCAGATCCCTCTTCACGTACAACAATAACCATAACTGAAGGCCTTTAAAATAAGGTCAGTTTCATAAATTATTGAATTATTGAATTTCATATCCTTTTTTGCAAGCTTAAGTTTGCAGTATGCTCTATGACTCACGTCTCCCCTCTGTGCCAGAAGCAGAGTTTCTCCTCAAGGATAATAGGCTTTATTGAGCTTTAGACCTCTTTCATAGCACGGAATACTAACTGCCTTTCGGAGCTGGCGAACCACAGCATATAGGTCGATGTTCTTTCCCTGATTATGCAATCCTAGCAAGAAATTTAAAAGTCAAACCTTTCAATCTAGCGGAAACAGCAAACTGCTGGTGACACCGACAGTAGGAGTCCTCTTCCTGTCAGTAGACCTGGGAAGACGGGGGGCCGTCTGTGAGACACTCTGCATGACTCCCTCCATGTATTAAAGAGAGAGAGAGAGAGAGAGAGAGAGAGAGAGAGAGAGAGAGATCTGACGCTAAAAAGCTTATTAAAAGCTAGCACCAATTTACAAGTTGTCTTGGCACTTTTTTCATGTTTTTAATAGACCTGTGTCAATACACTTAACCCTTTTTTTTGTCAATTCACAAGTTCAGTTTTTTTTTTTTCTGCCTGACTTTCCGAACATATCCTCTGCAGGAACAATAGGTTGGCTACAAGCACAGGCATCTTAGTTACAAAGTAAAGTAAACTAAGTACATAGTAGTTTTAAGTAGGCCTACATGTCTTAATGAAGTATGTTTATAGGCAGGGGGTAGGGGGCACTCTGCCTCTGTCAAGTTCTCATAGTGGATGAATATTTCATTACACATTAGATGATATACAGAGATACAGTATATAGAGATTATACACTACAATTATTGTATCTCTTTGAATAAGTCTCAAATCTAGGTTAAAACTTTGAGAGACATAGGAGAGAGAGAGAGAGAGAGAGAGAGAGAGAAAGAGAGAGACAGAGAGGTAGACACACACACACACACACAGAGACAGACCATCAGCAAAAGTATAGACCTCCCGATTTAAACACACTCCCATTCAAACACACTGCCATTTAAACACACTCCCATTCAAACACACTATTCAACCGAATATACCGAAAGTAGTTAACCCTATAAATGTTGAAGAGATCCCTGTTACAAGGAGGTAATTGAAGCATTTCCGAACAGCTGATTACCATGCCGACAGGGAGAGAGGTCATTGTAGAGACAGGGGGGCATTACTGTAACAGCTTCAGCCCATGACTCCCACTGAGACTGTCATGACTCATTCACTCAGTCATGACTAAATCATGAGGGAGGTCTATACTGTCTATACTGTAGCTGATGATACATCTGTCTGTCTCTGTCTCTATGTGTACACTAGTGTGTGTGAGTGTGTGTGTGTGTGTGTGTGTGTGAGTGTGTGTGTGAGTGTGTGTTTGTGTGTGAGTGTGTGAGTGTGTGTGTATGTGTGAGACTGGTGAGAGTCTCAGGAGGAGAGCAGAAGCATGAGTTTGTACGTCAAGGAACAGAGTGTGTTCTAGTTGGAGTGTGTCTGTTAATATTGTGTTTTGCATTACTTTAAGCTCCTTGCTGCATTGTGATCTAATTTACTTATTACCTCGTTAACAAATCCATTCGCTTTCTCCTTTTTAATAGAAAGTACTTTATCTGAAACCTGTTTATTTTGCAAGTTTTTACAATAAATGTTGGTTTATTTATATATATATATATATATATATATATATATTCCTTTCTTTCCTAGCACCAGGGGAGCCCCCCCTCCCAAATTTCGTTGTTTGGTACCTGTACTATAGCAATGACAATAAAGACCATTCATTCATTCATTCATTCTCCCGTCCACCTCTGTCTCTTGTCCCCAGATTCTATTAAATTGTTACTTCCCTCTAGCTATTCCACATTTAAAAAAAAAAAATTTGTCAGAAATAATTGTCACTGACCCCCAAATTGCTTCTGTTAGGAGGTTTTATTGTTAATTCTTCTAGCACCAGTTAGTTAGATATCTTATCAGTTTTCCTGTTATAATAGGCACGTTATCAGTATGGTACCCTACACAAGACCAATTATTTATAAGGTATTAAGGAGTTACTGTCAGTCTGGGACTGTCTGGTTTAGCCTTCAAGCCAGGTGCAGCAGGAAAACTCCCTTCTTAGCTCTCACGACACACGAACACAAGACACCACTCAATTCATAGTTTTAGCTCATTATAATCAAGGCCATCATGTAAAATCTGAAGTGAACAACCTTGTCTCCTGAGACCGCCTCAGGAGTTAGGTCCAGCTGATCTCTGTACTCTATGTGTAATTTTCAATAAATATACCAAGTGTGCATTAGAGAACTTCTCTCCTCTTTCTTGTAGCAGTCGACAAAAGAACCGGATCTGTTTAATTCTAACACTTCCAATGAGCGGGCCGGCGCCTTGCATGGTAGCTTGCCGCCATTGGTGTGTGAATGGGTGAATGAGAGGCCATTGTAAAGCTCTTTGGAATAAGGCGCTATATAAGTGTAATCCATTTACTGTTTCACTGTTATGAATGTGTGTTTGTGTGTGAGTGCACATTTGATTAGAATGAACATTACCTTACTGTACATGAGATGATCTGATGTAAGAGGACGTAAGAGGATGCGGTCTTGAAAACAAGTGTGTGCTTGAATATGAATTGTGTCCCTCTCAGACGGTGTGTGAGGGAGAATTCCGATTAGATATGTGCTGACGTGGGCATGGTGGTGTGCATCTCTTACAGAGACAGCAATACATTTTTGAAGGCCAATTGGATTGTCTCCATAACCATGGAACTGTATGGAAGTCTCCCTACTTACATAGATAGCTAGTAGAAAAACAAGAATGAGGCAGCATAATGTGACGTATGTGGCTGTGGTTTGTTGTTATTCCCACTCCTGCCGTCTGGGGGCGTGCGCCGTGCACCCACATTTGGGTCATTGGGGTTGTACTGGCCGTTTGTTGTCATTCCTGTATTATAGAATAAAGTGAGCTGTAGCCATTGCCTGCAGTACCTGTTACATCGTGTACATTGCTCCCCGCCTCCGCCATTAGACCTCTGCAGCTCATCCAGAACGCTGCTGCCCGGCTGGTATTCAACCTCCCCAAATACTCGCATGTCACCCCTCTCCTTCGCACCCTGCACTGGCTCCCGATAGCAGCTCGCATCAGATTCAAGACCCTGGTGCTTGCATATCAGGCAGCTAAAGGGACAGCCCCTGCCTACCTGAAGGAAATGGTAACCCCCCAAACTCCAGCCCGCTCACTCCGCTCCTCCACCTCGGCTGGCCGACTGGCCCCACCACCTCTGCACAGCAGTCGTGCTGCCCGATCACGTCTCTTCACAACACTGGCTCCCCGCTGGTGGAATGAGCTCCCCACGGCTGTTAGAACGGCAGAGTCACTACCCATCTTCCGTCTTAGACTGAAGACCCATCTCTTCAGGTTACACCTTAATTGCCCCTCCTGAGACATCTTCTGACCCTCACCACTACGTCTCCTAAAGACGTCCGCTTTCCCCTCTACTGTGTCCCTAAGAACTTCTATTGCCCCCCTTGTACTGTTTCTCTGTTCCTCCAGTATAAAAAACAAAAAACAAACAAAACAAAAAAACTAGGTTTTAGAAGAAGGTGATACAACAAGAAGGTTTTTTCCTTCTATCAATGGCCCCGGGCCATTACTCTTCCTGCCATGAATGGTGGACTGCTGATTCACATGCTTAGCATTCAAATGTATTGATTGTAAGTCGCTTTGGAATAAGGCGTCTGCTAAATGCCAAAAATGTATATGTAAATGTATATTACTATCAAGAATAAACAGTAACCAGTCTGTATTCATACAGAATAAATTGGCGACGAGTACGATTCATCCAGTGATCGTTAACGGCGCTGGGTGACGAGGAATCCACGTTTTCGTGGATTGATGTCTCTTGTGAAAGTGGAATCTTTCAGCAATCACAATGGGCTTCGGAGAAAAGTGTGCTTGCAGGACTAATAGCCCAGTATATTGCAGATCTGAAGAAACTGTCGGAGCACTGTGAGTTTGGGGCTTACCTGCCGGAGGCGCTGAGGGACAGGTTTGTCTGTGGCCTCATAAGCGAGTCCATCCAGAAGAGGCTATTAACAGAGACTGCCCTCACCTATCATAAAGCAGTGGAGATCGCCGTGGCTATGGAAACAGTGGCGAGGGAGTCCCAACAACTCAGCAGCTCCTTAAAGATGAATGCAATGTCTCTCTCATCTACTCCGGGGAGAAAATGCACCCGGTGTGGGAGGACCAATCATATGGAGAGTGACTACTTCTACAAGGATCAGACATGTCACCGCTGCGGTAAGAGGGGCCACATTTCACATACATGCAGAGAAAGTAAGCAGGAAAATAAATCAGTAGGGAACACTAAGTGGGAGAAAAGAGGGGACAAATGGAGAGAAAAGTCAAACAGACAGATAAATAAGTTGAACACCAGTATTAAGCAGAGATACGGATAGAGACTCAGATGGTGAATTAACCCTGCACATGGTGAATGTAGCTGATGATGTCACCCAGCGGGGAAATTCAGCCATATTCAGGACACAGGGGCAACAGTTTCACTCATGTCAGAGAGACTGTACAAGGAAAAATTCAGCCATATTCCCCTGCGCCACAGCCACACCCTGCTGAAAACATATACAGGTGAAGTGATTGCACCAGTGCGGGTTGTAAAAGTGAAGGTTCAAAATGCACAGAGAAAGAGCACGGCTCCCACTGTATGTGGTGAAAGGTGATGCACCCCCCTTATTTGGGCGTGAGTGGCTGAGAAGAGTGAAATTGAACTGGAGAGAAATTAAAACTGTCAGATCAGTACAACGCATGCAGGGGGACACCTTGGAAACAGTGTTAAAGGGGCATGCAGATGTATTCAAGGACGAATTGGGAACATTGAAGGGCTTTGAAGTAACTCTGACACTCAAGCCAGAACATCCGCCGAAGTTCTGTCAGGCCCGTGTGGTCCCCTATGCACTCAGGCCCAAGGTGGACGCCGAGCTGGAGCGCTTGCAGCAACTAAAAGTGATTTCTCCAGTCCAGTTCAGTGATTGGGCCACCCCTATCGTGCCAGTCACTGAGAAAAATGGGAGTGTACGCATCTGCGTGGGACTTTAAAGTGACTTTGAACCCTGCCCTCTGTGCTGACCATTATCCCATACCTCGTATTGAGGATATATTTGCTTCCCTAGCGGGGGGGGCAGCATTTCAGCAAGTTTGATCTTTCCAATGCATACTTGCAGGTGCCGGTGGAGGAGAGCTCCCGCAAATATCTCACCATCACAACTCACAAAGGTATGTTCTGCTACAACCGACTGCCCTTTGGCATAACGTCAGCGCCCTCCATTTTTCAGCGCGTCATGGATCAAGTCCTTCAGGGGCTCTCCAACGTGCACTGTTTTTTGGATGACATACTAGTAACTGGGGGTGATGACGCTGAGCACCTGAAGACGTTGGGGGTGGTGCTGAGTTGACTGGAGAAGTTTGGCCTCAGGGCGCAGCGAGAAAAATTTGTGTTTTTCAAAGACTCACTGGAATACCTGGGACATGTGATCGACGCCACTGGCCTCCATAAATCCCCAGAAAAGCTCAGGGCGATTGCTGAGGCCCCAGCCCCAACGAATGTAGGCCAGCTTCGCTCCTTTCTGGGATTAATCAATTACTATGGCCGATTTGTACAAGACATGGCCACAACACTCAGCCCCCTGCACGCATTACACAATGGGAATGGTCTCTGGAGTGTGAAAAGGCGTTCTGCTTCTGCTCAGCGAAGGAGCAGCTCCTCTCGGAGAGTGTATTGACTCATTACAACCCCCAGCTGCCAATCAGACTGGCATGTGACGCCTCGCCCTATGGCGTGGGCGCAGTGATTTCGCATGTGATGCCGGGGGGGTCAGGAGAGACCCATAGCGTTCGCCTCCAGAACGTTGAGTAAAGCCGAGCAAAATGACGCGCAAATTGAGAGGGAGGCTCTGGGAATCATATTTGGCGTGCGCAAATTCCATGCGTATTTGTACGGGCGCCATTTCACCCTGCTCACTGACCACAAGCCACTGACTACGATAATGAGTCCCAGCAAAGCCATTCCGTCAATGGCGGCTGCGAGACTGCAGCGATGGGCCCTGATATTAGCCGCTCACAACTACTCGATTCACTACAGGTGTGCGGCGGAACATGGCAATGCAGACGGCCTCTCACGCCTGCCACTGAAGGTGGATCACAAGGATAAACCAGGTTCAGTGGATACTGTATTGATACATCACCTGGACTCGCTGCCAGTATGCAGCACTGACATTCGCAAAGAAACAAGATATGATCTTGTCAGGTCACTTTCCTGCAGCACAGGGGCGGGACAGTGCACTGACACCCTATTACTCAAGGAGGGACGAGCTCTCGGTGGTACAGGCGTGTCTGTTGTGGGGAAATCGGGTGGTTGTACCTCCAAAATTGAGACCCCAATTATTACAGGAGCTGCATGCGGGCCACCCGGGAATAGTTCAAATGAAAGCTGTGGCTCGTAGTTACATCTGGTGGCCCGGGGATTGACACTCAGATAGAACAACAGGCCAGAGTGTGTCAGTCATGTCAGCGCAACCAGAAATCTCCCGGTCTCTCACCGCTTCATTCCTGGCCGTGGCCAGGCACGCCATGGCAGAGGATTCATGTGAACTTTGCGGGGCCCTTTGAGGGTCATATGTTTATGATAGTGGTGGACGCCCACTCACTCCAAGTGGCCAGAAGTGAAGCTACTGGGCTCCACCACAACCGCTAAGACTATTCAAGTGCTACGGGGGTTGTTGCTAAGGGGGTTGCTAAGGGGGTTGTTCAGTCGCCATGGACTGCCAGAAGGTCTGGTTTAGCGACAACAGGCCGCAGTTCATTTCGTGAGTTCGCGTGTTTTCTCAAGGAAAATGGAGTGAAGCACATGCGCTCTTCTCCATGTCACCCAGCCGCGAATGGTCAAGCGGAGCGTTTTGTGCAGACGCTGAAGCGATCGTTAAAAGCTTTCGATCACAAAGACGATCACAGTGCAACACAGATTCGATTAGTCTCTGCTCAGCTACAGAAATGCTCCCCACTCCACGACTAACGAATCTCCTGCTGTGCTCTTCCTTCGCCGCTTTCGCTTTCTGTACGTTGCACTCTATTACAAACGACACTTTTCACTATCTCTCAATTCATCACTCTTTTTCCTCTGCAACTGTCTCTTTTGACTACATGATGATGTGAAAATTAGAGAAAATTGGACATTCATCCATGGACACCTGAACAGATAAAAAAGGGTAGGTTTTGGATAGGAGAGTTTAATGGCCTGCAATCATAGAACCTTCTTCTCACTCGGGGAGCAAAGTGCATGCTGTGCTAATGGTTAGGAAGACCGCAGCAGAGTCATGCATGCATGATTTCTCTCGCAACAGTCAAGTGGGCGCTGCAGTCTTTTGAGAACCAGCTGGGTAATGAAGATCAATGTTATCGATGCCTGTTTTGCTATGCTAATGTCGCCTGGAGAGGGAGTGAGGGGGGGGGGGGGGGGGGGGGGGGGGGGGGGGGGATGTCAGAGTTTGAACTAAGGATTTTGAACACATTTTCCATAGAACTTAATTTCTAAAACTCATGGCACAAGGATAGGAAAACAGAATAAGGAAATGTCACTGATGTTTTTAAGAACTTGAGGGGGGTTTGAAGAGAGTAGAGATCATATTGAGTGTTTTTAAAAAGCCTGGAAGAGTTTTTTTCACTATTTTGTCTATGAAAGGAACATAATCGATTTCAGTCAGTCAGGTTTCAGTGGTGCCATTTGGTGCCATCATGAGCACTTTCATATTCCAGGATCCAGGAAATGGATTGACAAAGGGATATTATACTGTATGTAAGCTTGAGAGGCATCCACCTCTTCAAGCTTGCCTTCACCAGTTAACCCTCTCCCCCTCCCCTTCCCATGTGTCCCCAGCACTACCTTAACCTTTTTGTGTCTTTTTATTATTACTACTCGATCTTTTCAGTTTGTAAAGTGTCTTTGAGTGTCTAGAAAAGCCCTATATAAGATTAGTGTATTATTATTATTATTATTATTATTATTATTATTATGTAATGTGAGAAGACCTTTGAAAAGAACAATTTGTGGTTACGTACTGTTTCGCCACGTTGAATGGCAGATTCCAATGATAATGTCTGTAAACCAGTCACACCTGTCAGTGAAAGTACTGTAACCCTATGAGGTTATTGACCACAACCTCAATGTCTCACCTCAACAACCAACACCAACAACCACTAATATTGGTCAATACAGTAAACACAGAGATTAAAGAGGCTTTGGTAAAACAGTTCAACAATTAAAGCGGTAATACCATTACCATAGTACTCTCAGCATATTTAACCAATAAACCTTGAGGTTAGAAACCTATTTTGTAACGTGTTCTTCTAGCCTACTCAGACAAGCTCTCAGCAAGTGGGTCAAGAGGGTCCTTGAAAATGAAACCATGGTATTTTGAATATTTATGTTGAGCCTAGCCGAACCCACACACTCCACACACAGAGAACACTCCACATCATCATCTCCGATGGTCTATAAGTGCACACACAATAGGGGCTATTCTTTTGTGTCCTTGTACAACCCTTCCTCCGGTTGGCTCGCTCGAGGAGATCAGGCGGGGGGATGTTAAATCATACTGGACTGTTGTTACTGTATATAGCCTAATGTTTCAGATGTCTATTTTTTTTATTCTATTATTCAATTGTCATTTTATTTTGTTGTTGTTGTTGTTTGTGGTGTGAGCTGCTGTAATGCCTTAATTTCCCCTTGGGGATCAATACCTGTACAGTACAGTACAGTACCTGTACTGTAGCAATGACAATAAAGTCCATTCATTCATTCATTCATAATAAGTATCTATCTATCTAGATCTCTTAGGGGTGTACAGAGACATCATTATCTGTATTGGTATTTGGATAGAAGACCGGAACTCATGTTATTATAACCTAATATTCAGTGGCAATGCAATTTTTGTGCCTTCAAAAGATCACATTTATTTAATATTGGCATATAATTAATTATGACTCGGAAGTCATAGCTGGATATTATATTCAAAGCATTGTGTTGGAGGATGTCCAGAGAGGCTGCGAACTGATAGGGGCACAGAACATGGGTCAATTAATTTGATAATCTGTCGTATCACATCTTGTTGCACCACGAATCCCATTTGAATGGCACGAAGATGCATCCAACGATAGCCTTGCATTTGGCCACTTCCTGATAGTTCCTCCTGCACAAAGGCCATTACCTCATTTAAATCTGAGTGATTTCTCCTTCTGTAGCCTAAAGACCCAGGGAACAACGTCGCTTCAAAGTACGAATACTTGTTATAATAAGGTGATTTTGTGCCAATAGACAAAGAATGTCCTTATTACTAAAGCCAATTCCAAAGTATAACTTGATAAGAGCATTCATGTCATTCATTTTAACCAGTAGGACCAATAAACACTAATACATTCTGACTTTTTATCTCAGAAATTCTGACTTTAATCTCAGAAATTCAGACTTTTTATCTCAGAAATTCTGACTTTTTTCTCAGAAATTCTGACTTAAATCTCAGAAATTCTGACTTTAAACTCAGAATATAACCCCCCCCCCCCCTTTCGAATTTAAAAAAAAAAAAAAATCAAGTTGGTGGCCCTAATACTCTTCCGTAAACATGTGTATTAGTTACTTTCTCATTTGTTGCAAGAAATAAATATGCAAGATACTTCGTCTGCAATACATTGAAATATTCGGTCATATTGATGGTTAAAAAGTGGTGTCACAAAATTGTATAACTATTAATGAAACTGTATGGTTCGTAAATAATTACAGAACTCTACAGACATAGGCCTATATTTTCCGCGATTTAAATTTGCACTCTGACTCACAGGAGGCGTACTGGGGAGCACTGTGTTTTGGTGTTTGCCACTTTACGTTCTTACTTCTGACTTTTATTTTACAGTGTGTATGCGTTGTCAGTACGAATGGCACGTCACTAAAACTACAACACAACATTGAAACGGTGTGGACCTCAGTTCTTTCATAACTATATCTATCTATCTATTGCAGGCAATTTAGACAGAAACCTCTTTGAGTGTATTTCTATTGTGTAAACAAAGCGGGTAACTGTATAAGTACATTTAAAAAATAGATAAGAAAAGAAATAGGACATTCTGACACAAACAATAAACAAGACATAAACACCAATGTAAATGGCATGATTTACAAACTGTAGCATTGCTACTACCTCAGCAAATATTTTCAAGTCAAGACTGAAAACCACTGGCGGACTCAGCGGGGGCAGGGGGGGGCGACCACCCCTCCTGGTGCCCCCACAGTTGAAAAACGTCTCTCTTAAGTGCCCTTTTGAGTGGCAAAAATGCCCTTTTGAGTGGCAGAAATGAGAGGACGTTCCCTATTAGTGCCCCTCCAATGGTCTAAACTTGACCGTGTGCCCCCACAGTTGAAAAACGTCGCACTAAAGTGCCCTTTTGAGTGGCAACATTAGAGGATGTGCCCTATTGGCTGCCCTTCCAATGGTCTAAACTTGACCATGTGCATTGATGGGGGGTCCCATGTTGTGCAGTAGGTGCCCTTTTTTCCTTTTCGCCCCTGCCCTTCAAACAGCCTGAGTCCGCCACTGCTAAAAACCCCATCTTTTTAATATTGATACGGACGTGAGCAAGTGTGCTGTGAACCCGTGCTAAGGTGACGTAAAGACCTTGAAAGCAAAGTTTGACTTGAGAACACATTGAGTCAGAATGTGTTTTTCTCTGTTGTTGTTGTGAAAGTCAGCCGTCTGACAGGAAATTTGTGGGAGAGGGAGAAAAGATTGTGAGAGCACAATCAACACAGTCTCCCCCGACATCCACCCCCACCTCTATGTTGTCTGAGGACTCACAACAGTAGCCTCCTCACTCAGACCTTATACGTGTTTTTGATCAACGTTTTTCATATCTAAAAATATTACCGTCCACACCAGCATGTTTATAAAAATGTCTGTATCCACATGCATACGCATGAACGCAAAATAAACGCTGTCATTGAGCATTCCACACCAGTAGTCGGCGATATAATTTTAACCCCATAGCCTCGCTGGCCAATCAGACGCCTCTGTGTCTCAATGTTCTCGATCATTAACCGTGCATTTATCTGTAAACAGGTTAAAAGTCCAGTTAACAGTGAAAGAACTAGAAGCACTTTGCACACATCCATTTTCCTCGTTTGTGTAGCCTCGACCACTGTTGCCTGTTGTATGCAAAGTAGTTACTGGTGCCAGGATATGACGTTGAAGGGAACAGCTAACAGCTGCAGTGCGCATGATCATAGAAATCTACGTGCATGATGACGTGACAAATACAAAAAAACTGTCTATCTCGTCCACACGTCAAAAATATACGGCGAATATACAGCGTTTTTAAAAACAAATCTTCACTCTGGCCGGAGTTTTTCTAAATGTTCGTTTTCAGGGGGCAAAAACTTGTTTGCGTGTGGACGAATCCCCCAAAATGAATATAAAAATCCACGTTTATCAAAAAAACGTATTAGTGTGGACATAGCCTTAGGCATGTAGACATGATCAAGAGGATCTTGCTGAAGTTCAAACCAAGCATCAGAATGGGAAAGAAAGGTGATTTAAGTGACTTTGAACATGGCATGGGTGTTGGTGCCAGGTGGGCTGTTTTGAGTATTTCAGAAAGTGCTGATCTACTGGGATTATTCCACACAACCCTCTCTAGGGGTAACAGAGAATGGTCAGAAAAAGAGAACATTTCACATAACACAGTTCTCTGGTTGAAAATGGTGGTGGTGTTGTGTACTGGTGTAGGGGATATTTTCCTGGCATAAATCAGCAACTGCGTGATATTATAATGTCAATATGGATAAAAAAAATCTCAGAAGAATGTTTCCAACACCTTGTTGAATCTATGCCACGAAGAATTAAGGCAGTTCTGATGGCAAAAGAGGGGGTCCAACCCAGTACTAGCAAGGTGTACCTAAAGTGCAGGTGAGTGTATATAACAGAAGAAGGACACACACACACACACACACACACACACACACACAAACAATGCTGAGCCATTTGCCTTACCAAGCCACTCAAAGAGAACAAATAGAAGTGTAATGTGAACAGCAAGGCATCATTGCTTCCATTAACTCCATTAGCTCTGGAGAAACAGACATCGCAAACCTGGGATGATTTGATTATGCTCTGGTCTGAAAGTATTATCCTGTACAAACAAGACCAGGAGTCAGTCTGTCTGACTACACACTGATAAGTCACAGTAGTGAATGTTCATTTATTTTTTTAAAAATGACAATAAAACAATAAGTAGGCTAGTATAACGTACGCCATCTGTCAGCAATTATTTTGCCAAGACATCTCCTTCGCCTCGTTGATTGCGTCAGTATTGCCCTTTTTGGCGATTATAGTCATCATAAAGCTCCATCAGAAGGGTTGTTCCGCTGATGCAAAGAACACCGCTCTGCTCTCTAATTTCCCCTTCGTTTTTCACCATAGTATCTTTGTTTCGACAATCTGTGAGACTTTCCAAGCCTGGCCAGAGTTAGCATTGACGAGACACGGCTGAATTGTGTTATTGGAATGGCTTGAGTCTTAAGTCACAGTCAACATTAAATCTTTTTTTTTCTTTTCTGAGTGGGGCAGTCCCACTCATATATATATATTTGTATTGACAGATACAGTAGAGATTTAGACAGGAAGGATGGGTCGACCGGGGACCCTGTGGTTACATGGTCAACGCTTAACCCACTACACCACCTAAGCGCCCCAGTCAACATGAAATCTAACCGGGCGTTTTTAATTAAGCGCTGCTTTATTTAGCGACGTTGATGAAATACCCCCCGGGTCTAAGAGTATTATACTGCACAAACCAGACCAGGAGTCTGTGTAGGCAGTCTGTCTGCCTACACACTGGTATACAACCAGCCTAATGAGAGCCTGATGTCAGGGACATAACAATTAATAAAAGCAAAAAGATTCAAGATCAATTAAAGGATTAAAGATGTTTATCACAAGTAAACAGGAGCAAGAACAATAAGCATCATCACACAGAGGTGACTGGATCTCCTTCTTAAAGCCAAAATAAATAAGTACCGTAATTCACTGAGAAAATGTTGTTTTTTTCAAGGTCCTCGGGGGTAAATCTCAGCTTGGCAATGGGGCAAACACATCAATACCGTTGGCTTTTCAGAGGAAGTCAGTTACATATATTTTGCATTGAAAACATGCTTGCACAAACACATAATACAGTAGCCCTTTGTATTGACCTTTCCTACTCTTGAAGCATGAAACTTGTCTCAAACTTGTCTCAACTTGTCTCAACAAGTGGGGTTTGGACCAAGTACCGTATTTTCCGGACTATAAGTCGCGGTTTTTTTCATACTTTGGCTGGTCCTGCGACTTATAGTCAGGTGCGACTTATATATCAATAATTCATAATCTCTGACTGACATGAACTGACATACGGTAATCTCTGACTGACATGAACCAAGGAGTAACTTCCGCTAGCGCCTCATACACGATAGAATAGCCATTATACTTGACAATGTGGACATTAAACACGACAATGTGGACATTAAACATGATGTTATGGACCTTATACACAATGTTATGGACGTTATAAACGATATTAAAGTCATTTATTCCTTCCAGAGACTGTTCTATGTTGCTAAGTTACCCCCGCGAGGCTATTTTGCTACTTCCGCTAGCGCCACATACGCGATAGAATAGCCATTATACTCGACAATGTGGACATTACACACGACAATGTGGACATTAAACATGATATTATGGACCTTATACACGATATTATGAACGTTATACACGATATTAAAGTCATTTATTACCTTTCAGAGGCTGTTCAATGTTGCATTGTTTGTAGGCCGCCCTTCATCCTAACTACTTCCGTTTTTCACCAAGCTATCTTTGTCATGGCCTTATACACGATAAATAGTCGTTACACTCGACAATGTGGACATTAAGCACTATATTATGAACGTTATACACGCTATTATGAACGTTATACACGATATTAAAGTCATTTATTACCTTTCAGAGGCTGTTCCATCCTGTTTGCTTGCTCCCGCGACGCCATTTTGCTAACCTTCGTTAGCAACGCGCTAGCTAGCCCTGGCTTTACACTCGATAATTTAAGTATTTCTAACCTTTCAGAAGAAGTTTTAACGTGAATTATGTCCTTCCTGGGCTTACAAATCCTCTCATGTCTCTTCACAGTGCCAGACTAGAGTCAAGCTCAACAGGGTCTTCTTTCCCCGCTGATTCCGCCAAGCCCGTTCCCTTGAACCATGCGACTTATAGTCCAGTGCGACTTATATGTGGTTTTTTCCTCTTCATGACCCATTTTTGGCCTGCTGCGACTTATACTCGGGTGCGACTTATAGTCCGGAAAATACGGTATTGCCCAGAAGCAAGGAGGGTTCTGCCATTGATGGGCTACAAAATGCAGAACATGAGTTTGTACAAACAGATGGTCATAGGATGATGTTGATGTGTCCATCGGTATGTGGTGTGTAGAACGTGTGTGTGTGTGTGCGTCTGTTGATTTCTGCCTGTATATCTAAACAGGAAAGCATGAATGTCATGAGTACATTTTGAGAGTCTGACTCCCTGTGTAATCGTCTATCCCCATGTAGTATCTGTCTACACCCCCGTGCCTACAGCGCCTCCTCTTCATCATCTGCTGTCGTACTACTGTTCATCACGGGCAGAGACTCCTTCAGAGAGATGTCGTCCACCTGGTTGGCTCTGTCCTCCGGCTCCTCCGGGATGGACGGGTGCAAGCTGTCGGGGTCTGAGTTGCTGATGACGTATCCAGGCAGGGTGGCGTGTGTGTTCATGGCGGGAGCTCTGTTGCTACGGTACACGCGACTGGAGAACAGGGTGGTGGAGCGCGTGGCGGGGCCGCGGCCCCCGGCCAGCTGCGATTGGCTACTGGTGCTGTTGTTGTTGAGGCCCGCCAGCACCGACCCGTAACGGTAGCTGCCACACACCACCGGACCCTTCCAGTCTAACGCCAGGTTCCAACGGGTCCAGGTCTTCTTGATCTCTGTCTGGACCTGAGGGTGACAGAGCGAGAGAGGGTGGAGGGAGGAAAGAGAGAGAGAGGGGGGTAGAGGGTGAGGGGGTGGAGGGAAAGAGAGAGGGGGGGGAGAGGGTGAGGGGGTGGAGGAGGGAAAGAGAGAGAGTGAGGGGGGAAAGAGAGGGAGGGGGGGAAGAGAGAGAGGGGAGGGGTTAGGGGTAAATTGAAAGATGGGGTTACAGCAGGTAGGCCTCCAAATCATTGAACTTTCCTTAAAATATAATTTATAGCTTATAGCTTGTGTCTTATGTTTATAGCTTGTGTATACATGTAGAAAATATTGTATTTAGTCTGCCCCTCACTGTCTGACTGGCCTGCACAGAGCCCTGACCTCAACCCCATCGAACCCCTTTGGGATGAATTGGAATGCCGACTGCTAGCCAGTCCTTCTCACCCAGTGACCTCAGTAATGCTCTTTTGATTGAATGGGAGCAAATCCCAAAGCCATCTTCCAAAATCTAGTGGAAAGCCTTCCCAGAAGGGTGGAGGCTGTTATAGCAGCGAAGGGGGACCAACTCCATATTAATGCCCATGGTTTAGGAATGAGATGTTCAACAAGCACATATGGGTGTGATGTTCGGATGTCCACATACTTTTGGCCATGTAGATAGATAGATAGATCGGTACTTTATAGATGGAGCTTGCTGTAACAGGATGCAAGCTCGACTAGTACTGGAAGTATGATAATATGTTAAAGTAGCACTTGGATCAGGGTGTACAGTAGAATCACATTGATGTTGACACTCCACACTCACTTCTCCATTGCAGTAGCAGTAGATGATGGACACGAAGAAGCCCTGGAAGAGATGAAAGAGAGTGTGGTGAGAAGGCCACAGGAAATAAAAACCTCCTGAAACCCAATGCACACGGCGTGCGATTTTGTCGCACGACAACATTCGATTCTCAATTCACACCACCGAAGTGAGTGGGTGTGAATGGAGAATCGAATGTTGTCGTGCGACAATATCGCATGCCGTGTGCATTGGCGTGCATTGCGATATTGTCGCACGACAACATTCGATTCTCCATTCACACCCACTCACTTCGGTGGTGTGAATTGAGAATCGAATGCTGTCGTGTGACAAAATCGCACGCCGTGTGCATTGGGCTTGAAACCTCTCCATCCCCTCTACCCTGTACAGTTTCTCTCCTGTATATATAAAAAATTATAATTAGTAATTGTTCCTTCTTCTAGCATTTTGACTGGCCCGAGCTAGATTACTTTGCGATGACTGATGGATAGATGATTCACTTACTTATACAAATGTATTTGTTGTAAGTCGCTTCGGATAAAGGCGTCTGCTAAATGCCAAAAAATGTAAATGAAAATCATCAGTTGTAAATATGTTATGGGAACTTTGCATAAACATCCTTCGTGGTTTTGCAGACATTATCAATCTGGTGACATCACACAGAAAAAATCCATTATATCCTCTAAATGTTCCTCTTTGATCTTTCGCTCTCTCTCTTAAGAGCTGACAGGCTATTATTATTTTTGGTCCTTCACTGCAAACTCTATTCTGATAGCTCTCTCTTTCATCTATCTCTTTCCATCCGTTCACCAAGGCCTTTGGCCCCTAGTCACTGTTTCTGTTTTGTTTGTTTGTTTGTCTATCTGACCATTTCCTTTAGAATTGTAAAGTGTCCTTGGGTTTTTATGGAAGGCGCTATATAAATCCAAGTTATTATTATTATTATTATTATTATCTGTCCAGCTGTCTTTCAATCTCAGCCCTAAGGAATGTGCATGTCATCTGCCCTTCCATAAGTCTGCTTCCTCCATTGTTCCTGTGCCTCTCCCTCCACCTGTGTGAGTTCCCTATTCGGTTGTTAAGTCGTGACGTGTTTCCGGGTCCAAAGTTGGCTGAGGCGCTCTCTTCGAAATGCCTCAGTACCCCTCTCTGGAGGAGCTGTACAACACACGCTGTCTCAGGAGGGCCTCCAAGATCTCCAGGGACCCGACCCACCCTGGGCACGTACACTTTGTCAAGCTGCCCTCGAACAGGAGGTACAGGACCCCGGCCGCTAAGACAAACAGACTGAAGGACTGCTTCTACCACAGGGCCGTCAAGGCCCTGAACACAGAAAAGGCCTAAGTTCTGGGCCCAGGACAGTCCGGACGGATTGTATGGCAGCTAGTGCTGAGGCACAAACATGTACATTTTCAAGCCTGCAAACTGTGACACTTTAAAATAATGTGAAAAAATACTCTTTGTGCAATATGACAACCCTAGTTGACTATCTGTGCAGTATAGTACAGTGGATTGTGTACATAGCCTTTATTGATGTAAACCAGCTCCTTACCTTCTTGTGATTTTATGCATTTATGCTTTTTCTAAAATGTGTTTTTTTTTTCCTTTCCTAACACCAGGGGAGCCACCCCTCCTAAATTTCGTTGTTTGGTACCTGTACTGTAGCAATGACAAATAAAAGTCCATTCCATTCCATTCCATTCCAGTCCATTCCATTCCATTCCAATAATTCATTATATTTATATAGCGCTTTTCCAAGGCTCAAAGACCCTGACAATATGGGGAAAACGAGAAAGTGCTGTGTCCCTTGTTGTATGAATAGATCCGAGTCTAAAAAACGATTGAACTGTCATTCTACCGCCTTAGTACACTGGTACTCTTCTGGTTTGGACCCGGAAATTGCTAAACGTCACATTTGACGTCAGACTTAACAACCAAATTGGGCCTTACACAATGGTGTACGTATTTATTCAGTACATCTGTGTGACAGAGGCAGAGACTAAGTTACTGAGGCAAGCAGATGTGACCAGGCCGATAACAGGGAACAGTAAATGTCATCAAATAATTGTTCCCACTCTTTGATGTCAACGACTGAATACTAATTGATACTAGGGAATATAGAGATGGTTCTTTTTTTCTTCAACCTTTAGTTGAGCAGGAGGTCACAAAAGATACATCTCTTAGGTAGGCCTGGTAGCCCTGCACCCACTCTTTACAGTGAGGCTATGCTGTATCATACAAAATTACATTATAATAAGCAGAACTTTTTAATGACCAAACCTATACTGTATGTTAACCTTTCTTAAAATATCACATACCATTTGTTATACCATGAATCATAGGATCCTTCTCAAGTTCTTGCCAGTGAAATACTGTATGTTTGTATTCTGTTTTAATGAGTACATGCTTTGAGAGATACTGTATGAACGATGGTGAACAGTACATTTAAAAAGGGCTAAAACTTTGTTTAATTAAAAACCGTTAAAAAGAAACACCAGGCTAAGGGCTGAGAGCCATTAATACAAGAACAACACTCTTCCTCAACAGCATCTACCCACAGCCTGTCTGCTCTCCGCAGGCTCAACCCAACTTACTCAAGACTCATGCTGCACTTTGTGACAGAAAAATAATTAATTAATACAAAATTACAATATTATAATGGGCAGAATGTTTTAATGACCAAAACTATATTGTATGTTAAAAAGGTTTCTTGAAAAGGTCAGATACAGTATATTCATTAGCCCTGCCATGGTGGGATCAGATCTGGCAGAGTGGTGAAGTCTGACAGGGCTAATGACATATTATGTATTTATTCCTGTTCCCCTGTGCCTGTGGTACTCTAGCCTGACTCCTGACCGCTGACTCCAGCCTCCTGTTTACCTGGCTGCCCTAGCTGCCTGCCTGCCCTGTCTATCTGCCTGCCTGCTCTACCTGCCTGCCTGCTCTACCTGCCTGCCCTGTCTATCTGCCTGCCTGCCCTACCTGCCTGCCTGCTCTACCTGCCTGCCTGCATGCCCTAGCTGCCTGCCTGCCCTGTCTATCTGCCTGCCTGCCCTACCTGCTGCCCTGTCTGTCTGCCTACCTGCCCTACCTGCCTGACCTACCTGACCTACCTGCCCTACCTGCCTGCTCTGTCTGTCTGCCTACCTGCCCTGTCTACCTGCCTGCCTTTCTTTTTTTCTTCAACCTTTTTTTTAAAAGTAGGAAGTCACATCAAGACCAAGGTCTCTTTTACAAGGTAGCCCGGCACACACACTTGTACTACTACAACAGCCTCTCCAGAGCCAGCCAGAGGAGATTAGCCCTTCTGTCCTGGGAGAGATGACTGGATGATTGCAGGGCTGGAAGTGTAATCTATCATTATCACCTCTGGAACAGCTTGCCAGAGGAGCTGAGAGCGCCACAATCTCTTCAACACCTTTTAAAAGTCATCTTAAGAAACCTTTTTTATCTTAGCATTCTCTTGAATCCATTTGACTTTCATCTACCTTCTTTTACTGTGTTACACTTGTGTCTTATTTTCCAGAGTACTCATAGTACCTTATATTGCTGTTTATCTTTACTGTATTGTTGTGTTGTTCATTGTACTGTTGCACTTTCATTATTGTTAGGCACCTTATATTGCAATGTTTCATGAAAGGCGCTATATAAATACAATCTGATTTGATTCAAAGTATCAGCACGTTTTAGTTCATTATCCCACAAGTATTATTGATCATACAGGTGATATGTGCAGAGAGCAGTACAGTACAGTAGCCAGTAATCTGGCGTGTCCTAAATGGACTGCACTTATATTGCGCCTTATTCCAAAGCGCTTTACAATGGCCTCTCATTCACCCATTCACCCACACATTCACACACCAATGGGGGAAGCTACCATGCAAGGTGCCGGCCCACTCATTGGGAGCAATTTGGTGTTCAGTGCCTTGCCCAAGGACACCTCGGCACGGGGACAGCCAGGGATCGAAATGCCGACTTTGCAATCATTAGATGCCGGCTCTACCTCCTGAGCCACAGCCACCCCCTCTCCTCAAATGTCACTGATATATAAGGCTGTACCGGGGTACACTATGATTGATGAAGCAAACATTTTGTAGCTTGTTTATTTGTGATGGATGACAGTGAGACGTGGTTGTAACCCAACCTCCCCGAGGCCCACTATGATGCTGATGGAACCAGTTGCGGCTATTAAAAGATGGCAAGAGTTTTCCATAGAGAATCTATCATTTACATTTACATTTTTGGCATTTAGCAGACGCCTTATTCCAAAGCGACTTACAATCAATACATTTGAATACTAAGCATGTGAATCAGCAATCCACCATTCGTTGCAGGTAGAGTAATCTAGCTCGGGCCCGGGGCCACTGATAGAAGGAAAAACCTTCTCCCTATCGCCTTCTATTAAAACATTTTTTTTTTGTTTTTTTTTGTTTTTGGGAGAAACTGAGAAACAGTACAAGGGGGGCAATAGAAGTTCTTAGGGACACAGTAGAGGGGAAAGCGGGTGTCTTTAGGAGACGTAGTGGTGAGGGTCAGAAGATGTCTCAGGAGGAGCAGTTAAGATGTAACCTGAAGAGATGGGTCTTCAGTCTACGACGGAAGATGGGTAGTGACTCAGCCGTTCTGACGGCCGTGGGGAGCTCATTCCACCAGCGGGGAGCCAGTGTCATAGCCGCATGGCAGTCTAATAGACTTAACAAAAACATCCAGTAAGGCCTGGAAGCTTGACTAAATTCGTAGAGTGGTGTAGGAAATGGCTACTGTATTATGGCATGGGAGAATTTCCTTGTGGACAATAAACTACTGGAATCTAATCTAACATACTGTAAGTGACCTCCCAATTCCCAAGTGCTAAGTACCTGGAAGGAGTTGAAGAAGAGCTCGCAGTACATCCTGACCTCCCAGCTCCGTCCCTCGAAGGTGTGTGGCATTCCCACGAACACGATGTAGTGGACCCCAAACACCAGCACTAGCACCAGGGTGGACTTGGCCAGCTTCCTGTGGATGCAGAAAGAGAGAGAGAGAGAGAGAGAGAGAGAGAGAGAGAGAGAGAGAGAGAGAGAGAGAGAGAGAGAGAGAGGGACACAGGGTCACCAATCATTACAGCACAGCCAATTCACTCATAACATAAACACGGACTTCCTGTTTGCACATCTCACATCTGGCGGCAATTAGTCAACTGATGTCGACAAAGTGTTTACAGTCCCTTGCTGGCCATCAGTGGGTCACTACCTCGCCGACGTCCATTAGCTATATAATTCCCTCATCCATCAGTAATAAGAGATCCAACTAACGAAGCCTTCAGTATTTGAGGTGATAATTATACCACTTATATTACACCATATGTAAATGCCCACGTTCTAATGGGAGTATGGGGTCATCTGACATAGTGGTGGTAGTGGACTTCAGTGAACTCATGAGTGACGCCCACTAATGGGCCAGCCTCCAGGGGAAAATTATACGTTTATGCTCTCTTCAGGCTACATCTTGACTGCCTCTCCTAGGGACCTCTTCATCCCCACTTACCCCCCTGTATAGTTTCTTTATTGTAAATCATTTAAAAAATCTTCCTTCTTCTAGCATTGTGACTGCCAGTGGCCCCTGGTCCTACCATAGGTTTGTTTTTCTTGTGATGGATGGAAGATTCGCTTACTTAGACAAGTATTTCGTGAGCTTAGAATTATACGGTTTTATCTCCATTTTTGGTTGAAATTGAGTTTTTTACATAATCTGATCCATTAGGTGTTTATTAATGCCTGTGTGGTGTTATTTTTAAAAATGTTGACATTTTTGAGTTAGTAATTCATAAAATACAAAGGTTCCATCTCACAAAACATAATGGAATGTAAAAACTTTGACGCTCAATATCTCTGAACTACCCTAAACGGAGATAGAACCTTATAATTCTAAGCTCACGATTTGCTGTGAGTCACTTTGGATAAAGGTGAACTGTCTAAATTGTCTAAAACGACAACGCGGAGCTCTCTCAGAGCTCTGAGGAGGTGACTCAGCCTAGTGTACCAACATGGCCGCCCCCTTCTCTGTGTCTGGCTCTGGCCTATTGTATTGATCACTTTCGTTAGCCCAGCTGAGTGGCATGGTGTTTGCCCCATCTGGGACCCCGGTGTAAACAAAGGCCTGTAATTATCATGGCTTTTAGCAGCAGTATTGGGTTTGTTTGGTGTCTTCTATGCACTCACTGCAACACACACACACACACACACACACACACACACACACACACACACACACACACACACAGTTAGGTCCATATATATTTTTGGCACAAACAGAACACAGTTATATAATGAATATGGGCTTAAAGTGCAGGCTCTCAGCTTTAGGGTAAGGGTAAGGGTTTAGGAATTACAGCTCTTTAAACAGCTCTCATGGCAAGTGAAACAGGCCATCCTTAGGCTGCAAAAACAAACAAAAAAAGAAAGACCCACAAACAAACAACAACTGAAGAAAGCTGAAGAAGGCCTGGCAAAGCATCACAAAGGAGGAAACCCAGCATTTGGTGATGTCCATGGGTTCCAGACTTCAGGCAGTTATTGCCTGCAAAGGATTGTCAACAAAGCTCCTGAAAATAGGGGACTGTGTATAAAAATGGTTGCAATTCCTAAACGTTTCATACTATATTTTTGTTCAACCCCTTGAATTAAAGCTGAAAGTCTGCACTTCAATTACATCTCGATTGTTTCATTTCAAATCCATTGTGGTGGCATACAGAGCCAAAATTATGGAAATTGTCTCTGTCCAAATATTTACGGACCTAACTGTATTCAACCTTTTTGTCATTGCACAGAGTACAACGAAATATATTTTTTTGTTCTAGGCACAGGGTCAGTAGTCAGTGCCCCTGGAGCAATTATGGGTTAAGTGCCTTGCTCAAGGGCACAAAGGCAGTGGTAGGCACCTTAGATATGGTGTCAACAACCCTCCAGTCACCAGCTCACTTGCATCTCCCACCTGACGTGGGGATCGAACCAACGACCTTCCGATTGCTAGCCGGTCTCTCTCACCTCTAGGCTACCTGCCGCCCCCCAACACTGCTCAAGACATTAAGGGAACGATTCAAGGATATGCCTCCCCCAGACCATCACTGACACGCCAAACTGCTCATGCTGGGTGATGTTGCAGGCAGCATAACGTTCGCCACGGCGTCTTCAGACTCTCACGTCTGTGTGCTCAATCGAGCTGCACAGCGCTGGGTGAAATTTATTAACAATCGTTTACGCTTCTTAACCGTAACAGATCGATATCTCAATTAATTGACTTGGTGTTATAGTGTGATGAGTAAGTGTTCCCTTAATTTTTTTGAGCAGTGTATATGTTACGGTACATGTGGGAATACGGTACATGTGGGAAAACTAGGGCTAGGGTTAGGTGCTACGTCGACTTGGTACATGCTGGCATGTCTAACCCTAACCCTAATCCTAACCCTAACCCTAACCCTAACCATACCCATACCCCTAACCCTAATCCTAACCCTAACCGTAGCACCCTAGCACCTAACCCTAACCCTAGTTTTCCCACATGTACCGTATTCCCACATGTACCGTAACATATATAAAATGCAAGACGCACACAAGAATAATTGCACCGTTCCGCGGCTGGTTATGAACTGATAACAGTAAACATATTGTGCAAACATATCCCGCTGAGTATAGGGATTTAACATGAACATGCCGATGAATAATGTCAGAATAACAAGCAAGCAGCGAGGGGACTCCAGTGTGTGTCTAATGGTGTATCATCCCTGGTAGGGATTCTAGAGGCACGTGACAGGTGTCAGGCAGCATTAAAGAAAAGAGCCTGAGGTCAAAAACAAGAATTGAGGTCATGGTCACAGGGGAGACAAGAGTGAAGAAAGTTTCATATTTCAGCTTTGTTTTTGTCTTCCATTACCTTCGGAAATAAAACACAGGGTTCCCACACCTTCTGGAACATCACATTCAAGCACCTTTCAAGGACTTTCAAGACTCAATTTCCTCAAATTGGGGCCAAGGACCCAACACGACATAGTTTGAGACAGATCTAGATGAGAATTTATATAATAGGAACTATCCACTCACAGACAACAATTAAAAAGAGAGGCTTTTGAATGTAGAGGCTTGAACACTAGAGGGTCTCTATAAAAAAAAAATGTAGAGAGAGAGAGGGGAATTCAAGCACTTTCAATGACCCATGTCTATTTTCAAAATAGGCCTTGATTTTTTTTTCTCAAAGGATTTCAAGGACCCGTGGGAACCCAGAAAATATCTATGAAACATCTAATATCAGAGCACACCCGAGCCTAGGGCCCAGAACATCCTGTACCAGTCTGTAAAGTCATTCTACAGAACACATCCTGTACTCTGTAAAGTCATTCTACAGAACACATCCTGTACTCTGTAAAGTCATTCTACAGAGCATCTCTTGTATTGTTGAGCACAGTTGATTAAGAGTGCATATTAATTTCAAACACTGAAATCAGATCCCAAACAAAACACCCAACCAAACACCCACCTGTACTGTTTCCTAGTGTCGTATCTCCCTGCGTTGGTCTCCCTGATCTTAGTCGCCAGCACCCTTACAATATTCACAAACAAGATGAAGTTCAGCTGAAAGAGAAGATCAGAGTATGTGAACGTTAAGCAGCGCGGTGATTGCCAGTTACTTGATCACATTCCGGTATGTGCAATCTCCCCGCAGTTCCCTGCAGCCTTGAACACAAAATGAAAAGCCCTTTCATACCGCTTCACAAATGCCAGAAGTAGTCTGTCATGGCATCTTGGCCTTTCTGTAATACCGTCGATGAGGCTGAGTGTGTGAAAAGACTTGTTCTGAGTCTCTGGTATTATAGGACATTATTCGCTTTAGACTACGACGTGTTGAGACGGAGACTCATTTGCTTTACTTGGTCTGATATAACGGAAGTCATGCTTTGATGATTGTTACGTCCGTAGTGTGTAGTTCTGTGTGTTTGGTTTGTTTCTTGTGTTCTCTCCCAGGTGATTGTCCTTCCTTCCTTATGTTACCTTTGTACAATAAATCTGGTTTATTTTATATTTCCCTTCTCCTCCGATTCTTGTCCCCCCGGGTTTTATTTGATTGTTACACCCTGTATCCCCTAGAACACATATGGGGTCGTAACAATGATAGAGAATCATATCTCTGGATCACCAGGCAATTAGTAGCATTTTTAACACTGATGGGAATTATTTGAATGCCCTTTGACACTATGGCATGAAGTACTACCGGTAATTGGAAAATGCTAATTGCCATTTCAGTATTTCAGAAGTTTGATGGTAGGAGTGGCAGGCCTCTCTCAATGGAGCTCTTTATGGAATGGAACATACTGTAGGAAAACCCTCTGTCACTTTGTATGAGAGAGAGAGAAAGGGCATGCTAATTACAATAATTAAACCAGATACTGATGAAAAAGTAGTCTAACAATGTGGTCATACAGTGGAGGAAATAAGTATTGAACACATCAATATTTTGTCCAGTAAATGTATTTCCAATGAGCCTATTCAAGTGAAATTGGCAAGTTTGGTATTAACTCAAACAATCCAGACAAAAATCCAACCTAAACATTAAAGTCCATATGTAAATAAAGTTGTGGAATAATGTGGAATGAAACAGGAAAAAAGTACAACACACTAAGAAAAAGCAGTACACCATAGCAAGGAAAGGCAAGGAACAAAGCTATAACTATAACTAATTAGGAGGCAACTTTATCTCCAATCTGTGCTGTTGTTTATGCATGGCTTCCTAGGCTGTCTATACTATAAGTGGGGCCTCATTAGCTCCTCAAAGTGCACAGAGAGAGAGTTAATATTCTGTGGTTTATGTATGTACACAGAGAGAGAGACTTTATATGCTGTTGACTATGCCTTCTGTATGATAGTAACTGTAAAGAATAGGAGACTGCTTTGTACAATATATGTTCTTATTGTGGTGTTGACTGGAATAATTGGGACCTTATCAGCTCCTCAATGTGCACAGAGAGAGAGAGAGAGAGAGAGAGAGAGAGAGAGAGAGGTAAGGGCTTCCGGTTTGGCAGATGGGAGAGTAGACGCTTAAGCCCAATTTATACTTCTGCGGCGAATTTACGCGAGGCTACGCTGTAGCCTACACGCAAGGGCTCTCCCAATTTATAGTTCTGCGTTGGTCGGTCTGCGTCGCGTTGGTCGGTGTACTCATAGCGGCATAATAGCGATTTTTTTGTTATGCTTGTTGTAAAGAAAATGTCTATAATGCATTGAAATGACATTAAACTAAGATAATAAAATCGTTATTATAATTTTTCAAATCTTTATTAATAAGTCATTACAGAAAAAGTAAATGACATTTCTGTCATGGCTTCCGCATTTTGGCCTACGAGAGAGTCGGAATCATGTGCTACCAAGCGGACCAATCACAGTGCTTACGGTCTGTGTAGGCACTGCCGAGTAGTTACATTTTTGGAGAGATGCGCGTGAGCCTACGGCGTAGATTTTACGCAGAAGTATAAATTGGGCTTTAATCAGCTCCTGGTCAATGAAGTCTAAAATAAAATCATTAAAAAGCCTAAATTCGAACGTGACAGTACATAGGGGATGAGTGGGGTGCATAGTACGAGAAAGCTAGTCAAAAAAGAACTGGAGAAAAAGCAAGAAAAAGAGAAAATGTCGATGGATAAAGAACACGACGGAGCGGGGCCAGATCATGCGTCACCAGCTAATGCGAGCTAGCATTGAAGGACTGGGAGGCACGTTTAGAAAGGAGCTAGTTGGTCTCAAGGAAGACATGGCCAGACAGTTCGGGGCTGTCGACGTGAAAGTGCAAGCCCAGAGTAAACTGAAAATGCAAGCCCAGAGTAAACTGAAAATGCAAGCCCAGAGTAAACTTTCACTTTTATGTGTCTCCGTAAAAGGTTGCAGCTTTGCATTGAGGAAAAAGTAAGGACAGTAAAAATGTACATGTACTGTGTAGCAAGCGCTTTCTCAGACTTACCCCAATGGCTGTCAGAATGGGGACCTGGTAGATCCACTTAATGTTCCCCGCACTTAACTCCCAACACCTGCATTCATAAGAAAACAGAGAGAAATGTAAAGAAGAAGAGGAGGAGGTGGAGGAGGAGGAGGAGGAGGAGGAGGAGGAAGAAAATGAGGCAAGGAGTTGGAGGGAAGATAATAAGGTGTCAACAGAAGAAACAAAGACATTCTCTAGATATTGAACGCCATTGGAGACTCTCCCTAACTATTCACTACAGTGACACGGCAGATAAAGCTCCATTAAGGCAAGAGGCAGACACTGCCTTCCCACTGTGTGACTGTAAACACATTCAATGTTTTTTTCTATTCAGAATTTGTTATATAGTATATATAAAAAATAAAAAATCTAGAATTTTTCTATTCAGGCATATTTCATCTATTCTCTGACTCAGAGACGAGGAGAATGGGATGTCACATTCTGACATTCTACTGACAGGATACTGTACACTCCATATCGAATGTGCTAGTGGAGGAGGAGGTCTATTGTGTGGAGCGTGTAATGTACTATGTTTTTTTTTACAGTATAAAGCAGTGCTGTGTGTGTTTAAGTCTCTTCTCCCCTGGCTCCATCTTGACTGTCCCTCCTAAAGACCTCTTCATCCCCCTCTTCACCCCCCACTAGCCACCTCTTCACCCCCCACTACTGACCTCTTCACCCCCCCACTACCCCTCTGTACAGTCACTCCTAAAGACTTCTTCACCCCCCACCACCCCTCTGTACAGTTCCTCTATTGTTAATTTATTTATTTAAAAAAAAAACGTTTTAGAAGAATATGATAGGAGAAGATTTTTTCCTTCTATCAATGGCCCCCCGGGCCTGAGCTGGATTACTCTTCCTGCTACGAATGGTGGACTGATGATTCTCATGCTTAGTATTCAAATGTATTGATTGTAAGTCTCTTTGGAATAAGGCGTCTGCTAAATGCCAAAAATGTAAATGTAAATGATATTACTATTTTGTAATCCTTCCTTTTTCTAGCATTGTGACTGCCGACGGCCCCTGGTCCGAGCATAGATTTTTGCTTATGATTGATGTTTCAATGATTCACTCACTTTAGACAAAATGTTGTAAGTCGCTTTGGATAAAAGCGTCTGCTAAATGTCAAACATGTGAAAGACCATTTCCCCCCCCCCCAGAGACATTAAAGTTGATCCTATCCTATCCTACCTAGGCTTTATCAGTGTGGATATCTAGCCTTATCTTAATGCTGAACGCATATGAGACCTGACAAGATGTGCGTTAACACAACACCGCTTTTCTCTTGACACAGACACTTCCTGAAGGTTACTGGTGGAGAAGGTAAGTGTGGGGAAACAATTAAAGCGGCTAAATGAAATACTGAAAGACGAGAGAAGAGAAAGAGAGTCTCTTTTAGTGCTTAATAGAAGAGTGACACATACCGTAATTCAGTGAAACAGGCACTGTCAGGTTTCCTCAGCTACCATTAGGATTGTTTATTCCCTTTATTCCCTTTACGTGGGTGATACTTGGCGGTCATGACTAACAAGCAAGGATTCATGCACAGCTGCTTTACGATTGTTGCTAGATGACTTTACTTATTTTACAATCAGTTTTTTGGCTCTATAATTGGCTAGGTTGAGAGTATCCTTCTAGCGTAGCTAACCTAAGTATCTGACAGTACTGTCTAATATCAATTGACTATGTAGCTCTATACTAATATACTACTGTACTATTGATTATGTAGCTCTCGTGATGAAAAGCTCAAGAGTTCGGGCATGGTTCCTGATAGGTTTGTATATGTGGTCCTCTGTGGCTCAGTTGGTAGAGCATGGCGCTAACAAAACTTAAATTGGGGGTTGGATTACCACTGGGGCCATATACAGTATATTGAAAATTCTATGCACTCACTGCAATGTAAGTCGCTTTGGATAAAAGCATCAGCTAAAATGGCATATACTGTATATGTATGTTTGTATTTGTATAGTATGAGATGGTACTTGCTCCACTTGTAGCTATGATTAATTGACAAGTTAACAGTTTGGGGAATAGAACCTGCATGCATCAACATCAGACCTGCCTGGCAGTAGCGTTCCACTCTCGTCTGGCGGAAAAGGGTTGGAAGGCAGTGCACCTTTCAGCTAGATCGATTAGAGAGCGTGCAATTGGCACGCTGACTCCAGGAATGTCCACCAGAGCTGTTGCCTGTGAATTTAATGTTAATTTCTCTACCATAAGTCGTCTCCAAAGTCATTTCCAATTCCAATTCTCTGAGACGTGGCATTGTGCTGTGTGATAAAACTGCACATTGTAGAGTGGCCTTTTATTGTGACCAGCCTAAGGCACATCTGTGCAATACTCATGCTGTCTAATCAGCATCTGGATATGCCACACCTGTCAGGGGGATGGATTATCTCAGCAAAGGAGAAGTGCTCACTGATATTTAAACACATTTGTGAACACAATGAGAGAAATAGGCCTTTTGAGTACATAGAAAAAGTCTCAGGTCTTTGATTTCAACTCATGAAAAATTGGAGCAAAAACAGAAGTGTTGTGTTTATACTTTTATTCAGTGTATATACGTATATATATAGTGGGAGAAACCTATTGCCAGTTTTCTCTTGTTGCTGCAATGTCAAGGAACCCGACGCCTAAGAAGCAGCCCATGTAATTACTGTACATAGAAAGACGTACATTTATCCTATCCTAACTAGCCATCATCCGTGTTGGATTTCTATCTCTCTTAGTGCAGAACTCTTTATTAGACATGACAAGGTCTTTGTTAACACCTTCCGCATCAACAAACCCAGATGTCCTAATTGATCAAAGCAGCTTTCTCCTGACGCAGACACTTTCCGAAGGTCGTGTGTGGAGAATATAATGGATGCATACAGAGACAGTGTGCTCCTGCATACAGATGCTGCTACTGGCAGGAACATTTGTGAAATGAAAACATATTTTTTTCTCTTGAGTTGAGTTGAGCCATGGCTGGAGTGTTCCATCTGGATAGGACATATGAATGTGTATGGTGTATCTCACCTTGCATCTGCCAGGATTGCCCGGACGACCGCCCATGCTGCAACAAACAGAGCAGGAACACCTGTAATGGGTCATGAATAAAGAAACGACAATCAGTTGCTGGCAATGTTTTAAAAAAGCTCATTAAAATTAACAAATCAGAAACGGTACAACCTCGGAAAATCCATTTATATGGAAATAACAACATGACGTATCTTTCTAAGAAAGTGATTTATCGGATTGGTATCATTAGCATGGACGGATTTGGTGGTAACAGTCCTTTAGTCATATGCTTCTGTGTAATCTTTTGACAACTGCATTCAATTATTTTGCATTGATAGGCTATTCTTATTTTTCCTACAGTATTTGCCTCAGTGTAATATTGTGCTCTAACAGTTCTTTGAAAAAAGCAGGACATCTTCATGACCAGATTTTCAGATAGATATCCCTTTAATGTTAATGTACATAGTTGACAACACGCAGATTTGAGTCATCGACATCAGGGGGGTATTCCATCAATGTCGCTAAAGGAAAATCCAGGCTTATAAGATAATAAGTGATAAGTGATCGCTGATAAGTCTCGCGATAGGGTTATAGGGGAATACATGTAGAGTTCTTTATCCCTATACCTTCCAAGTTCTTCTGTTTTCCCAAGGAAATCAAGCACTACGATAAGTGTTTTTCACGTGCCTCACAGAGCTTGTTGAATAGATCCAGTTCCTGTATCCTAGATACTGTGCCGGAGCCAAATCTGCGGTAATGATTCACTAACAGGGGAGTGACGCAAACAATGAAGCCAGGAAATGACTAGGATGTTTAGGGTGGGATGATAATGGAGCTGCATCAAAGATGTTTTTCAGGAGCCAGAGGAAGGAGGCAGTCGTGACCAACAACTCAGTCAATTTCCTGGCATGCCATAATGTTGTTGGAAGAGCTACCATGCTACTGTACTAAGGCCCTCCAATCTGAATCTGGAGCATAGGGATGGCCTCCAGGGATTGTTAAAAAGGTATCCAAAATCATAGGCAAACCATTCCCCTCACTCCCCTCCCCAGAGTTGAATCTCTGCACACCCACAGCCCACTGTAAAACGGGCAAAGAAAATCATCTCTGACCCCTCACATCCTGCTCATCACCTCTTCCAGCTCCTCCCCTCACGGAGGAGCCACAAGTCATTGTCCACAAAGACTAAACGCTTCACCAACAGCTTTTCCCCCATAGCCATCAGGACTCTGAACGCCTCCCCCTAGCCCCCTCCTCACTGGCATGACCGACATGCATACCACTATTGTCTGTTGTCTATTTTTCGTCTGATGTTGTCTATTGTGCACACTTCCTTGTTTTTGTCATTTGTGTGCCGCAGAGATTAATATGCTGTACTGAGAACAAATTCCACCGGCATTGGTCATGTGGCTAATAAACCATCTCGTCTAATCTAATCTATAACATCCATTTTCAGTCCTTATTTTCCTCTCAAGCAAATGAAGCCAAGCTAACAGCAGCCATATACACCCAGTAGCTGTGGTGTCATATTGGTGTGTGTTGTGTTTTGATCGTTTTTAATGTCTCTGTTCATATGCTAGAACATTGGGTTGTGTCAGTTAATATGCTAATAGGTCAGTTCATATGTTACAGTATTGGCTTTAGTGTCAGTTCATATGTTACAGTATTGAGTTTAGTGTCAGTTCATATGCGACAGTATTGGCTTTAGTGTTTGTTCATATCTGTTACAGTATTGGCTTTAGTGTCAGTTCATAATGCTATAGTTGGGTTTAGGGTCAGTTCCATCATAGATGGTTCTGTCTGAAGGGGAAAGCGATCTTGAGACTTTAAGAGTTGGTTGTGTAACTGTTGTATATAACAGAGTCAAACTAATTCAAAGTCCAATCATAAGTACGATTTGACTTGCACATCAATATTTTCATCAAGGAATAAAGTTGATGCTCAAAGGAAAGTTGGATAGACAATTTATTCAGATCGATCTGGGCTCGTACAACTGGTTGTTCACACATCTTTGGTCAGCGAGCAATGAACAAGGAACAAAGGATCTAGTACAGTAGTATGTGGTCAACAAGTTGGCCATAAAACGTCTGCACACATGGGTCTCGGCCAGGCACCAGGAAGTGTCTAGAATCCTTATCACCTTCCCTGTGTAACAGTAGGGTGTGGTTGGGGGACCAACCTAAAAACCCTGTTAAGCTACTACACTAAAAGATTAGAGGCAAAACTGGGATTCAGTGATGACAGGTTTTGCCGGAGGCAAAACAGTTGCATGTCAGTTGCATGCACCACATCAATCCACCATACCTCAGTGGTGGGAACCAGCACTGTTGCACACCAGCCTACTAATACCTAGTGTCGATAAAATACAAGGTTGTAGCAGAAACTAGCCTAATACATCTTAGGGAGCAATGATAATACAACAACATACCTCTAGCCAGAATGGGAAGGGACAGAGCTTGGACAAACAGGAAGTCGGTGAGCAAAGAGGTAATGCCCACGCCAGTCTACCAATACCTAATGGCGGAAAAATACAACATTGTAGTGACAACTAGCCTAATTAAGAATACAAGATCATAACTCTGAATCAAACGGGAAGGGTCTAAGCGCTTGGACAAGCAGGGAGTCAGGTGAGGAAAGAGGTAGGACACTGAGTACGCACAGGTTAAGTAGAGAATCACAAATTGTTCACCAGGTGGTGGATTGCACGCCCCTCTGGATCCCAGTGGCTGTCCTGCCTTTCACACTCCAAGTCAGTTGAAATTAGACAGGATTAAACAGATGCCTTACAAAGAATTTCATCCTAACAACATGCGTACACGATTTAAATAGACAGCCATCAGAGACAGATGGGTCCACTCCCCTAGAACACCAACACCTAGCCAATTGTAAAACAAATGTGTCACACACTAGACACTTGATTTTAGAAAGCTTGACTGTTACAAATTGCACCTTTTAGAGATCCTTCACTCAGAAATGAACACTTGACTTCAAATGGAAAATGCTCAGGGGTCAGGGGTCAATGTGTGATGGAAAGCTTGATGATAATTGGTCGTCAGATTGTAACACAATTCTCTTTCAGTTTGGCCTAAATAAGAACACAATTTTTAATAATGTATTCATTGCATTCATTCAAAACTATTACATATAACACAACAATTTGCATTGCTGTAATGTGCCCATCAGTAGCCATGCCACTCACAAAGTGTAATTACAAGGATGGCTGGGTGGAAACAGAGTTCGCCGTCTCACACTGATTGAGTTTGAAGATTGAGGTATGTGCGTGTGTGTGTGTGTGTGTGTGTGTGTGTGTGTGTGTGTGTGTGTGTGTGTGTGTGTGTGTGTGTGTGTGTGTGTGTGTGTGTGTGTGGGTGTGTGGGTGTTGTGTTTATTTTTAAACATGTTTTTACGGCATTTCTGCTTTATTGGGATAGAGGCAGTAGAGATGGACAGGAGGGATGGGTGAGAGGGAGGGGGGTTGACATGACAGGATATGTTGAGGGCTGGAATCAAACCAGGGACCTTGTGATAATATGGCATGTGCCTTAGTGTGCTACACCAGTTACGTGCCAGTTTTTTGACTGTATCCTCTCCCCAATAAAAGAAAATGCATTTCAAAGGTGTCTCTAGTGCTGCTCATGCTCCCAGGGCAAGCATATCGAAAGAATGTCACATGAATACAGTCACTTTAAATGAGAGGAGATCAAAACAAGCACAGTGGCTGCAGCTCTCACTGAGTGAGGGGAGAGGAGGTGAGGGCGGGAGAGAGGGGAGAGGAGGTGAGGGGGAGAGAGGGGAAACAGAATGAAGGAGCAGGACTGCGATGACTCCCCCTGATTGTCTGAATGAATGAGAGGCACACGCCTCTAGCTGTGTAAGGACCGACATAATTAGAATCCAAGAAACACTAACACTTGAAAAGTATGGAGGTTAGAAATGTACCAGAGCGTTCAGATAGTCATGTGTACAGAGGCTAGCAATCGGCAGGTTTCTGATTGGATCCCCGCCTGAGGACGGAGCTGCATGTGAGCTGGTGACTGGAGCCCCTGCCCCTGGCCGCCGTTCCTCAGGGTATGATTTTTATATACAGTTAGGTCCGTACATATTTGGACAGTGACACAATTTCCATAATTTTGGCTCTATATGCCACCACTACGGATTTGAAATGAAACAATCTTTCTGTCTGTTCTGTCTTCTGTCACATCATCAATAAACACTAGTGACCCAGTCCCATTGGAAGCCAGGCATGCCCATGTCATCACACTGCCTCCACTGTTTTTTACAGATGATGTGGTATGTGTCGGATCGTGAGCCGTTCCGAGCCTTATCCATACTTTTTTCTTCCCATCATTCTGGTACGGGTTGATCTGAGTTTCATCTGTCCAAAGAATGCTCTTCCAGAACAGGGCTGGCTTTTTTAGATGTTTTTTGTCTAATCTGGCCTTTCTATTCTTGAGGCTTATGAATGGCTTGCACCTTGTGGTGAACCCTCTGTATTTGTTCATGTGAAGTCTTCCTTTTATGTTACACTTGGATAATGATATGCCTACCTCCTGGAGACTGTTCTTCACTTGGCTGGATGTTGTGATGGGGTTTTTCTTTACCATGTAAAGGATCCTGTGATCATCCACCACTCTTGTCTTCCATGGACGTTCAGACCTTTTTGTGGTGCCGAGCTCACCAGTGCATTCTTTTTTTCTCAGAATGTGCCAAACAGTTAATTTGGCCACTCCTAATGTTCCCGATTGACACAGGTGTCCTCAATCAGACTCATCATCCAAATGGCGTGTTAACCTGTGTGTGTTTGTTCCTTTGGGGCAGTAAGAGGAGGCAGAGAGATCCGGCCAGACACAGAGTACCAGTACGAGAGACCGGCCGAGCAACACACCCGAAAGTGGAAGGAGACGAGGCGCGTCTACGACTGACCAGCGTGACTATTGTTTATTAAGACTCTGAACTTTATTATTTGGCAAGAATTCGCCAGCACGCCCGAGGGGGTGTGCTGAGCAGTGTGAAACTAAATAAATGGGCGACGCCCAAGCTGTTCCTCTGTGTCGACCTCCCTCTGTGCCTCGAATCTGCTACAATATTATTTTCCTGTGGACCCCCCTTTCTGGCGCCTATGCACCAACCACATCAAAGCCATTGCAGGTTTGTGGTGTTACAGTAAGATGACATCACTCCATCCACTCACCCCATCCAATGAGGGTGAAGCCCCACAGGTACTTGGTGTCAGAGAGGAAGGCCATGAATATGAGGCTGTGGAGGTAGAGCCCCTCCACTAGGATCCAGTAATAGTTGGTCGCCAGGAAATAGATGAACAGCAACACCGTCACCTTACAGCCGATCTGTGAGAGAGAAAACAACCAATAAGAAGACAGGCAGAAAGTCAAATGATAACTGAAAAATTATTATATCAGTATATCGGAATATGAGCGGAAATTCCCGAGGGTTTTAGACTCGTATCCTCCCCTCCTCTCCCCCCTTTAAAGTAACGGTTT
Source organism: Nansenia antarctica (assembly GCF_963989245.1). Lineage (NCBI taxonomy): Eukaryota > Metazoa > Chordata > Actinopteri > Argentiniformes > Microstomatidae > Nansenia > Nansenia antarctica. The sequence goes on along the minus strand of NC_137677.1, from coordinate 59,642,047 downwards.
GGTCTCACTCTAGGAATTTGCGCCAAAGTTCTTTCAAAGCAGAAAGTGGTTCTGCAATTCACTGGTTCCAAAAAACAGCCAGTTTGCAATATTTAAGCGTCCTTGGGTTTTTTGAAAGGCGCTATATAAATTAAAGTTATCATTATTATTTACTGAAATGAGTAGGAGGAAATGGCAGTTGCCTTTCGTAACGAAAGTGCAAGCAATTACTGGGAAGCAATCACAGTATTCGCTATATAAAAAGGGTTGCAAGCTAGCAGCAGGGAGACCTTGGAAACTTTTAAAATGGGGTTTCTTACTGAGTTTCCATCAATGTGCTGAAAGCCCCCCCATAGGTCACCTCTCTATAGGTATAGAGCTATGCCATTTGTACTTTTCATTGTGAAGCTGACCTTTAGTGCACTTAGAAGTGAAAAAAGCTACAGAATGCAAGTACATACAGTCGGCTATAGCTGTTTATTTGTTACCACACCATGTAAGGATTTTTTTTCTGAAATGTCAGCAATTCAGGGTTATTTAATTAGACTACCACTTTTTAGATCATGCGCCAGTAACACTTCTCCCTTGTGTAAGCATAATGTCAGACTAATTGCCTTCTTGGAGAGTTACAACACAGGGACTCGTGGTCCTCTGTGTCTCAGTTGGTAGAGCATGGCGCTATGGGACCATATATACTGAATACATTTAATTTACAATCACTGCAATGTAAGTTGCTATGGATAAAAGCGTCAGCAAATGGTGTATGTGACAGGGTCTAGTGAAAAAGTCCCCAAGTAGGGCAAGGTTAGAGTCGACAAATGCATATGTATATTTGAATGTTTGTATATTTGAACACGTCAAACCGAATACCGGAGAAAATCGCTCTGAATCAAAACAGACGCATTTGCTACCATTGCGTTGGTCAGCTAGCTAGCAGCTAAGAAAGAACATCGCCATGAACATCTAACTGCATGTTTAGCACATCACAACATGCTGATAGAATATCAACATGCTAAAAACACATAACTACATATAATTAAATGAAAACTCTTTTTGGTAATTTGCACGACTTGAATTGCTGATATATGGACCTTTTCACCAGACCTTGTCACCTATAATATTATTATACACATATACACATAATATTATTATAACACACACAGGCCTGGGATGTGAACGTCAGGACTCTGAGAGACCTTGTTGAGGCGTTTTTTTCCAATATTATCCACAGCACCATTAATCACCATTAGGAAACTCATTGAACATGCTGCATCGATAAATACATACAGTAGTGTGGGTGTATCTGATTGGTTTAACAAATGAAATGCCACAGGATTCATGTTGTCAGTCCAACTCTAATCTACGTTTGTAGATGGGCACGCTGTGCCCTCCGGGTGCTTTAAATGAGCCTAGCTGCTTTTAGTTGATAATTAGCACAGCGTGTTCAAAGACAATGGGTGTTTTAGTGTGTTTTAGTGTGTGAAACGTGTAGAGTACTTGAAAGCTACCAATTAGCCTTTAGGCATGACTGGCATATAGCTTGCAAATGATAACATCTTGACCAGGAAAATCAGTACATGTTTTGCATGTTGATATGTGTGACTCATCTTTCCTCATTATTACCAGCCAGCTCATTATAATGGGATATGTCCTTGTTTTCAATTACCTTCTCCTGGAGAGGTTTTAATTCTAAAGCACCATAGCGTTCTGTACTTACACCCGGATGGCAGTGGGGCGAGGTACAGATTGGGTGAGTGGGTGATGTCCTGTTCTATTGTGGTTGAGATGCGTGAGATGGCCCTGTTGTTTAGTGGTGTGAGGTTGGGTGTGGGGAGTACAATTATCCTGGCAGCAGTGTTGGTGATGTGCATGTGAGTTTGGCCCGGTTGATGACTGTGAGCATGTTGAAGAAGCAGGAGGAATAGTACATGAGGATGGGCTGGATAATGCTCTGGTACAGTAGTAGAAGAGGGGGGGAAACATACAGCCCTTTACGTTTACGGATGACGGATAATCTTTGTTGGCTCCTTTTAAAGATATCGGTAGTGTGTTGGTTGAAACTAAGTTGATTGTCCAGTGTAATTCCTTCCTAATTTAAAACCGTCGACCATTTCAACTGTTTGAGTATTGATGATAATGGGGCACTGTGGTGTGGGGGGTCCAATGATGATTTCTTTTGTTTTACTCACATTGAGGTGGAGATGGTTGTCCCCACACCACTTATAGGGCTTTCACACCGGCAAAGAACCGTGCCGGTTCGCGTTCGGAAACCTCAGAACGTTGGCGCTGTCTGGCGAACGATACACTGGTATGAACGCGGGCTCGTTCGCCAGACAGCGCCAACGTTCGGAGGTTTCCGAACACGAACGCGAACCGGCACGTTTCTTTGCCGGAGTGAAAGCCCTATTAGTGAAGTGTGTGATGGAGCTGTGGTAGTCCAGGACGGAATGGTTGTCTGTGAGCAGGGCAAGATTATTCTGTACCATTGTACAGAAAGGACATACCGCTGTACTGTGGGAGCGCAATGAGTTAAAACTCTCAAAACTCTTTGCTTATTTTTAATTTTAGACCACCACTACCCGCCTTTGCTTCCCATCTGCAGCCCATCAATAGGAAAGAAAGGAGGTACCCTTGGAATTGTCCTTGATAAATTCTATTACACATTACGGGAAGGGATGTAACAGAAGAATAACAGAAGAAAAAATTGAAAAAAAACAAGTATTAAGGCCAATGCACACAGCGTGCGATTTTGTCGCACAGAGAAATTCGATTCCATTGTTTTGAATGAGACAATGCACACGGCGTGCGATGCGATATTGTCGCACGACAACATTCGATTCTCAATTCACACCACCGAAGTCAACAACACGGCCCATCTCATATGGGATTACAAGACACCTATATTACATAATAATAACAATCAAGCATGTAGGCACAATATGCCCAGTTGTATCTTGTAGAAATTGTGGAAGCAAGGCAAGCAATATTGGTAGAGCCTATAGTAATCAGCCTGCCTGGTCCGACTTCGGTGGTGTGAATTGAGAATCGAATGTTGTAGCCTAGCTGCACTTTAGTTGATAATTAGCACAGCGTGTTCAAAGACAATGGGTGTTTTAGTGTGTGAAACGTGTAGAGTACTTGAAAGCTACCAATTAGCCTTTAGGCATGACTGGCATATAGCTTGAAAATGATAACATCTTGACCAGGAAAATCAGTACATGTTTTGCATGTTGATATGTGTGACTCATCTATCCTCCTTATTACCAGCCAGCTCATTATAATGGGATATGTCCTTGTTTTCAATTACCTTCTCCTGGAGAGGTTAGACAACGGGTATTGGCCTTTAGTATCTAGTATTGTGACTGCCGATGGCCCCTGGTGCTAGCATGGATTACTTTTTCCGATGATGACTGATGGATAGATGATTCACTTACTTAGACAAATGTATTTGTTGTAAGTTTGGATAAAGACATCTGCTAAATGTAAACAATTTAAAATGTAAATGTAGAAGCACCGACCTTGTTAGGTATTCAATTGTGTAGTTAAAAAAACAAAAAAAACAATGCAATTCAATTAAAACAGCAGCCCAAGTTGTGGATTACTGATTGTAGATCCAGGGCACATTTACCAATTAGCCCAACATACAGGAACACAGGATCAGCTTGTGAACAGCCCTGAGCACTGGCAGACTCAGAGGGGGGCAGGGGGGGGGAACCGCCCCTCCTGGTGCCCCCACGGTTGAAAAACGTCTCGCTTAAGTGCCCTTTTGAGTTGCAAAAATGCCCCTTTGAGTGGCGAAAATGAGAGGGCGTGCCCTATTGGTGCCCCTCCAATGGTCTAAACTTGACCATGTGCACTGATGGAGTCCCATGTTGTGCAGTAAGTGCCCTTTTTTTCTTTTGACCATGTGCCCCCACAATTGAAAAACGTTGCACTAAAGTGCCCTTTTGAGTGGCAAAATGAGAGGATGTGCCCTATTGGCTGTCCTTCCAATGGTCTAAACTTGACCATGTGCACTGATGGAGTCCCATGTTGTGCAGTAGTTGCCCTTTCTTTCTTTTCGCCCCCCCCTGTCCTTCAAACAGCCTGAGTCCGCCACTTTAAAAGTTTGTCTCAGGGCCCATGAGACAAACTTTGAATGCCTTTTCAACAAGCAACAAATGCTTTTTTTTTTTCTTTTGTTATTTTTTTGAGTGTGGTACACTCAGATCTTTCTGTGCTATTGGATAGAGAGAGTGGCGGAAGACAGGAAAGTAAGGAGGAGAGGGTATGTAAGTAGGGCATGGGCCAGATTTGAACCCATGCTGACATGGGCATGTGTTGTGTAGCACCCATAGTGTAGGCTATGGTACTAACTAGACCACTGGACCACGACAGGCCACACAACACATGCTTTTAAGAGTTTCCCAGACACAGTTTTAGTTGAGTTGCTGAGGAGGAGGAGGGTCATTTGAGGATCTCAAAGGAGGAGTGCGTCTGTAGCCTCATTTAGAGATGATTGCTGATAGCTGTCTGGTGTCAGGGAGAGGCAGAGGTATTACTATTATTGTGTTGTTTGTTGCCTTCCTTTACCTCAGGAAACTCACTCTCTAATGAGTTTACACTTTCCTCTCTGTTTTCTCCCAACAAGTTACTTGTTATCACCCCCCCTCCTCTCTCTCTCTCTCTCTCTCTCTCTCTCTCTCTCTCTCTCTCTCTCTCTCCATATTTCCCAAAACCGCCTGAGCACTCTGAAACTTAATAATAATAATTCATCATTGCAGCTGCTCTGTCTCCGACCCGAAGGCCCTGCAACAGATGGTAAAAAAAACGCCCAGTACAACACCGGTGCCCAACTCCCTCCCAATCGAGGACCTCCAGCACAGGCGGTGTCTGCGGAGGGCGCGAGGCATCAGCGGGGACACCTGTCACCTCAGCCGTGGACTGTTTGCCCCCACTCCCAACCAGGGAGGCTGTACAGCTGTCTACGTTCCCGCACCAGCAGGCTCACAAACAGCTTCTTCTTCCCTGCATCTGTCACTCTTCTGAACTCGAAATCCCAGCGCTTAGCAAGTGGCATATCGAGTGAGATGCTCTAATCAGCCAGGCTGCATAATTCGCAGAACACCGGGACCAGCAATACAGTACATCACCAACACCACAGGTAGATCAAACAACTCTTCTTGTGAGTATTTTTTCTACTTCCAACAACAACTCAACAAACTTTTTTTATCAAGTGACAGAATGCGACGGTGGGTCTTTGTGTGCAACCCCGAGTGTTGCGATGCACCCTGTGGTCTGGCTATCATGTCACATGGTTACGTTTACCGTGTGTCTGTTTGGTCTACACAGCAATTAGAGGGTGCTGGTTGGCTACAGTCACGAGAGAACAGACAGAGCTTCTTCTTCACAGTTGGACATGGCTCTGGATAGAGAGACAAGTTTTAAGTGGCTCCTGGTTGAAAGCAACCCCATGGGGTTCTAAGCTATCTGATTAGCTCTATTAGCTGGATCAACATGAGTGTTTTTGGGGTGTTGAGGGAAACTATTAACAGCACAAAAAGACAACGGGGCCTGTTGCTAAGAGTGATTGCTTCATGGGAGACCATGAAGTCCTTCATCAGTGGAGGGGAGGCGCAGGCAGCTGTCGCTACTCACATACTGAGAGTTGTCAAGGGGCGCTACAGCGACAGTCTTGAAATTGTCCATCAGCACGGCGTCGAACTCCTGCAGGCCAGCGCTGGCGTGAACCACCCGGTCTTTCACGAATATGCTAACGGCTCGTAGCATGAAGGACACGAACAGGTGAATGTGGATGTAGTTCCTTGTACAGTGAAGACGCCTGTAAGAAAACAAGAAGTAAAGCTTTATTTATATAGTAAGTAAAGCTTTATTTATATAGCACCTTTCATACAAGAAATGCAGTTCAAAGTGCTTCACAACAGGAATAAGAACATAACGTGAATATAAAAACATATATAAAAACATATACATGCATAGAATGAATATAAAAGCAGGGGAAAACACTAAAAAGAAAAGGTAAAGATCTAACTTTCCATATCCCTTTCATCTCCCTACCTTACACAGTCTTTCTGTACTTCCCACTGGCTTTCCACCAGCACCACAAACAGTTTTTTGGAAAAGGTCTGTCTCAGTCTCTGTGTACGTTCTCAGTCTCTGTGGACGCTCTCAGTCTCTGTGTACGTTCTCAGTCTCTGTATACGTTCTCAAAGAAATCATTGTATTCTCTAGTCTGTTTTGTGGTTTCACATAGTACAGCTGGAAGCTAGACCAATCTTCGCCAGGGGGATGGAGAAAAACTCGAAAACCTTTCGCAGATCGAGAGTCCTGTTGACACGATACTTCTCCCAGCCCCATCATACCGTGTTAAACCACCCATATTAATGCTATGGACAAAGGAGACACTCTCTGAGTTCTCTCTCCATCAGCCTCTCTTTTCCTCTTCTCTTTTCAAAAGCAACATTTTCTCCCCTCGGGATACGCTCTAAATTAAGACATGTCTCTTAAGTAGAGCTGTCTGGTAGATCGAACCTTTCAAGAACTTTCCCTTGGCGGCGGGCAAGCACAGGCCTCATATCAAACAAAGCCAGTGGACGCTGCCTATTACATGCTAATTAGGAGCCATAAGCTGTATAATTCTACTAACTCAGGGTGGTTGGTCGACAGCCAAGTATGAAGTAGCGCAGGGAGCGTTTCCAATATGCCTAATGTGTTTTCACACTGCAGTGAACAGCCAGTTGCCGCTCTCTCTCTCTCTCTCTCTCTCTCTCTCTCTCTCTCTCTCTCTCTCTCTCTCTCTCTCTCTCTCTCTCCCTCTCTCCTGTCTCCCTACCGTACTCACACATCCCCTCTTACCTGAAGTATCCTATAATGAAGATGGCCACGAGAAGGGAGCTGAAGGACAAGGCGTAGCCAACTGTGTACATAACGTACAGCCGCTCAAAGAAGTCCTGCTGGGGAGAGATAATCACACATAGCATTTAGCTGGTGCATCCATACCTTGTTCAGTATACAGTATGTGACGACAGCTGGTGAAACCGGGAACAAAGACAGCAACCGAAACATTGTTCAGACTGTTTATTCAGAAAAATTTCAATAAATGTCAACGTTGTTGAAAATCAATGGCACACTCGCTAGTCAAGCCAAAAGATTGCAATGCAATGGAGTTGGTGAGAAATCCACTACTACCTAGTTAGTTAGAATAAAAGTCGGAACATTTTGATCGGTTGCCGACTTGTTTTGCCAGCTGCGGTCACAGCTTCCCCAGCGGGAAGATACAGTAGGAGGATGTATAAAAGCAGTCACAGATGCTGTACCCAAGTGGTTACATTATGTGAGTGTGTGTGTGTGTGTGTGTGTGTGTGGGTGGGTGGGTGGGTGCGTGCATTTGTATGTGTATACTGTGTGTGTGTGTGTGTGTGTGTGTGTGTAAGTGTAAGTGTAAGTGTAAGTGTAAGTGTAAGCATAAGCGTAAGCGCGTGCCTGTGTGTGTGTGTGTGTGTGTGTGTGCATGCATGTGTGCGTGCGTGTATGACTGTATATGTGTATGTGTGTGTGAGTGGGTTGGAGGGTGGTAAATCAGTTGCGGTAGAGTACTTACTTTCTCTCCCTCTTTGCTCGGCTGGAGAAACCCAAGGCACTCTGAGTAGTTGGCCCACGTTCTGTTCAAGCTCTCCATAAACACCCAGGAACTATTCACATCACACTTCCTGTACGCATGCCCTGGGGAACAATAGACATGGTAACACTAAAGAAGGTAACACTAGAAAGTTGCCAGCATAGCTGTGTAATAACATTGTAATTACTGTAGTTACATGTGGTCAGTAATTAGGTAATTACACTGTAATTACTGTAGGTACTGTATATGGACTTAGGCAGTTTGTTTAATAGCACAGGTGGAAGAAGGAATAGTCATGTACTATGTACAGTGTTATGTAACAGCATGTGAATGCTCTTAACAGGAGGTATAATGCCCTAGCATTTACATTTTTGGCATTTAGCAATTTAGACGCCTTTATCCAAAGTGATTCCTAGCGGAATCGAGTGTTACCAGAGTTGTTGTATAATAAGGATACAAAACGTTTTGTTCGTAACATTTTTGTGTGAATTGTGTTTTGGTTTTGCCGTCCCATTGGCGACCTTTCTAAAAACAGCAAAAGCATTTCATCTCTCTATTGTAAAAAAAATAAATGACCAATATGGCAGATCTGTTACATGGCTTCCTTTAAAGAGCCTTTGGTGTTACCTTTGTGGTTGAAGTCGTACACATAGCTGGGGCAGGGGACTTTGGTGGTAGCTCCAGGGAAACCCTGAGGCCAGCAGATGAGGCCGTCCCATCCTGGGGGGCAAAGGTCATCTGGAGGAGGAGGCGGCAGAAAAATGTGACATCACGCAATTGGCTATTCGTTCATCTCATCCAATCACTGATATGGAAAACAATTTCTCAGACGCACACACGTTGTTCTTGACTGGAATGTTCTCTTCTCTTCTTGTGTGTGTGTGTCCTATTTTTTCTTTTTATCTGACTCAACACACAACTCCAGCAACTCCACAATAATAGCCTACAGCTATTAGATGCAGTTCTAGATTGGCTAATGATGTCTTGCTAAATAAATCTCTGTCCCTAGACTACTTTAGGTCAATTGATAAGCATGCCTTGCCTTTACAGCTTGTGGTGGAATAATATTGCCTACTAAGACATTTTATTTATTGATAAGAATATTCCTTCACCTGACTGAATTCACAAGTCAATAGTCACGATTGTCTGGCCAGAACCAACACATTGACGACCTCAGCCTAGTAGACAATGAAACCAGTTTCTCTACTTGAAGCTTGACATTGGCTAGACAACAGACACATTTAAATGATTACAAAGACCTGATTGCTCTCTTTTCTCTTGACCTGCACCTAGATGGACTAAGCCATCTAGAGCAGTTCTGGACTTTTGTGTTTCCCCAGGCCCAGTACTCTAGGACCAGACTAAACCAGTTTGTGGCCGTTGTGTCTCTTTTCCACCTTTGTGTCTCTAGTGGAAAGTGGGGGTCGATTCCCCCTTGACCTTCATCCCCCATCATCTTCCTCCATGTACAAATCCACACCCCTTGCTAATGATTGGTCTGATCTGACCTACGGGCGGATTTGTAATCTAAGTGTACAGAGATGTGACCAGTGATCTAGACTTTCTGAGAACCTTTGACTGTCAGGCTTGTCTGACATGCTGTAAACTTTCTCCTTTTGCAGAAGTAAATTAAATACCTTTTCCTATGCAATTTGAAACGAAGCAGGCTGCCTTTTTTGATTCTATATTTAGATTTAATCTACGACAAGCTAGAAATTGTTTAATTTCCCAAGAGACAGACATTGAATTATAAATTGTACGTTCCTCTACTACCTTATTCTAGTAGTAGAAGGGACTATTGTGTTTAATTTGCCTCGGGACATGAGAGGCGAAATAGAGATAGATTTCCAATCACTGAACAGATTCATCAGCTATTCGGTTGTTAAGTCTGACGTCAACCGTGACGTTTTGCAATTTCCGGGTCCAAACCAGAAATTGACACAGCACTTTCCCGTTTTCCCCATATTGTCAGGGTATTTGAGCCTCGGAAAAGCGCTATATAAATATAATTAATTATTATTATTGCGGCATTACTTTTAAATGCGGCATTAGACAGCGCCTCAGCCAACTTTGGACCCGGAAACACGTCACGACTTAACAATCGGATAGGTATAATCAGATTATAGTTATATAGTCAGCTATATCAGACCTTCAGCCTTGAAAACAGTTAGGTCATGGGAAAAGCTAGTTGGAAGGGAGGGAGCACAGATGAAAAACTAGTATCAGATCTATGCCTTCTCTGGTAAGCTGTGTCTATCTGGGAATGCATGCGTGACTGACCCGAGAAAATTGAGAAGATGCCGTCTAGAATACCTTGGGCCGGTTTCCCAGAAAAGTCTTGAACCTAGTCCAGGATTAAATCCTTTGAGGATGCTTTTCAGTCTAGGATTAGCCTTAAGCTGCGTAACGTTAACAATTTTGTTAGGAGAATTGTTGCGCTGTTAGCCCCAGGAGCTTTATAGTGTTGTCCCCAGGACAGCTAGCGCATTGTGTCAAACCAATCACAACTGCCAGATGTGACAACTTGAGTTGCCAGGTCAACCCATTGCCGGGATGCTGCCAAGGAATCAAGTGAGTCAGAAAGAGAAAGAAAGAGCGAGAAAGAGAGCTTCATGTGGTCCCCCGGAGGCAATGTTTTCTTGCTTTCATCTGCAACACATTTGCACAGACAAAAGTTGAAGTAATGAGTGATTGATCAAATAAACAACAGGGGTAAACAGGTATGGAGCTGTAGATCACCTGGCTGATTGGAAATGCCTTCCCGAAACATGCTCTTAGCTAATTAGATGTGCAGCAGTGTGCTTTGTTTCCTTTTACTTGTCCTGTATGCATTCGCCTCAGAGAGAAAGTGAGGAGGCGGATCATTGATTGTACAATAGTAACAATAGTGTGGACATTGTATTATAAATTGCTCCAATTGTCCGTTTCCCAGGCACAGATTTTAACCCAGGTCTGCCTGCCACACATTATGGTAGCCAGGGAAGTTATTTTGATCTCTCTAACTACAGCAGTGTTTACACACCCCATACCACCAGAGACTTGTGTGTCTTTTTTGGCGCCAGTCTTAATGCCCTATTAGAGTACGATACCTGCAGGGTCCCGGGTAGACAGGTTCTGATGACACTGGACTTTGATGTCATACAGTATGTACATCTGCTCCCACGCGGTGAGGTCAGAACCCACCTGTGGAGGACAGATTATTGGCTGGTGTCAGTCTGGCACAGTGTGAAAAGGATAGGACTGAGATGAATGAATGGTTGGCTAATAGCTAATTTCACAGGTTAACATACAATGTTAACGTATGATGACTCGTTCCTGTCTTGACTCGTTCCCCTCGAAAAGGCGGTACAGGACCATGGCCGCAAGGACAAACAGACTGAAGCTCAGCTTCTACCCCAGGGCCATCCAGGCCCTGAACACAGCAAAGACCTAGGTTCTGGGCCCTGGACAGTCTGGACGGATTGATGGCAGCTGCTGGATTGAAAAATCAGGTGTAGTGCTGAGGCACAAATGTGTACATTTCAAGCCTGCAAACTGCGACACTTTAAATGAATGTGCAATAACACTATGTGCAATATGACAACCCTAGTCGTTTTATCTGTACAGTATAGTATAGTGGATAGTGTACATAGTCTTTATTTATGTAAACCAGCTCCTTTCCCTTCTTGTTTTTTTAGTTTTTTTTCTTTCCTAGCACCAGGGGAGCCACCCCTCCCAAATGTCGTTGTTTGGTACCTGTACTATAGCAATGACAATAAAGACCATTCATTCATTCATTCATTCATCTTTGTTAACGCTGTCTGCAATCAATGTTCGCGGTCATAAACCTTTGCGTTATTGTGGGAGGAAAGCCGGAAACACGTGCATTGTATCCGTCTCATATATTGAAGTGTAATGTAGCAAGTGATCTTGTTTGAACAGTTCTATATTAGTTGACCTCTCCGCTGTATAAATCTCTTGTGACCGCCACTTGGCCAATCACCATCTCATTTGATTCATCACATGATTCACAATGGTACACCGCCGAATCTGAGGGCACGGAACTGTTCAAACAAGATCATTTGCTACATTGCACCTGAATAAGTGAGACGGACACAATGCATGTGTTTCCGCTTTCTTCTCATGATAACTGTCACAGAAATTCTATTTCCATATTTTAAATGCACACCAAGAGCTAGCAATTACAGTGCCAGTTTCAACTGTGGGGGCACAAGTTTAGACCATTGGAGGGGCACTAATAGGGCACACCCTCTCGTGTTCGCCACTCAAAAGGGAATTTTCGCCACTCAAAAGGGCACTTGGAGGGCGCAGTGCGACGTTTTTCAACCGTGGGGGCACCAGGGGAGGGCGGTCGCCCCTGCCCCCCCCCCCCCCCCCCGAGTCCGCCCGTGGGTTAAGGTATAGTTTGTCAGCTTTTATTTAAAGGTTTCACCATTCAGAAATATATATATTTTTTATATATTATATTTCAGGCCACCAAAACGGGACAGATTCATATACTGTCCAAATCAAGCACGGAGAGGAAAGATGCTTCACTGTCCCATTAGCCTACTTATGCAGGGCACTGTATTTAAGCGTGATTCTCTCTCAAGTGAAGTCTTCATACGGCCTATTCCTAGCTCTAATCAACACAGTACACTACATTAAGGTTCCTAATGGGAATTCCACAGGAGGGTTTAATGATTTGTGAGTTTTCCCCTCTCTCTTATCTCAAGTGCTGCTAAAAGAGACGGAGGACTGTGGAGGAGGCATATCCGGCCCAGAGAACTAGTGTGAGGAGGTATGGGGAAGCAATGTCTTCTGGGATTGGTACATTACTTTTTTTTACTTTTAAATGAATGATATATAGCCATTGATTCTTGAAGAATATATGGTAACTTATAAATGCCTCGTGAGCATTACTGGTCACTCTTGCTGGGCATCCATAGTTCCCTGTATGAATTTGAGAGTGGTTACACTCCAGCCCTATCCTTCAGCTGTTTATCAAAGAAAGTGTTGGGGTGACCGGATTGCCCCTTTAATGACAGCATTGCTTCCTTTCAAAATCTCACAGAAAATATTGCATTGTTAGACTTCATGAACATGCGTGTCATAGAGGCTGGGAGGCTAGACTATTAAGTACTAGACTCTTTTCCTATATCCAGGTCTCTTCAAATCACCTTTTACTTATAGTACTTCTGAGTTGATTTGTGAGCTGGTCATAAGTGAATGTGAATGACTTGTATAACTTGAGTTGTATGAACCTAAGTCCAATTAGTCAATAGACACTGTAGTTAGTTTCCGTATTTGAAAGACACCATAACACTGAAGCTAATGGCTGTTTTCCATTCAATCAAACAAAATAACATGGCCATGAAGCCATGGCTTCAGCCTACACCTTTTTGGTCCTGGTGTTACGCATTGTGACTGTGTACATTTTTAACATCTGTATTATGAATTGTATAAGGGATCAAAATAAACATTCTCAATCAATCAATCAATCAATCAAACATGAAGGGTCAACTGGATTGACAGATGCCTGTGGACCATTGCAAATAAGATCCTGAAAAAGTGCTTTACATTGCCATTATGAGAATCACAATTCAGAGGGTGCACTCACATGTCCTTGTAATGTAATGTTCCCTCATTTGAATTGTAAATAGAAGAGGTATTTTACAGTCCACACAGGCAGCCAATCTAACCGTATTCACCTCGAAGAGATCAAATATCCTCCACCATCAATTCCAGTCCCGATTGAAATTTAAATTGAAAAATGTGTGGGGGACAGCTTAAGGCAAGGGGAAGGGGAATTCAAGGGTGGTGGAGTGCTGGACCAGAAACGACTGATATAAGAGGACATTTAAAAAAGAAACAGCGATCAGCGATGCCTTGGGGCATGTTACATACTCCAGCCACAGTCCATCACTACAGACAGTTAGTCTCTGCCAACCAGCCACTGCCCCACTGCTCCACTGACATGCCTAGTGAACAGGCACTGACAGGCACAAAGTGAACCTTGCACACTATGGTAGTTCTATTTGTTGAAGATATTCAATTATATTTATCAACTGCCCCTGCAAACCTCTGGATTCTGCCCCCTGTAAATCTCAGGAAACTGCCCCTGCAAACCCCTGCTAGCTGCCCCTGGAAACTGCCCCTGTAAACCTCAGCAAACTGCCCCTGCAAACCTCTGCAAACTGCCCCTGGAAACCCCTGGAAACTGCCCCTAAAGACCTCTCCAAACTGCCCCCTGCAAACCTCTCCAAACGGCCCCTAAAAACGGCCTCTTCAAACCTCTCCAAACTGCCCCTGCAAACCTCTCCAAACTGCCCCCTGGGAACCTCTCCAAACGCCCCCTAAAAACTGCCACTGCAAACCTCTCCAAACTGCCCATGTACACCTCTCCAAACTGCCCCTGCAAACCTCTCCAAACTGCCCCTGCAAATCTCTCCAAACTGCCCCTGCAAACCTCTCCAAACTGCCCCCTGCAAACCTCTCCAAACTGCCCCTGCAAACCTCTCCAAACTGCCCCTGCAAACCTCTCCAAACTGCCCCCTGGAAACCTCTCCAAACTGCCCAAGTAAACCTCTCCAAACTGCCCCCTGGAAACCTCTCCAAACTGCCCATGTACACCTCTCCAAACTGCCCCTGTAAACCTCTCCAAACTGCCCCTGCAAACCTCTCCAAACTGCCCCTGCAAACCTCTCCAAACTGCCCCTGCAAACCTCTCCAAACTGCCCCTGCAAACCTCTCCAAACTGCCCCTGCAAACCTCTCCAAACTGCCTCTGCAAACCTCTCCAAACTGCCCATGTAAACCTCTCCAAACTGCCCATGTAAACCTCTCCAAACTGCCCATGTAAACCTCTCCAAACTGCCTCTGCAAACCTCTCCAAACTGCCCCCTGTAAACCTTTCCAAACTGCCCATGTACACCTCTCCAAACTGCCCCTGCAAACCTCTCCAAACTGCCCATGTAAACCTCTCCAAACTGCCCCTGCAAACCTCTCCAAACTGCCCATGTAAACCTCTCCAAACTGCCCATGTACACCTCTCCAAACTGCCCGCTTTAAACCTCTCCAAACTGCCCATGTAAACCTCTCCAAACTGCCCATGTAAACCTCTCCAAACTGCCCCTGCAAACCTCTCCAAACTGCCCATGTAAACCTCTCCAAACTGCCCATGTACACCTCTCCAAACTGCCCGCTTTAAACCTCTCCAAACTGCCCATGTACACCTCTCCAAACTGCCCGCTTTAAACCCCTCCAAACTGCCCATGTAAACCTCTCCAAACTGCCCATGTAAACCTCTCCAAACTGCCCCTGCAATTCCCTGCAAGCTGAGACCTGAGGACAGATGTTTGCCTTCAGGGCGAATAGCTCCTGTTGCTCTTTAGTGCAAATGGTATTACAACTGCTCGTTGGAGGGACTCGGCTACTCATACAGAGATTACAATAACAGTTACTGTGATAAAGATGGGGTTTGAGAGGGACTGGGCGTGTGTGTGATAATGTTGAAGCTGCCAGTGCATTTGCCTTTTGTAGTCCCTATACAATTGCAATTACCCATCAACCTCACCTGCTATTACAGATAAATAACAATCAAGCAGCCACTTCATGCAAGCAAAGAGTATCGCCCAGCACAAGTGTAGGCGACAAGTGTGGCTAAAAAGCATGATCCGTGTGTACTGTCCATACACAGTACAATAGACCCTAACCCTAACCCTGAGTGAGATTCAAGTTTGCGAAATTCTTCATGAAACACTGTCACTCTATATCAGGTTTCAGAGGTTGCAGGCAGCCAGCAGGTGCATACTGTTTTACATGTATCTGCAGCCTATAATGTTGTATATGCATATGCCTATCCTAGTGTGTCTGCAGAGATAATCACGTATCAGGTGTCGACATGCATTTGAGTTTCGGAAGAAGCAGGTGATATGCTGCTGATCAGTTTAATCACAAGGGACTGTATGACCGTGAGTGAGCACAGGTAATTACATGTACAGTAATGGCAGTATACATAATTCCACGTATCATACCTTCTGTTTTAGATGAGTGTCTCAATCTCTTTTTGTTACGTTTGGTAAATACCAGGAATGTAATTATATGGAAAAGCTTAGGGCTCTGCATGTAACAATGTATTAAGAATCAGTGCTTTCACTTTCAGTACAGAGGAATTGGAAATATCAACTCTGTAGTCAGTGTCTCGTCTCTAATTGAATAAGATAATTGCGCCTGCAGACGAAATTATAAATGACAGAACAAATGGCTAAATGACAACTGATGCCAATTAAGCAGGTCTAATTATCTGCAATTTACAAAACAAATTTCCTGCATGTGAAACCACGCAAATAGTAGGCTACCAATTACACTCAATGGTTGGATCCATTGGGAAATCATACATCTAATAACGATCGGTCGGAGATCATATTTTAGGTCATAATAAAACGTGAAAATATCTTCTGTAGGATGTAGGATGAAGGATGTTAAACCTTTGCAATTGAATCCCTCTGCTCAAATATTCCTTACCTGTCCATCAACCAAAGTCCAGCACAAAAGCAATTTGGCCAAGTTCCACAAGAGTGAGTTTCCCATGCTTCCAAACATGAACACTTGTTTTTTTGTAAACTCCGGATAGTAGGCTATAGTATATACGAATGGAAATGAAGGTAAATACATTGATCCATGTCAAATAAAAGTGCTTTTATTTCACCCGTAGCCTACTAGAAAAGCCTATCACTGTCATGTGCACAAACGTTTGATTCTAGTCGACACCAATACGTGTATGTCCGCAGGCGCGCAATTACGCGGAGCAAGTGAATGAAAAACCAGAGTGTCCTTATAAATACATGTAGGCTACTATTATGGTGAATCTTTCATCCAACATGCATCATCAAGCATGAAGTCATGCTGCTAATCGGCTAAGTTTGTATATCCACTCCAGTTGTTGTAACTGAACCAGAATTGAGCCTTACACTAACGGAAAGAAGTCAGACGCGAACTGGCCACAGTGGACAAAAAAAAAAACGGTTTGACTTTCAGAAGGCAGTTCAGTACGCGTGTGTACCGAAGATCCCACAAAATGATAAGGCGGCAACTTTCTGGTAGAAATCCCTCAGGTCAATTCCCTAAATAAATCCTGTCCTTTTAGTGGAGTACGGCTATTTCGGTATCCAGCTGAGTGGAAGGTCAAAGTCGACCCGGTGAAATTGCGATGTGATGCACATGATCAGTGGCTGTTCGTGACGTTAGAATTATACGGTTCTATCTCCATTTTTGTCAAAATTGAGTTTTTTACATAATCTGATCCATTAGGTGTTTATTAATGCCTGTGTGGTGTTATTTTTAAAATGTTGAAATTTTTGAGTTAGTAATTCATAAAATACAAAGGTTCCATCTCACAAAACATAATGGAATGTAAAAACTTTGACGCTCAATATCTCTGAACTGCCCTAAACGGAGATAGAACCTTATCATTCTAAACGGAGATAGAACCTTATCATTCTAAACGGAGATATAACCTTATCATTCTAAACTCACGTATTGACACGAGATCCCACCTATTTGATCATCAACATTCAACTACATTTGATAAGTAGGCATAGTAGCCTATAATAACCCAAATTGGAACCAAATTTGAGAAGACGATAATCAAATGCTCTTCAATAAGGGGCTTATCCTCCAGTTACACGATGGAAGCGTATGATTCAGTGTCTCTGTCTGTCTGTGCTGTCCAGACAGTCAGTGCTGAATAACGGTCCATGGTGTGAAACTTCTATCAACTGGAACTTTACTGACGGTGCGCTTTAAGATGGCCACTCATCTTTGAATCATCCAGCTAAGCAGACTATTATTAGGCAGTTAGGTAACGTTCTAAAAGCTGTCCGCTGGACGAGAATTCTACTGTACACAAACGGTCTTCATTAGATAAACCAATACATATAAACACTGTGTATGACAAAATATGGATTGACTGTTTTAACTTGTGTGAATAGTTGTTGTTACCACTCATACAATGCAGTGGCGGGCGGTGCATTTCACACCTAGGCCTTCAGTGATGTCCGACACATTCCTACCTGAATTATTCTACCTCTTAATACCATCGTTATGACGCCATGGCTCTAGAAACTAGACAGAAACACAGTATAACCGGGCGTTGCATCACCTTAACATAGTCAGACAAGTACAACAGAGTTATATTAATATTTCCGAAGCATTTTTAATCAATAAATCCGCATTTACAATGAAGAGTGTTAAACTAACATCTTTAAGATCGCTACATTACCCACGTCTGTCGTCTCGTCCACCATAATAGTGACAAAGGGTGCCTTTTTAATCTCCATTTTGATTTCTCCCATCACTTCAGCAATAGCAAAAATCAGGTCGTTTTGTATTTTGCCTGACGTCCCAGTAAACACTTTGTTTGTGGACAGGTGGTAATGTAAATCTGGGTTGTTTTCAGCCAGAAAAGAAAGAAGCTCAACGTAGTTTCCTCTGTTCGTGTCCCCTAAATGAAAGTTATTGTTTACCCAAAAACAGGACACAATCGATCAGTATTATCGATCAGTCAACGAAAGCTTTCGTTGTGTAGCTCCGTTTCCCTGCGCACTTTCAAAAGTTTCACATCTACCGGCATAGTTACGCATCTCAATAGTGAATATCAATAGTGCGTATCAATAGTGCGTATCAATAGTGCGTATCCAATCAAAAGACGTGCTGGGTGCTGACATCATTGAGCCTTACAGCAGGCGCCGTTGTTGCTTTTGCTCGCATCTACGTAGGTTTACTAGGTACGCCACAGGTTTTCTCGTTCCAACGTTAAGTTACAGGTCGAATTCGCGGCACCGTTTAGTGTGCAGGCGGGCAGATTTGGGAGCCCCCTAGCAACACATTTTGATTGGATAAAAGCTCTAACATAAAGGCCAGCCCTCCAAATCTCAATCGGAGACTGGAAGCAGCGCAACCAAGAGGAAAGCTATGAAATGAAGAGAATAGACTATGGGGAATCATTAATACATATTTGTGGAAAAAATATATTAAAATAAAATGTATATTCTGATGATGTTTAGGCCAGCAGAGAAGGCCTTGCTGGCCCTGACGGCACACCACTGATACAATGTTTCAATATAATCCGTTTCACCATTCATTAATTATAAGTCCAGATGTGAGGTGTCCGTCGCGCTCAGAGCGTCCGATTCTATTAACTACATTTGGTCACGCTACGGCCGAAATGTGGTTTAATGTTGACCAATTTCGGAGGGGGATCCCAATGACAGATCAATACAACCTAACTATCAGTTGGTTTCCAAGGGATATGTTCACGCGCACAGCAAGTTTCACCAGGTTCCGGATTGTTTAAGCAGTCAAGAAAGGTAAGAAAGATTTTCCTATCGTTTTTCTTATATGAATTATTCTCCCTACATGAATAAAACATACCTGGTGATCAACTACAGCTAGCTGTGAACATTTGGATGTGTGGTGTGTTCTGACAGACTATTATTGGTGAAGCAATGTTAAGTTTAATTTGGGGTGTGACCGATGCTACAGCGCTAGCTATGGTTTGCTGAGGAGAACGGTGGGGCGGGACTAGCATCTCGTTTCGTTGGAGGCGGAGATTCACCCAACGTTTAGATTTCAGTGAACCCCTCATGATAATGTTACCAAACAATTTGTAATATTATTAGGAGACAGACAGAAATCTGACGAACATAATGTCAGGCTGACACAATACAGTCGTGTTAGCGAAGTGTTAGTCAACTTCCCAGCTGTCTCGTGTGTATGTGTTTGTGTATGTGTGTGTGTGTGTGTGTGTGTATGTGTGTGTATGTGTATGTGTATGTGTTTGTGTGTGTGTGTGTGTGTGTGTGTGTATGTGTATGTGTATGTGTATGTGTTTGTGTGTGTGTGTGTGTGTGTGTGCGCGTGTGTGTGTGTGTGCGTGTGTATGTGTGCATGTGTGCGTGCATGTGTGCAGGGCACGCGCGCAAGAGAGGGGGGGCTGGGTGAACCTCTATCCAGTGTGGGCTATAGCAAAACATTGCTGAATTTCATACATATTTTATTACATCAGAAGACTATTATTGTGTGTAATTTCAATTCTTATCTTTCAGATACTTAGTTACATTGGAGACATCTGCCTGAAGCATTGTGACTGTGAGCTGTGACTTTCACTACCTGTAAGAGAATATTCTTCAATACCTATTCTACCTGTGACTTTCAATAGGCCTACCTGTAACAGAGAAAATATGTAACGGATGCAGTTGAGTCCGCTATTGTTTTAATTTGAGTTCTCTTATCTTTCAGATCCTTTGCCCTTTGATGCAAAATGGCCTGTGCTGTAGGAGAAGAAGAAAGGTCTGTCTCAAACATCACCAACAGGACCGTTCTAGATTTGAGAAGAAAGCATGGAGGGATTACAGCAGAATTTTTAAAAGACATTAGGATGGAGACTCTAGAGTCACAGGCGTCAGACATGGCAGCTGCTACTGACGCAGCACTAAGAAAATGTGTCGAGAGGGCACATCAAGTCTTCAGTGGCCTGAAGAAAACAAAGAAGAAAGAGGGGGAGCTATCTGAATTTCTTGAGAAGGCATTCATTATCCCAAAGAAAAGAGAAATGGGTGGGACTGTAGACAAGACACTGTACATTCACCTCAAGGAGGACATGAGCCAAGTCAAGACAACTCTTTTAAATGTAGGCAAGGAAAATATTCAATTAGAGTCCGAGAACATTAGATTACACGTTGGATAATGTGGAGAACAAATTGAAGAAGGAAATGGAACACAATTCAGAAATCTGTGAATCATTTAAATCAAAAGTCAAACATAATACAAGCAAGGTGCGCAATCTAAATAAAAAGCTTAAGAAGAGAGACAGCCAAATAAAAGAGCTTCGAGAGAAAGTGACACTAGGATTGCTAGAGCAGGCTGGAGGAGACACAAAGGCTACTTTGGATTCCTTCATGTTTAGGATCAAGGAGCTGGCGGGAGCAATAAAGAAAGGGACAAGAACTGAGAACATCGCAAAACTGATTGCCTCAATCAAGACAACAATGTCTGATCAGGGACCAATCAACCCAGGGTTCAACAGAGGATTGAGGATGTTGAGGGAAGATCTTCTCCCTGTTGCCATTGAGAAGTGGGACAGTTTAAGTGAAGAAAACAAAGCACAACTTGGGTCAATGTCAAATTTCTACTGCAAAATGCACCTTGTTGCAAACCTGGAGGAGGAAGCCAAGAAAGCCTTGAAGAGCTTTGAGGACGTCGTTGTGCAGGAGGGGAAGAACACCCACAGCTTCACCACCAATGAAGCAGGAGCAGTGCGTTTAGTCCGAACAGCATGCAAAGCATTCACCGTAAGAGGCTCTGATGAAGCGGGTATTCCACACCTTCTGGAGGCTCATCTAGCTCCTCTTAATAAAAAAAATCACATGGTGACTTTCATTGGCAACCGAGTAAACATCCTCTGCTACAATTGTTCGGTTCTAGTAGGGTTAAATGCTATATTCTGATCAGCCTGGTTGTAAAGCAAGCCATGCTAACCCATCGCTAGTCCAAACAGACCGTAGTAGACTTTAAACAACAAAGAGACACGGAATTCATCATGATTATTATTTTTCTTGCGCAGTGAGAGTGAATCCCCAGGTCTCGAAAGACCTCGGATTCAAACTGAACTTTTCCTCTCCTGAGCCAGTCTATTTATTCCCAAACAGAAAGACACACATACAGGAAGACACACACACAGGGGAGGGGGGGGCCAAGCCCCGTGAGGAAGCCCACATTGCTAAGAACATACATGGAAAAGGGGGAGGCAGTCTGATGAACAAAACAGTGTTTTTAACATAAACACTAACCTGGGAATGTAAGCAGTTTCATGGAAATGTCTACTTAACATATACATTCCCATGGACTGCTCTGCCCAACACAAACATTCTCATGGAAATGTACAGCGTTTAGCAAAATCAGATTTACGACAGGGCCCCTCTGACAACACAATGTCAGGAAGGGAAACTACCCAGGCTGGGATAGAAGATAAGGAGTGGAAAGGGGCCTTGTATAGTTGTGCTTAAGAAGCACACAGTTGAATTCTCAGAATAGAACAGAAATGTATAGAGTACATGGACTTAATGTACTCTTCAAAACATCCACAACATTATGAAAACTTAATTCAAACCTATCAACAATGCTGCTGCAGTGTACTTTCATAGAAACCACATCATCGACTTGATCCAGTCACTGCCGAACCCAAACCAGCTCCTGCGCTCCATTGTGGTAGATGTGCAAGGGAAGGCCCACTTGGCAGGTGTGAGAGCACTTGGCATCATAGATAAGATGGTTACAGGACCATTCTGGCGGCTCATCTCTCAAAAAGGCAAGAACATCCTCAGCCTAAACCACCATCTGTTGGATATGAAGATCCAGTTTGAGAGATGGAGCCGAGATGCAAGTCCACTCCTGGAAGCAGAAGCCCTATTCAACGAGGAAGTTGTTGAGGTCCACAAAGATGATCTGTACCTCGCCAAACCCGGATATGGCCAGGGCACACACGGGGAACGGCATATTGGGCGGCCGCTCCCGAGGGGGGTATAGGAGTAGTTCCGGACAAGGATCCGTCGCGCAACAGCGCCCCCGTCTGGTGCTGGAATAACGGTGCTGGGCTCGAGGAGCCAGTCAGCTAGTCTGCCTGGCGGCCTCCTCTGGGACTGCCGGCCGCGGGGTCGTGCGGCGGATCCCTCGCAATAGGCAGGGGATAATTGGATGCTAGGTTGGGTTCAATTGGCTACCAAATTGGGTGAAAAAAGGGATAAAATCTGGAAAAAAAAAAAAAAGATGATCTGTACGAGGAACTCTTCAGTGAAAGTGGCGATGAAGAGTTTCAGGTGATTTTTTATATTGTGCATCTGTCAAATTTAAATATATTGAATGACAACTGTACATAGACCCTACTGTGTGTATGAGTACAAACATACTACACGCGTGTGAGCATGCATGCACAGTACAGTCACACTCATGAAACACTGTCACACTTGTACCCACACACAGTGAAAGATTATCCCATGAAACGCGTACATGGGCTGATTGGTAAAAAATAATTGCGAAAATAAAAAAAGAAATAAAAAAATATTTTGTAGGTTTTGACACTATCTGTTATGTGTAACTGCAAATGTTAGGATGTAGCATGGTCATTCTGATATATTTGTATTTATTCCCCTCAGACCATGACACAGGAGGCCCTGGAGCTGATGATGTCTGGGATGCTTAT
The DNA here is from genome assembly GCF_963989245.1 of Nansenia antarctica. NCBI lineage: Eukaryota > Metazoa > Chordata > Actinopteri > Argentiniformes > Microstomatidae > Nansenia > Nansenia antarctica. The sequence goes on along the minus strand of NC_137677.1, from coordinate 59,619,213 downwards.
TCTGTTGGAAAGGCAGGCTGCAGATCAGCTTCCAGGAGGAAAGTACTGGGATCCCTCAGAGGAGGTGAGGGCGCATGCTGGAAATGTGCCAACAACAAATATTGTGTCAGAACGTGACTTTGCCATCCTCGACATGCTGGTGCGACAGAAGCCTTCTGCTAGGACAATGTCGCATGAAGCCATGATCATGTGGCTCCACAATGGCACGGTGGAGTGGCTGGATAGCCTGCCTCCTGAGGAGAAGGAGGAGAAGATGAGTCAAGCCAGGAGAGCTTCTGGGGATGTCCTGCAAAGGTATAAGGAGAGGAAGGAGAAAATCAGACAGCACAGACAGGAGGTTCTTCTGAAAAAGCAGCAACAGAAGAGAGAGAAAGAAAACAAAGAACTAAACAACAAGGTCATGCTGACAAATAAAATAACAAAATTGGGTGGTGTATGGTGTTCAGCAGCAGAAATGGCAAAATTGCACCAAATAATTCAGTTTTGAACGTGTTCTTCAGAGTTTTGAACACAGTATTAGCAATGAAAAAATGTGAAAGTGGGGGAGTTTGAATGAGAGAAGTGTTATGGCATTTGGAGAACGTAGTCATTGAATGCATTCTGTATGAAAGCAATGCACAAATCACAGAGAAAGAGTCACAGTTTTGTTCACATGGGTTTCTGCTCTGCTGACTGTATGAAGAGTTGTGAAACTGTGGTTTCAGTATTGAACATGGTGAGTTAGCAATCGTAAAAAACTGTAATATTTTCTAGACATTTCAATATGATTACTGCAAATAGTGAAAATACCACCGCTCATCCGTTATCAGACTTTGCTGAGGTGCTGGAACTGAAGAGTATCAATAGAGTGCAAAATAACAGCATCTGCACACTCAAACACTGTGCAAAAAAACTGTTTATTGCGAGCTTTCTGTCATATATGATAGGAATATGATTACTGCAAAATTGCACCAAATAATTCAGTTTTGAACGTGTTCTTCACAGTTTTGAACACAGTGGTTTAACAATGAAAAAATGTGTTGCAAATACATAGTATTTGGCAAGTGGGGGAGTTTGAATGAGAGAAGTGTTATGGATTTTGGAGAACGTAGTCATTGAATGCATTCTGTATGAAAGCAATGCACAAATCACAGAGAAAGAGTCACAGTTTTGTTCACATGGGTTTCTTTCTGCTCTGCTGACTGTATGAAGAGTTGTGAAACTGTGGTTTCAGTATTGAACACTGTGACTTAGCGACCGTAAAAAACTGTAATAATAATAACTTACATTTATATAGCGCCTATAGCGCTTAAAGGGGACACAAGGTTGCTTTTACAGAGAAACAGAAAAGAACAAAAACAGTCAGACAAACAGACAAAACAACAACAGAACAGGGTGTCCAGGGTGGGGATGCTGCGGATCGCCGCAGGGAGAAAGTTCCAGAGGGTGGGGGCTGCCATACTAAAAGCTCTGTCCCCAAAGGTTCGCAGGTTGGTGCGGGGGGGGGGGGGGGCAAGCAGGCCCGAATCTTAAGACCGCAGGTTCCAGGGCGGAGAGGGGCACGTGGGCAGAGGAGGTCGGATAAGTCCTGGGGGGCACGGGCATGGAGGGACTTATAGGATTTTGTAGGAGATGTGAGCCAGTGGAGGTGGATGAGGGTGGGGGTGATGTGCTGCCACGGCTTTGTGTGAGTGAGAACCCTGACAGCGGAGTTTCGGACATACTGGAGCCTGTCCAGGGTTTTGTTGGGACAAACCCCGAACAGGACACGTTTGCAGTAATCCAGGCGAGATGACAAACGCGTGGACCAGGGTTTCAGCAACAGACTCCGAGAGTGACGGTCGGAATCTGTCCCTTAGGTGGAAGAAGGCGGATTTGATGACGGACTTGATGTGGGATGGGAAGGAGAGGGTGGAGTCAAGGACGACAACCAGGTTGCGGACTTCGGCACCACAGCAGGTTTGATTGTGAATATTTATACATGCACAGATTGGGGCTGATTTTAAAACAGACATGTTCTTTTAGCGCAAATAGTAGAAAAAACCCCCAGATTGCACACTATACACACAATAATTCATACAAACACAAAAATACACGCACTGTATATTACACAGTCGCACACGCACATGCACACACACACACACACAGACTGAAAGAGCGGCAAAGAGTATTTGGTGTTTGTCTCACAGATTTCTCTGTGGTGAGGTGGGGTGTGAACCGAGAAGCCAACTGCTTTCATCTTCCCCCGTCAGCAGGTGCCACAGTTTCAGCCTCTGCAGAATCCAAGCCCACAGGATCATTACTGTAAGCTTTGATCAATCCCGTTCCCAAATACACCCGCATGGGCAAACTGCTCTAGCACATTTCTGTAACACAGGCTTCTCTCTCCGAAAAAGAAAAAGTTTACTACTAAAAAGTGTTTATTACAGTCTATCTTACAACTCTATTTACCAGATCAATCATTGGTCATCTCCCGCTTTGACTACTGCAACGCACTCCTGGCCGGGCTCCCCGCCTCCACCATCAGACCTCTGCAGCTCATCCAGAATGGTGCTGCCGGTATGGTGTTCAACCTCCCCAAATGTTCTCATGTCACCCCCCTCCTTTGCACTCTGCACTGGCTCCTGATAGCAGCTCGCATCAGATTCAAGACCCTGGTGCTTGCCTACCAGGCAGGCAGCAAAAAGAACAGCCCCTGCCTACCTGCAGACAATGGTCACCACCCAAACTTCATCCCGTTCACTCCGCTCCTCCACCTCTGCTGGCCGACTGGCCACACCACCTCTACGCCAAAGCGGGAGTCACGCTGTCCGGTCACGTCTCTTCACTACACCCGCTCCCCACCGGTGGAATGAGCTTGCCACGGCTGTCAGAACTGCAGTCACTCCCCATCTTGCAGACCCATGTCTTCAGGTTACACTTTAACTGCTCCTCCTGAGACATATACTACCCTCCAGCACTGTGCCTCCTGAGACAACTGCTTCCCCCTTTCCTGTGTCTCCTAAGATGTCTACCTCCCCCCCTTGTACTGTTTCTCCAGTGTCTATTTATACAAAATAAAATTGTAAAAAAAAAAACTGCCAATAATAATAATAATAACTTTAATTTCTATAGCGCTTTTCAAACAACCCAAGGACGCTTAATGCCCCCTGGCCTGAGTTCGATTACTCTACTCTACGACGGGTGAATTGATGATTCACTTGCTTAGTCAAATGTATCGATTGTAAGGCTTTGGAATAAGACGTCTGCTAAATGCCCCCAAGAAATAAAAAAAGGAATCTTTGCTTTTGTTAAAAGGCCATTTTGATTCATGATCATTTAATTAGATTATATTTCCTCAGCACATGGAGGACTGTGAGAGGCATGGAGGAAACGTATGCTCCTTTTATCTGACTGACCTTCTGCTGTTTTGAAAAGACTCAACTCTCACATTCTTTCTTCTTCTTTCATTTCATTTTAATTTATTCTTTTACCTGCCAGAGAAGACCTGTGATCAGTTCTTTGAAAACTGTATTGACATAATCAGGGTATGAAAGAGAGAGGGGGGACAGAAAGAGAGGGAGAGAGAGGGGCGGAGACAGGAAGAGAGGGAGAGAGAGAGAGAGAATGCTTTTGAAGATGTCATGAAAACACAGTTCATTCCTTTTCATCTGTAGTCAGTTCAGTTCAGTTTTTAGAATCTCCTTCAAGATCCTCCTCCTCACCTGTAATAAGGCACTCCATGGCCTGGCTCCTGCCTACTTAACTGACTTATTCCACCCCTACACCCCTGCACGTGGTCTCTGATCCTCCGATGCTCAGATGATCCTTGCCATACCTTGCAGTTGCACTAGGCAATGCACGCATCATTTCCCTGTTGATTGTGTGTGATTGATTGGTTGTGACAGTTAATTACTGAGTAATTGACACGCTTAGTCATCACAGTTCATCCAACAGCTTCTCCCGCAGGCCATAAGACTGCTCAACTAAGTGAATAATCACTCTATTATAAGGAGTGGTGTAGTCTAGTTTTTTCTAGTGGGTATACTGTGATTTTTCCCTCCCAGCCTCATATCGTTCATTTCGGAACGCCATAAAAAGGAAATCTGGGCTCCCTGTCTAACGTTACATATATATATATATATATATATATATATATATATATATATATATATATATATAACATTACATGTTATAAGGCTGATCTGTGCATGATAGTGCTGAATTTTGACATAATATTTCATGTCGCATATTTCCCCCCGTTGATGGTATATGACGCTATCGTCAGTCCCAATGGTCCAAAATTCAAGTGCTTCGTAACACAGATGGGGTGAATTTTATGAATGAAAGTGAAAGTTCTGTCACAAAACGCCGTTACGTATCCTCACACATTTTTAAGTGGGTATATGGAAATCCTTGGCCTTTCCTAGTGGGTATACGGCGTAGTCCTGCGTATCACGTAGACTACACCACTGGACGGGTGGTAACCCTAGTCACAGACAACCACACACGACTGAGCTCATCACTGAGAGCTAACTGAAAACCCACAATAGACATCTGTGACTGTCAATCCATTCTGAAGGATACTATAATGACTTGCACCCAAAATGAAAACAATTAAATGTTGTCTTACCGTAGAATGCTTGTATCATGTCCAATCTAGTTGCTACCACAAGGACATGACGCCACGTGTAGTTCTGTACACCAGGTCATCAAATACATTCAAAAGAAATTGCATAATCCAGGCTCCAATTGATCTCTGCAGCATATAGTGGATGAATTTCAAAAATAAGTCATGAAATAATTGCTGACATTGCTGACTTCAAAGGGAAGCAGTATGGAGGAAAGTGTTGCTGCTCTATAAAAACAGGACCTGTTAGTTACAGGGGAGGATGAACTGAAAACACACACACACACACACACACAGCTGTGTCTGTCAGCTAAGAGCCTTTAGGGACCACATCTTTGATCTCCCAGGGAGATGCTGAGATTACTTTACTTAGGCCTTTGAATTCCAGAGATGCCTAGGCCATCGATGAAACCCATCAATCCTCTCTGGCCTTGTGCTCTCTGATCCATTTGTTGCCATGACAGCCCTTCCGCCTTCATCTTCTGCTCTCTGATTGTTCTCGAGATGCTTCGAGGTCTTCCTCTCTTTCTCCTGCCTTATGGGTTCCATGTTAGAGCCTGCTTTGCGATTGATTTGCAATCAGCAAATGGCAGCAGTTAGTGAAGGTCTGTAGTTTGTTGAGTAGGTTGGTGGTTGTCTTCCAGGTTTTTTCCCCCAAAAATAGTTTGGTCAGATTTGTATTTGTTTTCCAGATTTTGCTTACAGTTTTTCTCAATGGCTACACACTACAGTTTTTTTTACGGTCGCTAAGTCACAGTGTTCAATACTGAAGCCACAGATTCACAACTCTTCATACAGTCTGCATTAGTAACACTCATGTTGGCCAATGACTTCATTCATGTCTCAAAAGAAGCTTGTTCAACCATACACTGGCAACAATGTTCACTCAGAAAGCATACACTGTCATTCATAACATTCTGACTTACAAAACACTAACAACAGGGAGCATTACATAGTTTGAATGATTTTCACAAGAATTAATATTTCATTATAAAAATGGTTTGATTTATAGTAATCATAGACAGAAGAATAGTTGACTGTACAACTGTAAAGTATTAGGCAACAAGAATGAATCAGAAATGCCGCAATTTGCTTCTATCCTTTGTATTCTGTTTTTTCCTTTTTTTTCAGTATCTTTGCAGAACGTTTTGAAGGTGTTCTTCACAGTTTTGAACACAGTGGTTTAACAATGAAAAAATGTGTTGCAAATACATAGTATTTAGCAAGTGGGGGAGTTTGAATGAGAGAAGTGTTATGGATTTTGGAGAACGTAGTCATTGAATGCATTCTGTATGAAAGCAATGCACAAATCACAAAGAAAGAGTCACAGTTTTGTTCACATGGGTTTCTGCTCTGCTGACTGTATGAAGAGTTGTGAATCTGTGGTTTCAGTATTGAACACTGTGACTTAGCGACCGTAAAAAACGGTAACATCGGAACATGAGACAGACACAATGACCAAAATCTGAAACCTGTGTATCTTATCTCACACCGATTCTTCACAATGACAAACACATTTCCTGCTTTTCACTCATTTTGCAGTTCTAAACCACACAGTTAATAAAACACAAAATTGTACAATTCTCTACATTTGGCACAATCTTCCTTGATAACATCTGTTGTGTTCACATGAAAAACACTAGCCTACCATTCAGAATGCTTAACTCAAACCACCAATAACACAATCACACTGCTCATAATGGGCAAACACGTGTTGCTGTTCAATTAGCAATCATAGCTTTAGCAATAAGAGGGCCAAATGTGAGCTCTCCCTGTATTGGAGAACAATGGATGCAGAGAGAGGTATAGCGAGAGGAGTGAGAGTCAGAGGACAATGGAAGATGAAATTCAGGCCACGTTGGTTGACTATGTGTTGTTTTGGAGTTGGTAATGGATTCCCAAGCTGTCTCGCCATGTCAAGGCCAACCAACTCCTGCTGCTGTGTAGTGAAAGCTGCGACCAGGGTGAGCATTTCGTACCACCAGCGCAGTAAAAACATGGTGAGATTGCAGTGAGGTAATGATGCAGCCTTTAGCAGAAATGACAGAAATAGGCAGAAATAGTTTCTCAAACACTCTTCAGGTGTTGGGATCAGTGTTAATGAACTTTTTAGGCACTTAGTCTTTAGATGAAGATGCACGGCAGTTTAACACTGGTTGGGATGGACTTCATAAGGGGAGAGATGGACACATGCTCTCTCTCTTTCTCTCTCTCTCTCTCTCTCTCTCACACACACACACACACACACACACACACACACACACACACACACACACACAATTACATGTCCTCGAAGTGACCGTGGCATTGCACTAAAAGTAATTCCACTGAAGTACTGTACAATGCTAGGTGATTACAATGACTTCCAGAAGCAGCAATTAGGGTCTTGCAAATAATGAGGATGGGAAGGATGACTCAGATAAATAATAGGAATAACAGCATCATTATGGGAGAAAACAAATGTCATGGTACATTTCCTACTGTGAATGTATTTTAGTGCTCGGAATATGATTCATGCTATTGTACTCAGTTTAGACCAACGGAGGAAACATGTATTGATTGACTATCATTCAGTAGAGGTCCATTACACAGTAATCCGTGTTGTTTGTTTTCAATGTTAAATGGACTGCACTTATAGCTCCTTTTTTGCTGCCCCAAATTCACACATTCACACACCAATGGCGGCATGCTGCCATGCAAGACGCTGGCCCGCTCACTGGGAGCAATTTTGGGGTTCAGTGTCTTGCCCAAGGACACTTCGATATGTGGCCAGCCGGGGCTCGAACCGCTGATCTGCCAACCTTGTGATCATTAGACAGTGACTCTACCTCCTGCGCCACAGCCGCCCCAATGTCTGGCAAAGACACTAACAAGCGTGCTGCTTCAAACATCACAGACGTCTTTTACCTCCAACACATCATGGACTGTACACAAAAACATTTCTGAGGCTAAACATGCTTTTTACTACTACTCTATTCAGCAGTCTTGGAAAATAGTTTGTATAGTCCACTGTATGATACCCCTCATGGTTGAGACTCACTTGAAATGTATATTCAAAGTGCTGCTGACTAGAGTGGTAGTAACAATCATGGTTAGTGTTAGAAAATGTTGACATTGTGTACCCTATGCATTGCAGCAGTCTTTCATCAGGGTAATTAGCATATTAGAAGAATTACAAGCGCTTAAACACACAAATAATACATTGAGAGGATTAAATGTTTATTTACAGATATAGTTACATATAATTTATGTTTCCTTTATCCATATTTAGTATTTCTCAATGCTTAAACAAGTTTACATCCTCATTTACATACACCCGTTCCACTATTGAAGCTCATAGAGCACAGATACTCAACAGCACAGGTGGGGGTATTTGGACTTTAGGAGTGAGTTTCCCATCTCAACTCGGTTACATAGAGACAACACCAACAGCATACATCAGCAATAGATGTTTTATTCGAGCTGTTATTGTATTTTATTTGGAAGTCTTTATTTGGCACATTGTTCAATCCCAGGCAGCCTTGGTGTGTTGTAAATAGTTATTAATCATTAGTATTCCCTTTAACCTCATCTTATCCACCTAATTTTTCTGGTTTTCTGCTCGAAATGACATGCCCACAGTGAATATAGAATATCTCCACAATCACAAGGGCCTTCATAATGATCTTGTTATCAAATGAAAGCTAACACCTGTGGGGTGGCTGTAGAAGTGTCAGAATCAAAATCTATGTTACTGTGTCAGAGCAAATAGAGCTAGAACATTATAACACATCTCAAATTCAGTCTCCGCCTAAAAAAACAACAGCTTTTACAGTGAATATCACCTTGGAAACCTGATAACCAAGCCCAAATCATCTAGGAATCAGTACTCCAGGGTCTTATTAGTACTTGTGCCAAAGTCGATGCTAGTAATGTGAGCAAATGCAACTTTGTACCTGTTTTAGTACAGGTATGTTTAGGCGGACACCTATATGTTTAGGCCATTTGGAGATATGTTGGCACCATCTTTGACCATTGACCTTTCTCATGTATCAGATTTCATTTTTTTTTTTTGGGGGGGGGGGGGGGGGGGTGGATTTTTTTGGGTTGGCCGACCAATGGTATGGAAATTCGGCGTTGAAACCGGACATGACACATTCTCCAGTTGGAGAAAACTGGATGTGACTTAGGCCGTGTTTACCGTCTCTGAAAGAAAATGGTGGCATCGTATAGCATGCAAAGTTGTGAAAAAAATGTGATATCTTTGAAGAGAATTGATCGAGGTAAACTCTTTATATCACTTCGGATGCCCATGGGGGTCCGTTGGCTCCTATGAGTTTAAACAACAACAGAGAAGCAACAGTAGGAGAGAGAGAGAGTATTTTTTACTTGATTCTATTATTGTTGATTTTGTATCCTGCTGCAATGCCAATGTCGAAGAACCTAAGCCTAAGAATGTGACTCTTGTGTACCTGTACATTGGATGTTATAAAAGCAATTCTGATTTGAATTCCGAGAGATACACTACCGCTCAAAAGGTCACCCAGACAATTTCGTGTTTTCCATGAAAACTTTTATTTATCAAATGAGTTGCAAAATGAATAGAAAATATAGTCAAGACATTGACGAGGTTAGAAAAAAAAGATTTTTATTTGAAATAATAATTCTGTCCTTCAAACTTTGCTTTCGTCAAAGAATGCTCCCTTTGCAGAGTTTCATATGAAAGGTCTCTTTTTCTGGCCATTTTGAGAGTATAATCGAACCCACAAATGTGATGCTCCAGATACTCAACTAGCTCAAAGTAAGGCCATTTGTATAGCTTCTCTAACCAGCAAAACCGTTTTCAGCTGTGCTAACATAATTGCACAAGGGTTTTCAAGGTTTCTCATCCATTAGCTTTTTAACGCGATTAGCGAACACAATGTACCAATAGAACACTGGAAATTGGCCTCTATACACCTATGTAGATATTCCATTAAAAACCAGATGTTTGCAGCTAGAATAGTCATTTTCCACATTAACAATATAGAGTGTATTTCTGATTAATTTAATGTTATCTTCATTGACAAAAACCAGTGCTTTTCTCTAAAAGATAAGGACATTTCTAAGTGACCCCAAACTTTTGAATGGTAGTGTACATATAACACACATAAGACAGCTACACATAGACAATAATACAGAAAACATCAACCAATCCAAAACGACATTATGCTCTTCTCCTGCAATGCTGTCTCTGACCTGAAGAGGGCAGAGGGTGTAGCTGCCATCAGGGGAGGAGGACAGGAACATGACTTCTGCCCTTCCAACATGGTGGAGGCACACAGATCTCACTAGCTACGTCACACACCAGGCGCATACAGGGAGAGAGAAGTAGACAAGAGCGAGATATCATATCTTACAACTTCACAGTTGAGAACCAGTTGAGTGGAGGCTGTGGACTGAGACTGCTGGTTCATGCCAGCATGGCCATGTCCTTCGGAAAGGCTGACTCTAGGAGAGATGTTTCCGGTTCAAAGCCCTAACACTGTGTTGCAAACAGGGCGTAAGTGTGAGTTGTAGCACTGAGGGAAAGAGAAACAGTGAAAAGAGAAAGACAATATTCCCCTCACAAACACTAAAGGAATGAGGACACTGCACAAGGTTGGCCTGACTAATATGATTGAGGCATCTGGGATGCCAGACAATCAGTAACACACAGACAGCACCATGGCGACACATTGAGATTCAAGCTTGTGTATAATTTAAATCCCTTTCATTACCATTTTGTTTTTCATTACCGCCACTAAGAGGATTAGGTGCGTATAGGCCAGTGGCAGGCGGTGCATTTCACACCTAGGCCTTCAGTGATGTCCTACACAGTCCTACCTGAATTATTCCACCTCTTAATACCATCATTATGCCCCACTTACTCTGAGCCAGTGCGCCACACCACACGGACCCCACGGTCGCTCCGTATATCTACATCTCTTGCAGAAAAAATTTAATGCTTTGTACTCACCAAAACAACTGATTATTTGAACACAAAATCCATCCTCCTTTCTTTCCTCAAGAAGACTTCAATGTCTCTGTTGTACAGTTGATCAGTTCCACCAGTAAGTCATTTTCTACATGGATAGCGTCGCTAACGTCGGGGTTGGCCGTTCTCTTCTGATTATGTCTACCTTTTCTTGGAAGGTTCTTCTTGAAAATGGCATTGTTATAATATCTGCCACCAAATCTACATTTTCTCCTCCTTCAGCCATTGTGGCTGCTTGTAGAACAACAGCTTACATCTACACAAATTAACTCGATCAAGTTCAGTTTGCTAGCTCTGTCTGTCAATAGTTTGTATCCAATCAAAAGACGTGCAGGTGCTGATCAAGGGGTCCGCCATACAGCAGGCGCCTTCGTTGGATTTGCTCGCCAACTCGAGATCTGACTACCGTACGCCACAGTTCTTATCTCGTTCACTTTAAATTACAATCTGTATTCGCGCCACTGTTGAATCTGTAGGCGGGCAGATTTCTTGGTACCCTGGCAACACATTATGGCTGAAATTAAATTAAATGATTGGATAAAAGCTAAAGGCCAGCCCTCCAAATGGCTGGAAGCAGCGCAACCAAGAGGAAAGCTATGAAATGAAGAAAATAGACTACGGGAATAATTTAATACATATTGGTGTAAAAAATATATCAAAATTAAATTTATATTCTGATGATGTTTAGGCCAGCAGAGAAGGCTGACAGCCCACCACTAGTATAGGCAAAATTCCTACCAAGTCAGGTATGTATGCGCATGTCCTCTACTAAAACACTTAAACAAGGCCTGCAGCTCATTTATTGATGGAGTTAACTGTACTAGTACTGATACTGGGAGTTGAATGAACAACATAACCTACGTGGCTTGTGGGGAGTGGAGAAGGTAGGAAGGGAGTTACCAGTCTGTCAGCTGTCTCACCAACCTGTTTGCATGAACTAAGACCAGCAAGTTGACGGTAGGACTGGAAGGCTCATCTCATTTTAATAGTCTCACTACCATGGTACAGTGCAATGTTGTGTCCAGGTCTCGTGGTATAAATACATTCTTGATGTCACACAGAAGCTTGATTTAAATCTAAACCCTCACTCTCAGGAACACTCTCTCCTTGGAAAAAGGAGTCTTAAAGCTCATCAACCTTTTAAGAAGGTGAAACTACTAGAGAGGTAGGCATAACTTTTATAATTGAGTGTTAAGGACAGACATGTTTCTCAGGTCACCTACAAACAGGATATGGCTGACTTTTTTCCTATAAGCCTATTGACCTCAAGATGTATCAGAGTTAGATTAGAATATTATAATTGTATATTAGAATATAATATACAATTAGAATGATCAATTCCATTTCAATCCAGTCTATTCAAGAAGTTAACCGAAATTCCAATTGCACATTGCCTCAGTGAGGACAGTAAACCAACATACAACAACATACTTTTAGCCTTTGCATGATTGATGTTTACAATACTACCTTTGCACATACTGTATATTGCACATTGCACATACCTCTTTGATATAGCATCTTTTTATACAACTGACATACTGTACATAAGCCTTAACTGTAACCTTAACTGTACATAGCTCATAACTGTATATACCTCTAAACTACCGTACATGCCTTACTGTACCCATCACTATCATTGTCATGTTTATTATATCATGTTCTTATATCACTATTTGCACTTCTGGTTAAATGCTAAACTGCGTTGTCTAGTACTTGTACTCTGACTGCAATTACAATAAAGTTTAAGCTTATCTAATACAGCACTGTACAGGAAGCAACGCTGTGTGGTGTAAAGCCTTGTTAGTGCATAGGTGAAGTTATGGGTTGTGGTGCTAATTAAAAAATTCCAGTATTTTTCAGGTTTTGGTCAATATTATGCAATGTGCCATATACAAGTTGTACCTCGTTGTAAAGGTGACTAATCAGGCTTTCCAACAATATAAAATACATTGTATTGGTATTATTAAAGGGGAGGAATAATCGACCGAAATAACGTTTCCGAAGGAGTTTATATATATATATATATATATATATATATATATATATATATATAGAGATGTTATCACATCAGGCCAAATTCTAATTTGAGGGGTTATGTTAAGTGTGCTGATAATGTGCTTCAACGATATGTTATTAACTGTGTTGTACTACACACACACACGCACACGCACACGCACACGCACACGCACACAAACACACACACACACACACACACACACACACACACACACACACTATACAAACTGCTTCCAAGCCATGGGCTTGAAGCTGCTCAGTCACAAGCTGGCTGTCCTCCTGGCTGCTGTGGGCTTCTTCTGGAGCACGGTGATGGTTTACTTCATCACCATGGAGCACACAGAGGGCCAGAGAAGGAGCGACCAGCTGTATGCCAGAGACCTAGCCCGGCACAGCCAGACCTGGGTAGGTGAGTGAGGGCTTCTGGGGAGGATGAATGGCTATCAGGGACTGGTGCTTCAGGGACTGGTGCTTCTACAAGCAACAGTTTCTCGCGGTGGCAGTGTGCCTCACAAACAAGCCCCCTGCCTCTCATTGACCCTGGGACTCCCCCCCCCCCCCCCCCCGTGTCACTCACACACACACACACACACACACACACACACACACACACACACATACAGTACAACTGACAATGTAATCTATATTAGTTTTACATACTCCAAGTTACAGCCCACATAATTATTGTTATACTGCCCATTCCTGTCATTGTCTTTTTAAACTATTATTTGCTTATATACCGGTACTGCTGTTTATTACATTGTTGTTGTTTTTTATTATATTGTTGTCTGTACCTTTATGTCTTATGCACCAACCACACCAAGTCCATTTCCTGTATGTGCGAATATACTTGGCAATAAACATAATTCTGATTCTGATTCTACTGTAAATTATAACAATAATAAAAAAAAGAAGTAATTCTTCCTTCTTCTAGCATTATGACTATAGGGTTATTACTGCTATAAATGAAGGACAGACGATTCACTTATTTATACAAATGTATTTATTGTAAGATGCTTAAGGATAAAAATGTAAATGTAAATATAGTGAGGGCTGCTGGGGAGGAGGGATGGCTATCAGGGACTGGTGTTTCTACCAGGTATCATGGCCGTATAGTAATGTATTGATATGATTAATATTGATATTGATATTGATTAAAATTGGTCTCCTCTCTCCCCCTCAGACCTGCAGAGGGCATTTGACCAGAGCCTGGGCGGGGTTTGGCAGCTCGTAGCCAGATTCGAGTCTCTGCTGAATAATGGAACCAGCATCAGTCAGGGCAAAGACACTAAGAAGAGTGCGGCTTCACACAGCTCAGGTGAGCAGCACCTATGATTTAAATAATTTAAAGAATCTCGTTAGAGAGGTGAATTCGACCTCCAATCTCTGTTTTAACACTTTTAAAACCAGTATCACAACGCAGTCACTGATGAATGAATTATGGCAATCATTATTTGATGAAGGTACATACACTACCGTTCAAAAGTTTGGGGTCACTTAGAAATGTGAAAGAAAAGCACTGTTTTTCTCAATGAAGATAACATTAAATTAATCAGAAATACACTCTATACATTGTTAATGTGGAAAATGACTATTCTAGCTGCAAACATCTGTTTTTTAATGGAATATCTACATAGGTGTATAGAGGCCCATTTCCAGCAACCGTCACTCCAGTGTTCTAATGGTACATTGTGTTTGCTAATCGCGTTAAAAAGCTAATGGATGATTCGAAAAACCTTGAAAACCCTGCAATTACTGCAATTACGTTAGCACAGCTGAAAACGGTTTTGCTGGTTAGAGAAGCTATACAAATGGCCTTCCTTTGAGCTAGTTGAGTACCTGGAGCATTACATTTGTGGGTTCGATTATACTCTCAAAATGGCCAGAAAAAGAGAACTTTCATATGAAACTCGACGGTCTATTCTTGTTCTTAGAAATTAAGGCTATTCCATGTGAGAAATTGCCAAGAAACTGAACATTTCCTACAATGGTGTGTACTACTCCCTTCAAAGAACAGCACAAACAGGCTCTAACCAGATTAGAAAGAGAAGTGGGAGGCCCCGGTGGACAACTGAGCAAGAAGACAAGTACATTAGAGTCTCTAGTTTATCTGCTTGTGGGAGCAGCTTGACCGTATGGTACGCAAGAAGTGCCCATCAAGCCAATCCAACTTCAGGAGGTGCTTCAGGAGGAAGCGTGGGGTAACATTTCTTCAGATTACCTCAACAAACTAACAGCTAGAATGCCAAAGGTCTGCAATGCTGTAATTGCTGCAAAGGGAGCATTCTTTGACGAAAGCAAAGTTTGAAGGACAAAATTATGTCCAATTATGTCCATTAATTAAATCATTATTTCTAATCTTGTCAATGTCTTGACTATAATTTTCTATTCATTTTGCAAGTGATTTGATAATTAAAAGTGTGAGTTTTCATGGAAAACACAAAATTGTCTGGGTGACCCCAAACTTTTGAACGGTAGTGTACGTCAAACTAGTTACAGTATACGACTGGTACAAGTAGGAAAGACTGTGTCTAACTGCTATTGCTTTTTTTTTACTTAAGCAAAGCAACAGGTTACAATGGTCATATGTGTGTGCTATTCAAAGCACTAAAACAGCAGTCATATTCTCACAGATGTACAGTATATGACTGGGCGCCATTTGCATGGCCAGCCGAATAACTGCCACAGTGAGCCATACCCTTTTGAATAGATACATAGTACCACACTAGGTACATATCAGATAACGGTTGTCTTGGTTTTGTCCGTGTTTATCACAACAAGGTCAACATTACTAACCCATAATGAATATGGAACATGAGAGTCATCCAAAAGGGTTTCTTGTGTTCAAACTGTTTTCTGCTTGAAGCAGTATTGTCCTACGTGGAGATCACTATTCTCTTCCATGTCTCCCACACTCTGTGTATCACATTTCTGCCAGTGTCCCTCTCAGCTCTGCTGCGTCGTCATGAGCAGAAGCTGCAGTTAATGCAGGTGCATCTGGAGGCAGAGAGGGACAGAGACCGCCTGAAGGAGGAAGTCCTCCAGGACCTGAGGCAGGACAAGCTCCACCTCCAACAGGAAGTGACACGCATGGAGGCCCTGATCCAGGACCTCTGGAAGGAGAGAGTAAAGAAGAGCTCTATCACAGGTGACCTCAACCCACCTGGTGGTGCAAAGTCTGGTGCAAATGTCACTTGAATAGGCTCATTGGAAATACATTTACTGGACAACATGTTGATGTGTTCAATACTTATTTACCCCACTGTGTATATCATAATATAATAATATAATAATATAATAATTATATATATATATATATATATATATTCTCCTCTTGTTGTATTTTTTATGCTGTATGTAAAACACTGAATTGCCCCTGTTGTATGAAATATGCTATACAAATAAACTTGCCATGCCTTACTCAAGGTCTTACTTTTACGGCCTTACTCAAGGGCACACTAGTCGTAGTGTTCTCTTGTGGTGGTGGTAATTTATATGTTGCTTTCCAAGTCTAACAAAAGGTCTGATGTGTTTCCAGTGGTTGCCTCTCTATAGGAGCCTTTCAACAGCGGTGAACGTGGGTGTCATTGAAATTA
Organism: Nansenia antarctica; assembly: GCF_963989245.1. Classification (NCBI taxonomy): domain Eukaryota; kingdom Metazoa; phylum Chordata; class Actinopteri; order Argentiniformes; family Microstomatidae; genus Nansenia; species Nansenia antarctica. Next base: position 59,603,018 of record NC_137677.1, on the reverse strand, counting down.
TTGATGTTCTGTGTTGACAGCAACACAATGCAGGCCTGGAACATTAGTGCAGCTCAAATTGATTTTTTTCAAATTCACACTTTACCTTAAGTCGGCCTCACAACCGCGTGGTATGGTAGTATACCTCTGTATTTACTCTTTAACAAAATTAACATGATGTTACATAGTATAATTATGTAATTGCAAGTAATAAGGTTGAGCAGTTTGTGTTATTATACACGTGGAATAAAGGCTCATCCCTATTCCCCTCATGTCATAACACAAACCACTACACTTGATGGCTCCAGTATTTGGTATATGTTGGTTATATTGTCATTCTCTCCCCCTCCTATTGGTAGACCCTCCACCAACCAGCAACAATGAGGACTGCCCCCTACCATCTTTGGACAGCTTCCCATTGTGCCAGGTTAAAATTGAAGTGAGTGATTGCTTTAAAGAACTCATATCATCGCTTAAGATGGTCCCACAATCTTGATCCTCACCTTGTGTCCCTCCACTGTCACACACACATTACCATGTCATTCATGTCTGTGGAAAGCGAACGGAAGACTTGAACGTGTGATAATGTAGGATCAACAGCGCGTTGACAGAGAAACCGAGGGGACAGAGTGTGCTTGTCTTGTCCACAGTGGTTGAAGAGCCATTGGCACTCTGACCCCTGCTATCAAAACTACGGGGTCAACGGATCAACCTGCTCCTTCCTCATCTACCTCAGTGAAGTGAGTCACTTTTATGAGAGCCTTGTGTTGATGATGATAATACGCTTTATTAACATACGTATCTGGTGCAATACAATGGGTTGTATGAGTACGATGAGTACAGTAAAAAAACGGAATTAAATGATATCCATGTTAAAGAGAATTAATGAGTCAGTTATTTAAGGAGACGGGACTGTCTGTTGGAAATCTGCTACCTCTGCCCACAGTGTTAGAGTTCAAAGTTCACAGTGTTAGAGTTCAAAGTTCACAGTGTTAGAGTTCAAAGTTCACAGTGTTAGAGTTCAAAGTTCACAGTGTTAGAGTTCAAAGTTCCTAACATAAGCATCCTCCCTAATAATAATATAACCCAGTAAAATGAAGGTGCTGTTATGTTTCTGCATATGTGTACTTGAAGAGGCAGCCACCAGTGATAGGTAGGTGGAAATCAGTAAAGTCCACTCCCCTTAGAACACCCCTGGCCAATTGTAAACAAACCTAGGTGTCACCCCTAGACACTCTGAAATTAGACTTTTCTTTCAAGGAGTCTCATTCTCATTAGAAAGCTTGAATAAAGTACCCTTGAACCCTTGAATGTTACATATTGCACCACCTTTAAGAAAGCCTATCACACTTTTCCTTATCTTCCTTTTCTATCTTCATCCTAACTGTTCCTAACACCTCTTCTAAGCTCTCTTCATCCACCTCATCTCTCCTAAATTAATCCTCATAAAAGCTCTGTAAGCCTCTCTACTATCTCTACAAAATAGAAGAAAAGAAAAAGCTTTTTCTCCATTCTCCCCCTCTAACTCCATTATACAGTTCCTTTCATCTTCTCTAATCTTAAAAAAAAACCTGTACATTTCTCCCCCTCCAAAGCATTGCCCTGCTCCTAACAATCGCCCCTTTGCATTTTCTTTTCCTCAAACTCCTTCCAATCTTCCCTAGCCTTAACGTACCTCCCCACATCATATCTTACTTCCTCCTCTAATCTATCCGCCTCCCTCCTCAATCCCTCTCTCAACTCCTATTCCTACCATATCTCATACTAATCTTCGTACTCTCCCCCTATAAATGTTCCCACCACCTCCCTGTATCCTCCTCATACATACTCCTCTCCTCCTCCCTCATCACACACCTTTCCATCTCCCTCCTATATTTCTCCCCTTTACAACATCTCCATTCAAACATCACACTCCTCCCCCCCCCTCCTTTCAACCCCCCACACCCCAACACACACACTCTAACACCACATTATCACTCAGGGTATTCATCACCTGGCTGAAGCCTTCCCTCATCCCTTCTGAGACCCACATTACGGTAAATCAACCCTGCTCTGTTCCAGGATGCCTCCCACCACCTGCCTCCAAGAGAAGTCCCTTCCAGCAGGATTCCTCTCCCTCCAAATGTCAATCATTCCCATTCTCATTCTCATTACACCGAATAGCACCCCCTAGAGGAATCACCCCTAAACATACAGTTCTTAGAGGCATCTAGCCGGCTGCACCACACATTAAAATCTCCCACCACCATACAGTTCTCCCCACACTTCCCTCTCAACCCCTTAAAAAAAAACTCAATCCCCTATCACCCTCCCGTTCTCCTCATCTGTTGTCTGCCTCAACTTTTGCACCAGAATTGCCACCCACCCTGGATCTATTCCTACCGTTGTTCACAAACACCCAGCTCTTTCAACTCCCCTCTTCATCTCCCCTCCCACCCAATGTGTCTCCTGTAGACACACTATATTATCTGCATCCCACATTTTCAAAACCTGCTCTAACTTAAACGCATTTCTCACACCCTATTTGCATTTAACGAAAAAATAAACAACATAATTATAATAATTACATGAACCCACATCATTCCTCATTCACCCCCCCCCCACCCCCCCCACACACACACTTTCTTTTTAACCTTCGCTCCCAATCAGCCTCTTCCTGGATGACTTTCCTCCCTGCTTTGCCTTGCCCTGTACCCCTTCTCTCCTTCCACTGTCTCTCTCCAGCTCTGCTCCTCCTATGTTGCTCAAGTCTATTGACACACTGTCTAGACACTGTCTAGACAGCTTTAAATCAGGGCAGATATGTCCAGGCTGAATGCATATTCTACACACTCTAACTTGCCTATCACGGACCACTTTTAAAAAAACTCTTAATGAAATGAAACACGTCATAAGTGTTTTTTACCGTTCACCCTGCATGCCTCCACGCTTCCACACACCATCTTGGTTGTTGTCAATAACTCCCATCAAAGTAACTTCCACTTCTCCCTCCACCTTCACAATCACTGTCGTGTCAATGCCTTCTCATACTGTTGTACCTGCTTCTCTCTTTCTTTCGCCGCTCCACTGCTCATGTTCTTTTCATTATCCTTCTCCGTTCCATTGGTCATTTCCCTTGTATCAGTCCTTGTTGCAAAATGCTAAATATGTCACCCCCCCCCAAACAGCCGAGCTGCTGGGGGAAGCCAAACCATCCCTTCTCACTTGATAGAAACTTCAAAACAATAATATATTACGTTTGTTTGCTCCACCGTATGCTCTCAGTCTTCCTCCCACCAAACACTTCCTGAAAGGGGCGTGTTCAGTCACATGCTATACCAACTGAGCCACAGAAGACCATAGGTTGGTCTGTCTCCTGGTGTTCAGGACCCAACAGTACCTGTCTTGCATTCTCCCCTCTTCTATGCCATGGGATAGGTGGAGAGATGGTGTCCTGTACTACCGGACAGAGTGGTCCCAAAGGTCGGTTGTCACTAACAAATCGTGCTGCAAAGCAGAAGGTCCACCTTTTCACTCCTAAAATCAGATTGTTAACCTAACTGTCTCTCCTAAAGACCTCCTCATCCCCACTACCCCCTTGTACAGTTTATTTACTATAAATAATAATAATAATAATAATAATAATATAAAAAAGTAATTCTCCCTTCTTCTGGCATTGTAACTGTCAATGGCCCCTGGTCATAGCATAGATTACTTTTTCTTATGATGACTGTGACTTATCACTTTGGATAAAGGTGTCTGCTAAATGCCAAACATGTCAATGTAAAATGCATTGATCTACATGGTAAATCCTACCTGTCACACATCTGGATAGTTTTAACAATACTTGACGTTAGAATTATAAGGTTCTATTTTGTCAAAATTTTGTTTTTTACATAATCTGATCCATTAGGTGTTTATTAATGCCTGTGTGGTGTTATTTTTAAAATGTTGATTTTTTTTTTGTTAGTAATTCATAAAATACAAAGGTTCCATCTCACAAAACGTAATGGAATGTAAAAACGTTGAGGCTCAATATCTCTGAACGACCCTAAACGGAGATAGAACCTTATAATTCTAAGCTCACGAATAGTCTATAGCAATGACGTCACAATTGGTTACTGTACGGTTTATGGTCAAATGTTCTTCATTTAGGTTAAGGGTTAGGCATGAGTTTAAGGTGTAAGGGGTAATTAAGAAGAGATGGGTCTTCAATCCACGGTGGAACATAGGAGATAGATCATGACCTCATTTAATGAAGACCTGTACTAGAGACTGAGATCTATCTCTCTATCTTCTCCCAGGACGATGAAGCTAGTTTGAAGACGGAGGTGCAGAAGGAGGTGCAGACGGAGGTGCAGAGCAGTCTAGGGGGTTTGTTTCAGGCCATGGGTGACAGGCAAGAGTTTGCGTGGGTCCTCCAAAGGATCCAGAGCATGGAGGGACTGTGGGTAAACGCAGGCCGTTCCCTGTCAGCCAAGCAGGACCTCTCCAAACAGAGGTCCAAGAGGGTTGGTACAACTCGTAAACATCTCGCCCTGTCCCTTAGTTTATATTTGTCGTTTTTTTCCACGTTATTCGTTTATTGTTTCCTGTTTTATGTCGTTATACCTCACCTTGTCTCTCGTTTCATACACTTCACTTCCGTCTCCACTTCCTTCCGCCTGTTGTGATGTCTACAAGCCCTGATTGGCGTCACCTGTCCCTCATAATCCTTCCCCTTCCCCTGTGTTCCCCTGTCTCTGCGCCAGTTCATTCTATCCATTCTATCCCGTATTCTATCCTGGTTATTTGAATTCCTGGTTTTTGATCTCTGTTAGCTCTCTCAACCTTGCCTTTTATCTTATCTGAATATCTGCCTGCTCTTTGACTGTCAACCTGTGTGCCGAATCCCGCTTTTTTGGAGGTAAAGACTATTTCTAGGGAGCTGCATGTGGCCTTGAGCAAGGCACTTAACCCCTAATTGCTCCAGGGGTGCCGACTATGGCCTAGAGAAAAGAAAAAAAAAATCCAGTAGTTTATTGCATGGCAAAAATAAACATTATTATATTATTTTTGATCCAATTGTTTGGCCATTACACAACTCCCACTCCATTCCAAATGACACACTCCCTCAAGTCCCTCAATGTCCACTATGCCATGTCAATGTGTGGAAAATTGTCAATGTCTAAATAGCACTTTGTGTGTCTCTCTGATGACCCTGTTGTATGGAACAGATAAACCCCCTAAGTGTCACAATCACACTATACTATTATCTCAAATCCATTCAGAATTTGGTTATATAGAATTTGCAATCGATACGATGGAAACTGAGACTGAGAAAGTGCATACTACAATATCCTGTTTACCTCTGTGCTCTTTTCCCCCTCAGATCCTCGTGCACATGGGCCTGGTGACCGCAGCCTCTGGGTTCCAGATTGCTGAGTCGGCCTTCTATGGGGGGCCACTAGGGGAGCTGGTCCAGTGGAGCGACCTCATCAGCTCTCTTTACATACTGGGCCACCAGGTCCACCTCTCTGCCTCCCTCAATGACCTCAGGGAGTAAGTAAGCACCTGCCGGTATACTGTACCTGTGCAAGCCTGGTGGCTGTGCGATCGACTGGGTTGGAACCTGGGTCACCAAAACTAGAGTTATGAAGATTTTCGAAACGTCATGTTCTTTACATGTAATATCTGTTTTTTTCAGCTATACTTTAGCTAGTATTCCTCTGCTATAAATGTACATTTCTCTTTCTCTATCTCATTCTCTCTCTGTTAAGCCTGGTACACACATAACGATTTTCTAAATCATAACAGATTTTTTATCTGAGAGAGACCCCACACATGAAGATAAAAAGGTATGGGTTGAACAGTTTTGATCGTATTGTGTGTGGTGTGCTCCGATATTCCCAATACAGCACACCACATACATAAAGATCTGTCCTACGGCAGTTTAGAGCAGTGTTTCTCAAACCTCTCCTCGGGGACCACCAGCCGTTCCACATATTTGATCTGTTCCACCACCAGCACACCTGATTCATAGTTGGTTATCTCTATGTGTGTACCAGGCTTTACTCTCTATCTCTCTCTTGTCTCTCGTGTGTGTCACTCTCTCTATCTCAATCTTTCTCGTTCTCTCTCTCTCTCTGTCAGTCTCATCCTCCCTGTATGTATCCCTTCTATGGGGCAGCAAGTGTAGTGTGTCCTTAGACAGAGAGTGTTGACCTGTAACACTTGCACTTTTTGCACCAAAGCACTTTGCACTTAAGAGCATGATAAAATAAAGAAAATAATATTTTTCTACTCTCTGTCTAAGGAGTCGTCCTTAAAGTTCATGTAGTGTGCGAGTTTTTCTAGACTTGTTTTCCTATCATTTTTAAAACTACCGGCAACCAATTACTGGAAGAGAGAACGGACAAAGTAAGGCACAACAGCTTTCCCAGTAATCCTTTATTCCTTCTATGCCATCCTGTAGGATCATGGTGCCCTCTATCTGCCCTGCTCGCTCTGGTCTCAAGATGGATCTGATTTACACGGACATCGTGGGTCTGAAACAGTTCAAAAGTGTGATGGGTCGGGCTTGGGTCACCCACAAGTAAGTATCACCGTTTATAACCATCAATCAATATCATAAAATCTGTAGTGCAGTCAGGTCTAAGACAACATTGAAACTACCACAATAACAACAACCACACAATAAATATATTTACATTTTACATTTTTGGCATTTAGCAGACGCCTTATTCCAAAGCGACTTACAATCAATACATTTGAATACTAAGCATGTGAATCAGCAATCCACCATTCGTTGCAGGAAGAGTAATCTAGCTCGAGCCCGGGGCCATTGATATAAGGAAAACCCTTCTCCCTATCACCTTCTTCTAAAACTTTTACTTTTATTTTTTTATTTTTTTATTTACTGGAGAAACTGAGAAACAGTACAAGGGGGGCAATAGAAGTTCTTAGGGACGCAGTAGAGGGGAAAGCGGGTGTCTTTAGGAGACGTAGTGGTGAGGGTCAGAAGATGTCTCAGGAGGAGCAGTTAAGATGTAACCTGAAGAGATGGGTCTTCAGTCTACGACGGAAGATGGGTAGTGACTCTGCCGTCCTGACAGCCGTGGGGAGCTCATTCCACCAGCGGGGAGCCAGTGTTGTGAAGAGACGTGATATATATAGAATATATACAATCCTAAAAAAGGCCAGGGGATATGCCACAGCCACAGGCATCACGTTATTAGATAAGGTAGCATCTACTGAAGTGCAGTCACAAGAAGAACACATAGTAATTCAGAACATTCTGCTTTGTATTCGTCATGGAAACTGTATTTGTAATGCCATCAAAGATCCCAGCCACCGTAACCACAGTCTGTTTGAACCGATGCTATCCCAAAAGGCAAAGCCTCTTCCGGAGCCTCAGGGCCACAACTCAGAGGCTATAACCAACAGCTACTTCCCCCAGGCGATCAGGCTCATAAACAAACCTACGGCAGACAATGACTATCATCCCCAAGCACACCCCATGTATACGGGCTACCTAAACCTTACGCTCACAGCCACTTTACTACTTGAACTATCTATTTTATTTACTCAATTATTTGTACTGCTAATTGTATCCTGTCTTATTTGTCACTTATGTCCTGTACTATTGTCACTTTTGTATCTTGAATTATGCCTGTTGCCTTATTGTCTTGTGCTGCAATGTCAGGAATTTTACTCTCTTGTGTAATGTGACGTAACAATACAACTTTAAACTAATGTGTTGTATGTATTGTGCTGTTATGAAATGGAATCATAAGTCTTAAGAAGCATCAGCAGCAGGTGCTAAAGAGAACAGAATCCACCAATTCTGTCACAACGTTCAGACCAATGCTGTTTCAGTTTGTGATTGTTAACGACAGAAATATTTTGTTTTTCCCGTGTTGTGGCATGTAGGTGTGTGATTCGGGTGTTGGACTCCTTTGGTACTGAACCAGAGTTTAACCATGAAGTGTTTGCCACAAAGAGAGGCTATAGCAACGTCTGGGGCAAGCTACACCTCAACCCCCAGCAGTTCTACACTATGTTCCGTATGTCAAATATACTGCCTAGGATCAACATCATTTGGAACAGTAAATGTCAGTTACCTTGGGCACATTGCAATTTGACCTTGTCTTTGCTTTGGTCTTTGTTGCCATAAACTGGCATCCCAAACACCCTAATGGGCTTTTTTCTTTCTTTTGTCCTATCACAATGAAACTTTCCACAATGAATATTAACATAAAAACTAATCATTTTTGTATTACAAGTTTCTTTGAAACTTAATTTGAATATGCAAATTAGCTTAATATACATGGAATATGCCCACATTTGCATATCACGAAAATTACTTTTCCCCAAAATGTATTATATTTACATTGTTGTTTGTTAATGATATCAAACACACTGATCAGACTTTCATGAACCATTTCATCGAAATATTGTGACTTCATAGAATAACATCAAAAACACCATTCATATGTATGACAAATGCATAAATCCGTAAAATCTTCCTCCAACCATCCTACTGCTAACGGTTGATGGCAATGCTGCTTTTGGACTGGCCTCTAACCTGAAACCTGCCCGGCTTGGTTGTACCTGCCGGGGGTATAACCCCCACCGGTATAGTCCTCAGGGTCACAGAGGCACACAAGCCTCCCCACCACGACAAGGTAGCAACAGCAGGGGAGGTTCTTTTTTTTTTCTTTTTTGTGTGTGTGTGTTTTTTACTTATTTATTTATTTTTTGTGTTTTTTGTTTATTTTATTGTTCTTTGTCGATGTCCTCTGGAAGTCCATTGATCAGCAGCAAAGACAACCCAGTGGTGATGTCCAGCATGTCCTTGATGGGGGTGCTTTACTACATCGTCTACCATGGCCAAAAGGGTCGACTTATGACAGTGTGTGTGAAATGTATGTCAGATATGTCAGATATGTCATACAGAAATATGGTATACAAAGACGAACCAACAATAAAAGATGCCACCCAACTGCGACAAACTGGTGTTAGTCCCGGCGTGACTGTACACTTCTCTGGTGACATGATCATCCAATCCAAAAAGGACCAGTTCCTTAACAATAAGGAAAATAAACAACGCTTCTTGGTTTATCTAAGTAATACACTAGAGAGGGCTGGGTGCATCACAGACCATGCAAAGAATGATGCTGATGTGCTCATTGTCCAAACCGCCATTGCCTCAGCCAGAACCAAAGACACGGTCCTAGTAGGAGATGATACAGATGTATTAGTACTCTTGTTACATCAGGCTGATCCAAATGCACAGGAACTGTTTCTGGCACCAGAACCAAAGAAAGGAACAAAAGCAAGAAGGATATGGTGCATAAAGCAGACAAAAGAACTACTTGGTCCAAAGGTGTATGATAATCTCCTCTTCATCCATGCTATTTTAGGCTGTGATTCAACTTCTCGTCTATTTGGCTTGGGAAAGGGATTGGCACTGAAAAAAAGTAAAAACTGACTCTAGCTTTCTCAAACAAGCTAAGGTGTTCAGCCTGTCAGAGGAAAAGGTCGGAAAAGGAATCATCGTTGCAGCAGGTGAAAAGGCTCTAGTCTCACTGTATGGGGGTGACAAAGATGAATCGCTGGATATGCTGAGACACAGGCGATCCTGTGAGAAAGTATCAAAGACCACATCTCCAGTGGAACCTCAAACTCTTCCACCAACATCATCAGCTGTGAAGTTCCACAGTCTCTGTGTGTTCTACCAGATCAATGAATGGAAAGGAACAAGTGAAAGCATGAGTCCAGAAGACTGGGGATGGCATGTTATAGGTGGTAGATTCATGCCAATAATGACTGATCAGCCTGCAGGACCACCAGAATTACTTGATGTGGTCTGCTGTAGCTGCAAAAAAGACTGCTGCACGAAGAGATGCACATGCAAAAAACCTTGCAAACCTTGCACTGCCATATGCAGAGAATATCGTGGTACTAGCTGTACAAATTCCCAGTTGCCTGATTTATCTGATGACTATGATCCAGAGCGGAAGAACTAAGCACGCCAAGAACTGAAATAGGGGGTGCAAGAACAAAGAATCATACAAAAGGAGTTTAGGATCACGTTTGAACAATAAAATAAACAAAAAACACACAAAAAAACAAATAAGAAAAAAACACACACAAAAAAATAAAAACACAAAAAGAACCTCCCCTGTTGTTGCTACCTTGTCGTGGTGGGGAGGCTTGTGTGCCTCTGTGACCCTGAGGACTATACCGGTGGGGGTTATACCCCCGGCAGGTACAACCAAGCCGGGCAGGTTTCAGGTTAGAGGCCAGTCCAAAAGCAGCATTGCCATCAACCGTTAGCAGTAGGATGGTTGGAGGAAGATTTGACGGATTTATGCATTTGTCATACATATGAATGGTGTTTTTGATGTTATTCTATGAAGTCACAATATTTTGATGAAATGGTTCATGAAAGTCTGATCTGTGTGTTTGATATCATTAACAAACAACAATGTAAATATAATACATTTTGGGGGAAAGTAATTTTTGTGATATGCAAATGTGGGCATATTCCATATATATTAAGCTAATTTGCATATTCAAATTAAGTTTCAAAGAAACTTGTAATACAAACATTTTTAGTTTTCATGTTAAGATTCATTGTGGAAAGTTTCATTGTGATAGGACAAAAAGAAAAAAAAAGCCCATTAGGGTGTTTAGTTTTCTCTACGTATTGGCACACATCTTGAATTGATGAGAATTAAACATATTTCTGCATCTAGGATTTCTTAGGACTTTTAGTATGTTGTTCTAGTGATGTCAGTGGTTGAGTAGTGAGGCCTGAGGGTCTTATTGTCCACTCTGTGCTCCCTCCAGCCCACACGCCTGACAACTCCTTCCTGGGGTTCGTGGTGGAGCAGCAGCTGAGCTCAAACGACTCCCAGCACCCCCAGGCCCTCAGCAGGCAGAACCAGGCGCTGGTCTACGGCAAGAGGGCTGAGTTCTGGAAGGTACTGTACTGTGTGGGTAGAGACTACCTTGGGACCGACAGTAGAGTACAGCATGGCGGTAGAGCATGGCGCTAACAATGCTTAGGTTGTGGGTTTAGTTGCTTCACAACTTTACTTCACCTACCATCCATAGACAGGTGGGATTCAAGATTAACTTTATTGTCCCACAAAAGTGGAGATTTGGCTTAGGCTTTCACCCATGCTGCAGCTGTAAAAGACAAACATTCCACACACCAAAAACATATAAAGATGTTAGTGAATAAATACATACAGCATGCATAAATACATACTAAAATACATACACCTCCACAGCCCTCAGACTCAGCACTGGGTCCCCCCAGGGCTGCGTGCTAAGCCCCATCCTCTACAACCTCTACACCTACGACTTCACCCCCGTCCACCCCAGCAACTCCATCGTAAAGTTTGCAGACGACACCACCGTGGTGGGATGCATCTCGGGGGGGGACGAGGCGGCATACAGGGATGAGGTAGAGCAACTGAGCAAGCTGTGCTGCTGAACAAGTCAAAGACCCAGGAAATCATCGTAGACTTCAGGAGGAAAAAGTCCGAGATCCAGCCCCTGCTCATCGACGGAGAGAGCGTGGAGAGAGTCTCAACCCTCCGATTCCTGGGGGTGCACATGCAGGATGACCTGACCTGGAAGGACAACACAAAAGCCACCATCAAGAAGGCACAACAGCGGCTATACATCCTGAGAGTCCTCAGGAAGGAACACAGCAAGCAGGAGATACTGGTGACCTTCTACCGCGGCGCAGTGGAGAGCATCCTCACCTACGGCATCTGCAACTGGTTCTCCAGCTGCACAACCGCGGAGAGAAATGCGCTACAGAGAGTCGTGAGAACAGCCCAGAAGATCACCGGCGCCCCACTCCCCTCTCTGGAAGAGCTGTACAACACACGCTGCCTCAGGAAGGCCTCCAAGATCTCCAGGGACCCAACCCACCCTGGGTACGAACACTTTACCTGGCTGCCCTCGAAAAGGCGGTTCAGGACCATGGCCGCAAGGACAAACAGACTGAAGAACAGCTTCTACCCCAGGGCCGTCCAGGCCCTGAACACAGCAAAGACCTAGGTTCTGGGCCCTGGACAGTCTGGACGGATTGATGGCAGCTGCTGGACTGAAAAAATCAGGTGTAGTGCTGAGGCACAAATATGTACATTTCAAGCCTGCAAACTGCGACACTTTAAATAAATGTGCAATAACACTATGTGCAATATGACAACCCTAGTCGTCTATCTGTACAGTATAGTATAGTGGATAGTGTACATAGCCTTTATTTATGTAAACCAGCTCCTTCCCTTCTTGTGTTTTTTTAAAGTGTTTTTTTTAAAGTTTTTTTTTCTTTCCTAACACCAGGGGAGCCACCCCTCCTAAATTTCGTTGTTTGGTACCTGTACTATAGCAATGACAATAAAGTCCATTCATTCATTCATTTGTGTTTGTTTGTTGGTATTGCAGGGTAAGAGGACATACCTGGATGTCATACACAACTACACTGAGATCCACGGGACGGTCTATGAGAGGAGCTCTACACCACTGCCAGGCTATGTGAGGAACCACGGGACGGTCTATGAGAGGAGCTCTGAACGGCTGCCAGGCTATGTGAGGAACCACGGCCTTCTGACTGGCAGGGAGGTGCAGCTACTGCTCCGGAAGAGCAAGGTGAGGAGGACATGAGTGATAAATAGGCACACACACACACACACACACACACACACACACACACACACACACACACACACACACCTCTACCGTTTCATCTGTGTTACTTGTGGAGTTACAATCCTCCTCAGAGTTTACTGTGTTGCTGGCCAATGGCACCACCTTGTGGTGGGAAAAGAAAACAGCTATTTTCTGCTGGGGGATTAACCAATGAACAGTGTGACCAGCCCTTACACTGTGTATTCCTGTCGAGTATGGACACTGAGTCAGTGGCTTTGGAGTAATAGTATGATTCCTCTGCAGGTGTTTGTGGGACTGTCCTTCCCTTACGAGGGCCCCGCCCCTCTGGAGGCCATAGCCAATGGGTGTGCCTTCCTCAATCCGAGGTTCACCCCCCCAAAGAGCCAAAGGAACACAGACTTCTTCAAGGGGAAGCCCACCCACCGAGAGGTCTGGGGTCATCAGTCACAGGAGACCGGTGGAGGTAGAAATGGGAGGACAGGCTCATTGTAAGGCATGCCATGGAATGAGAAATGCTATCCGAGATGTCCTCCGATTCCTACCTCCACCAGCCTCCTGTGCACTGGGTTCTCTTTCATTTATCTAGACCAGCGATTCCCAACCTATGGGCCGCAGCCCTCTAGTGGGCCGCGAGGGTACTGCAAGTGGGCCGCCAAATCATGGGGGGGGGGGATTATTTTTGTTTTGTTTTACAAAAACGTTTTAATTTAAAAAAAAATCATGGTACTGTATTTTTTTTTCTTTAAAACCTTAAAATGCATCACCAGTGTGATACTACTAGGCCTACTGCACTGTATGTATGATGATTGTATGATGATGCATATGAAATATCCAATAAGAATAAGAGAATAATGATGAGACACCACCCAAAAATTGTACGGGTCCGTATGAATGCCTGTGTGGGCCACGAATACTGGAGAGATTTCTAAGTGGGCCGGCCTTGAGTCCAAAAAGGTTGGGAACCGCTGATCTAGACATGTCTATAGTCCAAACAGGCACCGCCCGGCCCTCACTTCCTTATCAATAATGGAGAACATGAACGTTCTTCTCCTCCATTAGGGTGGAGAAATGGCAGTGACGCAGTGAAGCGTCGATAATCTTTATCCCTGCAACTTCATGATTGTGTGCTGAGTCTGACCACCTCTCTCCTCCCCTGCGAAGGTGACCTCCCAGCATCCCTATGCCGAGGCCATCGGAGAGCCCTATGTATGGACCGTCGACATAAACAACAGCTCACAGGTGGAGCGAGCCATCAAGGCCATCCTCAACCAAACGGTAGTAAAGAATACATGAGCTGTCACTCATCCTTGGTGTCCATAGGTGTCCTCGATGTAAGGGGAAATAATGTTGATTTCCTATCGCATGTTTCTTCCTTCCAGATTGAGCCCTACCTGCCCTATGAGTTCACCTGTGAGGGGATGCTCCAGAGAGTCAACGCTTTCATTCACAACCAGGTGAGAGGCAGAGAGAGAGAGAGAGAGGGGCAGAGAGAGAGAGGGGCAGAGAGAGAGAGGCAGAGAGAGAGAGAGGGGCAGAGAGAGAGAGGCAGAGAGAGAGAGAGGCAGAGGCAGAGAGAGAGGCAGAGAGAGAGAGAGGCAGAGAGAGAGGCAGAGAGAGAGAGAGGCAGAGAGAGAGGCAGAGAGAGAGAGAGGCAGAGAGAGACAGAGGCAGAGAGAGAGAGGCAGAGAAAGAGAGAGGCAGAGAGAGAGAGGCAGAGAGAGAGAGGCAGAGAGAGAGAGAGGCAGGCAGAGAGAGAGAGGCAGAGAGAGAGAGGCAGGCAGAGAGAGAGAGAGGCAGAGAGAGAGAGAGGGGCAGAGAGAGAGAGAGGCAGGCAGAGAGAGAGAGAGAGGCAGAGAGAGAGAGGCAGAGAGAGAGAGAGGCAGAGAGAGAGGCAGAGAGAGAGGCAGAGAGAGAGGCAGAGAGAGAGAGAGAGGCAGGCAGAGAGAGAGAGAGAGAGAGAGAGAGAGAGAGAGAGAGGCAGAGAGAGAGAGGCAGGCAGAAAGAGAGAGAGAGAGAGAGAGAGATGTTCCCTTTCTCCTCATCTCCTAGGACTTCTGCCATGGCCCAGCGAGGTGGCCTCCGCTGAGCGCGCTGGAGGTGAGGTTGGCAGCGGTCGGGTCTTCCTGTAAGCAGGTGTGTCAGAGGGAGGGGCTAATCTGCGAGCCATCCTTCTTCCAACACGTCAACAGCACTAAGGACCTGGCCAGGTGAGTCATCTCAATCAGGTACTACTACTACACACCTGAACAAGACACCACCGATGCCCACTGTCTAGCGCTTTGTGAATAGCTTTTCTGGAAATCCATAAAGATGGATAACAGCTTTGAAAAAGTCAAATCACCTTCTCTTTTGCATGCGTGTCTCAACGTAAAGGCTCAACGCTGATAAGGGTCACCTCCATTTGTCACGTCCTCCACTTCCCCCATAGTCTGTGCCAGTGCCTCCTTCTCTCCTGTTTGTCTTTGTCTTGTCGTATCCAAGTTAGTCTCGTCCTCGACCGATTAGTTACTTGTATGGATTCTATAGTTCTAGTGTCTTAGTACTCTGATTATCATCTAGTTGTAGTCCAGGACCTCGACCCGATTATCCACCTGCCTGCCTATCCGTCTGCCCTACCTGCCTATTCTACCTGCCCTGCCTGCCCAACCTGCCAAGTCTATCTGCCCTACGTGCCCCGCCCGCCCGCCTGCCCATTCCACCCTGCCTTTCCTTGTTCCCGGCTATTCCCTCATTATTATCCTTCCCTATTATTTGATATGTGTCCTGACTCTGGTGTTCTGTGCCTGGGTTCATTAGCTCTGACTGTAACGCCTAACGGAGGCAAGCCGTAGTCATGTAATCCTGTGCGTGCATGCGTGCACAATCAAGCCTTTAACCCTCTGTCCCTCCTGATTGCTTTGTGGTAGGTTTGATGTGGAGTGCGAAACAGCTCAGTCCTCTACAGCCACAGTGGCGCTGCCTGCGTTCAGCGCTGAGACGAAGCACTGTGTGTTCCAGTCAGACGCGCTGCTCTTCAGCTGTGCTGGAGCTCACGACTCCCTGACACGCGTCTGCCCCTGTAGAGACTTCATCAAGGACCAGGTTGCCCTCTGTAAAGACTGTCTCTAGAGGTCAACATTGCCCATGACCCTACTCCTCTCGCACTGTGACAACCATTCAGGAGGAGGACCGCAGGTTTCTGTGACGAGGGCCTTGAGGCGAGAGGTTTTCTCTCATGATCAGAAAAAGCAGATTGTTGGGCTGATAACATCCTCAGTAATTCAATTAAAGTTGAACAAGCATGGGATGAGGCAATAGGGGGAAATTCGATCAAAGCATTGACTTTGTCCCAAAGGAGGTGAAAAGTAAGGTCATGTTCTCACATGAAAGTCTGAATCGAGACCCCGGAGCAAGTGGATGAGTTCGCAACATTGTTGCATAAATTATTTCTCTGATTTGCGTTCTCACAGCCCTTCATGTAAACGAAGTAACATACACAATCGAAGCAACAGACTGCCCGTTGTTCCGGGAACTTGTGAACTTTATCCTAAACTCTGTTTCAAGTGGAGCAAATGTTCTAGTGAGAACACCCCCTTAGATTCTTAGAAGCCTTGAGAAAACTTGAGCTCCATAATTGAAACTAGGAGTATGGCTGTTCAATACATGTTACAGTACACTATCTAAAAATAATACCCAGTAGTCTGCCTCTGTCCTTGGCAGTGGAGGCAGCAAACTAGACGGCGATCGATGAGCTGAGGATGGACTCGATGATGGACGTGTAGAACTCGACCAACAGTTTCTGAGGCATATTGAATGTCTTCAGCTACCGCAGGAAGAACATCATCTGCTGGGCCTTCTTATATATTTTTTGAGTGGGGCAGTCCCACTCATATTATTATTATTTATTTATTGGACAGATACAGTGAAGACAGACAGCAAAGTAAGGAGAAGTGAAGGGAGAGAGGACATGTCAGCAGGGCATGGGCCAGATTCCAACCCATTTTGACATGGGCATATGTGTGCACTGTAGACCGCGGTGCTAGACCACTGGACCACCCCTGGCCACCCGCTGGGCCTTCTTGATGGTGGAAGTAATGTTCTCCTCCCACCTGAGGTCCTGTGACCCATTGAGGAGGATATTTGAGATATATGAGTATCTTCCACTACAGTATCTGAAATAAACTATTTTCTATAAATAAATAAAAACACTTTCTTAATCTTACTCTCAGGACACATTGCATTGTTTTGGAGCACATCTGTTATATAAAAACATTAGTGTCTTGTCTGTAGCCTATATTGCACTTTGGGTTACTGACCTTTACATTAAGCAAAGTTATTACCTAAAACAATGCATGAATTGAACTAGAGTTCAACTACTTTATTGAAACAATCTACCGCCATAGTCCATGGCCTGTTGTTAAACCTATTTGATGTAGCAAAGCCTTTTTTATTTATATTATTTATTATTTTTTATTAATACGTATTCATTTTGCACATGTATATGTATAGGCCTGGCTGATTTAGAAAACATAAAATACAATTAGCAAAATATTTCTTTTTTCTTCTTCTTTCATTTGTATCCGATTAATCGACTAACACAAAAAAATCGGCAGATTAATCGATTATCAAAATAATCGTTAGTTGCAGCCCTAGTGAGAGGACACATTGCATTGTTTTGGAGCACATCTGTTATATAAAAACATTAGTGTCTTGTCTGTAGCCTATATTGCACTTTGGATTACTGACCTTTACATTAAGCAAAGTTATTACCTAAAACAATGCATGTATTGAGCTAGAGTTCAACTACTTTATTGAAACAATCTACCGCCATAGTCCATGGCCTGTTGTTAAACCTATTTGATGTAGCAAAGCCTTTTTTATTTATATTATTTATTATTAATACGTATTTATTTTGCACATGTATATGTATAGGCCTGGCTGATTTAGAAAACATAAAATAAAATTAGCAAAATAAATTATTTTTTCTTCTTCTTTCATTTTATCCGATTAATCGGAAAAATAATCGGCAGATTAATCGATTATCAAAATAATCGTTAGTTGCAGCCCTACTCTAGATCCCATAGTAGTCAGGCGGGCAGAAGGTATGACAAGTTGGTTGGCAGAGGAGGATCTGAGACTACGGGAGGGAGGTGCTAGGTTATGGAGAGCTTTAAAGGTGAGAAGGAGAATCTTAAAATGAATACGGAATTTAATGGGGAGCCAATGTAGTTGTTGGAGAACTGGAGTGATACGGTCAAAGGAAGGAGTTCTGGTAATGATACGTGCAGCTGAGATCTGGACCAGTTGGAGTTTATGGAGATTTGTGTGGAAGGCCAAAGAGGTTGGCATTGCAGTAGTCTACACAGGATGTGATCAGGGCATGGACAAGAATGGCGGTGCTGGTTGGTGTGTGGTGATGGACGAAGACGATTAATGTTGCGTAGGTGGAAATATGCAGACCGAGTGACATTGTTGATGTGTGCTTTGAAAGATAATGTGCTGTCCAGGATGACACCCAGACTCTTAACCTGAGGGGAAGGGGAGACTGTGGAGTTGTCAATGGTGAGGGAGAAGCTGTGAGGTTTAGCCAAGGTGGATTTAGTGCCAACGAGGAGAACCTCTGTTTTATCACTGTTAAGTTTTAGGAAGTTGATTGAGAACCTGGATATGATTTCCAGCAAACAGTCAGAGAGGAAAGTGGGTGGGAAGGTGGAATTTGACTTAGTGGATAGGTAGAGCTGGGTGTCATCTGCGTAGCAATGGAAATGAAGTCCAAATGTCCTGAAGATATTGCCAAGGGGTAGGAGGTAAATTATGAATAGGAGGAGGCCCAAAACAGATCCCTGGGGAACACCGGTGGTGACTGTTGGCTACTGATAGTAAAGAAAGCATTACACCATCATGGTTGTCTTATCAGGACACATTGCATTGTTTTGGAGCACATCTGTTATATAAAAACATTAGTGTCTTGTCTGTAGCCTATATTGCACTTTGGGTTACTGACCTTTACATTAAGCAAAGTTATTACCTAAAACAATGCATGTATTGAGCTAGAGTTCAACTACTTTATTGAAACAATCTACCGCCATAGTCCATGGCCTGTTGTTAAACCTATTTGATGTAGCAAAGCCTTTTTTATTTATATATATATATTTTTTTATTATTAATACGTATTCATTTTGCACATGTATATGTATAGGCCTGGCTGATTTAGAAAACATAAAATAAAATTAGCAAAATAATTCTTTTTTGTTCTTCTTTCATTTTTATCCGATTAATCGAAAGAATAATCGGCAGATTAATCGATTATCAAAATAATCGTTAGTTGCAGCCCTAATCTAGAGCCTTTAGCCGTTCTGCTCCCCGCCTCTGGAACTCTCTGCCACCTCATGTAATAATAACCGTTTCACAATGGTATATTTGGTTTGATCTGCTGTATCTTGTTTGTTGTTATATCTGACTTTGCTTTGTTGATTTTCTAATGTTTTGATGTGTGGTTTTAACTATGTCTTGTAATGTGTTCTTGAAAGCCTTGAAAGGCGGCCATAAATAAAATGTATTATTATTATTATTATTATTATTAACACTTCATTAAAAGTCCTATCATAATTAGTTGAGAATAGAGGGGTATTCCATCAATGTCGCTAAAGGTATTATATTGATAAGTCTCGCAAGGCCTTGATAAGGCTGGATTTTTAAGAAAACTCTCACAGGATTGATCTAAATAAACCTGGATTGTCCTTTAGCGACGTTGATGGAATACCCCCCAGTAGGGTATGATTGTTGTGTATCCCATTAGTTTCTGAAAGTACTATTTGCCTAAATATCTGACATGATGGCATACAGCTTTAAGTGCAGGCTCCTTTCTCACTCACCTCGTTGCTGCTCGGTCCTCCTGACTGTCATTCTGACACCCCTCTGCTTCCTCAACCCATCAGCACAGATGGATTTAACATTGTTCAATTACCCAACCAGGGGGGTATTCCATCAACATTGCTAAAGGAAAATCCAGACTTATTTTTGACAAGTCTCGCAAGATTTATCAAAATAATCCTGAATTTTTCCTTTAGCAACATTGATGGAATATCGCCCAGGTACAACTCCTGCATTCCTGAGTGAAAACAAACAAGGGTGCCTATTCTAAAAGCTAATATCAAAAAGGCAAAAGACTTAACTAAACCACCACATCTCATGTACACATCTTGCGTTTTAAGTAAGTATTTTAGGATTTGTGTTGAAAACATTCATTCTTATTTGGCATGTAATGTAATGCTCAAAAGATGAGAAGATGCGTCGTCATTTTCGATGAATAAGCAGGATACAACTTTATTTTTCAATAGACCTTTCCACTGTGACAGAGGTTCCACATCATTCTAAATAAATATACATAGTGTTTACATCATCATCATCTGTAATACCATTGACATATTTACAATCAGACAAATACACTACTTTCAAGCTGGTCACAGCCTTATTGTTAATTGCAAATGTAACCATGTGTGTGTGCGTGTGTGTGTGTCTGTGTATTTGAATGCATTTAAATAGGATAAAATCAAAAGTATAAATTAGGCCTACAGGAGAAGGTTAGATTCAGTCAGCCCATGCAAAGCTAAGCAGTAGAAAGGGCTAGTAGTATTGCTAGAATATAATTTAATTAAATGACTAGTAGAAGGCATCACTATGGTTGCACACTGTGAGATTGTGCATGTGTGTCTGTGTTTGCTCACCTACGGTACCTGCATGTGTTTTCTATGTATCCCTGTCTGTCGTATTCCCAGTAATAATGAGGTAAAACGCCAATTCATTCATTCAAATAAAATAAAATAAAATAAAATAAACATCATTAAAGATACAGTATTATATCTAAAAAATCTAAATCCTTTCACAGCTTTGAAATGGGAATTATTTCTAGAGATGTTGAGTAAAGAAGTCAGCTTTACAAGAACACTGTCATCTTATTACAACATTGTTGAGAAGACACATTCATACAGTGAAGTCATTACAAAATCGATATTGCTCCTAAACATCAGTCTATCGCAGCTACAGAATAATCATCTAGCACTATGCACAGCTCAATTAACAATGAAACGTCATACACTGATATTCATATGGTATTATTGTGACAGTACATACTGCTTTGGACCATTACAGTACAACAGTTTTTACTTTTTCACTATCTCAGAATTGAACCAATTACACAATTTATCAGTGGTATGGTGAACGGAATTCTTCTCTTTGTAGCACCTAACATGGACATCATTAAACAATGCACTGATGATCGTACAGTATTATGATACAGTATTAGAGCATATTATTCTACAAAGTATACCATTTACTTCCTGGACTTTTGTTAAACACAAAGACATGACTACTGCATCCTGTGTATCTATATGCTTCTTCTAGGGATGATGTTGAGTATGTACCTAAACAGTAAACACTGTGCTTTGTCATTTTTAAGTCATTGTAGACCTGAACGATTGTCATCTTGGAGGGGGGGGGGAACCATACAAATCGGTGTGCTGTTGGTGAGCTGAACAGATGAGTAGTCTAGTTTAGTCACCTAAACCCACGATTCTTCATATTCAGATAAAGATGGACTCTTACTTTACACATTTACAGTGTATAGACTGATAGCATCTGATAATAACGATGTACAGTGTAAAGATACTGTGTTATAAGACTTTATAGACTTGAATTCAATCTAATAATCTAATTAGTCAAAGAACAAATAGCACTAGAATCCTTTATCTCTCTGTGACGCTGGCTATAGCGACACATTCTCTACGCCTAGAAGCTTCTGTTGCACCATACAGTGAATCAAACATCTATACACATTTCATGGTTTTGTATTTACAGTCATTTACGTATTTTTATAAAACGTGCTGGCGTTGGCTAATATGAGGGGTAAGCGAAGACAGCCTAAACAAATGGCAAGAGAGAGAAGCCTTTCCTACTATGCTGTGTTGTTTAATGTACAGTACCTACAGTTAGCGTTAGCAGTTAGCAGTCACTGATCTGTATTCGGGTTAAGTCTGACGTCAAGCGTAACGTTTAGCAATTTCCGGGTCCAAACCCGAAATTCCACGCACCAGAGTACCAGTGTACTACAGCGGTAGAATTACAGTTCAATCGTTTTTTAGACTCGGATCTATTCATACAACAAGGGACACAGCACTTTCCCGTTTTTCCCATATTTGTCAGCGTCCTTGAGCCTCGGAAAAGCGCTATACAAATATAATGAATTATTATTATTACTGCAGCATTTCGAAGAGAGCGACTCAGACAACTTTGGACCCGGAAACACGTCACGACTTAACAACCGAATAGCGACTGATGACCTCTTCTTGGTCATTGTGCTTATTGCCAGGCCATGCAGACTATGTGGAGATTTGTGCATTTTCGCCAAACAACCCACGGATAACCTTTCCTTGTAGTTTTGGCGGGGAAAACTAAGAGAATCCATTCAACAAGATCAAGCAATTAAGATTGCGATTACTTTCTATATGCCGAAGAAAACCAACATTATATCAATATGCCTGCATCAACAACAGACCAGCTAGTCTAAATGGTAGAACTATGTGGCTTATACTTCGATGCTGTAAACGTACACATATGAAACAAACTGAAAACCC